>NW_022111320.1:47234642-47241428 GCF_000313985.2 Echinops telfairi
TTGTAATTGGGTGTGAGAATGGTTTCAGGTAGGGGTTCCCATCTCCAATTTTTTATATGGATACTCGGTTGTCCTATCACCATTTATTGGAAACGTTGTCCTTTTTCCAATGCTCCTCATTGTCAACCTTGCCATAACCCAGGGTCTACATTCTATTTCATTGACCGCTTGTTTGCACCAGCCCTCTGTTATCTTCGTTACTGAAATTCATGAAAAACAAATTTGTTTTGTTTTGTTTTCCCAAGAGTATCGTGGTACTTCCTACCTAAATCTTAGAAGCAATTTGTTAAGGTCTTTAAAAAAATGTTCTTAACCCCTGGGATTTTAATTTATATGTTACTGAATGTAAAGATCAGTTTGTGGAGAATTGGCATTTTAATAATATTAAATTACTTAGTATATCAATATAGCTCTCTACTCAGCATTTTTCCCCTACCTAAGTCTTAGAATATTCCCTTATATATATATATCTGACCTTAGTTTTGTTTCTTGTAGTTGATGTTTTACATTTTTATCCATTTATATTGATGTTATATAGCAATGTAATTGATTTTTATGTTGGTGTCATATCCTGTAATCTTGGTAAATTCTTATTTTGTGTAGTCTTGACAATTTTGTAGGTCCAAAATCATATGTGATTTTATATATAATATAGGTCCCAAATCATATATGATTATATGTCGGTTTGATTTGCTTTCTCAAGCTGTTCACTTTTTCCTTTTTATTACAAACCGACTTCACTGCCATTATCCATGGGCCACTTGCCATTTTGCCTTGGATTTGACCTGGACTGTAGCAGAAGGAAGGAATCCTAGTGGCCCTGTGGGTTAGGTATTGGACTGCCAACTGCAAGGTTGGCAGTTCAAACCTACCAGCTGCTGCAAGGGAGAAAGATGGAGCTGTCTGCCCCAGGAAAGATTTGCTGTGTGGAAGGCCTGTGTAGGGTTCTTCCTAGAACTGCACGGCAGTGAGTTAAAGGAGAGGAGTCGGTGGCAGTGCTTTGGTTTGGGGCTTGGCAGCCGTGGTGTGTCTACAGACAACAGTATGTGTGGCCATTCATTTTAGATTGCCGAATGATGCCCCCCAGCTGTCCTTGGAAGCTTGGATGGCGAAGAGAAACTACTCTTTGCCACTGCCTCATCCCCCAAGCACCACTCAAGGCAGGCATTCTGCTTGGTACACCTTACACACCCCTTACACGGGCCCAGGTTGCTGGTGCAGCAGATTAATACTCGGCCATGAAGCAGAAGGTCGGCAGTTTGAGCCCACTATCCGCTCCGTAGGAGAAAGACGAGGCAATCTGTTTCTGAAAGGAAAGACTGTGGCCTGAAAAGCCCTTTGGGGGCAGCTCTGCCGAACCTGAGTTGACAGGTTTACCTGTCGGAGCAGAGAAGCTTTCGGCTTCTTTAGACCTGAACTTTGTTCCTGCGTCGAAATCTTCAAATGCGGGAGACAGTGTTTGACAGTTAGTTTAAAAGGTTACTTGAGAGTCAATGTAGACCTGTTAGACGCAGTGCACGTTGCCCATCCTAGAGCAGCTCATCCCTCATAGCAGATAACAGGCATCTCTGAAGCGAGTTTCCCTTCTAAGGAAGGGAAGGTGATGTCCAAGCGTAGGGCGCCAAAGGAAACACTTTCCCCGTGACTGAAGACGGCCAGCACCACGCTCAGCGTGCCAGCGAGTCAGCCTTGTGAACTGTCCCTGTTTCACCCCGGCCGCTCCCACCCCCGCCCTGAGTACCACTGTCTATAAACACCTCTGTGGGTGTCTGTCACCTGACAGAACAAGCAACCCAACAGTGCTTTTGGTATGCCCATTTACTACAGAGAAGCTTCCTGGTTGAATTCCAAGGGACTTGATTTGGTGAATTAGAAAACTCAGACCACCGCTAGAAAAACACTTCAAATGACAGCTGTGGGGATGTAGAGAAACGAGTCCTGTTTGTCCAAGAACAAAGATAGGCATCCAGAGGCTTTAGGGGGTGCCAATCCTGTGTCAGCTCGGTCACGTACTGCTGCCTGCATACCTCGGTCAAATCTCAACATTATTTCATTAGTAAACGGAGCAGTGAGTGCATGTGGCGCAGCAGGGGAGGCACGAGGGAACCACATCACCCATTCGTCTCTTAGAGCTGTAGACAAGAGGAAGTAACGATTGGAGCGGAAGCCAAGTGAGGGTGCTGACAGGGCAAAAGGAGGCGCTGGGGTAGGCTCTGGAAGCAGAGGTCAGCACAAATAATGATGCACACGGCATCAGGTTCAGGAAGGACTCAGGATACAAATATTTGATCCAGACAACTTCTAATCCACGCCCACAGGCAGATCTCCTCCCTTTAGTCTGTCAGCCTAGCCTCTGCCCTGCCAGCGCGAGTGCTGCTGCGCTCCTTAGCTCTGCCACAGTGCCTGCAGGCTCCCCACCTCGCCACACAGCCTCCTTGCTCCAAGGCCCTGGCTCCCCGGCTGTTTCCGCCAGCACGTCCGTTGGAGCGGCCTTGCTCCGTGTACTGGAATGTCCACTGCACTTGTCTCCATCCTTTCTCTGCGCTGCTCCTCACCAACTTGCGCCATCCCCAGTGTTGCAGCTCTCTTTGTCTGTGTCCGCACCTCAGAGGTTCTCATGATAGAGGACCCCATCTCTTGATGGTTCTAAGCCCCCCTCCCCCTACCTTCCTGCCTCTGGAATACTCATTTTAATCCTAGCACTGAGACAAAACAGACCGATCCCCTTGTTAAGCTTTCATATACCTCATGGTCTCACCCTCACAAGGAGATGCCATGTACCTTATCTGCATTATTAGCAAGCGGTCCAGTCCCTTTGGTGGGCCATAAGCACCTTATTTGCATAGCCCCACCCAATTGTTTGGTGGACGTTAGGAGACAACAGTGAGAAAGACCGTCTTAAAGGGGTCCATCACAGTCCCTTACCTGGGGAGAGAGCAATGGATGGTGGGGGTTGAAGGATGGGTGAACTTTCTTAGTAAGAAGTGAAAAATTTATACGATTTGAAGAGAAACCAGCGTGTAGGTGGCACTTTTTTCAACCAGAGAAGAAGGAGGCCAAGAAAAAACCTCCAGGTGAAGGGGTCCGTTGAAATGGGATCATACAATATTTGTCCCTTTGACCCCTTTATATAGACCTCATATCATAAGCAAACAGGGACATTTTTACCTCTTGCTTTCCCACCCGCATGCCTTTTCTTTCTCTTCTTTATTGATCTGGTTAGATCTTCCAGTGCAGCACTGAGTAGAACGGTGAGTGGACACCTTTGTCTTGCTCTCCTGAGTCGTAAAGCATTCACTGGCGGCTGGAGGAGGCTGACAGAAGTGCTTCACCAAGGTGAGGACTGAGCCTCCCACTCCAGTTTTCTGCCAGAAGGTTGGTTTTGAGTTTGTCCAGCACTTTGTCTGCATCGAGTTTCTTCTTTGGTCTGTGGATGTGGTAGATATCGTGATTGCCTTTGTTTTAATATTGAACCAGCCTCGCATCCTGGAATGAAGCCTACTTGGTCGTGGTGTGTAATTCTTTTTTCTGTGTTGCTCAAGTACATTTGCTATTGCTTGTTATGAATTTTGCATATATTTTCTTCGTCAGTAGTTTTCTGGTGACATCCTTGTCTCCTTTTGTTGTCAAGATAGAACTGGCTTCATAGAGTTGAGAGGAGTTCCCTGTGCTTCGATTTTTCTGGAAGAGATTGTGCAGAATCGGTGTTAATTCTTTAGCTGATAGAGTTCCAGTGAAACCATATGGACCTAGGGACTTCTTTTTTGGGAAGCTTTTAATTACAAATTTAACTTTCTTAATTGAAAAAGGACCATTTAAGTTATTTATTCCATATTGGAAGGAGGCCTCGTGGCTGAGTGGGTTACTCTTTGGACTTCTACCTGCAGGGTCAGTAGTTTGAACCCACCAGGTGCTCCACAGGAAAAAGATGAGGCTGTCCGCCCCTGTAAAGATCTGCAAGCTCAGAAACCCAAAGGGGCAGTTCTGTGTTGTCATGGGGTCGTGGGACTTGACTGGATGGCACTGGCTCTGGTGTGGAGTTTGACTTCACGTTGGGTGCGTGTGGCAGTGTGCACGGACGCTGGGGAGACAATGCTCCATGTTATCTCGCCCAATTCGTGGATGTGGAGTTTGACTTCATGTTGGGTGCGTGTGGCAGTGTGCACGGACGTTGGGGAGACAATGCTCCATGTTATCTTGCCCAGTTCGTGATGTGCAGTTGTTCAGGACATTGCCATTATAGTCCTTTTGATAGCTGTAGGAGCTATAGTGATATCCCTGCCTTATTCCTCTTAATAAGTATTTGCTATTTGTGTCCTCTCTCTCTCCCTCGATTTTGTGAAAGGGCTGTCAATTTTATTGATATTTTCAAAGAACCAGTTATTTTTTTTTACTCGCTGATTTTTTTCTCTTTTATTTTTCTTTTTAGTTGTATTATGTCACTCTTGCCTTTATTATTTTCTTCCTTCTGCTTGCTTTAAAGCTTATTTTGCTCGCATTTTCCTAGTTTCTTGAAAGGACAGGTTAGGTGATTGATTTGAGACTTTTTCTCTTTTCTAGTGTAAGCACTGCGTTCGATGCATTCCTTGAATTTGGAAATGTTTTATATTCATTTTCATTTCATTTAATACATATTTTTATTTCCCTTGAAGTGTCTTCTTTGACTTATGGATTATTTAGAAGTGTGTACTTTGGTTTCCAAATATTCAGAGGCTTTCTTTTTATCTTCCTTTTATTGGTTTCTAGTTTGATTTCAACGTAGTCCGAGAAGATTTACCATATGAGGCAGCTTTAAAAAGTTCATGGGAAAAGCCCAGTCTCTCATTATTCAATGTTTCCATGAACTTTCTAAAGTTCCCTTGGATGATTTATTTCAATTCTTGAGGCTTGTTCAATAGGGCGTCTTCTGGCTTGCTGTGTGTTTCCTGGGTGCTAAGAAGATGTGTTCCTCTGCTACTTCGTGAAGCTGTTACAGTGGCCGGTCCCATCCTGTTGGTTGATGGTGAGCCCTTCTATGCCCCTGCCGTCCACCAGTTGGCAGATGAGCGGTGACGTTTCCAGCAGCTGTGCTTGTGCGTTGGTCTCCTTTTTCTTTGAATTCTATCCATTCTTGCTTCACCTTTTGCAGCTCTGCTTTTTTGGTGCATGTACACTTAGGATTATTCTCTCTCCTGTGTGATTTACCACTTTAGATAATAGCCGTCTATGTTAGATAGGGTTCTCTAGAGAAACAAAACCAGGACACTAATGATTTTATATATCTATATCCATATGTATGTATGTGTGTGTGTGTGTGTGTATATACACACATATATATATTATATATATATATATATATATAACAAAGAAATAAACAGTTAATCTATAAAGCAGTACAAACAGCTCCGTGCAACTCACTTCGGTGAGACACTGGCAGTCCTTCAAGTCTTGAAGGCTGCCAGATAGTCCTCTGTAGAGCAATTCAGGCTGTCCAGCCACAGGCAGCAAACAGCAAGGCAGGTCACCAACAGTCAGCCAGATGACAGGGTCCAACAGTCCCCAGCTCAAGCGATGCATACCCCAGTAGCGTGGTGAAGTAGGTCTTGAAGGAACCTCAAACTACAGTGACACATTCCATGGGTTAGGTGCCCCATGGGTAGTGTGGGTTGCAAATTGAGACAGAGAACAAGCCAAGACAGCCAGCCGCACACTGGCCAATCATCAAAGAGCAAGAGACTAGAAAGGTGAGGCTTACTGGGCCATTTAGCTCTCTGCCCTTCAATTAATCCCACATGTGTTCATTGGCCGTGTTGGCACAATAAGCCTTAACTAGCACACCCTCTAAGAGTGTCCACTGCTCTAAACCTCACTTAGGTGATGACACCCTGGTTTTGTTAGGTGCCATTCAGTTCATGGGAAAATGATATTTTTTTAAAATAAAACTACATAAAAGATAATGCACTTTTTTCCAAGAATTTAAAAAAGAAATCCTCTTACATTGAATGATAACAAATGAGATCTGACTCCGTTGCAGGCCGTCTGCATAACGGCCGCTGTGTTTAAACCCAGCCCTCAGCCTCGGTTGTCCCTCTTGTTGGGGGTCCTCCTGTTTCTCTGACCCTCCGGTTCACCAAGTATGCTTTTTCTTCAGTAGTGTTATTGGCATAAACATCCCACGTCATACAATTCAAACGCTCAACCAAAACATGAAGCTTTGTGCGATCGTCACCACAATCCATGTGAGAACATTTTCTTCTCATATTCATTGTTAGTTCGGAATTCCCCTCCATCCTCCTCGGCCATGCTCCTAGGCAGTTACCATTCCAATTACTGCCCATAGATCTACCTATCTTGGATTTCATATACAGAAATCAAATGAAATACAAACAGGAAGCAAACAAACACAATTGAAAAATCAACGACACGGACTAAGCAAAAAAAAAAAAAAACCTGAATCAAAAGAAAGCAGAAAATACTAAAGAGTGACACAGTGTTAAAATGGATCAAAAGGGAGATCAGATGATAAGGTGTTACATTGTGACCTAACTCCCCCTGCCATCATGGACTTGTTTTACAGTGCTCTCTGTGTGCCAGCAAGGCCTTTCCCATCCCTCTCCTGTGTTCAGAGGGGATTCACCACAGCCTTCATCCATGTGCGGACCTGCAAATGGATTTGGGGCTTCCACTGTCATCTATAGCCGTCTGCAAACCAGGTGCTCACCGCTTAAGCACTTATCTTATCCGCTCCTTCCGATTTGGATTTTATTTGCAATCCTTAGATCACTTCCACATGGACTTGTTGGCCTC
>NW_022111320.1:47242110-47243340 GCF_000313985.2 Echinops telfairi
TGGGTGCTGTTACGCAAAAACCGCGATAGAGTGAAGCCGCGGAAGTCAAAGCGCGAAGTGGCGAGGGTTCACTGTATCTTCTTTGTGTGTGGTTTCTGGATGTTATCCTACAGCTCTTCTGGTCTTTGGTCATCACTGTTCAGTGTATCAAATACATTCTTGTAGTGAGTGCTCAATTATGGTAGACTCTGTTCACGATTATACCATTGCTCTTGTGAACTTGTTTTTAATTTTTCTCCACAGTTGCTTTCCACAAATGTAGACGTAAGGTGAGTCTGCGGATGGCAAATTCTGTTCCTTTATCTTCATCTAGAATGTTCTTGATTTCCCCGTCATTTCAGATGGGTAGCTCCACAGGATTGACAGTTCTGGGTTGACAAGTATTTTCCAGGGTTTCTGCGAAATCCAGGGAATTCTTTTTCCTTCATAGGTGGCATGTCATTGCTTTCTCTCTCACTACTCTTAAGCATTTTTCTGGTTCTTTTTCCTTTTCAGAGGTTTGGTTATGAGTTTTGATGTGACCATGATGGTGATGATGATTTGGCTCCTCTGGTTTGAGATGAACCCAGCTTCTTGAATTTGTAGCTTATATGAGTCTTATTTTCTTGGTTTTCTGACAGATTTGGGGACAATCACAGCCATGATGTCTTTGAAGCCTTTGCAACTCCACTCTCTTTTCCCTTTAGTTTTGGGACTCCGCTAGCGTGGATGTTCACGCTGCCTGATGTTCACACTTGCTCCTCGGGGGTCTGTCACTTTCCCTCGGTGGTGGGCTCGGCAGTTGTTGGACCTGCAAGCTCGCCGTTCTTCCCTCACCGTGTCCGTCATATACTGTTGAGCCCGTCAGCGAGCTCTTTGTTTCAGGCATTGTATTTTCTTGGTCCCCAAATTTCCAAATATCTTCTGTTTTTTATTCAATCTAGATCTTTGCTGAGACTTTCTGTTGTTTTCATTTGTGTCAGGTATGTTCACAGTGGCTCATTGAAACCTTTATATGAAGGGTGCTTTATATTCCTCATCGAATAATATTGCTGTTTGTGTCAGTTCATCATTGGTATCTATGGCTTGTCTTTTCCCATTCAATTGGAAACTTCTTTGGTTCTTGGTGTGATAAGTGATTTCCCATTGAAATGTCGACATTTTGGCACTATTTAAACTCTAGGTCTTGTTTATCTCCTAGAGTTAATGGTGGTACATTGAGGGATGAACAGGTGTGTGGCTGACAGAAAG
>NW_022111320.1:47244671-47247379 GCF_000313985.2 Echinops telfairi
TCTCAGAAGGGTCACAGTGAACGGAGGAGAAATCCAGGGTGCAGCGTGACACTGATGAACCACATCACAATCCTCTAGTTATTTAAGATTTCCTCCCCTTACTATTAAGGTTCTTATGTGATATACCCCATTAATCATGTTAGATTTGCAGGTGTTCATTTGTACATTAGGGATGGCTCGGGACATAGTAGTCAAGATAGGACCCCACCCCACCCCCAGACAGTAGCAGGAGTAAAGGTTCCCTGAGGGTGTGGGACATGAGGGGGGAAGGGGTGTTGATAGCACTGACGATTGTATAACCCCACCCGATGGGATTGAACCACAGAACTATATGAGAGGGGAAGGGATATATTGGACTGAGTAAGATGTGTCAGTAAAAATATGGTTTGGTTATAAATAAATAAATAAAAGCAAAGAGGGGTAGGATTATTATTTTTTTTTAAAAAAGGATTGACAGCCTTGGAAACACGATAGAGTAGTTTAACTCTGTCCTCCAGGCCCAATGAGCCCTGGTAGTGTTGAGGGTTGCGGGTTGGAGTGGCCAACTGCAAGGTCAGCGGTTTAAACTCACCTTGGCAGAAAGATGAGGCTTTCTGCTCCTATAAACACCCAGAGGCAGTTCTGCTCGGTCCTCCAGGTCTCTGTGAGTCCGCAGGGAGGCAGCAGCAGCGGTGAGTTTGGTTTGGGGCTTGGATGCGAGGAGTTGATGGGTGGTGTAAAGAAACGGTGAAAATGCTTGACTGAGAAGCGGAAGCTTGGCGGCTTGAGTCCACCCTGAGTGCCCTCAGAAGAAAGGGCTAGTGGTCAACTGTTGGAAATCTGTGGGGCCCAGGGCTGCTCCGACCCACAGGGGCCTGCGTGCCCTTCGTGAGCAGCCGTCGGACTAAGAGCACCGGCAGTGGCTTCTGTACTCCTCCTGGAGGCAGGCATGGCAGTGCCCCTTGACCTCCAGGTGGGAGTGGATCTCCTGGTGGTCCGTGTCACATCTATTGATGAACACTGCTGTGGGGGGGAGTGGAGAATGTCCTTGGTGCTGTGGGACAGAGCCATCAGGCTCCCTACTGAAGCCCTGGTGCCTTATGCCTTGGGCTGCTAACCACAAGGTCAGCAGTTCCAACCCACCATGGGTTAAAGATCTGGCTCTCTACGCCTGGACTCCCCATAAAGAATTGGTCTTGGAAACTCAACAGGGGCACTTCTACCCTGTCCGATGGCGTGCTGTGAGTCAGCCTAGACTTGATGGCAGTGAGTTTGGGGACCAGGCCTCTGCTGAGAGCACCTTATTACAGCAGGTTGGGGATGGGAGCCCCGACATCCCATGCAGTCTCATCTGACACAACAAAGGTGCCCCCGTTAGCACTGAGGGGGTGAAAGCCTGACTGCTGTAGGCTTCCAGACACCTCCACAGAGAGGAGGGATGGGACGGCCCACCTCTCCGTGGCTCTCACTGCCACTGCTCAGGACCGCCTGGCAGCCCTGGCTCCCCTTTCGGCTTCCTGTGATCTCTCACTCAGGTGGGCGGTGGAGTTGCCTTGCAAGAGTCGAAGGCTCTCCAGGAAGCCTTTACTGGTGGGCACTGGTCTGCTGTCTCTCTCTGGTGCTGGCTGGAGATTAGCAGGGATTATTTAAGTCTTCCTGCTTTCTGAGCTTCCTTTTCCTGGTCTTTGTGTGAGAGCATGTTTTCTTAGCATACTCCCTCTCCCCCCAATTCCCAATACTTATTGGCATTTCCTGATTTCCAGATTTGGGAGGTGCTCGTGGCAAAAAGAAAGGCCGGGAGCTCCCCAGCGTTGTTCCTCAAGGTCCCTAGCTGGTCTGCCTTCCTCTCTTCACATCCCCGCATGTCGGGATGTTTCTCTGATACACAGTATCCAGCGTTTGGCTGGTACTTGGCAGAAACACAAGAGACGAAAGTACCTCTACTCCATCTTCCCAGAGATGGAAACCTGCATGTATAATTCTGAACCAGCCCCACCACCACCTCCTGTGAGAGTCTGTTCTGCACCTGCCCGCCCTCAACCCTTCCCTTAAAATCCACGGCATGCAAAGGTCCTCGAGAGAATTCTCTATAGCTTTTTAAAGCGGGTGGTTTTTTGTCTTGGTCTATGTCCCACGTGAAATCTTTGAGGCCCCGGCCCTCACTTGTGTCCTTTGCAGCCACCCGGCAGCTCGATGTGGACACTGCTGCCACCATGTTCACAGAATGGACGGCCGGAGCCCTGTGTCCACTCCCTGTGGGTGCGGGCCCAGCTCCAGCCCTCCTGGTGCTCGGGAACCCGGTGAGCTGGTGTCAGGAAAGGCATCTTTTCCATGAACCTGTCCCGTCGGTCCCGTCGGCTTCCAGGATGCCTCCAGATCAAATTCATGTCCGTTGTCCTTTAGCAAGACGCGGCCATGGCGGAGGGCTGGCAAGGCGCAGGCTGTTGGGGAGTAGCTGGCATGTGCCCAACGAGACTGATAACAAATTGCAACTCGCACTCATTAATCTCATCAGTGGTGTAACATGGGTTTGCTGTTCCCACTGCCTAGTTAGGGGGACTGGGGGACTGCCGTGATGGGATCCTTGTCAGCCGTCAAAGTACAGTTACTAGGAAATTAAGCAAGTTCTTGCTTCTGCTCTGATTTTGGAGAGTTCACAGACTCTTTTCAGATCCCTCTTAGCAGGGAAAAGATCGCTCTTAACAGGAGAAAGATCTCTTGTAGCAGGG
>NW_022111320.1:47248118-47260833 GCF_000313985.2 Echinops telfairi
GGGGAAAGCCTCTGGCCCCTCAGAGACCAGTGGGAAAGAGTAGGCTGTGGGGCAGGAATGAAACTGCAAAAAGAGTTTGCTTACGAGGGTAGGAGATGTGGGAAAGCCCACTGCCGGTGGCTGTAATCCTCTCCCCAGTGAAGGGGGGAGGGCATTCTGCCTAGTCCGGGGAGTGGCACAGACAAGGCTCATGTTGTCTTTAAGCCCACAAACAGCCTTTTCACTCTCATCCAACTCTTAATCTATTGCCCCTCCAGCCAGCTGGGGAATCTGTCAGCACATGACAGGATAGCGGACCTAGTGAGTGTTTCCTCTTCGATGGGCTCGATCCAGGAGAAGCAGCTTAGCGGCTATACTGCAGGCAGTGAGCGGACTCAGCTCAGGTGCTCCTCCTGCTGCCAGCCCCCGTTTAGTTTGGGCGGTGCAGAAATGGCTGAGAGATGTCCATGCTCTTCCCTTGCCTTTGGAGCCTTGGGGGATCTGCACGCAGAATTTGTGGAGCACTTTGTGCATTGTGAATTGGGGCCCTACAGGTGAGCATTAGCTCAGCTCTGGACAGTCAGGTGGGAGGTCATCTGGCAGCCCCCAGGCTAAAACCCTGTTAAGTTACTGAAAATTAGCAAGGACTCCGCCTGAAAGCTTTCTTCTGCTTTATAAGTTGAGTGAGACTCAACTGCCTGCGTCTCACTACATGGTTGCATTACTGTCTTGTTGCCCACACTGGGCTGGGTGCTGTCGGAGGAGCAAGCTGCCTCTCTTCAGATCCTCCGAGCCTCACAGCACCCCCAGCACCCAAATGAGGAAAGGGAGCCCCAGAGGAATGAGTCATTGGCCCAGGGCTGCCAGTGAGTCCGACCACAGCAGGGCTGGTGTTGAGACCCAGTTTTGAAGTTGCCACCCCTGGGCACCTGCTGGCCTTTGCCCTCCCCCTGCCCTCTGGAGCTGTCAGCCCATTTGGGAAGCTGGGCAAAAGTTGAGGACTTAAAATAACAGGGTTAGATGTCATCCGGGTTAGGTCGGAAGTGAGAGAGGAGTATTTGGTCTGTAGCCTGAGCTCAGCTGGGCCTTTCAGGCATTCCCTGTGGCTGGGGCAGCAGGTTGTTTCTGTGCCACGCCTGTGGGACAGGGAGCCTGGTGACCCTTGGGTGTATTTGGTGCCCTGCCTTCCCCAGCTGTCTTAGTCCAGGCTCTCTAGAAAAGGAAAACCAGTGATGCTTCTACATAGGCACGAGAGCAAGAGAGCAGTTTCTATCAAGAAAATGGCTCCCACGGCTCTCAAAGCTGGCAGGCCCACGCTCCTGAGGAATAGATCTGCAGACACGGTTCAGCGGGTCCTCTGGCCCAGGGTGTCTCAGACTGTCATCAGGGCCAGGGTCTCGTGAAGACGTGAGTGGGGTGGCATCCATGTGGGTTTTGTTGATGACGGAGGGTTTATCCCTCGCTGGCTGTTGGCCAGAGGTCTCTCTCAGTTCTTCACCACGTGCCCTCACCAGAGGCGAGTCTCCAGGTCCGGCCCACAGCTCATGGGAGGGCGTCGCATACAGACATGGATACCAGGAGGCAGGCCTTGTCAGGGCCCCTTAGAGGCCACCAATCAGAACTAATGAGGAAAGTAAGGCACTGATAAGAGTCCAGTCACTTGCCCAGTATCACCTGCTGCTCAGGCAGGATCTGAGCGCTGGCAGCTCATTAGCACCTGCACAGGTGTCCGCTTGGTCCTTTTACATCTCCTGAGGGAGGCCTGAGAGGAGCAGCCAAGAAGGGGGTGGGGCCAGCCTGGGCTTCTTACCTGGGATTGTGGGCATGATATCCCTATGGTTCTGTTTTCGGGTCCAGCCCTGCCTTCCAGCCTGACGGGGACACGGATGTCCATCTGTCTGTACTGTGCCATCTTCTAAATCCTTGACACTTGAACAGGTGCGGCCTGAGCAAGCAGGCCCAGAAAGCCTGCCAGGGACAGGAGAAGGTCTCTGGGGAGAGCCAGGGATGCACCATCACAGACTCGACACTGGCTTGCCTCTTCCTTGAATCCAAACTGTTATTCAAGAACTGCCAAACAATAGGCCATCCGTCTTCAGAATTTTTGTGCCGGGTACAAAACCCAGAGCAGAAAACTATTCCAGAAAAAGTTGTAGAGTAAAAATATAAAATATCAGCCATGTTCAATCACTCTAAGGCAACCAACTCTTCCTATGTTGGCAGTTTTTCTTTTTTTTGGCAGTTTTTCTAATATATTTTTTTTAATTACAAGTTTAGAACCAGATAACATATACTCACTCAAACCAAACTCATTGCCATCAAGGAGGAGGTGGGGGAAATGGAGGGGGGAGGGAGCCAACAAATCCAGGGACAAGGGAACAACAAGAGATCTAAAATTGATGGCAAGGAGCGCATAGAATGCCTGGTGGGGTTCGATTAGGTGCATTGTATCCGAGAGGAAGTACAGAGAACTGAGTGAAAGTCAAACATGATAGTGGAACAGGAGGTAGGTGTAAGGAAATAGAGAAGAGAACTAAGAGGCAAATGACTTTTATAGAGGTATAAGCACAGGCATGTATATATGTAAATATATTAATGTATAACAATAGGGATATAGGTCTATGTACATATATTTATAGGTTAAGTATTAAGGTGGCAGACAGACATTGGGCCTCTACTCAAGTCCTCCCTCAATGCACAAACACTTTGTTCTAATAACCCTGCATTCTGTGATGCTCACCTTCCCTGACACAATCGCTGAAGACAAAATGGGTGCATAAGCAAATGTGGTAAAGAAAGCTCATGGTGCCCAGCTATTACAAGATATAGCGTCCAGGGTCTTAAAGGCTTGAAGTTAAACAAGCGGCCATCTAGCAGGGAAACAACAAAGCCTACATGGAAGAAGCACACCAACACTTGTAATTACGAGGTGTAGACTAGATCAGGCATCAGAAGACCCAAAACAAACAACCATTTTGATGCGAACGAGCAGGGTTAGAATGGAGACCCAAAGCCCATCGGTAGACAATTTAGCATCCCCTCACAGAGGGGTCACAAGGAAGGGACGAGTCAGCCAGAGTGCAGTATAGCGCTGACGAAACACAACATTCCTCTAGTTCTCTAATGCTTCTTCCCCACCACTATCATGACTCCAGTTCTACCTTACAAAACTGGCTAGACCAGAGAGTGTATACTGCTACAGATAAGAGCTGTGGACACAGATACAGGACAGATAAGCCTCTCAGGACCAATAATGAGAATAGTGATACCATGAGGGTAGGGGGAAGGGGGGGGTGAAGAAAAGGGGTACCAATCACAATGATCAATGTACACCCTTATTACACACGGGGGATGAACAACAGAAATGTAGGTGAAGGGAGGCAGCAGATGGTGTGAGGTGTAAAAATATAAATTATCGAGGGTTTACGAGGGTGGACGGGAGAGGGAAAAGTTGATACCAAAGGCTTAAGTAGAAAAAAATGTTTTGGAAATGATGATGGCAACATATGTAAAAAAGTGCTTGATAATTGATATAAGGATCATTATAAGAGCCCCCAGTAAAAATGCTTTATTAAAATTAAAGAAAACTTAAAAACTACTGCTGACTGTAACTCTTGATGGGAATAGAAAGCTCTGTCTATCTCCTGACGTGCAGCTGGTGGTTTTGAACTGCTGACCTTGCATTTAGCAGCCCAAGATATAGCCCCAAGCTACCAGGGCTCTATAACATCCAATTTGAATCAAATGGCACAATCCTGGGGTCACTAAACGTTGCATGTAGTATTGATGTTAAGGATGTTACAATTAAGCCATTATTTCTAGTTTGAGTGCAAATTGTACACTTTTCAGAGGGAAAGACAATTATGTAAATATGAATTGTAGCGTCCCGGCCTGCGGGTCGCACAAGCAAGGCCCTGCAGGGAAAGACGAACTTGGATGGAAGAAAAGACACGGAGACGTGGAGCAAGACAAAACTCTGATCAAGCTCATTTATTTGGGCAAAGCTGGGGTATAAAAAAGGGGAACTGGGAGGTGCATATTTTAATAAGGTGTGCTACACAACATCTAATCCAACATGTACCTTAATGAAGCTCCAATGAGTGCCTGGCATTATTAACCAATGGGTGAAAAGGTCAACTTTACAACCGCCCGTGCTACAGAGCACGTAGCTAGAAACGCGGAGGTGAAACGCGGAGGTAGGGTTGGGCAGGGATTTCAGGCAGGGCCAGTCCCTCACAGGTTTTGCAAATGAAAGACAACACTTAACTAGGAAGCAGCCAAGTTCGGCTCGTGGCTGAGGCTAAGGCCTTAATGGCCACCGGCTCCCAACAATGAATGATGAAAATTTAACTATATTCAGTTAGCTATGCATAGACTTGGTCTGATTCACGTAGCTTTCCTTGCTTTGAGCAAACCTACCATGAAAGTTGTAAAACAAAACTGGGGTATCATTGGGAGTGGGGAGGATCATTTGCAGCAGTGCAGCTCCAGGTCCCTCAGGCCCATGCTGGGGCTCCTAATTCTGCCTCTTACTGTGGCCTTAAACTTCCAGTCTCCATTCTCTGATCAGCAAGCATTTACTGTGTCACTCACTGTATCCAGGGTTACAAGTTGGGGTGTGATCCTTATGGTCAGCAGTTCAAAACCCAGGGCAGCTCCACAGGAGAAAGACTGAGCCTTCTACTCCCAGAAACCGTTGTAAGAAACCCACAGAGAGCATTGACTCAGTGGCAGGGAGTTTGGTTTGGGTTTGGTACCAGGCAGTAAGGAGCCTTGGGGGTGTGGTGATGGTCACACATTGGGCTGCTAACCACAAGGTCAGCAGCTGAGAAGCACCAGCGTCTCTGAGGGAGAAAGACAGGCTTCCTGCTCCCGTAAAGAGGTTAACAGTCTCAGAAACCCACAGTGACCCTGCCCCGTAGGGTCACTGAGTCAGCATTGACACGATGGCAGTGGGGAGGGTCCCAGGTATGGTTCTAGGCACTTAGAGTACATCAGTGGGCAAAACAGACAAAAAATCCTTTCCTGTCTGCTTATGGAAATGTGGAGGGGTGGGGGGTGGGGAGGGGCAGCGCCACACAAGACAGATAATAAGCAGAATAAGTGAATATGTTCAAAGGTCATGAATGCCACAGGAGGGGAAAAAGTAAAACAGGTTAAGGAGGGAGCAGGAAGGCCGGGGTAACCATAGCAACGGCCCCGCGCAGGCTGTGCTGAGAACTAGATGAGATGCTGGTAGCCTGCCAGCACTAGGCTCAGTACCTGAGGAGCCCCTGCAAACATTGGCGCTGCCCTTATTATGGACTAGTGGATCTTCATTGGGCTGCTGACTGCAAGGTCAGCAGTTCAAAACCACCAGGTGTTCAGTGGGAGAAAGGCAAGGGTTTCTACTCCCGTAGAGTGATTGTCTCAGAAACTCACGGAGACAGTCAGCCCTGCCCTATTGGGTTGCCATGAGTTGAAATTGACTCAGTGGTAGGGAGTTTGGGGGTTATGATTACTGTCATGATTCCTTTGAAAGCCTGTCCACTGCGGTGCTCATTCACTGAGGAGCGAGTCAGCCCCGTCATCTTACATCACTTGCCAGCATACCCTGGGAGCACGTGAGTTTGAGTCTGTCCACACATGGTTGGACCCACCCCAAGGCGAGGCTCACTACCTGGTGCCCTCTGCGTCAGGAGACCAGGGTTCTGGTTTCCCCCTGCCACCCGGGAGCCGGGCTGCTTTGGGTGGACTGCTGACTCCCCTAGGAGTTACTGATAAACATCATCCCTCTGCAGCTAGAAAACCAATAGTTGATAAGAGGTTGTTGTCATTAGTTGATAGTGTTTTACTCCCGCCCCCTCCTTTCCCTTGCCCCTTGCCCAGTAGTCTAATGGGGCAATATCCTTCCTTTAGTGCTGTGATAATATAGCTAATTCTATCCCTCCCACAATACACTCCGAATAATAATAATTGAACCGGTCTAGCCTATGTTATACTTTCCATGAACCAAAAAGAAGAAACTGACCCTGGTTGATTTTGAGTCATGGCGGCGACTCCCGGTGCTTTTGTGTAAAACTGCTCTGTAGGGTTTCTGGGCTGTAATCTTTGTGCCAGTGGTTTGCCACGTCTTTCTTCCATGTGCCCCTTGGTGGCCTCAAACCATGGAACTTTAGGTGAGCAGGATGGTGATCCTCGTGTCCCATCTCATTTTATTCTCCGAGAACCAAAAGTTACTTTGTAGCCAGGAGGAGGCAGTAGACCGCTGGCTCCAGTCACCGAGGGGGGTGCGGGGGCAGCTCTCAGAGGAAGAGGCCTTGGGCCTGAGACCCTGGATGTGGCAATTGGGTCCTGGCAGGTGGATTGCGCTCGGCTCAGAGGGATCTAAAAGCTGACCCCTTTATGTGGTTCTCTAGAGACTGTGGATTGATTACATGTGCGTTTGGAGCCGTGACTCTGAATGGCCTGGCTGTTTGCACTGAAAACAAGGGTGCATTAGGGGAGGTGCTGGCTGACTTGGGAAGCAGGGCAGGCAAAAGAAAGCCCAGGGTGAGGGGGGCTTTTGGAACGCACACCCGGCGTTCCTCCTGTAAAGTCTTACCGAGCATGGGTACGCTCCTGAAGCATGCGCAGAGGGAGGCGTGCACACACTTGTTCATCTCCCTGGGTCACCGCGAAACTGGGTTCGGACGACGAGTGGATGCTCGTTCAACATATATGTATTTGTCCAGCTACCGTCTCACGAGGGGGTGAACTGATAGCATTTCAAGAACAATGCTGCACTTCCCTCACTTGGAAGAAGGAGCACATGACGGAGCACATGACTGTGAACCCCGAGGTCAGCAGTTTGAACCCACCGGCCACCTCATGGGAGGGGCATGAGGCTTTCTATTCCCACAAAGATTTACAGCCTCAGGCGCCTGATGTCAGGTCAATGTGGGCAGCAGTTGGTCAGGTCTGAAATAGGACATTTATTGCATGAGTACATGATGGGAGATGGTCCGAGGGAGACACTGTCTTGGAGTCCTGCTCGCTGACGTGCCTCGGTCCTCTCCAGTGATCCGGGTGACACACAGGTTGCGATTTCAGCGTCTCATCATCGGCAGGCAGCCCCAGCCAGGGGTTACCAACAGCTTTGCCCCGTGATGTACCACCGCTTTCTATGGGCTACTCACCAGAGAATTGCTTGGCTCTTGGCTAACTGATTTAGTCCAGCTGTGGCTAGGGTCGCTACTTGATGAACTACACCCTTGGAAGCAGGGCTTCTCAGTCTTGGTGCCATTGACAGCGAGAGCGAGGTCGTCCCGTGCTGTGCGAGGAGGGGGGGGCGGCCTGGCCAGGGCTTTGTGGTTGGTTTATAGTTCGCAGCATCTCTGCCCCCTGCTCACTAGGTTCCAGCGGTACCGACACTGCCCCCATTCAGTGTGACAACCAGAAATGTCTGTAGACATTGCCGTGGGCCCCTGGGAGGGCGGAGTGCCCCAGCTGAGAATCCCTGCTCTAGAGAAAGGCTGCTGAGACCCCCAGAAGACCCTTGACTCAGGATTCAGTTTGGAACATGCAGTTCTCTGTAAAACGTGGAAGGGGAGTCATGATGTCTAGTTGGCTAACAAAAGTTTTTAAGAAGAAAAAAAATCTCTTTAATTTTAGAAAGATGTGCAACAATTTTGACGGAGATAAAGCCTCCCCCCAAAACCAAACAAAAAACACCACCTTTGGAGACTAGAAATAGCAGATTCTTTAAACCAGCAAATCAAGGGTGGGGGTCCAGAAGATTCTCTGACTTATTCCGGGAGCGTGTTTGGAGCGAGTGTGACCCTGGACCCGCGGTTTACCGTGCAAGCGTCAGCTCAGGCATTTCTTCCTCCAGGGGTGCTGTTGCTGGGCCCTGGGTGCAGCCAGGGTCGGTGTGACATGGACACAGAGCTCCCAGCCTCTGGCCCATCACCCTGGAGAGACAGGACAGCACCCCTGCTGTGAACTTGCCTTCACATAAAACTCTCAGTGCGTGGAACCGTGGTCCCTGGGCAGGGTCTTTCCACGCTGTGTTTTTTTAGAATCTGACGCTGTTTTCATTTCCACTGACATGTGCAGAAACTTAAGATAAATAGAACACATCCAACACCCACGTTTGGGGCCTTGGACTCCCCCCTCCCTCCAGCCCACCCATCCTGCCGCAGAGCCACGCCTCCAAAGAACATATGCTTTTTATGGCCTGTTGCTTACTGTGCCCTTGTGGCGCCGCAGGTTACCCATTAAGCTGCTGTTCACAAAGTCACCAGTTCGAAGCCACCAGCTGCTCCTCCGGAGAAAGACGAGGCTTTCTGCTCCCCTGAAGCTGTGCAGCTTCAGCAATAACACAGCAGGCAGTTCTCCTCCTGTCCTGTAGGGTCACTGTGAGTTGTGAGTGACTGGTCGGCAGAGCGTTTGGGGTCACTTACTGGAAGCAAGGAAAGGTGTGGCTTTGACCTCCACGGGCTGTCGTCACTCCTCTGCTGGCAGATTCTGGGACTGAGAAAACATATACATACATAGTCTCCAAAAAGATTGATTTATTATTATAAACCATTTCAAATATACAGAGAAAGAAAGGAGAGTGTGCACCTCCTCTCCCCGAGGTTTACATGGTCGATGTTCCGTCACGTCTGCTCGCACGTCTGAACGCTAATGGAAAAGGACGTGCTTGGCTTCTTCGTGGTGGTTTTCTTAGGAACGTGCCCGCAGTGACGTGTTCTTCCCCTCAGCCCACCCATTATCCCGGTTCCTCTTGGGACCGGGGTGTGATTTTGAAAGCTATGTGTGGGCCACAAATCTGATCCCGCTTGCAAGTGTTCTCGGGCAGGGGTCTTCAAACAGTTGGTGGGGAAATCCCGTGATCCTCCCACCTCATTTTCCGTGAATTCTGGCACCCCTCCAATCTACATAGCTTGCCCATCATTCAGTCACATCGGAGTAGCCCCCCTGTGCCAGGGCCCCAGCTTATGGCAGTGAGCAGCGCGCCCACCCTGGGTCTGCTCTAGAGAAATGGCCTGTGTTGATGTCACTTCTCTGAGAAGCCAGCCCTGTGCTGAGGGCTTGCAGTGCCTGGCCTGGGGTGGGGAACTGGGTGGATGGTGGGGGTGTGACGGGACAAGGAGGAACGTAGGGGCTTGCAGGGGAGCAGGCCCCTTCCCAGGGTGCTCATCTGGTTCTTGAGTTGCTGGGACTCTCTGTGCCCAGTGTCCCCCACGGGGTCAGGCTGTGTGCCCTGTGTACCTCTGAAAGCCCAGCAGTGCTCCGGATCGGCCTCGGGGGGACGGTGGCGGTGGCAGGAGCAGTTAGTGTGACATGAGCCCAGGCTGTTTCCAAGCTGCCTGGCAGGGGACAAGTGAAGCCGGTGATCAGAGTTGAGCTATTTACACACCAAGAACTTGTTTTCTCATAGCCACGGCCCTGCTATTTCTATAAAACAGCCCATAAAAGGACTTTGGAATCTTACATAAGGAAAACAATCCATTGGGAGCACCAGGTACCGGACACTCTCCATTCTGACCCCTCGAGCCCTCCCTCCATGCTGAGTTTGATAAGCCCTTCTAGTCATTTAGCCCTCTGAAGGCAGGCTCGGGTGTGCACTCTTACTCAGAGGGCCCTCTATCACAAGGCCGTTGCCCACGGCCTGGTTGGTACGGACTACCTTCCCTGGCTTCCATCCATTGCTGTGTGCAGCACCACGGCTTTGGGCAGTTAGAGCAAAGCACCAGGCAAGACGCCGCGTGGCAGTGCCGCAGCCGTGCCGGCGCTGGTCTCTGCTCCACAGCAAGCCTGGCCTTGTCCTGGAGGAGAGTCATCGGTGTCCTCTGGGAAAGCTTCTGTAGCAAGTGGGTTTTCAAGCCAGAAAGTAACTTTTGAGGACATTTTGATTCAGGCTCGGCAGTTCAAAGCAGGTGGCTTCTCCCTACGTTTATTATGTGATAATGATTTTAATGGCTCTTACTAAGTAGATAATGGCCTGATTCACATAATGGAATAGGACGGACCTGGCTGCTTCCTTTGCCCTGAGGCCAGAAGAACTGTTCACTTACTGTTTGGAGCCAATATTCCATAAAAGAAGCCTGGTCACAAGGAGGGGAATGCAGAATCGAATTTCAGATGCTCCCGGCCTCTAGTCTTTCAAGCCATTGAGGCTGGATCGTTGGTTGTTTGTTTATTGTGAGGTGGAGGTGAGTCCGTTCTGAATCATAGGCACCCTATGCGCAATAGAAGGAAACACTGCCCAGTCCTGCAGTGGTTCCTGTGTTTGAGCCTGTTGTTGCAACCACTGTGCCAGTCCATCTCCTCGAGGGCTGCCTTCTTCTTGTTCACTGGCCCCCCACTGTCCTTCTCCAGGCACTGGCCGTCCTGGTAACACGTCCTGAGTGTGTGAGACAGTCTGGCCATCCTTGCCTCCAAGGAGCATTCTGGCTGTGCGTCTTTCAAGACAGATGTGCTTGCTCTTTGGGGAGTCCATGGTACTTCCAAAAGTCCTCACCAACACCATCATTTAAATGGGTCGGGTCTTCAGTATTCCTTCGTCAGTGGCCAACTGTCATGTGCATATCAGGCGATTGAAAATACCATGGCCTGAGGGAGGCGCACCTTAGTCCTCAAAGTCACATCTGTGTTGGCAACACTTTAGAGCGGTCTTGTGCAGCAGATGTACCCAATGCCATGTGTTCTTTGATCCTTCGGCTGCTGCTTCCCTGAGCGTTGATTCCGTGAGCGTGGATCTAAGCACAGTGAAATCCTTGCCAAGTTCACTCTTTTCTCCATTTACCCTGATGTTACCTATTGATCCAGTTGTGAGCATTTTAGGCTTCTTTACATTGAGTTGTAACCCATACTGGAGGCTGCGATCCTGAATCTTCATCAGCAAGTGCTTCAAGTCCTCCTCACTTTCAGCAAGCAAGGCGTGTCATCTGTGTACTGCCGGTTGTTGAGAAGCCTTCCTCCCGTTCTGAGGCCGCATTCTTCTTCAGACAATTCAGGTTCTCTGATGATTTGCTCAGCACACAGTTTGAATAAGTATGGTGAGAGAATACAACCCTGATTCACACCTTTGCTGGTTAATAACCGCACAATATTTACTTGTTCTGTTCACACAACTGCCTCTTGATCCATGTACAGGTTCCCCGTGCGCACAATAAATGTTCTGAAATTCCCTCTCTTCTTAAGGCTGTCCATAATTTGTTATGGTCCACACAGTTGAGTGCCTATTTTAAAAAATATATATACTCTTTTTTTTTCTTTTTTATTCTATTGAATGCCTTTTTATACTCAATGAAACATAAGTAAATATTCTTCTGGTATTCTCAGCTTTCATCCAAGATCCATCAGCAAAGCTATCCCTTGTTCCACATCCTCTTCTGAAGCTGACTTGTACTACCTCTGGCAGCTCCCTGTCGATGTACTGCTGCAACCATGGTTGGCTATCTTCAGCAAATTTTTACTTGCATGTGATATCAGTGATATTGTTCTAGATTCTGAGCATGCTATAGAGTCACCTTTCTTTGGAATGGGTACAGATATGGATCTCTTCCAATCAGTTGGCCAAGTCGCTGTCTTTCAAATTTCCTGTCACAGACAAGTACGTACTCTATGAGTGCTTCATCAGCTTGTTGAAACATTTCAGTTGGTGTTCCATCCATTCCTGAAGCCTTGTTTTTGGCTAATCCTTACAGTGTAGCTTGAACATCTTTCTTCAGGACCAGTGGTTCTTGCTCATATGCTACCTCCTGAAATGGTAGAATGTTGACTCATTCCTTTTGGTACAGTGACTGTGTATTCTTTTCATCTTCTCGCAGTGGCTCCTGCATCGTTCAGCATTTTGCCCATAGACTCTTTCAAGATTGCAGCTCGAGGCTCGCATTTTTTTTTCTTGAGTTCTTTCAGTTTAAGATATGCATAGCTTCTTCTTTTCTGGTTTTCCAACTCCACATCTTTTACATTTTATTATAATATCTTACTTTGTCTTTTCGAGCTGCCCTTTGAAATTTTGTTTTTGGGTTTTTTTTTGGGGGTTTGCCTTTGAAATGTCCTCTTCAGCTCTTTGATTTCATTGTTTCCGCCGTTTGCCTTTGCTGCTCTGTGATTCCGGGCAAGTCTCAGAGTCTTTTCTTACATCCACTTGGATCTTTCCTTGCTTTCCTGTCTCTTTAATGGTCTTTTGCTTTCTTCACGAAGGATGGTCTTGGTGGTTCAGTACATCAAATCTGTTCTTGAGATGTTCTTGAAGTTCAGGTGGGGTAGACTCAAGTTTTCGTGGACTTCTTTTAATTTTCCTCAGCTTCAATCTGAACTTCCATATGAGCAGTTGATGGTCTGTTCCACAGTCAGCCCCTGGCCTGGTTTTAGCTGCTGGTACTGAGTTCCTCCGTTGTCTCCGCCTGCAGATGCAGTCAGTTTGGTTTCTGTGCGTTCCATCTGGAGAAGTTCATGTGTGTAGTCACCTTTTGTGTTGTTGGAAAAAGGTATTTTCTTTCTTTTTACAAAAATCATTTTATTGGGGGCTCGTACAACTCATCACAATCCATCCATTGTGTGTCAAGCACATTTATACATTTGTTGCCATCATCATTCTCAAAACATTTGTTTTCTACTTGATCCCTTGGTATCAGCTCCTCATTTTCCCCTCCCTCCCCGCTCTCCCTCCCTCATGAACACTTGATAATTTATAAATTATTACTATTTTGTCATATACACTGTCCAACGTCTCCCTTCACCCACTTTTCTGTTGTCC
>NW_022111320.1:47261386-47285209 GCF_000313985.2 Echinops telfairi
GTGTGCGTCATGGAATGCCAGTTCAATAGAGCAGAGTGTTCTTACATTGAGGGTGTACTTGAGTGGAGGCCCAATGTCCATCTGCTAGAAAAAAGGTATTTCACTGAAGAAGTCGTTGGTCTTGCAAAATTCTGTCATGAGATCTCTGGCTTCATTTTTGTCACCAAGACCATGTTTTCCAACTACTGTTCCTTCCTCTTTGTTTCCAACTTTGGCATTCCAATTGCCCATAATTATCAATGCATCTCGATTGCATGTGTGATCACTTTGAAACTGAAGACCTGGGTAGAATTTTCAATTTCTGGAACACCAGCTTTTGTGGCTGGTGCATAAATTTGAATAATGTATTGATTGGATTTCCTCATGTGTGGATAGATAATTATCCTGTCATTGATAGCGTTGTATTTCAAGGTAGATCTTAAAATGTCCTTTTTGACAATGACTGCAATGCCAGTTCTCTTGATTGTATCATTCCCAGCATGGGAAACTGTAGTATTTTCCGATTCAAACTGGCCAAAACCAGTTTTGTTTTGTTTTTAACTCACTAATACCTGGAATATCTTTCTGCATTCCATCTCATTTTTCACAGCTCTCAGATGTTCTAGATTCATACTTCATACATCCCACGTTCTGAGTATTGATTGGTGTTTGCTGCTTTTTTCTTCTCGTTTTCATTTGCCCTCTCAGCGAATGATGAGCCTGGAGGCTTGACTCCCATAGGCTTCCCTTGATCCACGTCATGATGATCAACACTCCTTTGAGAAGGCGACCCTTCTTCCGTCCGTCATATTTTGAGTGCCTTCCAACCCGAGGAGCTCACCCTTTGCACTATCCCGTTCCTGTACCTGTTCTGACACTGTGTCTGACAGTCTTGATGCCACCCCTGAGGTTCTCAGTGCCCAACGCCTCTAAAGCCGACGGCCTATTCCTTCTTCATGAAGCCGTGCTGAAACCTCTTCACGTTGGGTGACCCTGCCGGTATTTGAGATAAACAATGATTTATCCACCCTGAGCATCATGTTCGTTTTAAGAAATACCTCCGTGGGATCAATCTGCCTGCGTGGCAGTGAGTTATTGTTGACAAGGGGAACGATAACTGCGGAAAGAGCGGAAGCAAAAGCATGTGATGAGTGTTGCTGAACCAGACTCACAGACACTGTTGACATGGCGTCAGTTCCGCTGTGTATATTCTCAACAGCAATTTTTTACTAAATTGTTTTAAATGAGCTACAATCATTAGTTAGCTTCATGGGCCCCCAAATATGCCGGGAATAGGGCCACCCTGGTTTCTTACTCCGGCTCATACCTCCGGGTTGGAGGAAGAAGAGGGATAAGTAGCATGCTTATGAGAGTCTGACCATTGGACGTGCCCTGGGCAAGATGGGGCCGTTTCAATCACACCCCCTTTGCCAGAAGAAATCACGTCTCTCACTTTATGAACTGTTGGAATGATTAAAGGTTGGCAAATATGTCCACACTTTGACTGGTTTTCAAAATTGAGTTGCAGGGCTGCTGCTTACACTGGGGGAGGTGCTTACATGCCTTTCCCCCTTCCTCTTTTTGGCAGGAAATAACGACATGCTTGCCGGATTACTACAAGTGGACTCAGTACCTGTTTATTAAACTCTATGAAGCTGGACTGGCCTATCAGAAGGAGGTGAGTTAAAATGAGCTGCACTTGTTAAAGTCCCTTAACCTTCTCAACCCTTCAGAAAACCCACTTTGTTCAGAAGAAACAAACCCTGCTTGCACAGGCACTGTGAAGAGGAAGGCTTTCAAGTTTGTGGAATGGATCACAGCAGAGCTAGAAAGTAACTGTGTATCGCGCTGCTGCTCTGGTGACTTTCTTTCCCTGGAGGATGTCTTCGTTTCAAAGGTCCCACTCAACTACTAACACAAAGGTTGGCAGTTCAAGCCCATCCAGGGGCACCAAGGAACATAGGCTTGGCAGCCTGCCTGTGCCAGGCTAGCGCTGAGAACGAACACACTCTGGAACTGGCCCCCTTTGTAGCCCACGGGTCACCAGGAGTTCGAATACACCAAATGGCAGTGGGCTGGGGCCTGGTGGGGGGAAGGGTGGAGGTTGTTTTGGGCATGTCTTAGTTTCCTAGTACTGTTAATTGAAACAACGGCAGACCAGGAAGAAAGGCTTGGTGGCCTACTTCTAAAAATCAGCCACGGAAATCCTTTCTTGCTCTTGGTGGACAGTAATTATGTCCTATGGGGGTTTCCCAGAGTGGCGTCAGCGATGAGGGAGGATGTTGTAATAAGCTATCCGATAATAGCCTTGAACCATAAACACAAGTCAAAACGACAAGACATGGAAAACTCACAGCAAAGCCGAGGGCCTTCCGCAGGTACACCTGGCACCACAGGGAAGAGTCCACAGTTCACCAGTGAGGTACACGTTCCTTAGGATAATCAAGGATTTGGGATCAAAAGGACAGCCGTTGCCTGAGGACAAAGTCCAGGAGGCAACAAGGAGTACAGAGGGCTTTGCAAGTTTGATGGCAACATTGAGTGAAAGATAGGGAATTTTTCTTTGAACGCTTTTGAATGCCCCCTTGTACGGAAGAAAGCGGAAGGAAACCAGGAACACAAGGAGCGGGGTAAGTGACGTTATGTTGTAGAAATTGCAGTCTCTGACATGAAACAAAATGTAAAATGTGTGTGAACTGCTACATAGAAAACTGATCTCCGTTTTTAAAAAAATTGAAGGGGAAGTCCACGTGGATTAAGCCTCCGGTGGATGCCCTCTGACGTGGGCCGGGAAGCGAACAGCCCGGCTGCCGTGCAGCGTGTACTGCAAAGCCGCTGACCGCTGATATAGTTAGTGTACAACCTCACACCTTCCCATTTGACCCCTTTGACCCACTTTAAAGTTCTCGTTTTTTTAACATTTACTGCTTTCTACTGAGATTTTTCCTCTGCTTTGTTATTGTTGTTAGCTTTTTTGTAGGTTTGTTTGTTTTTTGCTTTTGTGTATTTTTTGGTATCTGAAATCCAGGATGGGTGGATCTGTAGATTAAGGGGTTCTTGGGGGTGTGGTGGAAGAGGTTGAGGGGAACAGCAAGCTATTAACAATGAGTACAAGAAAGACAAAAATGTTCTAAAAGTGATTGTGATCATGGCTGTACGACTCCTTTTAATATGATTGAACTATTGAATGGTATTTGTGGATTATGTTCCAATAAAATTGTTTTTTAAAGAATTATTAAAAGATCACCCTTATCCTACTATACTAATAAGACAATTTTCGTTATTTTTCCATTAAAGAAAAGAAAGCTGGTGTCTTCTGTACACACCCACCCATTCACAATAAAAAGTTCAAAAGAAAAGCGTAAGCCATTCTTGGAAGAGGCAAGCAGATTGTTTGGCGTGGCATTGCCGAGTTACCGTTTATTGTTTCCTGTGCGTGAATGGACGTAGCATGTAAATATACGAGCGTCAACATCGCTCACGCGAGGCTCTCCTGAGGACACTTCAGAGAGTACCTAGAAATGTAGGCCCGGCTTTAGGGAAACTGAGTTAGAAACAGTGAGAGAAGTTTTGTCCGGGGCCTGCAGAAGCTGGGCATGAGCAGCTGTGTGCTCCAAGTGGCCCAGCGGAGGGCCTGGGTTTTGACCAAACCTGGTTTATCCACCTGTGGGCAGTGTGAGCCCGGGCCCTGTGGCCAAGGGGACTTTGCGACCGAGAAGAAAACCTGATGTGCCTTTGATTTTAGTTGCTATTTCCTTTTGTCTGTTTCCTCCCCACCCAAGTCTTTCATTGGGGTGGAGGTGGGGAGATGAGCTGTTGTATTTTCCTTTTATTTGCCTTTCATTTGACGCCTGGGTTTTATGAAAATGTGCAGAGCTCTTAGAAGCAGAGCATCCTCCTGGCGTCTGTAACCTAGAGCCTGAGAGCTACCATGCTGTGTGGGGACTGTTGAGAAGAAAATAAAGACCTCTTTGTTCTCGCAGTCTCCAACATCAACTGTTTCTTCCCTCACCGCCCTGAGATTGGCAGGGCCTGGAGTTGGAGGTGGAAGTACACATTCCCCCCCGCCCCCCATCTCTCTCCTCTCTTCTATTTCACACAGGTTAGAGTATGCTGCTGCTTCTTTTGAAGGGGGCATGCTTCTTGAATGGACGGGCTACTTCAGTCCCTAAACAATGTTTAGCCGTTTTGTTTCTCATCTGGGTGCGGCCCCCCTTCACCCCGTAAACGCGCACAGGCAGTGATGATATACAAGTAGATGGCTTTTGGCTTAATAAAGGTTTCTGGTCTAAGTTACTGTACTTCCCACTTGCGGTGACCCTAGAGAACAGAGGGAAACTGTCCCTTTTGGTTTCTGAGACTATACATCTGGCAGGGAACAGGAAGCCTCGCTTCTCTCCTTTGGAATGGGTGGTGGGATTGAGCCAGTGACCTGGGGGCCCAGTACCTAACTCACCACACCGTCGGGGCTCCTTGCCTTTGAAGACGAGGTGGTCTTGTTCAGGATACTCACCAGATTTCACCCTTGTGTTTCATGCATGACACAGGCATTAGTGAACTGGGACCCGGTGGATCAAACAGTACTTGCCAACGAGCAGGTGGATGAACATGGCTGTTCGTGGCGTTCCGGAGCAAAGGTGGAGCAGAAGTACCTCAAACAGTGGTTTATTAAGACGACGGCTTATGCGAAGGTGAGTATTCTCCGGAAGGAGCTCCAGGAACACCTTGTACATTGGACGCAACGCTAAGACTCTCTGGTATTGGAGAGCCTCCCTGTCGGTCTGGTTAGGAACCTCCAGGCAGGGTCTCAGATCCATGGGTGTGCAGGCAGGAAGTGGGCGAGTTCTAATTCTCTGGATTGTAAGTCAGAATTGGCACCTGGAGATTACGGTAGGCTGCTGCTTGCTAACCTTAAAGCTCACTGAATCATTGTGCTTCCACAGAGGCCAAGAAACATCCCACTTTATCCATAATTGCACCAGCAAAAGAAAAGAATCTCTTTATTAGCTGCCTTGCTCCCGTGAGACCTTGAGAAAGAGGGGATGAAATTCCAGAATGTTTAGAGGAGACTCGAGCAAGAGTCAGGAGATGGCCAGTCCCCGGGAGGGAAGGCCATGCAAAAGACCCCAAATCAAAACCGGAAGCTCTGGGTTTACGCTCGTCGGGTAAAGAGTCACTCATTTCTGGGCCTCGGTTTCCTTGTCCATAAAATGAGGAAGGACCAGGTGATCTTTACGGCCCCTTCTTGGTTTGTTCATGTGTTCAGGGAATCAGGCCAAAGCCAACAAGTTGCAGGAGGGGACTTGCTTATTCAGTCCCCAATGTCCGGGGCAAAACCACCAATTCTCCCTGCTGGAACCACTGTGCCCACTCTCCTTTGAGCTTACCAAGTGTCAGCATTCTGAAATGGAGGGGCCACCCCTTGAATGTCCAGAGAGGATTAGAGAAAATTAGCAGCACTCCCCGTGGTAATTTGATGATCTCTCACTCTCGCTCTCCGTGCTCTCTCTTGCTCTCATTAGCATGAGACCAGACAGAAACAGGGTCTGAAAGGGGAAGGGGCATGGTGGGGTGCATACTCGTGTGTGTCTTGGTAGTTCTGCCCCTGCGGTGGACACCATGTAAAAGATAGGGGTGCCCTTTCCTAGCAGCCATGGGTAGCTTTGTCAGAGATGGAATATTATATTGAAACGGACTTTGGGTCGGATCTTATATCACAATCGTCATGTGCAGTGAAAGCCCAAAGTTATAAATAACCTCTGATCACAAACAAACTTTTGCTGGATTACAATGCTGTTGTCAGAACAACATCCCAACTTAGACTGCAAACGCCATATGGAATTATGACCACTGGTTCTTCTCACTCAAAAGACG
Organism: Echinops telfairi; assembly: GCF_000313985.2. Lineage (NCBI taxonomy): Eukaryota > Metazoa > Chordata > Mammalia > Afrosoricida > Tenrecidae > Echinops > Echinops telfairi. Next base: position 47,267,240 of record NW_022111320.1, read on the forward strand.
CTGCTTCAACGGGGCTGTGTCCCCTTTATAATGTATTCACGGCACAGCAGAAAACCACACCGGGTCGGAAAAGCGTACTCATTACCGCTTGCTGTCAGGAGGCCGGTCCTCTTTCAGGCCCGCAGCAGTTCTGGGAGGCTAGATGAGGAACAGAGCCTGTGCCTCCCTTGCCATCCCAGGCAGAGGGAGCCTGTGTTTGCTGAAGCTGTGGCCCCTGCGGTCCCAGGAGGGCCGTCGGGTCACCTCAAGCACCTGTCCGGTGACGCTCTAATAGCCATTGTTGGAAAGGCCCCCTAATTAGCTCTTTGGATTTGACCTCCGCCCCTGGGAGGAAGTGTCATCCCCTAACTGAGGGGGCCTGGTTCTTGCCGTCTTCAGCTGTGCGTCTTCAACTGTTCAGCAGCTGTTGTTACCATGGCGACTCGCCTGCTTCCCGCCGCACTCCTGGGCAGACTTATTTAGAAAGTTGTCTTTGGAGGGCAGCACTTGGCTTGCCCTGAAAATCAGGCAGCAGGGCAGTGGCGTGGTTGTGGCGGGTGGACAGCAGTCTCTGTTCGCTGCAGGAACTCTGGTGCAGGCTTGGCTGTTTACGCACAGAGCAAGAACCCAGGAGTCCTGATAGAGAATTATTACTACAGGGCTGAGAGCCAGGCAGGGGTGGCGGGGCGGGCGTGTTGAGGGGGAGGATGTGCAGGGCACGGAGACTGTGGAATCTAGGGCCAGCCCAGGGGATTCTGTTGAGACGCTACAGGGCCGTTCATGGGCGGGAAGGTGAGGCCCCAGCACACCCTAATAAGAAGTAAATGTGGTAGCAATTGTACAACACGCTGGAGATGATTGAACTATGGCTTGGTGTGATGTCTAGATTAGCTCCTAATTAAATGGCACCAAAAGGAAGCAAGCCAAGTGTTACAGGTTCCAAAGGACCTGCCAAGATTGAGCCCACGACCTTTAAAGAGAGACTAAATAATCCAGACTCTCATCTGCAATGTGCAGCGTATAATAAAAATAGTACTTCATTTGCCAAGAAGCAGAAAAAGGGAGCCCCTATTCAGAGGTTGCAGTGGGGGTGGGGTGGGGTGGTAGTGGGGAGACAGGCAGCCCAATAGAATTAAACCCTGATATGACCCAAATGTTGGGATCCGCAGATGAGGCCTTTAAGGTATCTGTTAGGTAAATATTTAAGACTTAAAGAGATGGTCACGATGAGTGAACAGATGGGGAACCTCAGGAGAGAAGTGGAAACTTTTTTTTTTAATGGAAATCTAAAACAGAAAAATACAGTATCTGCGATGAAAATTAGACTGCTCGGCTGCAGCCGGGGATGAGGGAGGGCTAACTAGGCCATCAAGCTGGAGGGGCAGCTCTTTGATGGACAGCCGCATGGGAGGGGCCCTGGAAGAGCAGTGTGTGTGGGGATCGGAAAGGCCGCCTCTCAGAGGCACTCTGCATGGGAGTGGGGAGGTGACGAGGTGCCGGGTCAGTCCAGACCATGTAGGCCTCTGGGCATTTGGACTCTCATGGGCATCATGGGAAACCATGGGGTTCTATAAAAGGGAAGGGCACGGTAAGCTCTGCTCTCCCAAAATCACCACTGAGAGGGCAAGGACGATGCAGAGACGAATTAAGGGGCGATCGCAGTAACTTGGGCCTAAGGACATAACTCAGATGTCAGTGGAAGGGGCAGAGAGAGTGGTCGATTTGACAGAGCTTGGTGACATCGAGGCCTGCTGTGGCTGGCACACTGTGTAGATAGTTCAGCCATGATCTTACTTTCCAGGGAGACTGGAAGGACATCGCCATAGCCCTTTTGAGGTGACCACGAGGTATTTGAACAGTGGTGCGCACCTAACGGGCCTGGGATAAAAGTGTCCCACACATCAGAGATGAGACAGGACATCTGCTTACAAGCCTGGTTTGGTAGAACTGTCCTTCCCATGGTGAAGATCCTGGTGGATAGCTACCGGTCAGCCATTGAGCCGGTAACGGTGCTTTCCACAGCAAGCAGTAACTGGAAATGTGAGTTTTTGGTGGCTGAAACCAATGGACAGTGAGCTTTTCTGTCTAACGTCCCACTGGGCCAGAACTGAATGGTGCTAGGGCCTGGGGTGGCATCCAGTGATTCTCTTGACCTTTGTTTGTGGTTGTAAGGTGACTGCGCTGCTCCAAACAGCACACCTCCATCCCAGACAGAAGGAGGCCGGAGGGTAGCACCCTCTCACTGTCCCGTTCATCTGGAAAACAAGAGCTCTCCTAGAATGCCCCCAGCAGAATTCCACCAGTATCCTGTCCGTCTGGTTAGGACATGTGGCCCTCCTAGGCTCCGGGGACAGTGGAAAGGCAGGCTGGGTCTTTTTGCCTTCTGGAGTTGAGGGAGACGTGGGGGAAGGGGGTGGGGAGCGGCTGCTAGGAGCTGGACCCCCGCAGTCCTCCTGAGCTCTTGGGGCTTCTGCTTGTGCAGCTCAGAGGACTTTCTCTGGCTCACACAGCTCAGCCGGGCATGGAGGGGTGGGTGTCGGCTTGGAGATGGGTCTTTGTGGAGGAGCACCCTTCAGTTGACTTCGACTTTTAAAGACAGACGCCAGTGTGAAGATTGCAGGGAGCCCTGAAATGGGAAGACATTTCCTGAAGGCTTTGGGAGTGATGCATTTGACTCCCCCTCCCCTTCACCCCAACCCCACCTCCCACCACCCAGTCACCCTGAGGGAGTTTGCTTCGTGAAACTCTGATTTCAGCGGAAAAAGGAAAGTTGCCTTAGGGGTGACTTATCCTTGGCAGAGATGTGTGGGCCGGACCTCCTGGGAAGCAGGCGGAGGTCAGAGCAAAGGGAAGTGGGGGGTGGGGGTGGGGTATGTGAGAGCCACACCAAGGAAGCAGAGGGACTGAGTCTCCTGGAATGCCTCAGCTCCCCACAGCAGGGTGAGGAGGAAGAAGGAGAGACGGAGACAGGCTTCCAGTCCATTTTACACTGGGCTTGTCTTACCTGGCACTGCCTCCCTGAGGATGCTACTTCCACGGGCTCCCCAGGCCAAGTGGCATTTCTGGTTTGCGTCCTGACACCTGCTCAAATTGCGTCCTGACACCTGCTCATCGGCTGCTGCTGTCACCTGGACAGCCTGTTCTCCTCTTCCATCTCCTTCCGGATCTACACTCAGGCCTTTGTTGACACCTTCTTCTTTCACCCGAGAAGAGCTCTGGGGTGTAGTAGGAAAGCGTTGAGCTGCCAACTGCAGAGTCATCAGTTCGAAACCACCGGCTGCCCTGTGTGAAACGAGGAGGCTTTCTACCCCTGTCCAGAACGACAGCCGCAGAAACCCCCCACCAGTTCAGTTCTTGTGTGTTCTGTAGGGTCGCTGTGAGTCCGAATCCACTTGATGCCCTGAGTCTGGCCTTTAGTGTTTTTGCCCACTTAACGACTCACTCGGTTAAGAAAGATGGTGTAAATGAAAACTCAGCTGCAGCGGGTTGGGTTTGGGCTCAGTTTTTTTTATTTAGCCCAACCCTGGGGGTGCTGTTGAGTAAGGGTGGGGCTGTTAACCACTAGGTTGGTGGTTCAAACCCACCAGCCACTCCAAAGGAGTGGAACCCTTGAGCCGGGTCAGCATGAATTGGAGTGGACTCAATGGCAGGTGTTTTGGTTTTTTTTCAAATTTGTTTGGTTTTCATCATTTTTTAGCCCCATGCGACTCAGGAGAGGAAACCGAGGGTTACTCTGTTGATAAGTGACAGCACTGGGATTCGAGTCCAGGGGCTGGAGCTCTTCATCAGCCATCTAGCTGGATTCGCAGATGATCTGGGATTCCTCCATTCCATCCCCAAGTGTTACAGGATATAGAGGACTCTAGGACTCAGATGAGAACAGCTGAGGCCCCTGCCCTTGAGGACCCTGGAGGCCAGCACACGAGCCGGGCAGTCACAGCCAGTGGGGGAGCCCCACATCTGCCCGGAAGTCAGGGGGATGGTGTAAGGTGGAGAGTGGGGCTGTCCGTGGGGAGGGCTCTGTTGCCTTCCAGGCATACGGGAAGGTAGATGCTTAACCGGGAATTTCCAAGTAGAATTTCTGCAGATGGGCAAGAAGAACCCTGTAGGGGTGGCAGGTAATAACACGCCCACTCCCCTGCGCGCTGTGTTCTACTCCCGCCCACTCACCCCTGCCACTGCCCACCCCATCCCATCCGCCAGCTCTTGGGAAAAGCAAAGGCGCCTTCACCAGAGCGCGTTGGCCGCACTCTTGCCTGACAGGAGCCGCTGTGAAAGGGAGGCTAGTGCCAGGAGCTCTTTGCCGTGGTGGACGGGCGGAGCAGAGCCACTATGGAGAAGCCTGGTGCATGTGGGCCCAGTTCCTCGTGCCACACGCTCTCCTGGGCTGATAGACCCCTGCACCCACCCCACCTCCAGCGGGGCACCCAGGACCCTCACTCCAATCCTGGGTCCCTGTGTTTCTTATGAGAGCAGCAGCTGCCCCCCGAGTTGCTGTGCCCACTTTCAGACTGGTGCCCGCAGGAGCTTCTTGGGAAGAGCCCTCAAGGCATCCTCCAGCTGCTGGGGAAGGGGCTGATCCTGAGGTTGGAGGACTTGCCTCCCCGCCCCCAGGACACAGTTGCCTGCCTGGGGTGTGTACACGCTCGGAGCTGGCAGTAACGTAAACCGGAAATGTTCTGATGGAGATTGGGCCGGCATGGAGTGAGCGGACCAGAGAGGGGGTTTAATGATGATTCATGCTTTTGGGGGGGGGGCGGGGTGTTAACAAAAGGCTCCATGGCTTCAAAGCTATCACTGCACCCACTCCTGCCATGACCCTCTGTGGTGTCATTTCCCGACCCCACCCCCTTGAAGAGCTTTTATTGGTTCCTGGGTAGAAGCCATGGCAGAGCCGACCGAGGCTCTCTGTCCTTCACCTCCCAGACTGGGCCTGGGATGCTCTTCAGCCCACCCTGGCTTCCTGCTCACATCCCCCACCCACACCCTCCTCCTCCTCCCCTCCTCTCTCTCTGGCAACGGTGGGCTCTGCTCCTGGCCTCAGGATCTGGCTCTGACACCCTGTCTCACCCAGCTAATTAACTGTTCACGGCGGCTCCTGCTTATATAATCCCGTTCAGGCCTTCTGGTCCCTGGCTTGCTTGCCTCCTCCCCAAGATCGTCTCTCCTATGCTAGTCTGAGCCGAGCTCTTTTCTTCTTCACCCCCGTCCTCTCACGGGGCAGTTGTGCAGGGCTGGGCTCAGGAGGGGCAGCAGGTGCAGAGACAGGGCGGAAGTCGGCAACCTAAGGCTGGCAGTCCCGCACGTCTTCTCAGGCAAGTGGGAGGCTGCACTGAGTGGGTGACAAGGCTTGACTTAACCTCAGTGCCCTGCCGCTCTGGAAGGACCGCTGGGGGTACAGGCAGCTGGCTGCTCTCAGCAGGCCTTAGGAGGAGCTTTGCTTGAAAACATTAGCTGGGTTGGTGTGGGCGCAGAAACTGAAGGTGTCCAGGCAAGAAAGCATACAGTCTAGGTGGGCTGCAGGTCATTCCGTTTCCTCCTCCGAAGTGGGAGGAGGCTGGGCCCTCCTAACCTACCCCAAGAAGGCCCTCCCTAATGCCTTGTCCAATCAACATGGGGGCTCTATTAGGTTAACTCTCAATGACCACGTTGTTCCCCTGGCCCCCGACTTCCTGAAGACAGCCAGGCCACCCACACCCCACTCCAGACTGTGTGTGGATGGAAGAGAGCTTCCCAGGGAACTTCTGTGTCCGGGGCAGCACAGGTCCCTGCAGACATGAAGGCTTCCGTTCTCTGCTTTGATTTCTGTGTGAAAGTTGCACAGAATGACTGCAAAGGGAACATGGGAGGCATTAATAATAGGCTCTTTTGTGGTATTTTGACAGCGAAAGAAATTATAAGTAAGTGTCATTTGACTGGGGAGACAATTCAGACCTAAGGAAATAGGAGGCCTCACTCTCAATCTTTGAGTGGCTTCTCGTGAGTGGCCTCACTGACTGATGAGCCTTCCCCACGGGACCCTCGGACCCTCGCTGTGCTAGGAGGGCGAGGTGGGATGGGGGAGGTCTCACCAGGGATGCTCTAGCTTATTGGTTACCCCAGCTTTTAAAGAGAAGGAACTTGCATTTTAAGATAGGATGAACCCTCCCCCACCTGCAACCCCACCCTTGACCCCTTTGAACTCCCGATTCCCTCCATACCTCCCTGCCTGCTGTTGAAATGACAGGGTCACTGTGGTATGTGAAAGCCAGTGGGAATAAAAGGGGAAGGTGTTGCTGTGCCTTCAACAGCCCACAGGCCCCGCCCTCCCTCGTCCCAGGATGCAGACTGCTACCTGGGTGTGCAGCCCCTCTTGAGAAGAAGCACTGGCCCAGCCATGTCTCAACATGGAACTCGAGCCCCCAAACCCCGGGGAAGGGCCAGAATCCCCACTGGGGCCTCCTCAGCCCGGGCCTGGGGTCTCCCCACTTGCCCCAAGCAGCCAAGCTTAGCCAAGAAGAGCTTGCAGATGGGGGTCCCTCTGCATGTGGTCTCAGGAAGGCAGGCCGTGTTACAGATAAAGGCAGGGTGGCGGGAGCACCGTCAGGGGAGTCGGTCTGGTTGGCGCTCGCTGGGATTGGCTTGTTGGCCTCTCTGAGCTGGAGCTGTGCCCTGCTTTTATCTTCACATGAGCCCTTCAGCTCCCTACCCTGATCCCAGGGCCTTTGGGACCCAGCTACTTGGCAAGCCGATCCAGCAGCTGCTGTACTGTTGGGAAAGCAAACAGTCATGAACATTTATTATTGATATTATACACATATAGATACCAGGTTTTTATTATTATTATTTTGCTTTCCAAAAAAAGTGTTCTCTACAGAAAAGGGCAATTTCCCATAGGATCTTCCCCTGTCTTAAATGTATTTTACGTACAGGAGGGCTAACTTTTTCAAGGGCCAGGCACGCTCCCATGGAAGATGTCAGTGGAGCATTATGGTAGGTTGGCCTGTAAACGTTAGCAGGAGGAGCTTAATGTGGTAGAAACGTGTGCGCACCCGCATACTACCTCTGATAGAGTGTAACGCCTCGTTGATCTGAAATTTTATGCTCCACAAGAGAGCACAGCACTGCCAGTCACTGGGGAGGCATCACTGATTGTAAGAAGCATCCCAATGTCAGTTTGGGGGAAATCTGGCATCTGAGGGTCAGCACGCTGTGGGCTCTTAGTTGCTAAAAGGATACAGAACAAAGCCATGATAATGACCTCCATGGGAGGTGAAATTTATTGTGGATAAGTTTTGTTTTTTTTCCCTCCCTCATCCTATTCTGGCCTTTAAAATTTTCCCATGTTGCCCATCCTCATTTTTATTCATTAAGAAAAAACCCTAGCATGATAGCATGGTGATACTCTCGGTTATCTTCTTTAGATCCAAGTGCATATCTTCCCATCCGATTGCCTTCTAAAGGGATTATCTTACCTTCATGCAAGTATTTCATTTGGAGCAGGCTGCCTGCTTGAAGGTAATTGAGCAGAATGTCCCTGGGGCCATCAGGTCCCATTAGACTTTCCATGAGTTAGCCAATAGAAACTTTTAGGCCTTGCCCCAAGACTCCCCTTTCAGGGACTTTCCTAGAACAACTTTTCTCTTCCAGGTAAAAATTGCCTAGGGCTACAGATGGCTGTGAGTAATACTGTAGAGATTTAATTACCCCCCTCTCTCCCATGGACGGCAGGGCCAGGGAGGGGACTTGGGTGGCCTCTGGGAAGGAGGCTCTGATGCTCGGAGAGTCCAGCCTCAGTCTTCTGTACTTTTAGGAAGGCAGTGGTGAGTTCAGAACCTACAGCCCCAAGCTCTGGGAAGTTCTTGGAAGTGGAATTGTTCTGCTGCTAAAATGGTTACCTCGGTCGGAAGGAAAAAACCAAGAGTAAGGGGAGTAGTGTCTGACTGATAGCACAGGGTCACCGTTCCATAGAGCCTGCTCTTAAGGCCATGCAGTGTAGACACCCGTGCCTTCTCTTATTGGCCCACCAGAAAGGACTTCCTTCTGACCAGCATCAGTGACAGTGCCTGTGTGCATAGGCAGCCTCTGATCGGAAGCTTGTTCCTGTCTTTCACGTGGTTCTGCGGTGCAGCCCGGCTGGTGCCAGTAAGAACCAAAGGACAGCCATGAGTGCGTTCCCACCTGAACTGAGAGACCATCGGGGACATTGTACATGAGGAAAGCAAAGGGACGTCAGAGGTACTCCGAAACTTGCTCCTAAAAGCAGAATAGCTAGTGCAGGTGGAAGGAGTGATGGAAAGAGCCGAACTGAAGATTTCCAAAGGGCAGCCAGAGAAGACAGTGGGATGAAACGTGCCAGCATTTCTCAAACTGGAACAACTGAAGAAAACATTCAGGCCTCGAGTTGCAGTGTTCCTGAGGCATCTATGGGCGAGGCTAGCCATTGAAACCCTTTAGACACTCCTCTATCAGGAGATCTTGTGTCTGTCAGCACAATGGCAGTGGGTGGGGGAAAATGCTGAACAATGCCCGGAGTCAAAAGAAGATGGAAGGCATGCTCGGTCACTGAATCAAAGAGCTGGTCAACATTCAGCTATTTAGTGAGTAGCATCTGGTCAAGAACATTGGTCAAGTTCAAGCTGCACTGGAGGCACAGTAATAAATCAGGGTCTGGGAATGGAGGAACGCCAATTGAGATGTTTTAACAAACACATGCAATGCTGAACGTGCTCACTTATCTGGGCCAAGGGATCTGGAGTACAGCTACCTAGCCAACCGACGAAGGGATCAATACAGGTGCATATTCCTAGGAAAGGTGGGATGCAGAAATTATCAAACAACCTAGATTACACTCACGTAAAGGTTTGCTAAGGTAACTCAGAAACAATTTCTGCAATCCATTAAGAAGGGACTTGTAGAAATCAAAGCTGGGTTCATTCATAAGAAGACATGGAACAAGGGATATTATAGCTGATTACAGACAGATCTTGGCTGAACATGCAGAATACTACAAATATGTTTACCTGTGTTATATTGACTATGCGAAGTCATTTGACTCTGTGAGTCATAACAAATTATAAATAACATTGGAAAGAATGGGAATTCCAGAACATCTAATTATACCATGTAAAACCTGCCCAAGAGGCAATTGGCGACCAGCAAGGGGCTAAGCATGGTTTCATATCAGGAAAGGTGTTTATCAAGATGGGATCCTTTTACCTCACTTATTTGGTCATGATGCTGGGCAGATCATCTGAGCAGCTGGACTCTGAAGAAGGATGTGGCATGGCCCTGCGCTGGTGACAGTGAGAACACGCAGCCCTTACTTAAAGATTACAACGTTCAATATGGATTGCACATCACTATAAAACGAAAACCCGCCTAACTGGACCAGTAGGGAATATTGTGATAGAGGATTGAAGTTGTCCACAGTCACAGTCCATAGAAACACCCGTCCAGAACACAAATAATATATTTCATGGGTGCTAACAAGCAAAGCTGTCACTTCGAGGACTTGGGGGTTCCTGATCTAAGCCCTGGTATTTCCCAGGACCTCATCTACATGTGCAAGTAGACAGTGAAGAAAGGAGACGGGAGAAAATATATGCCTTTGAGTTTTATGATGGCGAAGAATATTGAACAGACAGTGGGCTGCCGGAAGAAAGAACAGCCTCTCTTGGCAGAAGTACAGCCATAGTACTTCTGAGAAGTGAGGGAGCAAGACAGCATTCGTCTCCTGTACTTTGCACGTTACCAGGGGCGATGAGTCCCCGGAGAAGGACATCGTGTTTGGTAAGGTAGGGGGCCAGCAAAAAAATGAGGGAGTCCCTGAATGAAACGGGCTGACCCAGTGACCTTAAACAATGGCTGAAACAGCCACAATTGTGAGGATTGTGCACGGCCTGCAGTGTGTCCTCCTGTTCACGCGGTCACCATGAGTCTGAACTGATGTTGTGACTCCTAACAGTAACACCTCAGGGACGCCTTTCTATATTTATCGGTTCCTGTCGAGATTCAAGCAAGGGAAGCAGCCAATGATGAGGGGTTTTTTTTTGGGGGGGGGGGTGTATGTATGTGTGTGTTTCCGATGTATAAATCTTCGTGTTTCATGCCATGTCAAAAATCAGAGCAGAAGAGAGAGACTAAGGTATGAGGAGAGAGTTGCTTTGTTTCCCCTCTAGACTATTCTAGGAGGGGCGTCTAGATTTTTAATATCTTACTTTAGAACTGATTTTCCTTCATTAGGGTTCAAATCTGCACTACACTGAGGTGATTCAAAGGGAAAAAAATAAGTCTCGAGAGCAAAAGTGAGCTTTGGAAAAATAAAATAACAAATTTTAATTAAAAAACAATTATTGATCAAGTCACACAGATTCAAAAGTAGCTGAGGTATTAAACTTCTTTTTTGTTTTCTAAGTATCCATTTTAATTATACCTTGTCACTTCCATTCTATCTCAGAACTCTGCCTAACTTGCAAGGTTCTGTTTTCTCAACTCTCTCCTTTGTCAATAAATTCACCTGTTTTAAAAGGTCTGTACTTAAACATTTTCATCCATGATCTCCTAAAATTTATCATTTTTCGAACTACCTGTAGACTCTGGTCATATTTCACTTTGTCTGTAACATTTTAGCACCGCCCTCTCTTGGGAAACATGGATTTATTTTTAGCATTTTTCCCCCTGCTGTTTTGAAGAGAGAGTCGGATTCTCCATATTATATTTAACTCTTCTTTTTTATCCTCGGTTTTTAAAATTTTTAAATGTATATTTCTTCGTGATATTTTGGACCACTGAAGCTTTGCGCTGGTTGAGGTTATATGTCAACTTGGGTAGGCAGTGACTCTCCATGGCTTGGCTGATGCTATGGAGTTATCTTCCACTTTGTGATCGGATATAAGTGGGAATTTTCTTGGGGCTGTGGCCTACCTCCAATAGAGATGGATGTTCTGCCAAAGCTTGCTCTTTTTGGTCCTGCATTTGACCTGTCTCTTCTGACCTCTGGTTCTTGGTATGTGAGCCAGCAGCCTGCCTCCCGCCCAATTGCAAAGACTTTGGGGTTCACTGGCTCTAGCAGCCCAGTGAGCCAGCAGCCTCCTGTTTGTTTACCCCTCTAGACTATTCTAGGAGGGACATCTAGATTTGTAACATCTTACCTTAGAACTGCTTTTCCTTCATTAGAGGTCTTTGAGAATGTCAGTTCCTACAACCGCACAAGTTAGGAGAAGCCTCCAGCCTGGCACCTGACCCACAGATGTAGGACTTGTCGACTTGCGCAATGGTGTGAACCATTTCCTTGAAGTAAATTTCTAATCTGATCAAACCTATGGCTGTTAGATTTTATGTCAACCTGAAACTGGGGTGGAGTCCGAACTGTCAGCCAGCTGGTAGCCTGGTGATGCCTCCTTGGGGGTGTGGCCTTTTGAGGAGCGAAACCGGGAGGACTTTTCTTCCTGTTCCTTCATCCTCCCTGCTGGACGGGACTCTGTCTGCCCTCAGGGGCATAGGCCACTGACTCTGGGAGCCACCCTGCCATGCTCCCACCCACCTGGGATCCACTTCTGTGATCTTCCTCCATCCCGCCTCACCTGTCTGCTCCATCAGCCAGCAGGTTGTGAGTCTGCTTCCATCAGATCCATGGACTTGGGTTGCACTGGTTTGGGAAGCCTTCTTGATATAAACTTTTTTTTTATATGAGTGTCATTGATTTTGCTTCTCTAGACAACCCAGCCCAACACTCTGTCTAATTGGGGGTGGGGGGTGTTTGTTTGTTTGTTTACTGCTTTTGCTCCTAAGGCAAACCTTTTTGATGGGCTTTTCAGAATAGATGCTTGCCTCACCTGATCTCCTCATACATTGTTCAGGCTCATAAACATCAGCTTGTATTCAGACCCGTTAAGGCACAGTTCTACTTCCACGGGTTCTTAAAGCATCCTCATTCAGGGGCCCCTGTGGTAGTTACACAATCTTGTCAGTTTGAGACTGAAGAGTGAAGGGGTGGAGTTTAGCCTCTCAATCAGTTGGCAGCTTGATGACTTCATTGGAGGAGCTAAGGAGATAAAAAGCTCGCTGGGGCCAGGGCATATGCTCACTCCCTGCGAGACATTACCGGCCTGATGGAGCTACGTTGCTGCAGCCAGAGCCCTGGAGCTGGAGGAGCCACGTGGAGACCCACACCAGCACTGAGATGCTTCTACCGCCACTGGATCCACAAGACTTTCCACCCACTGACCTGTGATCTTCCTGCATTCGGCGTCATTACATGTGTTGTGTGAGTCTGAAGAGGAATTTATAGATTGGTATTGGACTATGGACTAATAATGGACTTAGGGACTTGATCTACACTGGGCTGGGATGTTTTCTCAATATTCAATTCCTCTTGTTTATAAAGCTCTTTCTTAGACACATATGAGTGTCTATGAATTTGTTTCTCTAGTCTACCCAAACTAACACAGCCCCTTTGCAGATCACAAAGAAACTTTATAATCATAGTTTAGATAAATATTAAATACTTTGATTTTGTTGTTGTTGGTTGGTGTGTTGTTGAAGTAAATCTTGTTCTTTCAGGTAAGGCATGATACCTGATGAGCTCGGTACCTGGGAAGTAAATGTTAGGTGAGGAGCACATTCGTGTGATTAGTTTCCAGCTTCTGCATCTGGAAAAGGTTGTCCTTTTTGCTTTGCAGAGAGACCGGGAAACTGAGCACGATAGGCCCAGAGGAATCAGAGGACCTGGATTGTGCATTATTGCGGGTCTGCTACAGAGTGGTTTGGGTGAGCTAGGGAGAATCGCTTGCTCTTTCAGAACCAATTTTACCTTATTGAATGAGGAGTTTAAATAAACTAAGGGTCTTTCTCTTTGCCTGAGCATTGAGGTGCATAGGGAGGGATGAGTGGAGAGAGGGCAGGGTGGGTGTCTTCTAGAATAGTTTGGCTTTTAACTCGTACGTATTGGTCCCTCAGATTTCATTTTTAAGTGGACTCCATACTTCTTTTTAAAAAGAACTTGAAACCAGCTGCTTCCCTGGGTGGCTTTGTTTGTTTGTTTGTTTGGGTTTTTTTAATTTTATACTCTGAACCGTAAGATTTCTACAAAGTAAGGTTGACCAGGGTGAGGAAGGAGGCCCCTGCCTACTGTTTGTCAAATGTAAGGACATGAAATGACATGAATACAGTGTCCGGCTGGACTTTGTAGAGAAACAAAACCAGTGACACTCAGCTATGTGTAAGAAAGAACTGTTTATCAAGGAAGCAGCCTGGCCCACACCCCCTCTCATCCATGGATCAAATGCTAACGGGAGGCCCCTCCAGACTCACTCAGCTTCCCCCCAATGAAGCAAGACGGTGAGCGAGAAGCTCAGAGATCACAGGCCAGTGGGTGCATTTGCGTGGATCTGAGATTGGCAAGAACGTGGCAGGTCACTGACAGATCCCAGAGGCAGCAGGCCACATGGGCCACCAGCCCCAGAAGCCAGATGCAGGATCCAGTCCAGCAGGAAGGAGGAGGGCAAGAGAGAAAGAGACCAGTCCTCCACAGCATCTCATAAATAGGCTGTCCCCCCAAGGAGCCATCATTAGTCTGTGTCCTGATTGAGAGGTTGTGTTCCACCCATACCTTCCCACAGGTGTGCCAAGTTGGCACAAAACCTAACCATCACAAACACCATCTAATGTTACCATAGTTTCAACACCAGAAATCTCAGGAAGGGTAGAATATCAACCGGAGAGGAAACAAACAACAAAAGCCGCCTTTAGGTTGGAGAAATGGAGCACTACAAGTAGTCCCTCACAGCAGGTTCTATTCCCATGATTTTGTCTTAAGTCGGTTCTGATGGAAGACAAATAACTCCTTTTTAAAAAAGTTCAGTATTTTTCTTTTATTATAAGTGTCTACAAAGATGATCTTATTTGCCTTTGGGGGTTGGAAACATTACACTCAAACTTACAGATATGTTTTCATGCATACATAAAAAACAAATCATAAAAATGTGCCCTGTGGATGAAGGACAGCCGGATGGCCTTGGCATTTTGTCACTTGTAACAACTCCACTGGTGGACGGCTGTGAGTCCGCTAAACTGGGAGTAGGGACCAGAGGAGTACCGAGAGCTCTCTGTGTGGCCCTTTTCTTTATTCCGCCGATATTTTTGTGGCAACATCTCACTACTTCCTGAATCTCCCAGAAAAGCAACCAGCATTTATAGGTCCATGTTTTCAAACAACCAAAGCCCCTGAGTGAGTCTAGGAAAAACTCTAGCTAATCCTTTTACTGATAAATTAGAGCTGTAATTCGTAGCCCGAGGTTTGTAGAAGGCTACTGAGAAAATGTCCTAGGGGCCATGTCTAACCTCCAACTTGAGTAGGGAGAAGGAGCATCAGACTCCACACCAGCCCAAGACCAAGTGCCACAAACACTCCTTCTGTCTTGACCCTGTGCTGATACCAACCATTTCTCCCATCTCACCTCTCTGGAGTTTCCTAACCGGTTACAATGGCCACACAGAACTCAGACACTACTTACAGTTGTGGGAATTCTTAGGGAGGGTAACAGGTTACTACAAGTCGGGATCAGAAAACATCAAGGATGCAGTCTTTTGTCCATAGCAGTGCCTCTTCTCAGCCAGCAACCAAGACTCCCTCTGATGGTCCCTTGGCCTCTGCCTGTTGGTGGTCCAGGAAGCCTGCTGCTCTGCCTCACGCAAGACCTGGGTGGCCTCTTCTGCCCTGCATCACGGTCCCCATGTGGCTCCTCTGCTTTGTCTCGTGGTCTTGGTGCTGTGACCTTGTCTGGCATGTGACCGGGGATCTAGCATGTGTTTTCTTGATGGTCATAGGATTCTCTCTTCTTCCAAGTGGTTCACTCTTAGAGCCAAAGGAGTGGCAGACTGCCCATTGTCCCGTCAGTTAATGTTCCATATACCCCTTTTGCATGATTCCCCTGTCATTTGGTGGGAGTTCCAAAGATATGGAGAGGAGAGCCACAGTTAAGCCATTTCACTTTGCCACAACAATGATCGGCAGTGGCAGCCCCCAGCTCCGTGTTGAGGCTGGACATCCATTCAACCTCTATTGAGCCGATTCTGACCACTAACCTTTGCCCATGGGCAGAACGTATTTGAAAAAATGGTACTATGACTCTACTAGGCAGTCCAGGGAGAGAGAATCTTGCCCTCAGGGACTTACCTGAGTGTATCTCTAATGGGAATTGGGGTGTCAGGGCCACACGGTCTAGAGTTGCACCCTGATCAAGGTCAGGCGGCCTCGAACCGATCCTGTAAGCTTCTCAAACCTGTGGGAGTGTTTGCATCCCAACTGTGGTCCCTCTCCGGCTTCCATCACTCCATGTGCAATTGCGATCAACTGATCTGCCACCAATCATGCTGTGAGGACGGATTTTCATTGTTTCCTGTGTTCTGTAATCAGCACTGTGGCTGTGAGTCCTTTGGACGCCATTATGGCCTCCCTTGTCGGCATGGTTTGTCTTGTCTTCATCCTGTCAAAGCCCTATTAGGGGTTACTATAAAATATATTTAGCGTCTTTTTCTATAGGACACTAAAATTAATGTCCTTCTTCCTTTTACTCATTATGTATTTCTTCTTTAGCACACCTTCTTCAAAATCCATTAAGGCCCAATCTGTTATTTCTTCATGATCTATGATCTGTTCCACATTGGCAGTATCAAGTGTTCTCAATTCACTATTGAGGCCGTGTGAGTGGTTTTTTCCCTCATCCTAGTATCCTGATCAAGTGCTTGGAGCATGTTCAAGTAACTCAGCCATTTTTCCCATACCCCGTGCATGTATTTTCCTATAACTTCCTCCCAGGTAGATTCAGTGTTCCAGATGCATGAACAGCCATTTTTAAGTGCAGTTCCTGGTAAATCAGAGATTGCCGTATATATCCGCCGAGGCACCTAATTTTACCACAAAAACTGCATTAAAAATGTACTGCAAAACTCGGCTTATACTTGAATACATATGGTACTTTTTACGGACCTGCTCTTGTTCTGGTGGCAACAGGCTTGGGGCCAGCCTAGGGAAGGCGCGCGCTGTGCTGTCAGGCAAGGTGCTCTGTACAGCCCTGTTGATGAAGATACAATCATGAATAATGTGTTCATTGTCATTGGGAACTCAAAAGGACTTACAGAGCTATCAAGATGTTGCTTTCATTTGGGTTGTTTTTAAATTTCTTTTGCCTTTTAAAAATATTCATAGATTTGGGTAGGTTTTAAACAGGTACGTGTCATAATTAGCATTTCAAAAACATTCACATTTCCTTCCATTTAAATCTTTTGTCCTCTTCAGGATCTGAATATTTTAAGCAAAGCACCTCTGCAAGAAGTGTTCTATTCTTGACAAAGCTGTGCAGAAGAAAAGGCTCCCGGAGTGCTGAAGCACCAGGGGTGGGTAGTGCATTCACAGGGGCCCTCAGTCACCTCGGAATTGCCTGGGACATGGGGGAGGGGGCCAGCAAATCTTCCACTCCATCCAGTGAGACCACCACATGTTTATTTGCTTGGAAGTTACATGGCATTCCATTGGTCATTGGAAAGGAAAAGTCTTGGGTGGTATTCAGAGATTATAATGTACAAGTCGAGGGCTTTTGCTGCTTACAAAAAAGAGAAAACATCAGTTTCACTGCATTGCATGCTGACCCATAGCAACCCTATCGGACAGGGTAGAACTGCCCCGGTGAGTTTCTGACACTGTCACGCTTTACAGGAATAGAAAGCCCCTTTTTCTCCCGTGGAGCGGCTGGTGGTTTCAAACTGCAGACCTTGCCATTGGCAGGCCAACGAGTAACCACTGCCATCAGGGCCTCGTTGCCACCTAAAGCACCCTCAATGACCCTGAAAGTGGAAAGGCATAGAAATCCTTTATCTGGAAGTAGATGTGTGATTGGTTGCTTAATTGATTATAATTTGTTATTATATACTTAATCCAATCAAGATGTTCTACTTTTCGTATAATGAGTTCAAGCTATCGATGATGCTATTGCTAGGTGTCTGTTCTCTGATGTGATATCAGGAGCAGGGTGGCAGAAAGAGTTGGGGCCACATCACACCACACGTAGCAGTCAGGCGTGTGCTGGTTTTGTTACAGTGGGGGTCTTTAAACCGTTTTTCTTGCACAGTCGGCCCCCCAGGAGCATTTCTGTGGTGCGTTGAGTTGCTGGGAAGGCCCTGCCTCCTCCCCAGCTCAAAGCGCCCACCCGCCCGACTTGTAGGAAAATGACGTCACTCACATTTCTCTGTGGCCTTCTCCCCTGAAGGTGCCTCCCTGAACACTCCCAGAACTCAAACTCACCACCGTGGAGGCACACAGCGACCCCCGGGACCGAGTAGATGAGTCCCAGTGGGTTTCTGAGACTCACAGCAGTAGAAAGCCTCGTCTTTCTCCCGTGGAGCAGACGGTGGTTTTGAACTGAGCGCTGTAGTTCCTCCTTGCCGTGTTGGATAATGCCTCCTCCGTGTCTCACTCCGTAGGCAGCCCTCCATTCCCCACTTCCTTTCTTTTCCCATGAACCCGTCTGTGGCAGAGCTGGTCTGCTTGGCTGGCTGGTTCCCTGGGCTTTGCTGGTGACCGCTCCTCCTACGGGCGGACTTGTTCCCGTGTGCTGGGCTCCACAGCAGCTTGTACACCTCCGAGCACAATGTCTCCTCGGTGGCTGTGTTTGCCGGCTGGCGTTGACCACAGGGGGACTTTGGTACATCTCCGTGAGCTGCTACACAGCATTGTCTACTTCTCTGAAGCAGCTGCTCTCCCCAAAAGAACATAGACTTCCGGGAACACTTAATCTTTGATGAACTGAACCAGATGTTGCAATGTCAACCAGTTGATTGGTTTTTATCTCGTGTGCGTCTTTCAGACAATATTACAGAGAAATCCCATTAACCTCGGGGTCAGACTGCAATTTGTTATGCAGCCTTCCAAATCTTTGCTGACAGAACCGCCTTCCCGCTGGCTCAGACTTGTCTTCAGGCAGCTCCGCCGTCACTCCGTGCAGAGGATAGATG
>NW_022111320.1:47286179-47291628 GCF_000313985.2 Echinops telfairi
AGAAGGCCACGCCCACACAGAGGTCTCATTGGCTATCTCCAGATTGACAGCCTAGACTCCACCCCTACACTTTTAATCCTTAAATTGACACCAGATTAGGTGAGGACCACACTTCCCCTCAAAAAAAAAAATGTGTTGGAGTCCTAACCTTCAACTGTGGGTGCAATCCGGTCTGGAGGTAGAGTTCTCTTTGTGGTGTTCTGAGCCCACATCAGAGCAGGGCGTGTCTGCGTCTGACGGTCACCATGTCTGAGCGCCAGCAGAGAATGGGGCCGATGCAGACTTGGGCACTCAAGACCGGACACGATGTGACAAGGCTGCGAGGAGCTGAGGCTGAGTACTAGTTGCCGAAATAGACCAAGAACAACCCCCAAGAGCAACTCCCTGAAATCAGACGGCTCGGTTCCTGAACTGTGAGAAAATAATGTTCTGGGTTTTTTTTTACACCCCCTTTTATGGTTTTTCTGCTACAGAAGCACAAAGGAACAGAGACACGTGGCTTCAAATGGCTCTCTGCTCTTGGTTCTGTCTGCTGATCCTTTGTACCATTGTCTTAAAGTGGAAAGTTTGCAGACTTATAATCTTGGGGTTAAGGCCTCTTGAGATCCCTGAGAACGGGCAGCAGTGACACCAGAGAGCCAGCACCCCAGCGCTGGGCTCTGTGCTCAGGAGGACGAATCTTTCCCACGTCCAGTGTGGTCTCCAGAAAAATCAAGTGAAACCAGACCCTCGGCTGGTTGACACTGGTGTTCTTTGAGAAAGTGAGCCCCTTCAGAGGGAGCATGTGGACAGTCAGGAGACTGCCACGCCCAAGTCACTTTTTCCTTAGGCAAGTGGAGAAGCGTGATAGTCCTTTGAACAATGCTTTGTGTAACCAGAAAATTACTTTGTATTTCGTACAGAGAAGTTGGGACAGCTTGATGGCAATTAGCACATGTCGATCTGTTCCTTGTTTTACTTAAAAACCAACAACTCTGGATCCGACCCTGGGGGATTTGGCAAGCATCCATACATAAGAGAAGATCGTTTCGTTGGTCATGAATGGTCGTAAACACAGATCAGAACTTGCCTTATGGTTTTTTTTCTGCCTTTCCAACTGACTGGGCTGATCTGAAAACACCAGTGGCCTCTAGTCTTCAGAAGAAGCGTTTCTATCTTTCCCAGGTGCAGTGCAGACCCTGAAGAGCCCTGTGTCCCTGAACCTGCCACCATAAACACAGTGGGGTGGTGGGATCCTTGCATGCAGGGCTGTGCTGAGTCCTGCGCGTCCAGGGGCTGGGTTGTTGCAGCTGCTGTGGGATCCGTTCTGACTCACGGAGAGGCCGCGTGAGCAACCTCTCCAAATGGTGCTCAAGGCCTCTTTGGGGGAGATCTCCAGACTTGTCTTCCTAGGCACCTCTGAGTGGGGTTGGACCGTCATCACTTGGCAAGTAGTAGAGCACTGGACCATTTCCATGTGTGCCCCCAGGGATCCTGCTTAGTTGGCAGCAGAACCGACAAGGAAGGTCTTTTTGGGGGCCCGGTGTTCTGATATTTTCAAAAGGTAGCTTGAACTCATCGCCCAGGCTGCCCAGTGCCCTCCTTTTTGCATTTGGAGCACATGGGCCCAATCTCTCTGTTGATGTCAGGGTCTCTCCATCCTCTCTTCCGTTTGCTGTCACTCAAGATTGGCAGCCACCTGGCAGGAAGGCCCACATGGGTTTTCTCTCTCAGCGGCTGTTTATTGTCCCTACCATGGTCACACATGGCTCTGTAGCTACCGGGTGCCACACATATGGGACTTAAATCCTTCCTCAGTTTCCCTGGCCCTCACTCCCTCCCCTGCACCATTCTCCATTACCTGCTTGCCTTCATTCTGCTTCCAATTTCCCCCTTCCTTTTCCTGTTTAGAAAACACCCATCTCCCTCGACCTTCCTTCTCTTCGGCTGCCTAGGAAGCCGGCTCTTGTGGACCACTCTCTCCTCCACTCCGCCCCTGTCCATCTCTCCCTTCTCAGGAGCCTTTGCTTTCTCCATCTGTGATAGTTACATCATCTGTTGTCAATTTGAGACTTTAGAGTGAATGGGGTAGTTTAGCTTGTCACTCCGGTCACAGCTTGATGCCCTCATTTGGAAGGGTTGAGGAGATAAGTAGCTTGCTGAAGCAAGGTAGGTGCTCACTTCCTGCGAGATATCCCTTCTGAGAAGACACATGGATCTAGCTAGAGTACTGGAACTGAAGGAGCCAGGCGAACCCCTGCCAGCACTGAGGTGCTTCCACTGCCACTGGATCCACAAAACTTCCCACCCACTGGCCTGTGACCTTCCTGCATTCGTCATCACTGCATGTGTTGTGGGAGTCTGAAGAGGAATTTATAGATTGGTATTGGACATATGGGCTAATATCAGACTTATGGATTTGATCTGGGCTGGGATGTTTTTTTCCAATATTCAATTGTTCTTGTATAGAAAGCTCTTTCTGATACACATATTAGTGTCTCTGAATTTGTTTCTCTAGTCCACCCAGACTAACACACTATGTTCATCTTCTTTGAGGCGTTGAATTTGTAGTTGGTGTGTTGACCCCACCAAGAGCAGCAATCCCCATCTGGGCATCACTTGGGCTTCGCCTCGGGTGCCGTGGCACCCCCGCCCCAGCCCAGCCTCACCCCCGGTGCTCAGCAGAGGCCCGGTGTGGAGGGCTGAATGGTTCATGCTTTCTGGGGGGATAAACAAATGAATGACTAGATTTGCTTGTCCATTAGCCTCCATTTCTACCTTAAAAAAAAAAAAAATCTCTCAACACAGGCCTCCCGACCCCCCTGAATAAGTGAGCACGGATGGGCCTGGGTCCCTCAGTGACAGGCACAGCAAATGCTTTGTGGCACTTGTTTCTCCAATGCTTATATGACTGGGGCAGGATCCCTGCTCTGTGGCCAGAAATCGAACACTTGGTTAGTCTGGGTTCTCATCCCCTTTCCTCTGGGCCTGCACCTTGCCCTGAGCCCCATCAACTTTCTCAGCCTAAGTCTACTCATCTAGAAAGGAGACCCCACCCCCACCCCCGCCCTCCAGAGTGTGTAAAGAGCCATGTGCCAAAGCACCTGACAAACAGAGCAGCACTGTGAGGCCGGCATTCATCATGAAGCAGCTGGGAATTCAGCATTGTCATCTTCACGGGGCAACTAATGGGATTTGCCCTCACACCCATCTCTTGAAAGGGCCATGCCCGTCATCAGGTGGTATAAGGGCTGGTGTGGGCTCCAGTAGGCCATCGAGACCTATGTACAGAGAGGCCTCCCTTGGTAGGAATGTATGCCTAGGGGTAGAGAAATGCCAATGAAGTAGCCAAAGTTCGGACAAGTGAAGGCGATGGTCCCCCCATACCGGCTTTTCTGGGACACGCGGCGCAGAGGTCACTGGTGAAGTTCTATACGTGAGACCGTTGAATCGTAGACCATCGTGACGGGCTTCTCCCTGGGCCTTCAGAATCCTTACGCCTGGGCTGCTTGTGCTTCCTTCCCAGAATGGGGGGACGAATGTGCGAAATGGGAGGGGGGCTGTAACACTAAACACATTCACCAGCGTTGTTCCTTGTGGTCTTTCCTTTTGAATTTTCCTCCACGACACTTGAGCTCATTGAGGAGAGAATACGGTCGAGCACGTCTCCCCGAAGTGAGTCACCAGTGAGGCAACTGGTTTTGACCTTCACTACTTCCCCTGGGGAGGAGGAAGACGAGGCTCTCGGCTCCCGTCAAGAGTCCCAGTCTCATAAACTGGCAGGGACAGTTGTGTTCTATCTACAGGGTGCCCCTGAGCCGGGCAGTGTGTTTGAACTTGAGGGTCCTCTAACTGGACCAGGAAATGAAGAGGTGGCTAAGTACTGACCCTCCCTCCCCATCTCTGCGTGCCCTCCCTTGATGCTGATGCTGCCATTGGTAGCCGCCGCCGCCGGCAGGCTCTGGGCTCGTGGTAACGCCATGCGCAGTTGGCGGGAAGCTGTGCCATCCTTGCGATCGGCTCCCGTGCCCACGTTGTGCTCCAACAACTGACCTCTGAAGCCAATCCCCAGACTTCTGTTTCTGGGGTGTCTTCGTCTGGAGGCCACTGGGAAACCTGTCAGCACCACAGCAGCCCACGAGCCCCATGGATCGCAGTGGCCTGGGAGTTGATGCCTGTCCCCTGCGAGAAGGGAGAAGATTGTGCCAAGGAACGACCATGGCTTCCCTTCCCCTTTTCAGCCACTGCCAGCCAGTCCATGCTGATGCCCGGGGACCCCGTAGGTCAGAGGGGGAACTGCTCCATCATAGGGGTTCTGAGTCTGTCCGTCTTCAGGGGCGCAGGCAGCCTCACCTTTCAGATGAGCACCTTAGGGTATTTGCGCCCCCGTGCCTAACCGGCCATATCAGCAGGCTCCGGCTTTCCACCTTGGCAAGCCCCAAATCATTCACTGGGATGTCTTGTAAGTAAGTGTCTGTGCGTATACTACCTCTCTGCCCTCTTGATCCCCCAGGCCATGCAGGATTCCTTGGCAGACCTCCCAGAGTGGTATGGGATAAAGGGAATGCAGGCCCATTGGATCGGGGACTGTGTCGGCTGCCACCTGGACTTCGCGTTGAAGGTATTTAAAAATTCATGGTCGCTCCAACCTCTCCCCTTTGACGTTGGGACAAACCGAAGAATAGACCAGTACTTGGGGAGGCTGTCTAATCATACAGCCTCATAACAGTACGCTCCAATGGTAAGATCCTGGGAGCCACCACTGTGATTTCAGATTTTTCTAGTAGCCAGATTCTTTTTCCAAGTTCAAGGACACAGGAGAAAATTAATTTTCCTACCATTTTTGTCAGCCCAATGTAACCAAACCGCCTGCATTAGAAGATGTGCTCAATATAGAAAATTATTAAGGAGAGACTTTCTAGTTTGCGTGCAAGGTCTATGCTTAAGGGTGACGTGCTAACCCACCTTTTAACCGTTGCACCACCACGTCTTGCTACGACCCCCTCTTGGGCAGTGCAGGTATGGAGGGTCTGGGGCCCAGGAACGATGTGCAGAACGCTGGCCTGGGCCTTTTCCTGAGGAGTGAGCCTGTCACCACAGCCGAGGGGCTACAGGACCAGAGGCTGGGTACTGCAGTTTCAAACCCAGGCCGGCTCACAGCTGTTCATGCACGGAAAAATGGCGGTGACGTAGGGGTCTGCTGTGAGATCTCTTGGGTGGGTGCTCAAGGCCCACCCCCTCTGGAAGGTGCCTCTAAGATGCCTTTCTCGGTCTCCACTGCCTGGAGGCTGTTTGTCTTGCTGTGACTTGATGAGGTGCTGTCAGTGATGCAGGCCCTCCCCTCGTCTTACCCCAGGGAAGGGAGCTGCTGTCAAGAGAGAGAATCAGCCTGCCTCTAGAGTCTGACCCCCTTCCAACCCTCCGTCTTGAGGAGCAGAGCCAGTCTGCTATTGAGGGTCATCTCTGATGC
>NW_022111320.1:47293331-47294204 GCF_000313985.2 Echinops telfairi
GAGAATGATGATGGCAACATATGTACAAATGTGCTTGACACAATGGATGGATGCATGAATTGTGATGAGTTGTACAAGCCCTCAATAAAATGATTTTTTTTAATTGCAAAATTAAAATAAATAACGATCGGCTTTGTGGACAGATCAGGCTGAGCCCCTGTTGGCCTGTTGTTCTTAGATGCCATCAAGTCGATATCGACGCGTAGCAAGTTATGTATGCAGAGAACAAAGAACTGCTGTCAAGGTTTCCTTGCCTGTGTTAACAGAAGGGGAGGACTCAGGTATCAGTTGGGATCCTGTGGTTGCAAGCAACAGACTCTCCCCCAGCTAGCCCACAGGAGAAAGGGAGGTCACTCGCAGGCTGTAGGAAGGTCACTGGCTCAGAGGCGTGGCTGAAGAACCTGCTTGGAGAGGCCTGAGACTGGGTGGCCTGAGTTTCCACAGAAGGAGCCAGCAGACCCTGGCCGGAGGGTCGCTGTCAGAATGGATCTGTCCCTACGTCATCACTGTGCCCGGAGCACTGGATTTGAGATTCCTGCTCCTGGGAAGGTGTCTGACTGGTGTGTCTGAGGCCAGGGAAGTCCTTCCCTGATAGAGCCAAGGCGACAGCCAGCACCGGAGGGGCAGCTCTCCAGAACCAACCTGGAGACTCTCCCAGAGGCAGGGGTGTGCATCCTGGGCAGGCAGAAAGAAGTCCACTGTCGTTAGAAATCAGCCTCTGGATGTAGTTTATTATTTCTATGAAAATCTCATCCCTCTTTTCTTGGGACGATAGACTTCAACCCAAAACCTACAATATGAATTGTTGCAGTCTTAAGTAACCATTCATTACCAAAAAAGGTTTTGGAAGGTGATGCAAAGCTTTTTTTTTTT
>NW_022111320.1:47297166-47310104 GCF_000313985.2 Echinops telfairi
GGAGCCCAAGATTGCAGTCTTGCTCAGTTTTATTTTGTGCGTACTCAAAAGAAAAAGTTGATTGCTTTCAACTGTTTAGGTTAGAAAGCAAAACTCATCATTGTCACCTTGGCAATCCATTTGACATTTCTGCAGGCCCAAGGAGGCTGGATAGTATCTAAAAATATCAACATTTATTCTTCGGATTTTTTCCTAGGGTTATTTGAGAACACAAATTAAGATGATGTTACAATAGCAGGGGATTAAGTATAAAAGATAGCATCTCTGTGATGAAAGGTATATACAAAGGGGGCTGTTTCAAAGCATTCATGGAAATAGAATTAAAAGATAGTGGCGTTAAAGGGCTCAAGTAGAAAGTGCTTTGAAAAACGATGATGGAAACATGTACAAATGTGCTTGATATAATTGGAGTAAGGATTTTTAGAAGTGCTATAAGAGCCCTCAATAAGATGATTTATGAAAATAATAATAATGGAATTTTTTCCTAAGAACTTTTTGAAGCCCCTTTTTAAATTCCAAATATTTTCATATTTCCTCAGAAAGTTAAAAGTAGATTTGACTTAGGCGCTGTCAGTTCCGCTCTTATGTCTGTACCCCGAGAACTAAAGTCAGGACTCCAACCACTGCCTACACACCAACATCCACTGTAGCAGTGCTCACAGCGGCCAAGAGGTAGAAAGGCCACGTGCCCATCGGCAGACAAATGGATGGACACGCCGTAGCCATGTCGTGGAGGTGGCCTTCAAATAGCTGTCCTTTTGTACTTGGCCTCTTTCACTTCTCATAGTATTTTCAAAGTTCATCTCTGCTGCGGAAGGTATCGCGACCTTATTTCTCCTCCTCACTGAGGACTATTCCAGGGGATGGCTGTGCTACATTTTGTTCATCCACCTAAGTGGAATGGCTAGAATGGCAAATTCAGAGAAACAGAACACAGAGTGGGGGTTAGCAGGCCCTGGGGGCAGGAGAAATGGATGGCGTTACTCCGTGGGCAGAGCTTCAGAGTGAGGTTGTGGGGCAGTGAGTGACTTCAGTGGCACTTCCAACCATAGCCTTCGTAACTCCCACCAAGTGACAGGGATACCCACTGCCATCAACTCCAAGCAGCCCTGGGGGACCATGGGGAACTGTGCCTCAGGGTTTCCAAGTCTGTGCATCTTTAGGGAAGGAAGCAGGCAGCCTTGTTTTTCTCCAGAGGAGCAGCTAGTGGATTTAAACCATCACCCTTGTGGTTATAGCAGCCCAGTGCCTAACCCACAGCGCTGCTAGGGCACATGAAACGACTAGGTCAGACTATACAAATAGGACTTGCTGGTGGCCCACGTAAGGGGACTGAATAGCTGGCTAATAATGTAAATCAGGTGCCTGGCACCCTTGAGGGGGTGGGATTGGGCAAATATGGTGTATGGGGATTGGTCAGTTTTGCTATCCCTCTAGGCTGGAAAGGGGGTCTCCCAACCACCAAGAGAGAAAAGCCAAAAGCAAATGTAGGGTGTCCTTTGGAGCCAGGGATGCTGTGTGGAGAATCTCTGCAATCCAGGAGACAGGGCTGTAACACCAGCGATGGTGAGAAGCAGAGAAAGGGCAGCAGCCAAGGTAGCCGAACCCAGAGACTGGCATGAGGCCGAGCGACCGGCTCCTCCATCCACACCTGCAGAATGCGGAGTGCCTTCAGACAGGAGGCTTGCTCGAAGGAGTGAGGGGACCTCTGGGCATGTGACAGGGCTGGAAATGGGCTCCGGCCTCTGAGCACATCAGCAGAGCTCAGAGGGCTTTGGGACACTTGTGCGGAGGCCAGACTGAGGGCCCCAGAACCACAAAGCTGGGCTGGCAGGATGAAGAGACTGTCTTCACCCAAGTACTTCTCCTGAGCTGTTCCTGATCCTGAGTTGGGAACTTGTTACTTCGCTCATAAACCCCATAATCGGGAGTCTTGTCTTAGAAGTTCTGTGTGGCCATGGTAATTAATTCTTTTCTTTTTTTCTATCACTTTATTGGAGGCTCACACAGCTCTTACCACAATCCGTCCATCTATCCATTGTGTCAAGGACATTTGTATATTTGTTGCCATCATCATTTTCAAAGCATTTTGTTTCTTCTTGAATTGTTAAACCTAGCTGAGAGGATGAGGGTGCTGTAGGGGGGTGGTGGCTGGACTCAGAACTGGTGAAAAGGTTGTCGGGTGGAGGCATGTCTGACCTTGATCGCGAGCTTTCTCTTCTCCCGAGCCCCCTGTGAAGCGAGAGGAGGTGACACAATGCCTCTGCCACGCAGTGGGCAGCAGTGATGAAAGAGGAACATCTAATGGCTGACATTGTGACTATTGTCGCGTGCGGTGTTGGATTGGAGCAGAAATAAAGACAGACATGGGAAATGTTGTTTCACACCAGCAAAGGGTGGACACCTCTGGGGTGTCGTGCCGAAGGCTGCCCTGCACGGTATTAGAATCTCCTGCCAGCTAGGGCAATGGTCAGTAACATGGATGCACGTCCTCAAAGCACACAGGAACGAGGGAGCAGATGAGCACTAGGTTCTCACAGCAAACGGCCTCCTCCGGAGACTGGGGGGTGTTAGTCCTTGAGAAAGAGCACAGCGCCCTCGGGCAGCTCCTGCTCCCAGCACCGCAGCCCAGCCGCCTGCAACTCCCTGATTTGCGAGGGGCATCTGGTGTCCATGGAAACACTCCACTGCCCCCAGCCTCTGTTAACTCCTTCGGGGCCAGCATAATGTAATGAATGCCATTAAAATGTGTGCTGGAAACGATGAGAGGACAAGTTTTGTGTGACTTTATCACACTCAAAAAGGTGAATCCATTTTCGTATGTAAGAATTTGAGAAGTGACGTCAGCATGTGCAGCGGGCAGTGGCGCCATGACCACTCTGTTGCTGGCCCATCCTCCTTGGCCTGTTCTTTTTGTCTTGACGCTGAAGGGCTCATTAGCATCTTCTTCGCCTTGTTTTAATGATTGTGGAAACCATTCCAAATGCAATGTTACACTTGCCTCTTAATGTTCCAGTTTTAATTTTCCGAGTGGAAACAGACCTTGGGTACATGTCAGTGTCTATCAAGTCTAGACGACTTTGCACATCGCGTCCCTGGATTTTGACACTCGGCACGTTTGAGGCCGGCCAGTGCAGCGTGCTGAGTCAAATGCACTGGCTCCGAAAGGTGAATTAAAATTACAGATGATGGATGTGTTTCTCCTCTGGCCTTTGGGGTTACACATTTTAAACCTACTTGGTACCTCACTGGCTCATCTTAGGCGGGTAGCTACTCTTCTGTCTATGAAAGGTCAGGTTTGGAGGGTGACCGATGGTAAAAAGCAGTGGCCCCTGAGAGTCACAGCAGCACACAGTTGAGGCTAGATCCGTTACTTGCAGTTTAAATAGTGGCTTTTGATTTGAGGAATGATGACCATGATTCTGGTCTCGGACCCCCAGCTGACCTGTTCCAGATGAGCTTTCTCAGCAGGGCGAGTGGCCAGGCTTTCAGGCAAGTGGCCAAGGAGGGGCTCGTGGGTAGTGGATGCCTGGGGGCCTCTGAGGAGGGAGGGAAAGGACACCTGGACAGGGTCATGCTAGAGTGGCAGAGTGGTGGAAATGGGCAGTCCGGCTATGAGGTTGTCTCCCTAGTGAAGGTACGAGACGGTGAAGACCACACGGCAGAACTGGTCTGAGCAGGGCTCAGGATTAGGAAGGTGGTGAGGGTCCCCAGGATCCTGGGGCGATTGCCTGGTTCCTGGCTTCACGGATTGGCTGCTGCCATTGACTCCCTGTGCTGCTTTCCCGTTCAATATGTTGTCATCTGACAGAGCTTCTACAAGAGCCAAAGGAAGGTGCTTCCCAGGAGTCCCTGCCAAGGGGCTCCTTTCCTTAATCATGGACTCTGGACTCCTTTTCTCAGCGGGCCTCCCTGACTTTAGTTGTATTACTGTATCAAGCTCTGACTTGATCGGAACTAGGGGCCATAAATATGCAAGATGTATCCCTGCTGATGTCAGATGGATCTTGGCTGAAAGCAGAAGATACCAGAAAGATGTTTACTTATGTTTTATCGGCTACGCCAAGGCATTCGACTGTGTGGATCATCACAGACTATGGGCAGCCTTGGGAAGAGTGGGAGTCCCAGAACACTGCACTGGGCTCATGCAGAACCTGTACCTGGGTCAACAGAACAGTGGGATACTGCGTGGCTTAAAATCAGGAGAGTGTGCATCAGGGTTGTGTCTTCTCGCCACACTTATTCTGTCTGTATGCGGAGCGAATAATCAGAGAAGAAGCTGGATTCTGTGAAGAAGAATGTGGCCCCAGGTTTGGAGGAAGGCTCATTAACAACCTGCGGTGTGCAGATGACACAACCTTGCTTGCTGAAAGTGGGGAGGACTTGAAGCACTTCTGATGAAGGTCAAGAATTGAAGCCTTTAATGCGGATTCCAACTCAATATAAAGAAGACGAAACTCTTCACAACTAGACCAGTAGGTAACATCATGACAAATGCAGAAAAGATGGAAGTTGTCCAGGATCTCATCTCGCTTGGATCCACAATCAGTGCTCATGGACACTGCAGTCAAGAGAGCAAAGAGTATATCACATTGGATAAATCTGCTGTATAAAACCTGAGTTTGAGAAGCGAGGATGTTACTCTGAAGACTGAGATGCGCCTAACTCGAGGCAGGGTATTTTCCCTCGCCTCGTACGCATGTGAAAGCTGGCCTTTGATTCGGGAAGACTGCAGAAGAATCAGTACATTGGAAGGGTGGTGCTGTGGGCGAATATGGAAAGTACCTCAGACCGACAAAAGAACAGACAAATCTGTCTCGGGAGAAGTAAAGCCAGCATGCTCCTTGGAAGCACAGATGGGCAAGGCTGGCTCAGATACTTGGGACATGTTGTCAGGAGCGACCAATGCCTAGGGAAGGCTTGGAAAAATTGAGGAGCAACAAAGAAGAGGAAGATGCTCCACGGGCTGGTTTGGCACAGTGGGTGGAAGGCTAACAGCTGGAAGGCTGGCGCAGGGCTGCACTGCTTGATGCCGCTTCCCTCTAAGTTGGAACCCACTCCAGGCCACCTAGCCGCAGCCACATCCATCGGGAAGTGTCGGTGGAGTTCTAGAAAGGGAGCTGCCTTGGAGTCTTTTCAGACAATCTAGCCCTGGAGCTTTGAACCACGTTTCAGCTGTGAGTCACCAGTGGTCCACACAGTGCGTGTTTTGCTGAAAGGGTAAATGAGGTCTCTTTAAAGGCCAGTTCAGAGCCCTGTTGTGCTGGCCGCCTCAAACAGCAAGAGCCTCTTCTCCCGGGAAGCCTAGCACATTAAATCATTAATTGCTCTCCGTGTCTCCATAGCATCAGCATAATGATGGGACAGGATGAGGCCAAGGAGAATCCGTAATCCCGGGCACAATGGCCTGGTGTTTAGGCAGACTGTTTCTAGTTGGTAAATCCTATTGACCCGTCCCTCCAGATTGTTTTGGGTTTGTTTTTTAATGCAGATAGACTCTTCTATCAAGCCCATGGACCTTAATGACCCAGTTCTCCTCCCCTGTCATATTGAGCCTTGGGGCTTTTTTGTGTTTGGGACTGTTGTAAAGACAGCTGCTGCTGACATTTGTGTTCACTTAGCCTTTTGCTTTTTGAGAATTACTTCCTTAGGAGACATTACCGAATGTGAGACTCCAGTCAAAAATCAGAATATTTTTCTCATTCTTTGCTACATGTTGCTTTACTGGTTTCCTAAAAGGGTATTAGCAGCTTAAAGAGCCATGTATTTTTTCATCATTTTATTGGGAGCTCTTACAGATATTATAACAATCCACAATTCAAGTAAATCAAGCACAATTGTGTAATTGCTGCCACCATCCATTTCAAAACATTTTCTTTCTTCTTGAACCCTTTGAACTCTTGGCTTTCTCTCCTCCCTCCCCCACCCTGCCTCCCAGGAAATAAAGATGTTCTGCGTGATCACATACATGGCAATATATATCTATATACCGCCCAGTGCCTCCACTCTCCTACAGGTCCGTCCTTCGCTCCCCTCCGTGGGCTGTCCAGCCACCATCGCTACGGGTTCACCCTTTCCCTTCCTTCCCCGCCTTTCTTCCCATGCCCTCAGGGAATCATTACTCCTGTTACTATTTCTTAAGGATTTATCTATATTGGATTTCATGCATAGAATTATCTTAATTATACAAATGAACATGCAGGTATAACAAGATTAATGAGGTAAAACTAAGACTATAAAAGTAAGGGGAGGAGATATCAAAGAACTGGAGGATAAATATGTGTATCATCACTGTTAACTGCAGCCTGGCTATATCATCCAAGGGCCATCTTTACTGATTCATGAATTTCACTGAGATTTCTCCCTCTGGTGTGACTTATCCATTAATACCCTTCAAAGAACAAATTCTTTCACAATTAGCACGACACCCAGAAGTTCTGATGCCTTTTCTCACCCGTCTGCTCTGAGATCAGAGGGTGTCGGTGTCCCTGTTGACTGGCGCCCGCAGTGATCTGCCTTCATTTTCAGATGGCCTCACGCCCCTGACGGCTGTGAACCTGCTCACCCAGCAGGAGGTCCCCGTGGTCATCGTGGCCGAAGCAGACTTTGAGGGCTCTCTGGATTCAAGAGTAGGTAAGCAGGGTTATGCATTTTACAGTCCTCTTGTTTCCTGGTCCGTATCATTTATTTTTTTATTTTTTTAAAAACTCTTTATTGGGGGCTCTTACTTCTCTTATCATAATCCATACATACATCCATTGTGTCAAGCACATTTGTAGATATGTTGCCATCATCATTTTCAAAACATTTTCTTTCTACTTGAGCCCTTGGTATCAGCTCAAATTAGCCCAGATGTCCGAAATTAGTCCATATGTCTGATACCTGTCTATAAATGCCTCTTCAGACTCATGCAACAAATACAATGCTGCTGAATGCAGGAAGACCACAGGCTAGTGGGTGGAGAGTCTTGTGGATCCAGTGGTGGAGAAAGCATCTCAGCGCTGGCATGGGTCTCCACGTGGCTCCTTCAGCTCCGGGACTCTGGCTGGGATCAGCCTGGCTCCAGGTGTCTTGTCAGTAGAAGGATTAAGCAGAGATAGAGTGTGTGTCCAGCCTCCAGGGAGGAAGACAGGAGTTCCCAGAATCCTCAGGAGAAGGCCACGCCCACACAGAGGCCTCACTGGCTATGGCCTGATTGACAGGCTAGGCTCCACCGCTTTGCTCAGGTTGACAGGAGATCATGGAACTGCCATAGCGACCATTCCTCCCATTGCCTTCATGCGTTTGATAATGAGTAAGTTTCTGAAGGTGGAGGCAGGGTCCACAATAGAGGAAGTCCTGTGGCATGGCCCCCCACACCCCTACCCTGCCCAGCTCTTTCAAGAAGACTGACCCAATATCGAGAGTTCTGAAGAGGACGACAAAGGCCGACTTTTCCACTGTGCACAGGAATTGTCTGTCCTGGTGTCTTGGTTTCTTTCGCTGATATAAGTCACATTGGTAAATGGCTGCTTCATGCCCTCCAACGAGAACAGAAGCGGAGATGCACAGAGAGCCTCGTTCCACCTGCATGGCTCCAGCTGGTCCCCAGGGCTCTACCATGGGCGGGGGTGGGTGGGGGGGTGCCCTGTGCCCCGCCCTGCGTGGCCACGGTGTTTCCTTTCAGCCAGTGCGCTGTCTGGTTGGAGTCGTGACTCTCTCCCCTGCCTGGCTGGCCGTCGGTGTTGTTCTGGACTGGCAGTTGCTGGCCTTGTCACCCTCATCCCTCTACTCGTCACCCTCTCGCTGACGTTGGGTTCCTTTCAGTGGATGCAGGTTCCCCGCAGTCACGCCCGGAACACCACACGTGCTGCCACCGCCTGACACCCCAGAGCCTCAAGTCACACTGGAGAGAGTGAGGGCGTGGCTCTCCAGTGCCAAGCACATGAAGTGTTGAGGCTGCCCCACGGGTGTTGCAGGAGGGCTGTGCCCCCCTCCCCCTCCCCAGGGTGTCCAGGCCCTTTTTCCTATGGCCCCTCAGACCACTCAGACCATCACAGGACATGAACTGACTGCACCGCCCCTTTAGGACGGCACCACAGTGACCCTGCTGTACAAGAAAGTCGGCGGTTCTGACAGGTGACCCTGGAGCAGGAGTCCCCAACCAGGGACAATTTTGCCAGCAGGGAGGTAGGGCAATGTCAAGAGGGATTGACAGCGAAGGCATTGCTCAGGTAGGGGCCAGGGGTGCTGGCCAACATCCTGCAGTGTACCGGGCAGCCCTCCCCACAAAGGGTGATCTCCTTTGAGAGGGCACTAGTGCCAAGGTAGAGTCAGAACTAACCACAACAGCACGGGAACACCCCACCCACCCCCTCACCTGCCCGGTCGTCGTGCGTGCTGGCTGCATTGCTCTGGTGTGGGAAGCCACCGTCACCGGCATTTCAAATACTAGCAAGTCGGCCGTTGTCCGCGGTTTCAGCAGAGCTTCCAGGCTGACGGATGAGGAAGAAAAGCCTAGGGGTCTACTTTTGAAGATGTACCAACGAACACCAGGCTTCCTTTCTTTGGACACATCATTACCAAAACAAACTCACCGCCATGGAGTCAATGCCAACTCCTAGCGACCCTGGAGGGCAGGGTAGAACTGCCCCTGGGAGTTGCTGAGACTGTAACTCTTTACAGGAGCAGAAAGCCCAGTCTTTCTCCAGAGGAGCAGCTGGTGGTTTTGAACTGCCAACCATGGCAGTCAGCGGCCCCACGAGTAACCACTGGGCCACATCATTCGGAAGGCTCAGTTGCTAGAGAAGGGCATCATGTTGAACGAAGCAGAGGGCCAGCAAGACCAAGGAGACCCTGGTGAGATGGATGGGCACGGTAGCCCCCCACTGAGGACTTGACCATGTCAGCCACCATGAGGAGACTCGGGGCCCGGCAGTGCCCCGTTACGTTATATGGTCAGCTGGTCTGAAGCTAGCTAGCTAGCCATCTAGGAGCCGCCCAGACTGGGCTCCACGTTCCCGGGAAGTGAGTGTCATGGGGCTGTGTAAGTGTTAGCGTTTGAAAAGGCAGCGAGCCTCCTTATGAAAGCTGGAGCCGGGTGCCTGTGCTGCCAGTGACACTGGCTGGTCGGCTCTTTGGTAAACCGGGTGCTCCGTGTCTCTTCTCTGCATAGGAATTCCCAGCACCAGCTCAGAAGACGCCGCCCTGGCCCAAACATTAGGTCTGCCCTACACCGAGGTGGTTGAAACGTTGCCAGACGGCACCGAGAGACTAGTCAACTCTGCCGAGGTGGGTGCCACAGGCCTCAGAATCAATCCGCATCTAAACCCGTGGACTTGACTCGTTCCGATGCCAGTGTAACCTTACTCCTTCGCTCGACCTCCCGTGCCTGACAGTCTGGCCGCCTCATTTCTTCCCTCGTATCTTTTTCCGAGACAAACTCAAAGTCGAGTGCGATCCCAGGATGATAGATCCGTGAAGCGGTGAGGGTATTTTTTGTTTATTTATTTATTTATGTTTTAGTTCAAGGACTGTTTATTGGCCTTTAGGATTGTTTTCTGGCCAAGTCTGATGGGGTGCCAAGCCCGGGCCCAAAGTCTATTTTGGGTACTCCCTCGGGACTTCCTAGCTCTGCTCCCCTTGCTGTTCTGTTGCACACCCGTAGTGTTTCGCCTCGGTGTGGTGGGGTCAGATGGAGTGCAATCCCCACACTGTGTCTCAGTGTTGTCCCCTGTAGGGCTATGGGTCAGTGAGGGATGTCTGTCTCATAGTGGGGCCGGCCATATGGTCCTCTCTGTGGATTGGCTGCTCTGAGCAGGAATATCGTCCTCAAGGCTTGGT
The DNA here is from genome assembly GCF_000313985.2 of Echinops telfairi. Classification (NCBI taxonomy): domain Eukaryota; kingdom Metazoa; phylum Chordata; class Mammalia; order Afrosoricida; family Tenrecidae; genus Echinops; species Echinops telfairi. The sequence goes on from NW_022111320.1 coordinate 47,306,989, forward strand.
GGGCCAGGATGTGCTCCACTCTCTCTTCCTCCCCCTCCATTTGCTCCCGTGTGCTCTGATCAGACACGTCCCTCTCCCTGAGCCGTAGCTTCCGTGCTGTCCTCTGAAGTGAATTCTTCTGGGGGAAGGGGCAGGTGTCTGAAGTGGTGAGGTTTTTATTTGGGGAAATCTGCGAGAGGAAAATCACCTCTCTCAGGTAGGCTGGGTCTTTGGGAGAGATGACTGACATTGTTCTTCGGAGCGATCACAGTTCTTCTCAGATGACTTCCTCCCTTCCTTCCGCCTAGTGTACGTCATGCACAATAAGTACACAGAGGACTTAGGAGCCAGGTTTATGTGGTAAAGGTTCTCTCTTATTAGGAGCCCTGGTGGCACAGTGGTTAAGTGCTTGGCTATTAACCCGCAGGTCAGTGGTTCAAACCCCCAGCGACTCCATGTGACAGGCTGCGTCCACCAAGATGATGGTCTTGGAAACTGGGGCAGGCAGTTCGGTCCTGCAGACTCACTGTGAGTCGGAACGGCAGTGGCCATCTCCAGTAACAGCAGCACTAGGAGGCTGTAACCCGACGGGACTGAGCCCGGCCTCGATGTGAAGCTAGGCAGGAAGTCTGATAGGAGAGGGAGGTTAGGGGAGGGTGGGAAATGGCTTAGAGAACTGACCCTCTGTCTGAGCACACACACCAGAATTACCCGGTAGCCTTGTTAAAACAGATCAACGGACTCCCACCCCAGAGATTCTGATTCCGTGGGTCGTGGGTGGGATCTCAGAATGTGCATTTCCAACAAGTTTCCAGGTGCTGCTGCTGTTGCTGCTGGTCCAGAGACCACCTTTTGAGAATTGCTGCCTTCGACCCTCTGCTACTCAGCTGGGTCCCTGGGCCAACGCAGAGGCACACACCACCACCCCACGCCCCCACCCCAGGCTAATAAGATCCCCCAGGTGACTCCTGTCACGTGAAAGTTTGAGAAGCTTTCCTAAACTTGGCTGCACTTCAGAAACTGCTGGCAATGTTTTCTGCAAATACTGTACTACTGACACCCAAGTGCTACCGCCGTGTATTCTGATTGGATGGATTTGGGGAGGAGGCATGGCCTGGACCGTAAAAGTGTGCCATGCCCCAGATGAGTGTAGTGTCGAGCTGAGTTGGGTACTGGCTTAGGGTAGTGGCCCTACACCTGGCTGCCTCTGAGTCACCTGGGAGGTGTGTACCGGCCTCACTCTACAAGACCCTGATTCACTTAGAATCTAAGTTTAGACATGAGAGCCAGGTCTTTCAGGCTTGGGAGCCCCTGGCACTGGATCTTAAGAGTGAGACAAAGGTGACGGCCAGGTCATCTCCCCCCCCCCCAGGAGTCACGTTCTGAGGATGGCATATTTGCACCTTCACTTCATAGACTGTGAGATCCCCAGACGTAAGTCAGGCACTACAGTATCCATTGGAAGCTCTGTTTGGAGACCCCGTTGAGCAGGCTGCTTGGAGGTGGAGTGGAGCCAAGTCCAGAGGTCACAGAAGGGAGCCCAGACCAAGAAAGGGACTCTTGTGACCAACATCAGGCTGATGAGGGACCCAAATCCTCGGTCTAGGCTCTGAGCCTTCGGTACACCTCCTGGCTCCCGCCAGACAGCTTCGTCTAGTCTGCAGTGGCCTGGCTGTAGGCTGAACATAAAGGTAAAGGAGCCCTTTCTGTGGACGGACGGAGAAGAGGGTGGCAGGCTCCTCCCATCTGCCAGTGCTTAGCACACGGGATAACCCATCATCGATGGGGCAGACTTTATCTTGTTGTAGCCGTTTTATTGACATAACTCACATAACATACAACTCAGTGGTTTGAATAGCTAAAAAAAAAGTGGGGGAGTTGTGCAGTCATCACCCCAAACCGTTCTAGAGCCCTTGATCGATGTACCTATGGAGCAGCGAGGCTTTGATTGTCTGCATCCAACGTAGATGACTGAGTCTCTGGGGCTAGGATGTAGGCATCTATATTTGGCCGGGAGTGGGGTGGGGGGGTACAGAACAAAACAGCCTCCCAGAGCATCAGGGGGCCACTGGGTAGAGAACTCTGTACCTTAGGGGACACTTCACTTACTTGAGACTGTTCATAAAAAGGGGTGCATTTAGCAAATGTAGCTAGCCTGCTTGCTTTTTATGCTGCATGAGCACAAACTGTTTGATGTCAGGAGCCAGGTCCTTCTGGTCTTTCTGTGCCCCACCCCCCTTTCTCCCTAAGGTGCCTAGCACATAGTAGGTGTGCAGTATGTTTCCGCTGAACCGGTCCCGGGGCCCTCTGCCCAGGTCATGAGTGAGCCATGCTGCCTGGGCTTTTAGAACTCCTTTGGTTCTCTGAAAAGCCTCGGGCAAAGGAGTCTCTCCCCGGGGCTCTTCGTGTCTATAAAATGAGAGCATTTAAACACGCAGCCAACACGTTTCTGCGCCATCCAGCTGAGGTCTCAATTCAATCCATTCCCTTCTTGCCTGGATGCCATCTGTTAGAATAAGACTGAATGCCCCCCCCCCCCCAGCTGTATAACTTAAAGGGAAGGAGGGCAAAAAAAACCCTGACTTGATGTTCCTGGACTGAGGAGATGACACTGATCATCTGGGCCCCTGTGGATGTCACTGGCCCACAGAGCCAGGGCCAACATCCCCAGCAGGCACAATGCTCATGGCCCGCGGTGTTTTGTTTTAAGTCATTTTGTTGGGGGCTCATACAACTCATCACAATCCATACATCCATCCATCGTGTCAAGCACAATTGTACATTTGTTGCCATCATCATTTTCAAAACATTTTCTTTCTACTTGAGCCCTTGGTATCAGCTTCTCATTTTTTCCCCCGACTCCCTCAGGAACCCTTGATAATTTATAAATTATTAATTTTTCATGTCTCATGCTGACCAATGTCTCCCTTCACCCACTTTTCTGTTGTCCGTCCCCCTGGGAGGGGTTACATGTAGATCCTTGTGATCGGTTCCTCCTTTCTCCCCACCTTCCCCTTAGACTCCTGGTATCTCTACGCTCAATATTGGTCCTAAGGGGTTTATTTGTCCTGGATTCCCTGTGTTTCTAGCTCTTTTCTGTATATGTGTACATCCTCTGGTCTAGCCAGATTTGTATG
>NW_022111320.1:47310695-47329429 GCF_000313985.2 Echinops telfairi
ATATATTTACCTATGTACATGCTGTATTTAGACCTCTATAAATGCCCTTTGCCTCCTAGTTCTTTCCTCTATTTCCTTTTACTTTCCTCGTGTCGCACTATCATGTTCAGCCTTCATTTGAGTTTCAGTGAATCCTCTTGGTTACATTGCCCGTGATCAAGCCCTAGCAGGCCTCCGACACCCTCCTCGCCATCAATTTTAGATCACTTGCTGTTCCCTTGTCCCTGGGTTTGTTAATACCTACGTCCCCCTCTCCCCCGCCACATTGTTATCTCCTCCAGATTGTTTATCCCACCTATCTTATCTAGATAGACCTGCAGAGATAATAATATGCACAAAAAACCAAGACAGAGCAGAACAAAGGAACAGAAAAATCCAATGACAAAAAAAGAGAAAAGCCTATAAATTGGTCTGCTTGGTGACCTTTAGGAGTGTTTACTGGTCAAGTCTGATGGGGTGACACATCCTAGCCCCAAAGTCTATTTTTGGTATTCCCTGGGGGCTTTATTGCTCTGCTCCCCTTACTGTTCTGTTACATGCCCTTAGTGTTTCGCCTCAGTGTGGTGGGGTCAGATTGGGCACAATTCCTGCACTGTGTTTCCAGTTGTCTCCCATAGCGCTATCAGTCAGTGAGGGACATCAAGTCTCGTGTTGGGGCCGGCCCTATGATCCTCTCTGTGCATTGGCTGCTCTGAGCAGGAATATCCTCCTCAGGGCTTGGTGGGCCAGGATGTGCTCCACTCTCTCCCCCTCCCTCCCACCCCCTTCGTTTACTCCTGTGTGCTCTGATCAGAAGCGCCCCTCTCCCTGAGCTGTAGCTTCCGTGCTGTCCTCTCAAATGGATTCCTCTACGGGGAGCCGGGTACTATCCACATAGCTGGGATTGAGGCAGGCCTCTCAGACTGGGTCCACGGTGTTTTCAGGAACTCCCCCAAGAAGGTGTTTCCATTTCTTTGAAACGTCAGCAGAGAAGCATGAGCCTTTAGGGTCCAAAATCATAGTCACATCTATACCCAACACAGTCGTAAATTACGAGAAGACTTCCAAACGCGTGGGGAGACAGAATCGAAAGATCATGGGTTTTTTCCACCAACTTTAGGAAGCCCCCACCCCCTTCCTATGATGTAAAATACTATTTTAAAGGGGGTGGGGTCCCAGGAAAGCTGCCCACTTGGGAGAGCCACAGGGGAAAGCAACCTTGTGGGGTGGGCCCCGGGTGGTTGCGTGCCCTCACGAAGTTGGGAGCAAGCCCCTCCCCTCCCTCTCAGTTCACAGGCATGACCCGGCAGGATGCTTTTCAAAGCCTGACTCAGAAAGCGCGGAGGAAGGGCGTGGGTGGAGACGTGACCAGCGCCAAGCTGAAAGACTGGCTGATCTCGCGGCAGCGGTACTGGGGCACGCCCATCCCCATCGTCCACTGCCCAGCCTGCGGCCCCATGCCTGTGCCCCTGGAAGACTTGCCTGTGACCTTGCCCAGCATCTCAGCCTTCACCGGCAAGGGAGGCTCCCCACTGGCCACAGCTGCCGAGTGGGTGCGCTGCACCTGCCCAAGGTAAGGCCTGTGGGTCCACAGCACCCTCCCTCCCAGTGCTACCTCCACTTCCCTCTTCCCTGGCCTGCAGACCCAGGAGCAAATGTCTTCTCGCCGCCATTCAGCCATGGGATAGCCATGAGCATCTACCCTGGGCGTTTTGGAGACCACGCCTGTGCACCGGCTTCTTCCTGTAACAAACCCACACCCACACTGCATTTCCTCGCCTGCCTTTTTGAAGACAGGATCATGTTTCTCTGTCAGCTCCGGATGTGTGTCAAGTGCAGTCTTTATGACGCCACTGGAGCTGGCACCAGCAGTAGCCTGCCCAGCCCCAGCATTTTCCCTCTCCCTTTCAGTGGAGCCACCTTTTGGATCCTCCTGAGAGAATTTGTGAGTGACTTGGCCCTTGGCCAGGACGGTTCCGGGAGAACAACTAGTGGGCTCAGTAAGGAGCCGCGGAGTACCGTTGAAAGGCCCAGCGACTAATGGAGTCAAGCACCCGGGCTCTGCCTCTTCCCCTTAGCTGTGTGGCCTTGAGAGAGTCACTTAACCTCTCTGGACTCCAGCCCTTTGACAGGGACCTAGAGCACAGGCCCTTGGGAGGAGTGTGTGAGAGAGGGCCGTTGGCATGGGCAGTCCTGCACGCAGCATGGCCCCCAGCAGCCTGGCTGCCACCCACCCCGCTCCTCGCCCAGGTGGTATTGCGATTTGAACTAGGAGCAGAGGGCCTGTTAGGGGAGCCCTGGAGAAGCTGGAGCTGTTGATGGCCTTACCGGTGGTCGCTGCAGCAGGGCTCTGCCGGTGGGGTTCCGGGGACAGCAGCCCTTGGGGGTGGGGGTGGGGGGGAGCAGGCGAGCTGGGTACTTCTCGTGAGCCTGTGGGTCCAAGTGCCCCTCAGCCAAGCAGAGCTGCCTAGCAGTCGGGGCAGCAGGCACTGGAGTCCAGCGAAGTGGATCCCTTCTCTCGTGCTCCAAGACCTAGGGTGGGTTCCTTAATCTTCGGACCCTGCATTATGCACAGTGCCTATCTCGTAGCTCCCGTTGGTTATGGGAATGACTTTCGGAGATGTGATGGTTGCTGCCATGCTGTCACTGTCACCACCGTTGCCTCGTCCGTACCGCCCACTTCGGGGTGTGAGCAATCAAATGCACTGTCTTTGAATCCACCAACCAGGTGGGAAAGAAAGCCGGCCGGCAGCCCTGAGCTCCCTGTGACGGCTTTTATAGACCGTACCCCTGCGTCAAAGGCGAAGGAGGGGAAGGAACCTGCTTCTAATCACTTCCCAAAATAGTATCTGCGTTCCGCCTGGTTGCTCTCCAGATGACCAGCCCAGCTTTCATTTAGGGACATGCTGCTGAGATCACTCATCTAACGCAGCCCAGGACGGTAATCCGCAAGACTCCCTCGAGGCTTTCTCCGTCCGACAAGTGCCTGCCCCCTTAGGGACCACCTCCACTCCCAGTTTAAGGCCCTTTAACAAAAAAGCATGAGACTGCTACTCCTGGGGCGCCCAGAGAAATCTGGGGCTTCCCTGTGCTCTCCTCAGCCCCTTCCATGATATGAGCCTGTGGTGGGGCTGGAGTGGCCGGGCCCTTGGCAGTTCTCTGTCAAACTCTTACCGGCTACTTCATGTCCACGTGAATGTAACCCCTCTGTCACTTTGAAATTCAAAGTGAACTCAAGCCCTCGCACACTGAGCTGGTGGACATTGCCGCGGTTCTTGTGGGGGCTCATGCTCCCTCCCCCACTTCTCTAAGACCTCCCAAGAAGTTGCCCTGTGACACGGGAGAGTTTTGGAAACAAGACTGGTCCTGCTTGCATTCTTCAGAAGCGAGAGCCTTGACTCTCAACTGTCCACTCCCCATGGCCACAGAGGGTCCCATTTAGACTAGCTGGCTCTACCTGTCAGACGCGAAATGCTGGTCCACTGCTGAGCCACGCCTTGAAGAGTCTTCAAGGGAGCTAGGCCCCCTCCTTGTGCTAAACTGAACCAAGGGAGGCCCTAGGCATTGTGGCTTTGAGTACCCACCTCCAGCTCTTTGAATCCCACAGGCCTGCCAGGCTGGGGTCACGTTCCAAGAAGGTTCCATGCCTCAGGCATCTCTGTTCCCAGAATGGGGACTCTGTCTTCTTTTCAGCCCTTCAGGCCCTAGGCAGCTCCCTGAGTTCTCGTCCATGGGCTGTGGGGCTCTGCCCACCCTCCTGAAGGGAAACTGCCTGTAGGCCGTTGCATACTGATAAATGCTTCATATCCAGCTCTCTGGGAGCATGGAATAAGGGAACACGCATTTGTAGCGTTTGCCAGTTTCTGCGGTGTGAACACTCCCAGGGCTAGTTTCCAGCTACCAGCTTGAGCCACTTGCTGCAGAGTTGGGAAGAGCTGCTGCCAGCTGGGGAGAGCTGGCTCGTGCACACTACAGTGGTCACTTTCCTACAGCCCCTCCATGGTGGCCCCCTGCCTGCAGAGGAGGGGAGACCCCAGTTCCTCCTTCAACACACCTGGCCGCATTTGGCTTCCAGCCCCTCTCCGTAAATGGATTTGCTCCGTAAGCATCATAACATAGGCATTGGCTGAGGGCAAGCTTGACGTGCCTGAAATAGAGGTTAATGCTCAAAGGAGACGCCCCGTGTCTTTTCCTCCCAGGTGAGACTTTGCAGCAGGTTAAATTGGGAAACGCAGAGACGAAGGCCCGTAATGGCCAACGAAGGGAATTTCCAGTTGGTACATTTCCTAAAGCAGCTTGTACGGTCCAGTATGAAAGGCAGAGCCTTCCCTGGGTTGGCTTTTCATGATGTGCGTTATTCTTAGGGCATGTTCACATTCCGCCTCCTTTCCAAAGCTTTCCCCAAAGCTTGTGGGAAACTGCCTTGAAGTTTAAAGAGAACACAATCGATGGACTGCATTTATACTTCTTAGGTGCAAGGGAGCTGCCCAGAGAGAGACCGACACCATGGATACCTTTGTTGACTCGGCGTGGTACTACTTCCGGTACACGGACCCCCGCAACACTCAGAGGTAAAGCCCCTGGCAAAGTCCTTACTAGCACAGGTCACTCACTGTGAGCCCCTCAAGAAGCAGACAGCAGGACGGAATTAGATGCACCAGAGGTGGATTGGCGATTCAAATCCCTGTGAAGGAGAAAGGGGAGAGAGGACGAGGAGTCTCTGTGACTCAGAGGTTAGAGGTGGGAGTACACCCAGGCCGTCTGCGCCTTAAATCAGCCACTGAAAACCCCGTGGAACACAGTTCTGTTCCAACACATGGGGTTTCCGTGAGCCAGGCAGAACTGACGGGGTGGCAGCCGGGGGTGGTTATCTGGAGAAGCATTAGGTGGGGAGAGCTCTCAGGCCACGATGCAGTGTTAGCACTTGTGAAAGGAGACGGGGTGGGGGTGGGGGGCAGTTCTGGGGAAGTTTGAGTAGGAAGAGCCTTTGACAGCAATGTTGCTCTGAAAAAGCCGTAACCAGGCCCACGGGTGTCCCCAAGCACAGTGCCCCTTAGAGAGTTCAGGCTGGTCAGAGATGCTACCTCCCCGGCCACACTCCAGTGCCCAGCCATTGCCTGGCATGGACACCACCACAGCACCAATGGCCTCAGCCAGGGCTGTGGGTCAGTGCTGCTTGCTGAGACCGGCTCTCCCTGCGGGAACATGGTAAATCATAGCTGAGGAAACCCCCAGTGTACCAAAAAATCATCATAAACTGAAAGGGGATGGACATGCTGTTGTCATCCCCCGCTGACCCTGCGTTTATGTGGTCATGGAGATGGAATGCTATTTGTTTAGCTGACGATCACCACGTGGCCTTGCAGGAGGCCGAGCAAGAGCGAGTGAAGGAGCCTGGTACCACACACAGTCAACTTGTAAAATTGATCAATCAATAAAGAGTTATCTACTGTTTCCTCTTTACCAGGAGAAACCGAGAACGACTGCAACGCGGGGGTTCTGAAGAGACAGGGCTGGGGGACAGGGAAGGAGTGGGGCTGGGAGCAGTGGTTTTCGGGACCAATGCCTCGTGGCACTGTGTTCACGTTAGCTCAGCGCATGTATTTCTTTGTTCAGGAAAAAAAATTACAGAAGAGAGAGAGTCGTAGACACGGAGGCGAAAGCGCCTGAGAACAAAAGCACACCAGTGTTCAGAGCATGGTCAAAAGACACTGTGCTGAAAATTAAAAGGACCCCAGCAAGCAGCCTTTGTCCACGGTAGAAATATTCCGAAACCCAGTAGTCCACGTGTACACATGCCCCCTCCTGATTCATCATTCGTCATGAAAGAATGCATTTCCAGTTAGCTGGGTGGCCCACCGTATCCCTGCCCGCATCCTGCCCTGGACTGTTACAGTCCCATAGTTGGGTTCAGGCATACCGAAAGGAGTGGGATCCTAAGTAAACAGCACCCCCACAAAGACAGAAGTCACCCTCCAGGGTGCCCCGGCTCGCCTGCAGGGGGCTCCTTCAAGCGTGGGCTGTGGGTGCATTCCCATGAGTAACAGCTGACGTGGAGCCCATGGGGGTCAGGCGCCTCAGATTGCCCCAAATGAAAAGCCCTCTGACAAGGAGGAGACGCGACGTGGCCTTGGTGGGGCCCTTGGCTGTGAGAGGGACATCCTGTGACCTTCGGTTCCCAACACATGGAGCCCGCGCAGTTCAGCCCTTCCCTCACGAAAACGCAAGCTCCCCCGGTCCCAGCCTCAGCGTTGGCTTATGCTCACAAGGATGGTTTCTCGGGCAGCTCACAGGTCCAAGCCATAGTTACGTTCCACATTGCACTCCCTTGTGTGTTCTCGACGTATCTCCTGGATAAGTACCATCTTTGGCTTTCCTGTCTCCTCTGTCATCCTCATTAGCTGTTGGATGCCTTTGGGAAATTATTGTGCACCAAGAAAACCCTTGATTTCAACACAAACCCATCAGCATGCCAGGAGGAGAGGGAGCCAGGCTGCACTAGGGGCAGACGTGTGGTGGGCGGTCACACCTACAGACGCCCACCCTTGCCCTTGCTGAGAGCTGTGGGCAGACAAGTCCATGCTGGGGGGGAGGGGGACGACCTTGTGTTGTGGGGTGAGACTCAACCGATATTTCAAATTGTGGAGTAGAACGCTTTCCTCCGAGACCGAAGCTTAGTTTACCTGATTGGATGGCGTAATGGGAGGGGGCTGTCTCTCTCTCTCTCTCATCACCAGCCTCCCCCCCCCCCCCATCTCAATCAGATCATGGAGATTATCTGTGCCCATCGGGACTGGAGAGCTTAAGGAAGGCTTTCTTTTAGGGGAATCCCTTTTGGCTGAAAAAGAAACGGTGATCATGCTGTGCGTTTGGTGTTAGGACACTAGGTCAGAAGTTCACACCCACTCTCCACTGCAGAAGAGGAGGCGCTACTCTGCCCCCCCAGAGATTCAATCGTGGAAACAAACCCTAAGGAGAGTTCTCCATCCCGAGGGTCACGGGGAGTCAGAATGGACTCCGCTGCGTCGGTTGAGTCAGCCGAGCTGCACACAGGGCAGAGTCGTTGGGCTGTGATCTCCCAGTCTCTACTTGGTCTCTCGGTTCTAACAGCCACCGCACTGGGTGCACAGAACTCTCACAAACCACCCCGACAAAGTGTACCCTGAAAGGGTTTATTGAGGAAGTTAACAAGTTGTAACGCCAGTGAGGAAAGCTCGCATTTGGGTCGTCAGCACGTCATTCCACTGCCAGCCTGAATCGAACCGCTCAGGTGTGTGGGTCAGCAAGTCCAGCTGCCTGAATTAAGTGCCCAGAGGCACCCTGCTCCACAAGCCTGCCGCCTGCCCAGAAGCACCCTGCTGTGCTTCGTGGGTTGGGCAGCCCCTCACTGTCCCATGCTCTGGGTCCTGCTGCTGCTGCTGCTCTGATGTGAGGGCTGTCACCTGGATCCAGGCGGGTCACTGCGCAGGGATCTCGGGTCCAGAGGATGCCTTCTACCCTGGCTCTTACTGGTCATGAGATCCCTCCTCCTGATTCTCAGAGGGCCCATTTTATACACAGCAGGATACCATTCCAGGGAATCCTGTTCACAGTTACTCAGGTGAATCCTGTCCGTATCTCCCCCACCTTCTGACCAGACCCAGGCAGGGAAAGGTCATTTGGTGAGAGTTCGGGTGGACGAGCCACACTGACTAATAATTCACTGCCCCTGTGTTGGCCTATGCCAGTTTAATTCCTAATCTACTTGCTGACAATCGCTTCTTTCCAGGCTGCTTTTAAAATAAGATTAAATGTTTAAACCTGCCCGCAAGTCAAGTGCCTGCACTCTAAAGGCTACATCGCCCTCTGTCGGTGAGAACTCAAACATTGTAATTATCTAAAAATAAAAGCAATCTATTCAAGAAGTCTTGGTGGCTCAGTAGTTAAAAGTGCTTGACTGCTCACCAGAAGGCCAGCAGTTTGTACCCACCAGCTGCTCCACAGGAGAAAGAGGTGGCAGTCTGCTCCGTAAAGACAGACAGCTTTGGAAACCCTGTGGGGCACTTCTACTCTGTCCCATGGGATGGGTCTAAGGTTTAGGCATTCAAACCTGTGCGTCCTACTGAGATCACGGGTTTTCCGACTGGTCTGCTTTTGTTTTGTGTGAAAACGGCAGTTGTTTAAGTGCCAGGGATGGCTTCTAGAGTCAGACCCACCCAGCATACACAGCCCTGCCTTCCAGTCGACTGGACTCACAGAGCCCCTGGGTGGGGCTTCTGAGACTCCCGTCTTGACAGGAGCAGGCTTCGGCGTCTCCTCCAGGCGAGGCTGATGGGTGCCCAGCAGCAGCCACAGGCTCCTCCTATCACAGTGTTTCTGAATCGCATCCATGAAAACTGGTCTGACTGGTTTCCTTTGTGATAGCAGCCTTTCTCGTGTTGTATTTTAAAAGGAAGCCCCTGTTCTTCCCTGACACGATTTCATTCAGGACACAGGCAAATGGACGGCCCTCTGATCCCCGCCGTGGCGGCGAGCTGACCGACCGGCTGTTTCTCTTTCTCCAGCCCCTTCAGTGCAGCCTTGGCAGATTTCTGGATGCCTGTGGATTTGTACGTCGGAGGCAAAGAGCACGCTGTCATGCACCTGTTCTATGCAAGATTCCTTAGTCATTTTTGCCACGATCAAAAGATGGTCAAACACAGGTGAGCATCACACTACCTTGCAAAAGAATTCCGTGCCAGGAATAGCACCTTGAAGCAGACGTCAGTTCTTCTGAAGCAAGGTACATACAGGGGGCTTCACAAAATGTGGGGAGGGGGTGGGGAGTGGAAGTGAAAGATAACAGAATGGCCCCAAGAACCTTTTGAAACCCCTTCATACAGGTAGCAGAAAAATTCTATTTTCTGAGGCTAGTCTGAGATTACTGTCAGCCTTAACCCTTCAGCTACATTTATATTGTTTCATTCGATCTAGCATGTGGTATTGAATCCTCACATAAAACCTAGCCCTCTGCTGCTGAGCTAGATCACTGAGGTTTTTACTTGTGAGGCAGAATAATTAAGGTTAACGGCTTTTTATAGCTTCTCACCGAAGGTTGTCTTTAATCATCTATTCTGCTCCAGGTAAGCTCTGTGCTTAGACCGGATGACTCCTGCCTCCATACAGCACCCTGATAAAAGTAGTAATCGATTAAAATCTGGGAACCGAATCCCATTGCCAACCTCTTAATAAATTTTCCCCCATGGTTCTATTATTTATTCCCCATTGTGTTCAGGAAAATGTGTGCCTTTTTATTGCCCTGAAGAATACCCTGCGCACACACACAAAATGTAGTTGATGCATGTGTACATTTTTTAAGAATAAACGAGCATCCCTGTGGCCTTAGAATACTCGGGACACCCCTCTCATTACATCGCCCCTCTCTCTCCATCTGCCCCAACCCCACCCCCAGCTAGCCCCAACCTTGGCTCTTAAGTTATTCATTTGCTCACTCGTGATTCTTTATCAGTGTATTTCCTCCATGCGTGTCCTTAAATGATGCACGTGACTTTGCATTCATTTCTTGGTTAATACTTTGGACGCTGTGCTAACACTGATAAACTTTGTGTGCCTGTTATTTCTTCTTCATAATAAACATGAAATAGTAACAGAAAAAAATACATATGTGTATATATATATATATATGGAGTTTGCTTATAATTACATTGATGCTATCTATAGATCAGTGAGGGGAAAGGCATGATTTTTTTAATATTTGTCTTTCTGTCTATAAGCATCCTATAGCTCTCCATTTATTTTGTGTGTCAAATATTCTTCAGTAAAATCCCGTTTTCTCCGTAGTGGGATGACACATTTTTGTTGTTTTGTAATTTTGCTGCTGTTATAAATGGTTTCCCTGTTTTAGGTGGTTGTTGTTTTGGTTTGTTTTTGTTTTTTTGGCTGCCATTATTTAGTAATACAACCAATATTAGCGTATTGATGTTATATCTGAAAAGCTTACTAATATTTTGCCAAGAGTTTTTATCATAAACAGACATGGAATTTCATTATGCGTTTCCCTAACCCATGGATGGGTATGATCATGTGGTTTTTCTCCTTTAATAATTAATATGGTAACTTTTATCAATGTAATTTTTTTATTTATTGAAAGATCATTATATTGGAGGCTCTTACAGCTCTCATAACAAACCATACATCAGTTGTATCAAGCATATTTGTACATACATTGCCATCATTATTTTCTAAACATTTACTTTCTATTGAGCCCTTAGTATCAGCTCCTCTTTTTGCCCTCCCTACCTCCCCCATCCTCATGAGCCTTTGATAAATTATAAATTATTATTTTCATATCTTACACCAGCCACTGACTCCCTTCCCCCATGGTTTCTGCTGTCTGTCCCCTGGAGGGAGGGGTCTATCATTGTGATCAGGTCCCCCTTCTTCCCCACCTCTTTCCACCTTCCCCCTACCCTCTCCTGGTATCCGCTGCTCCCATTCCCGTTCCTGGATCCCGTGTGCCCTCCACTCTTATCTCTTCTCTGTCTGCACCTGTGCACATGCTCCGGTCTAGCCCGCAGTGAAAGGCAGGACTGGGGTCATGACAGTGGGGCGTGAGGAAGCCTCAAGGAACCAGAGGAGCATTGTTTTCATTGGTGCTACACTGCGCCCTGGTGACCCTTCCTCGTGACCCTTCTGTGAGGGATGTCCCACTGTCTACAGATGGGTTTTGGGTCTCTGCTCTGACCCCTCTCGTTCTCAACAATATGGTTTTTTTTAACAGAATTTTTATCTCTGAAGTATACATTTTGTGTGCATTGCTGTATCCATTCTACTGATACTTTGCATTCGACTTTGACGTCTGTATTCATGAGTAAACGAGCCCTGACGAAAGGTCATAGGCATGAAACCACTCCCTTACGATCCACAGGATTGGCGGTTCGAACCCGCCAGCCTCTCTGGGAGTCAGAAACGTGACAATCTAGAAACCTTAAGCCCAAACCAAACTCCCTGCCCTCGAGGGGAGTCCACTCCAGTCGTGACCCGGTATGACAGGGTGGGACTGCCCCTGTGGGTTTCTGACGCTCTGTTTATGGGGGTAGAGCCCCGTCTTTCTCCGGAGGACCAGCTGGTGGTTTCAAACTGCAGGCCTTGTGGATCGAAGCCCAACTCAGAACCACTCTGCCAGTAGGGCTCCTGCAAACCCTCAGAGGGGCTTGGTTCTGCCCTGTGGGGTCACTGGGAGGGAAGTGACACGCCAGCAGTGGGTCAGGCTTGGTTGGGATAGTCGGGTGAGCTTTATGGGATGTGTTATGGCATATGCCTCCCCACCCCACCCCCTGTAGGATCTGTGCCAGACTGGAATTGTTCGTTTCGTAGTTGGTAGCGTTTAGCTATCAAGCTGTTTGGGGCGATTGCTGCGTGGTTATAACCTCGTTCCAGTTCGCTGTTTCTTCGTGGGTCCGTTGGGGCTTTTTATTCCAAGAACACGTCTCTCTTTCTGTCCGTTTTCAAACTTGCTGGCAAAATGTTTTCTACAGCTCACTTATTATCTGTGTTGCATCTGCTTGCTTTCTCCCTTTTGCTCCAAATATTGTTTACTTATTATCCTCCCTTTGTTTTCCTTGATCATGCTACCCAAGGATTGCTTAATTAGTTTATTCAAAGGCGGGAACATTAACTTTGTTGATCCTTTCTTTATTCGTTTTCTGACTTCTTAATTACTTCCTCCTGTCCTTGGGTTAATTCTGTTCTAGGTTCTTAGGTTGGATGCCTACAGTATTTTCCGCTTTTCTCGTGTGAGCAGTCAGATCGGTCTATTTTCCTGTCTCTGCCGGGGCTGGAATCTGCAAGGCTCCTCTTTGCTACTGTTTCAGCTCCTAGTGTTTCCTGGTTCCCACCGTGATTCGTTTCCTTTCAGCATGTGTGTAGAAACGTGGTTTTGATTTTAAGATAGAGTCCTCTGCTTACTAATCATTCCTGTCTTAATTACATGGTGATCAGAGAATGTGGCCTTTGTGGTATTAGAACTTGAAGCCTTGTTGGGTGTTGCCTCTGTGGAGTAAAAACGTTCAGTTTTGTAAATGTGTCCTTTCTGTTGGATATAATCTCTGTATGCCCATTAGATGAAATGTATTAATTAGTGCTATTTTAATCTTTTATTATTAAAAGATCTCTTTATTGGGGGCTCCTACTGCTCTTAGAACAATCCAAATTTGTTATAACATGATGGCAAATATGTTGCCATCCTTAATTTCTAGACATTTACTTTCTATTGAGCCCTAGTATCAGCTCCTCTTTTTTCCCTCCCCCTCCATGATCCCTTGATAAATTATAAATTGTTATTATTTTCATATTTTACACGGACCACTGTCTCCCTTCCCCCGACCACTGTCTCCCTTCCCCCATGGTTTCCGTTGTTTAACCCCCCGGGAGGGGGTTGGTGTGGTCATATGTTGATCCCTCCCACTACCCTAATGGTGTGCTGCTCCCATTCCTGTTCCTGGGTTCCTGTGTCCTGAGCTCTTATCCCTTCCCTGTACCTGTGCCCATGCTCCGGTCTAGCCTGCAGTGAAAGGCAGGACTGGGGTCATGATAGTGGGGGGTGAGGAAGCCTCAAGGAACCAGAGGAAGATTGTGTGTATCATCGGTGCTAGACTGCACCCTGGCTGACTCATTACCTTTTGTAAAAATCTATTTTGATCCATCAGCTATTTTTTTAATCGTTTTATTAGGGACTCATATAACTCCCACCACAATCCACACACATATCAACTGTGCGGATTTGTTTGCTTTTGATGTTTTGAGGCTCTTGTGATACGTGGACATAAACTTGGGACCGTTTTCTTCCTCTTGGAGCATTGAACCTTTGCCGCACGTTCGCTGGGAAGCAGAAGGGGCTAGGGGGCGACTAGCAGTGACAGTGATGTTCCTTATCGCCGGCAGTGCATTCTGCTGTGAGACCCGTATTTTGCTATTGATCTTCCTGCAATATCTTTCCCAGAAATGTCTCTCTCTGTGTGCTTCTGCCTTTTACAGTGCACGTGTCAGTGTCTTCAGTGGTGAGTAACTTTGTGCTATGGAGTTCTTGTTTCGTTGCCTAGATGGCCTTTCTCACAGCTTGGTGTTTAAATGGACACTTTTGTCCATTCCAACACTATTAGGGAACTAGTTATTCCTTCATTCCACGTCATACACACAGACAGTTGTTGGGAAATGGAATTAAAAGATTATAGAATTCTTCCACACACTTTTTCCTTTCTTTTATTTATGTTTTTTTTTCTTTTCTTTTTTTAATTAATCAATTTATTGGGGCTCATACAATTCATCACAATACATAGATCAATTGTGTAAAGCACATCTATACATTTGTTGCCCTCATCATTCCCAAAATTATTTATGTTTTTAATTAATCATTTCACTGGGGAGCTCTTACGTTCCACACACTTCTTGAAGCCTGATCGCGCGCATGTGTTTTAAAAAGCTGGTGGAAAGATAATGGCATTTTCTGAAAGTCCGGTGTGTGCGTGCGTGCGTGCGTGCGTGGGTGTGTGTGTGTGTGTGTGTGTGTGTGTGTGTGTGTGTGTCTGGTTTTTGAGGGTTTTCAGTGATTGAGTGTTTCTGAATTGCCTTTTTCTCGTTCTCGTTGTCTTCCCTGCCCTCTGCTGTCTGATACACGCTGTCGCCTTGAGTGAGGCTCGACCTGCCGATTCCATTCTGAAGTCACGCTTTCACGTGCAGTGATTCTCAGCCCCTCGCCACTGCTGCCCCAGCCCCGGGGCCCTTAAAAACCATCTTCTTGTGCTTAGCTTCCTTCTCCCATGAAGTGGAAACTCCACAGCTTGTCTGTCTGTGTGGGTGTGACGCCCTGTGGAGGGCCATCAGCCTCGGAGCCTGTTTCTCCTGCTGTGCGTGTGTGCTGTGCATTCCCCGTGCACACGTGCACAGGTGAACTTCTCGTGATAGCAAGTTAATCGATACCTTTGTCCAACTCTGCACAACGCAGACACTGACGCATTTCTGGCGCAACCTCTCTCGTCGGCTATGCTAAGGAAGTCCGACACTTTATTTTCACCTTCGTTTTTTAACTCTTCTCCACAGTGCAGACTTACCTCGCTGCTTGTCGATATCTGCCCCCACGAGGCTTTTGTGTGTCTCTGACCTTACCATCTGTGAGACCATTTTGTTTTTACCTAAATCTATACCTCAGAGTGTTTCTTTAGTGACTGTCCATCTAGTACTCTTAAAGACGGTCTTTCTGACGTCTGCTGCCCTCTCTCAATACCGTCTCTGCCCTGCCCCACCCCACCCCGTGTGCTCCCTGCGCAGTGCAGTCTGCGTTCCAGGCTCCCCATTGCTCTCACGCTCTCTCAGACAACGCTGGGATATTTCTTGATAGCCATCTTCCACTTTCTCATGGTCTCAACTCCTCACTGCCGTCAAGTCAGCGCCAACTGCGAGCGGCCCCCCAGGACAGAGTAGAAGAGCCCCCGTGGGTGTCTGAGGCTGGAGGTCCTTCACTGGGATAGAAAACCTCATCTTTCTCTCAGAGCAGCAGGTGGGTTTGAACCACCAGCCTTGCAGTTCGTTGCCCAGACTGTAACCCGCGAAGCCACCCGGGCTCTTCCAGCAGTGTCACGAACTGGCTCAGACGTGCCGTGTAACCATCCTTGGGATCTTTTCTTTCAAGTGTCTTTATCTGTAGACTTTTTAATGAATCTCCTTCATTATTGTTTATCGTCTCGTCTTTCTATTGAACGTCATTCTTTATTTCACAAAGTACATTAAACACACAGCCTTTGTCTCTGAGGTCATTTCCACTCCCTCCCACTCACACTGCGTTCTTCCCTTATCGTGTGTGAGTGTTTACTGTCCACTTATAGTCATTGAAACTTTACATACGGGGCGGGGGGGGGGGAGACTCTCTTCCAGAGGTGATTTGCATGGAGATATAAAACCCTCATGGCTTTTAGGATCATCCAATGACATGGATTTTGTCCCAAATCCATCTCAGGGTCAATTATGGCTACAGATTCTGGAGGGAGATATTTTTTCTCTTCCTTCACACACCACTGTGTGTAAAATAGACTTTTGTTTTGTTCTGTTTGGGTTTTCGCTTGCCTCTTCTGAACCACTGGTTTCTTCTTCTTCCCCACGTATGCAGGTCCCAGCCTGAATGGGGAAGCTCTTGTCTTAGTGTGTTAGTCTGGCTTGCCTGGAGAAAAAGATTCATAGACACTCACGTGTATAAGAAAGAGCTTTATATAAAATAGCAATTGTATATTTAGAAACATCCCAGACCAGTCCAGATCAAGTCCTTAAGTCTGATAATAGCCCTATGTCTGATACCAGTCTATAAATATCCCTTTAGACTCACACGGCCAAGCAAAGATAACAAATGCAGGAAGAGCACAGGCCAGTGGGTAAAAAGTCTTGTGGATCCAGTGACGATGGAATTACCTCAGCGCTGGCGTGGTCTCCACATGACTGCTCCAGCTCCAGGGCTCTGGCTCTATCAGCACAGCTCCAAGTGGATTGTCAGCAGGAAGAGGAAGCAGAGAGTCTGAGTGTACCTGGCCTCCAGTGAGCCATTTATCCCTGTGGCGCCTCCAAATGAGGTCATCAAGCTGTCACCTGATAGACTAGACTCCACCCCTTCGCAAGTTGATACCAGGTTATGTAACTACCACACTCATTTTTAGATGTTACTTTCAAGCAGTCCTATTATGCATGTGTCTTTGGGTTTTTTACTTCATGATGTATCTTTCCATCGCAGGGACCTACAGAGCTTTCCTTCCTTTGTGACTTCTGCTGCCTGTGCCGCCGGATGGACCTGCCATCACTTCCTAACGCCTTCTCCCAGTTGCTCGCGCGCGTGCATGCACGCACGCGCTCTCTCTCTCTCTCTCTCTCTCACACACACACACACACACACACACACACACACACACACACGTGTGATTTGTTCTCTCTATTCTTGGCAAACGTTTCGGGGCACAGAGTAGGGTGAAGACCTGGTGCCAGACATCCTGGATCAAGGGTGTGCCTGTTGTTTTGTCTTTTTTTTTAATAGGTGTTGAAAATGTTTCTCAGTAATTCAAACTGAAACCCAGTTTCGTGAAGAGCCCCTTGGAGAGCTCCCTCGCTGCCCCCTCAGCCCTGCCCCCCTGCTGCTCACACACACGTGGATTCAGTGTCATCCCCGTCCAGAGAGCTGATTTAAACATGGCTAAACTCCGAAAGCAACTTTCTTCTCATTAGACGTGGAGCTCTTCACACGCGAAAATACACTGACCGATTTCAGGACATTAAATGTTCATCTTAACCGCATTAATCTTTGTTAAGTGAGCTGGTTAAAATGTCTACGCCTTGGGTGTTAGAGCTCTGCAGAACCTGACCTCAGTCAATCAAGAGCACCCTTGAAGTTAGAAATGCCATTACTCATAGCCTCCTGGGTATTACACGTTCTCAGTGAGTGTGGGTTTACATAAGCTGACCTTAACGCTTTGGTCTAAACAGATCCAGCGTTATGTCCTTCACAGGAAATAGCTCTAGTGGCAAAGCAGCTTATGAGTTGGATGGTTTCCCTCAAAGTCCTCAGTTCAAAACCACCAGCCACGTGTGGAAGGCTTTCTATGCTCATTAGGATTTACGGTCTCGGAAACCCACAGAGGCAGTTGTTTTTATTTCCATAGGAAACGCCCTCTATGATCTAAGAACTGTGCATGATTTCTGGCTCCTTCCAAGTGGGGTGCATCCTGCCAGCTTCTGAATAAGGATCTGCAGAGCTAACGTAACAAATCAACTCTCCAGTGGCAGGCTAGTCTAAGTGGCAGGGCAGGGCCTGGCCACTTGCACGACTTCTCTACAGCAGTTTAAAGCTCTACTCGAGATGAAAGAAGTCTCCCGGGTTCCTGTATCATTTTAAAATACTGTCCGGGCACGGGTTTTGGCTCGGCCTGATTGACAGTGCTTCCTGGTACCCATCTTGCCCCACCGCCATCTTTAAAGGACAGTTCTATGGTGTAAACTGAGACTCAAACGAAAGCCAAACCTGCTGCCTTAGAGTCCCCCTGGCTCAGAACGACCTCACAGGGCGGACAGAACCGGTCCGCCAGGTTTCCAAGGCTGCGGTCTTGGTGGACAGGGACCGCCCGGAGGTGGCAGGGTCAAGCCAACATCATCTCAGTCTGCAGCCAAGTGCTCTAACCTCTGCTCCAGAGGGAGGGATCCTTTCATTGAGACACACCTGTGAAATTCTTCCAAGATGGTTTTATTCCAGGCTCCCTTTTGTATTTTAAATAGCAGAGCACGCCCTGCCTAGGTGTCTAGTTCCCTGATGCGGATTACCTCCTTCAAGCCGGAGGAATGTTGTTTTCTTTTGTGTTTTTTTTCTCATTTTAATCGGTGCTTCATGGACTATCAGGACAAGCCAATAACGCAGGCACATCAAGAAGAGTTGTACGATCTTCCCCACAGTCAGTTCTAGAAGGTTTTTTCCCCCCTGGTACTGGCTGTCATTCACGTAATCTCTTTCTTCGGCTTTGGCAAAGGCAGCACACACCAAAACACTCTGCAATTCAGCAACTTCTCCACGTACAACTCCATGCCATCGACGTCCTCTGCGTGCTGTACTGCGTGCTCGGTGCCCCTCTCCAGATGCGGGTGGGACCAGCCTCGCCCGAGTCTGCACTGCTCCTCCACCCAGACCCCAGACTGACAGTTCTTCAAGGCAAGCGGCTCTCACTGAACACGCTACCCCGGCGCTCGAAGGAGACACCGGAGATATTTATCATTTCCCGGTTTGAAGAGTCTCTCAGGGCGGTCCCCCAGCCCAGTGTCCCCAGATGGGATTGCAGGAGAAGGTGGACTTCTGTCCCAGACACTCCCCCCTTGGGATCAGAATTCTTCTGCAGACTCCGTGATCCAAAGCTTTCGCGATGGCAGTTGGACACCGTCGCGCCTGCTCTTAGGGCCTGACCTTTCTGAAAAATACAGGGAAGGCTGCTCTGCTCTGCCCCGCAGCCCGGCTGCCTTTGAGTCACACACCTCAGGGCAGGCCTCCAGCCTCTGCCCCTGCCCCTGCCCTTCACCCTTGCTGCCTGTGTGCAGGAAAACCAGGCAGGCACAAATGAGACCAAACTAAGATTGCCCTGTTTCTCTGGTGACCCATGCAGGATTCTCTGAGTAGAATTTTCTAGACCCTCCACACAACTCTTCTCTGCTGATGGGGAAAGGCTGGGGGCCGGAGACCCATCCGCCGTAGGTATGCTTCTGATTGAATGGCCGTGTTTCTGAAAAGCGTCTAAGTCATGTTCTGCTCCCTCTGGGTTAGCATGGTCACCAGGGAGGGCTTGACGAGTGCCAGCCATGGTGCCCCGGTTCCCTGCTCTTTGTCCCAAGAAGTCACTCGTGGCTGGGAACCCCCCAGAGACTGGCTCAGGTGCACCACGGACTGACTAGCTATGTGACTTTGGGTAAGAGCCCCAGCCCCTCTGGGCTTCAGTGACCCCGGGTACGAGGACCGCGAGCCCATCAGCAGGCCCAGGCCTTATGGTTCTGCTGACAGTGTCTCCAACGAAACGTGAAGGTCCGGCCACACAAGGAGCTGTGGCGGCCCTGCCATCACTCCGTGGTCCCTGTCCTCCCATGTCTGGCTGCCCCGGGTGAGGGGCTGACCTCCCCTCCGGGTTTGCCAGCACACCCAGGACAGCAGGTGCCTTAGCTGTGTGGTCATCACGGCCCCCCCCCCGCCCCCCGTTCGTAAGGCGGAATACACA
>NW_022111320.1:47329542-47330943 GCF_000313985.2 Echinops telfairi
CAACCCACTGTCCGAGAGTTCTCTCACCCATAGCCAGAGAAGCACAAAGCCAGCTGCAGGGGGCTGTCGTTTTTCCCATGTGGCAGAGGGGCAAGGTGGCAGGGCTGGGAGTGGGCCCCCTCCCACGGGGTGAGCGTGGGCATCATTTGGGGGCCTTCTCACGCCGGCCCTCTGAGCAGCAGTGGGTGCCCAGGGGAAGGTCCCCAAGATCTGGTGCCTCTGCACTGACAGGACACCTTCCCTTTCCTTCAGGGGAGACTGCTGTCACCCTAGGAACCCTGTCGGGCTTCGTTGTTGCTCCTGAATCCAGCCCAGAGAGGGGCGGGGGTCTATTCAGCGATGCTGCTGCTGGTGCTGACCGGGCCGGCCTGCCTGCAGAGCTGTGCCTCCCCCTCCAGTCTGACCACTGCCTTGTTTGGACCTTTCCACAGTAACAAGGCCCCCCTTGGTGCCCCTGGCTCTGGGAAATGGAAAGGATCGAAAGAAGGATCGGGGCTGAATCCTGCGACACCGGCTAATTACATGAGCAGGATGGCGCAGAGCCAGGGAGGAGGAGGAGGGCTCATTAGGCGGCTCTGCCTTAAGTTACCAGCCCCAGGGAGAGGCTGTCTCCGCTGCCCACTCGAGTCAGGAGAGCAGGAGCCACGACTCTGCCCAGCCAGCGGGGGCTTCCTGAGAGGGTGGGGGGGGCGAGTTAGGAGGGCCCTGAAAGCAGCCTGTCCATCTCTGCGCTGAGGTTGCCTGTCCATCCAAGTGGTTGAGTCCCTTCCCAGCATCCTCTCCTTCAGTGCCTGTCGGCCTTTGTCCTCTTTGCCTCCCTCCCTCCGTCAGAAGCCAGTTTGGGTTTCTCGTTTTGTTGGTTTTTTGTTTTTTTCAGTTTTCATTATTACTGCTTTCTGTTACCAGTATCGTTTTAAATTTGCATGTTGAACATCTGCGAGTGACCCTTGGTGAGTGATGACATCAGCATGTTCTGCACTGAAACATGGCATGTAGGACATATGACTAACAATAGGTCAGCCCCCCACCCCAACCCCACCCCAAAGTTGTGCGTAGGTGCAATTGGTGGGAACTCAGAGTGGTCGTCGTGGGGGTGGGGGTTGCTGCTGGTCAGTCTTGGGGGCCCAGGGCCTCTGTCCATCCTGGTGGTGTGCCGCAGTCACCCACCGGGAAGGAGGAGGAGGAGAGTGGCTTGTGCCCATAAAGATGAAATCAGCTGGGGTCTCGGGAAGGCAAGGCTGAAGGTGCATATGGCTCCCTGGCCGGTCTGTGTTCTGATGCCTGGGCAGCTCAGTTGCGGATGTGAGGGGCTTCAAGAAGTTTGCGGGGAATGGGAATTTTCACAGACGTTCTGAGGCCACCTTGATAGATTGGCTCGCTGTTGCTGCCCCAGGGACCATC
>NW_022111320.1:47331106-47332600 GCF_000313985.2 Echinops telfairi
TCAACTCCTTGTATCTCCACGGACCACTTCATGCCGCCGCCTCCGGGTGCTGACGGCTGATTGGGGACTTGCCCTCTCACTCAAAGCTCTATGAACAACGGAGTGCTCAGCTCCCAGTGGCCCGAGGATTCGTGGAACGCATCCACCAGCGTGAGTCCTCGTGTCCCCGAGAGAGTGACAACCAGGCAGGCACCTCCCACCCCGGCATGTCCCCTTGAGCCCTGGGAAACAGGGCAGGAGGAACAAGCAGGACCCCGGCGCAGCAGTCCCACTCGGGCATGCCGGTCCCTGTCCAAGCCCTCCTGCTGGCGAGCCTTAGAGCTTGCCTTGGGCAGTTTGGTCTTCCGTGTACCCCATCCTCCAGAAGATCAAGGCCCCAACTGGAAGCCATTGCAGCTAGTGCCTGACCCTTCACCACCTTCCTTTATCCCCTGCCTCCACACTGCCCCCCAGCTCTGCCAACTGTGGGTTAACTTGTGTAGTCACTGAAACAACTTTGCCTACGTCAAAATCATTTATTTCTTGAGCATCGGCCCTGAGCTAGGCTGGGCAGAGGGATCGCCCAGGAATTTCTCCTACTCCTTTCAGGAAGGAGCCCTGGTGCCGTGATAGGTAAAGTATTAGGCTCTGGGTGGCATGTGAGAGGTCCAAGCTCACCAGCCACTTCCCAGGAGACAGGAGGCTGTGTGCTTCTGTCAAGACTGGCAGTCTGAGGAACACGCCGAAGCAGCTCTACTCTGCCCCATCAAGTCCGCGTGAGTATGATTGATTAGCTGGCTGCGGGAGGGGCTAAAATAAAATCCCTGCCAAACACAGGTCCAGGTGCCACAGCGAGCATGTCAGCTGAGGAGGAACAGCCAGTTCTGGCCAGGAGGTGGCATTGGAGCCAAGCCTGGAAGGCCAGGGACCTCTGAGAGCTGGGCAGTGTGATGAAGTCAGGTGCGGGACCAGAGCCAGTGAGGACAGGGCCGACTGTGCCCACAGCATCTGCAAAGCCCTGAGCAAGCCCTTACCACCCAGGCTGAGGAAGTTGGACTTGCCCTGGGGGGAATCCATCTTCCAGTGTGACTAGACCCTCCTCCTCCTCCTCAGAGCTGAGAATCGTCGGGATTCTTAGACTCTGCTTATACTGGGGCTTCGCTCAGAGCTAGATGCTTAGTAGGCACTCGGGGAAATAGCTGTGGTGAATAGAAGATCCCGTCTGAGTCGTCCAGCAAGTGCTGCTCTTGATTAGTGCTGTCTGCATGAGCACAGGTGCTGGCAGCGGGAGCAGCTGCGGCCCAGCCGGGAGCTAGGTGGGAAAGCCCCCCTCCTCCCCCCAACACCCTTTGGAGAAGATGGAGAAGTGGGTGCACTGCACTCCTCAAGCCCCCGGGCGCAGCTTACCGCCATCAGCAGGCCCTTGTTTAACCAGCCGGCCTTGTTTCCCACGCCTGATGCAGCAGAACCCATTGTAAGGGAACGAACACCCGCCCATTCCAGGGAGCACTCCCA
>NW_022111320.1:47332850-47337524 GCF_000313985.2 Echinops telfairi
CCCCCCCCCCCCTTCTTCAGCTGTAGGACGTGGGTCAGCCTCTGTCCCAGGGCTCTAGACTCAGTATGCAGGTGCGTGTCACACAGTTAGTGTTTGCTGCCCTTCATTTTTAAACTGCTGCTTAAAGGCCAGGGAAAGGAGACCCAATGTGTAGGGGACACTGAGCCTCTTAAGGGTGAAGGGCTTATTTGGGGGTGGCTACGAGCGCTGGTAGAGCAGCACATGGACGTAACAATTCCCCTGACCTATGAAGGCTTTTGGAGGCAGCTAGACGTTCCATCACCGATGAGGGGCTCCATGGGAAATTCCATTATCTCCTGATCCCCCTGCTTCCGTGACTATCTCGGAGCCTTTCTTATCTATGTACCACAATTTTTACAAAAAGGGTTTACAGGGTGAGGTTGGAGGGTGGGGAGGGCCGAGCCAGCAGGCTGCAATTCCACCCACTCCCACAAGGTGGCGATAGCCGAACAGGGTCCCTCTTTCTCCCTCCGCTGCCTCCCAATGCTGATCATCCTAATCTACTCTGGTTTATGTCTTAATGGATTTCTTTTTATTGTGAATTAGGGGGTTGGGGGTTTACATTTCAGACTATTAACAGTCTGAACCACTCATCAGCACCCCCACCCCCATTCTGCCCCCATCCCCAGTTTCTCTTCCCCCTCGCCTGGGCCCCGTCCTCCTTCTACCCAAGTTCAAACCTGTCAACCTAGGCCCTTGCTTCCTCCTCCTCCCCTTGGGGGCCTCCAGGGTCTGCTCCCTGTGGTTCTGATTTTTACCCTGCAGCAGTGGTCTCATCTAATATGTGTGTCTTGGGCAGACTAACCTCACTCCGCATAGTGTTCTCCGAGCCCATCCGTGTCTTGGGGCGTTTCGTGGTTTCGTGGTCCCATGTCTGTATCCATTCTGCCACTGGCGGGCACTTGGGCCGTTTCCGGCCTCTGGCTGCCGTGAACATCGGAGCACATATAGCGTTGGTGCTGCGGCGCCGGCCTCTCCCGGCTGTGCACCCGTGTACCTGGCAGCTAGCTGTCGGAGGAGTTCTAATGGCTTTCCATCAGGCTCCTGCCGATTGACAGACCCGCCCGCAGTAGGTGAGCGTTCTGGTGGCCCCATACCTTCCCCAGCCTGGGCCGTTTCCTGTTGCTTGTTCGTTAGGTGGTCACGCTCTGTGATTGCTCATCGCTGTCCATCCTAATCCTTTGCATCGTCACAATCCAAAGACGTCTCTGTAATTCTTCTCAGCAGTGGCCAAAGTCAGCCGCTCTGAGTGAGAGCTGAGTGGAGGGGAGCTCAGAAAGAGTGGCGGGAGCCTGGCTGCCTGGGCAGAAGGCTCCTATAAGGTTCTCCCAGGAAGGTTCCCATCTCCACCGTGACCGTCATTCAACCTGCTGGGGCACCGGAGCAGGTTGCTTTGTGTTTGTGCCCCGTTGCTTCCCCCAGCTGCCCGGTCAGAGGCAGCCATGCAGCGGTTTTCTCTGGTCAGCTGAAAACTGTTGCTGTGTTTGTTGTTGTTGCCGCCAGTGGCCGTGTAGCCCACCCCAAGTACAGCGGGCCCCGTGCCTGACAGAGCGACATGCTGCCCGTCCTGTGCTGCTCTCGGGATGGCTGGCAGGTCTCCGCCCCACTCCCTGGCCTCTTGTTTGCTGAGGCTTCCTGAGGTCAATCACCTGGCCCTTCTTCTGGCTCTGCCCCAGCCTGGACTCTCCGCCAAGACTGTGCAGTCTCCGCTGTGCCGCAGGTGCAGCATCCGGGACTCAAACCTGCGCCTCCCATGCAGAAACGGGAGCACTACCGCCGAGCTACCTCCCTGCCCCCCTGTTTACACAGTGGAGTTCTAATGAGGTGGAAGGCGAAGATGGCCTCTAACTTCAGAGTCAGCGGTTCGAACCCGCCAGCGGCTCCTCAGGAGAAAGAGAGGCTCTCTGCTGCCTTGAAGAGTGACAGTCTTTTCTGCCCTGCCCGCTGGGGTCACTTTGCGTTGGACTGGACACAGTGGCAGTGAGGGACTCCACAGCCGACCCATCTCCTCTCCCGTGTTCTTCCCCAGGGAGCCGTTCCGTCAGCTGCTGGCCCAGGGCCTCATCAAGGGGCAGACCTTCCGCCTCCCTTCTGGGCAGTATCTGCAACGAGAAGACGTCAACCTCACAGGTAAGAGAGCCTCGAGGAATGAATGGCCCATGTGCCCCTGTCCAGGTCCCTGTAGAGAGCCAGGGAGCGGGCTCAGGTGTGCAGCCGGGGCTGCCTGGGGGATCTCGGAAGAGACGCTGAGGTCTCATGGTCTCTTGCTCTGGACCTGCCCCTTCCGAATGCTGGTGTGGAGACCTGCTGCCTTCCCTGCTGCCCCGGCCCCTGCAGCTCCTTGGTCAGTGCAGCTTCGGGAAGGATTCCCACTTGTACGCCTCCCAGGACTGCTGGCTCCCTCTGCCCTCCTGCCGTCTGCCGAACGTTCAGGGCCCCCTCTGACTCTCCCAGGGGCCTCTCCCACAAGAACAAGATCCCTGGAAATGAATAAGCGCACACTGTGGCCTAGAGGAAGGAGAGCAGGCAAGCCATGTGCTTCAGTGGGATTCTGCCAGCGGACACTTTCAATTGCCCTCCCAGCGCACTGCGCCCTTACCAAATGCCCCGAATTCAGGATCCCGCCTGCCGCACTTGTGTGTCCAGGTCCTGTTCCTGTGCACGCGGCGACCGGGGCGGCGCTGGAGGTGACGTGGGAGAAGATGAGCAAGTCCAAGCACAACGGGGTGGACCCCGAGGACGTGGTGGAGCAGTATGGAATCGACACAGCCCGCCTCTACACCCTGTTCGCCGCCCCTCCCGAGAAGGACATCCTGTGGGACGTGAAGAGTAAGTCGCCTCCCGGCCCACCCTCACCCCCACCCCTGCCTGCTTCCGCTGTCACCCGGAGGCTTGGGACCGTGGGCTCAGAAGGAATTGGGGAAGGAAATGTCTCTGCTGAAGGCAGTGGTAGCGACTTCAAGGACTGGGTCCTATGAAGCATGTCACCATTTGCTGACCGGCCACACTATTCTTAGACCCTTGTTCTCCGGGTCAAGACCCCTGCTGCGAAAAGCGGACCCCCAGCCCTCACCAGGACTCGACTTTTGAACAAGGGCCCTGGTGGTTCTGATGCAGGTTACAGGGACCAGGGGCCTAGAGCTGAGCCATGTACACAGGGGCTGCCTTTCTGCTCCTCGGCCTGCCCTGGTCCAGAGAGCTCTGCCCCTCCTGCCCTGGTCCACAGAGCTCCGCCCCCTCCTGCCCTGGTCCACAGAGCTCCGCCCCTCCTGCCCTGCTCCAGAGAGCTCTGCCCCTTCCTGCCCTGCTCCAGAGAGCTCCGCCCCCTCCTGCCCTGCCTCAAAAGGTTGTGTGGTTGGTGTTGTTTTGGGGTTTGTTTCCCCCAGAAACAGGTGTCGGCAAACTTTTGAGACAGAAGAGCCAATCGTGCCCCTCACAACAATGTACAAGTCAGTTGAGAACCCTGAATATATATTTTCCAAACCAATGAAACCACCAGGATCTGAATAATAAATACCCTTTACAATTTTTATAAATGAAACCGTGATACTTTTATTTTCAATTCCACGGCAGAGCCCTATGGCCGAGAGCTGCAGCTAGCTGAGCCCTGCCCCATAGCAGTGGCATCCTCTGTGCCCAATCTAGGAGGCTCCCGTGAGTGCGGGCCTCTTTAGTCACCCCTGCTCCCCCCCAGCCCCCAAGCAGCCTCTAGAGCCTGTCAGGGGAGATCCATCTCTCCCAAGATGCTCAGATCTAAAATGAAGTAAGGTTAGATAGGTTTGACTATCGGGATATTCCGGAATAAACCAGAGACACCCACGTCCCCTTCCTGTGGTCCCCCCCCATGGGTTGGAATCACAGTCAAGGTGTGAGTCCCTGGGGTGCTTATGAAAAAACGGGCATGGGCACTGGCTCCCCCACTTGACCGAGGGCCAGTGCCAGGAGTCACTCTGTCCCAGGCCTCCAGAGGGTCCTCTTACATGTCCAGGCAATAAGGGCGGGCGCCCAGTCACTGCTGTCTGTCGGGAGCTGTCCCATTGATTTCCCTTTCTCGAGGCCCTGTGTGTGACCCACACCGGAGCAAGTCACCAGGTCTTGCTTCCGCTGAGCCCACGGGTGGGTCAGAACTGCTGGCTCTCTTGGCAGATGGCTTACCAGTTGGCGCCATTGAAGATCAAGGTGAAAGCCAGTTGGGGGGCTGAGTCCTGGGGTGTGCGGATGCAGACACAGGTGCTCCCTGGCCCACCAGGTGATACCTGTGTCTGTAAATAGGCCCCACATGGCGTTAGTCCACTGTGGCTCCCGGCACACTCTGAGAATACAGCGGGGTCAGCAAGCGAGGCCCTCCCGGGGATGAAGTCGTTCACGGGCTGTCCTCAGCCTGGTCACAACCAAATCATTCATTCGTTCTCATTTCTGTCCCTCCCTCACCACCCTCCACTCAGCCGACGCGCTCCCCGGGGTGCTGAGGTGGCAGCAGCGCCTGTGGTCCCTGACGACCCGGTTTATCGAGGCCCGGGCTCAGGAGAAGGCCCCCAGCCCCCAGCTGCTGAGCAACACGGAGAAGGCCGAGGCCAGGAAGCTCCGGGAGTACAAGAACTCGGTCATCGCTCAGGTGGGCGCTGGTGGGTCCCGTAGCCCATCCGTCTGTGG
>NW_022111320.1:47338609-47340045 GCF_000313985.2 Echinops telfairi
TTTTAATGTTTGCCCTTTCACGAACTTTGCTCCTCTAAAAATGACATACAGATAGATGTCGTTGAAAGAAAAGAGTTAGGAAATCTCAACTTCTTTTTTTTTTTAAGATGTGCTGATTCAGACTTGCCAAGTCAGCCCAGGTCCCTGACCCTGCACTCTGCTGGCCCTGAAAGAGCCCTGCCCCCCCACCCCCACCCCCGTCCCTTGTTTGTAAAACCAGGGGTGGCCCCTGCACTTGGTCCTGCCTCCACCAGCATTGTTTCCAGAGGAGAGCGAGCACTCTGCAAATTCTATTTGTGATCTGAGTGATGCCTGAGGGATTGTTTCCGTCCCACATAGTTCCTCTCCACATCTGGCAGATGCTTCAGTTCCGTCAGATCATCGCACGGGTTGCTTCCACAGCCGGGAGCTGTCGGCATCTTAAAGAGGGCTCTGTCCTCACCCCTGCCTGTGGCTCAGACAGGATAGCAATCCCACAGGAGAACGCTCTCGCCGTCCTTATTCGGACTCCACGTTCCCAAACGTAAAACGAGCCCTAGACCTCGGGAGCAGCTTGCACGGGGAATGAAGCCACGGTGCCCAGGGGAAGGGGCAGCCTTCGCCCCGTGTCCTGCCTGCGCGCCTGAGTGCTGTATTCTGACCTCCTGCATCAGGAGACAGCGCTGCTCAGGGTTGGGGGCGACGGAAGGAGGGGAGTCCTGAATCATGGAAACACTGACCTTGGGTTTTTGTTTTTCTAAGTCTCTGTGCCAAGGAGCTGGTCTACTGGTGGTTTGAGATAGTAACTCTGTTTATAAATGTCTCCTGCCTCTCCCATTGAAGCCTGCCATCTTTTTGGCCCTTTGGGGCATCTGGGTGGGGGTGGTGGCAGTGCGGTTGGAGAGTGTGAAATGTAAAGGCGTTGAGAAGGAGGGGAATCATTATTGCGCTTTGACCCACAGGTGACTGCCCATTTCACAGAGGACTTCTCGCTGAACTCCGCCATTTCCCAGCTGATGGGCCTCAGCAGTGCGCTCTTGGTGAGTGGCCTGTCTGGCCTCCCGGGCTGGCAGCAGAGCGGGGAGGCCGGCTTCTAGCCGGCTGGGGAGGTGGTCACTGGAGACAGGCAGGCCGGCGCAGACAACAGCACCGCCTCCTCTGTGTGGTGGTGCCTCTTAAAGAGGCATTTTCTCTACAGCAGGAGCCTGGTTCGGTTACCGGCATGTTTGTAAAGACTGTCTGGTCTTTAAGATGAGGACAGAGGCCCAGGGCAGCTTAGCAGGACCATGGGGCAGTGCAGGCTCCAGGGCCTGAGTCTCGGCTCCCGCTTCCTGGGCTCCTCAGGGCTTCTAATGAAGCCCCCCCTCAGAGGGGAGTCGGGGGAACCCGGTGAGCTAGCATCAGCCTGAGGGCCTGGCAAACAGGAACATGTTCAATATGGTGGCGGCTAAAACCGT
>NW_022111320.1:47341082-47342681 GCF_000313985.2 Echinops telfairi
GTGGGCCACTAATGGAAAAGTTGGTGGTTCGAATCCGTCAGCCCCTCCACAGGAGGCAGAGGCGGCAGTCTGGTTCTGCAAAGATGGTCAGCCCAGGGAACCCTAAGGAGCAGTTCCACTCGGTCACCCAGGGTCGACTTGGTGCCTGAAAACTTGGTCAGCACCCTTGCTTGGCCTGTCCTTACTTGGGATGCCTCGGCATCCTCACACGGTGGGTGGTCCTTCTCTCTCCTCAGCAAGCGTCTCCACGGGTGGTCCTGCACAGCCCTGAGTTTGAGGATGCTCTGTGTGCCCTGATCGTGATGGCCGCCCCGATGGCCCCTCATCTCGCCTCCGAGCTCTGGGCAGGTAAGAAGGGAGGCCTGTTTGACCCATTTCTCCCTACTCACCAAGAGGGGGCAGGTCTCTAATGAACAGTCCTGTGTGCACGGATGCCCCCAGCCATGGGCCAGGGCATCTACGCTCAGGGACCTCGCCGCCCTGTCCCACCTGCACAGTCCAAGGCACTTCCCTGCTTTGGAGCAGTGGCCGCACATGTGTGAAGGCAGATCTGGCCTCCACGGAGCATGCCTGCATGTCCTGACCCCAAGGGCTCCTGGAAGATGCTGAGCTCCTTGAGCCTCGGGCCTCGGGCTTCATCTCACCCCCTCGGGGAGCCAAGAGCGCTTGGGTGACGGACAGCCACACGACTCTGGGCAGCCTCTGGAGATCACGGGGCACGCACGTCCGTCCGCCCAGAGCGAAGGGCCACCGCTGGGAACACCACCATCCTCGCCTCTTAGATCCCGTGCCGTACAGTAAGCTCTTCTCGCTAACTGACGCTCCGTCCTCTTTCTCAGCTCCGCTTCGCTGTGGCTCGTTCGTTTTGATCTAGAGCTTGGTTTTGCAGTGATACGGGGTTTATATAAAGTCTCTCCCCTTTCACGGAAGAGAAAGAGCAGAATCCCATGGCCACCAAGTCTCGGTCAGCCCTCTCAGGAAAGCCAGTGCAACTCAGCCTCGCAGGGTGGGCCCCGTGGAGGGGTTGCAGCCCAGCACTGCTGACTTCTCCGCTAGCTCCTGGCTTATCATCAGGGAGGGGAGGCTTATCATCGGGGGGATCGCTCTCCTGTGTCCCCACAATGGTCCCCATGTGGGACTGGAAGCACAGAGAGCAGATGCTGGCAGCAGGACGTGACAGTGGTGGGCGACCGTGCCCCAGCCCCCTCATCACGGAGGCGCACAATGAGGGGCCGTGAGAAGCAGCGCACCCCCACCCCCCACAGCTCTCCCCACGCCCTCGGCGAAGGTGTCCTTGGGGTAGCACAGATTCCTGAGACCAGTCCACGCTGGTAAACCCTGTCAGAGACGGGCGTGAGGGCGAGAGCTAGCCGGCAACCACCAGAAAACAGCTACAGTGTGTCTGTCTCCTTTCCACACTGATCTTAGCCGAAAGGCCGAGATGTGCCTTCCGAGGGGGGCAGGGAGGAGGGCTTCCTTTACTGCTCCAAGGCCCGCCCTTATCCAGCATGTGATGCTGTGGGCCAAGTGGGGCTGAGCCACACCTGCATTGACTCCGTGGCACCCCCCTGTGCCTGGTGCTCCACTGGAGCTGGGCGT
>NW_022111320.1:47343945-47345121 GCF_000313985.2 Echinops telfairi
GCTTAAGAAACAAAATACCGGTAACCCATCGCTGAAGGAACTAGGAGGTCAGTTTGGTGTGAGCTTAGTTCCCGGCCAGCAGGTGGAGACACAGTAGTCTCCCATTGAGGCACTGAAGCAGGCAGGGAGGGTTCCGGCTGAGACATAGTGAAACTGGATCGATATGTGCCCTGTGGTCAGGGCACCTGGAACTACCTGCCGTTAACAACACCAAACCTCCTGCCATTGGGTTGACAGCGCTGACTCATAGTGACCCTGCGTAGGATTTCCCAGACTAAATCCTTACAGGAACAAACAGCCTCATCCGTCCCCCAAGGAGCTACTACTAGTGGTTTGTGTTCCCGGCCTTACGGTGTCACAGCCCCACAGCTGCCCTCAGCACCTCGGGGAAGCCAGTTGGGCTGACTGCACACTGTGGCACAGGGGGGCATCCCACTGAGAATGTGGGAGGAAGGATCTAGTCTGGACTCGGGGCTTTGATTGGGTGAGGGCTCAAGGAAGCAGGGACTCTTGCGTGCTTTAAGGAAGAGGGAACCGTTCTATAATTATCTCAAGTACCTCTATTACAGAGCAGGCAGACTAGAGCAAGACTAGAGCTGTGATTGGCAAAGGCGTCGCGCTCACTCCTGGGGTGGGGTGGGGGGGGCGAGGCAGTGTTTGCAGTCCTGTGAGTCACACCGCAGCCTTGTCTGGGTTCCGATGAGATCGGGACGTGGTCTCACTGTGTCTCACTTTACCCAGGCTTCCGTGTGCCCTGTGTGAGCCTGGGGTTCTGTGAGGTTGTTGTGTCCAGTAGGAGAGCCACACGGCCTCACCGTGAGTAGCATCAAGGTCTGGCACCCCGATCTCCATAGGTCAGGGGCTGCTTTATGGGACTGCTTGATTTCACCGAGGGGTACAGAGGAGAAGATTTTAAAGTTACCCTTCCCCCCGGAAAGCAAACCAAACTGCCTCTGTGAGCACCACAGTGCAGCTCAGTGGCTGGGCTACTTAATTCACTTTGGTTTTGTTTTCGTTGCTGCATCTCTTTCTGTGGCAGTTATATAATCTGTCAACTTGCAAAGGGGTGGGATCTAGCCTGTCAATTAGGTCATAACCAATGACGTTTCAGTGTGGGCATGGCCTTCTCCTGAGGATTCTGGGAACTCCTATCTTCCTCCCTGGAGGTGGGACAGA
>NW_022111320.1:47346068-47349207 GCF_000313985.2 Echinops telfairi
GGTTACCGGGGTTGGCCAAAACCAACCCTGAGTATTTCCCGTTTAAAACAAAGATAGCCAAAGACTTGTACACACCAGCATTCGTGGCAGCCCCGTTCGCTATAGCCATCAGGTGGACACAGCTAAGTGTCCATCGCCGGAGGACTGCATAAACAAAGCATTGTCCCTACTCACACTGGGCTGCTACTCGGCCGGTAGAAGGAATAAAGTCTCGGCACACACTACCGTGTGGCTAGAACTTGAAGGCAGGTGAAGAGGGGAAATAGATAAGCATCCAAAGGCAAATTTTGTATGCCCTCTATGTTAGACCAGGTCGACTACAGAAACAATCCAGGGACACTCATGTAGGTATAAGAAAGAGCTTTCTATCAAAGAGTAGTTGTATATTAAGAAAACATTCCAGCCCAGTCCAGATCAAGTCCATAAGTAGTATCCAGTCTGATCCTACTCCGTAAGTCTGATCCTAGTCCACAAATCCTTCTTCAGACTCACACAGCCACATCCAATGATGCAGAATGCAGGAGATCACAAAGTCTTGGGGATCCAATGGCGATGGAAGCCTCACAGGGCTCTGCCAGGTCTCTGAGTGACTCGGTTGCAGAAAGGTGAAGGCCCCAGAATCCTCATGAGAAGGCCACACCCACAAGGAGGCATAGACTCCACCCCTATACTTATTTCTCAACCTGACATGAAATTATGTAACTACCACACCTTCACTTACATAAAAAAGGCAAGAAATGGAAACTGTACAGACCAAAGTTTGCTAGTGGCTGTAAGGATTGTGGAGGAAAAAGGGGATAATAATGATGGGGAAATCCCATTGATTAAGGGTAGGCGTGCATAGCTGGTTATTGTAATTGTTGTGAATAAGCTGTACACCTGTGAAGAGTTGAATTGGCAAGAACTGCATGACAGATGTGTACAACGAGGGCGGGGCGGGAAGAGCAGCTGCTGAGGCTACAGGGTGAACAATCAAATGCCCCATGGGATTTGCTTCTTAGTGTGGAGATCGAGGGTCATAGCTCATGGGACATCCCCGTTCAGTGACCCAGGACCATGCTTACTGCTTCTGTTCTTCCTTTGTCTGTTGAGCAGTGTGTGGGGTCTCCGTGCCTGCAGGCAGGCAGCTGAGGCACAACGATTGGCCTCTGTTCACTGGACGCAACAGAGAGTGAGCAGAGAGGACATGGACAGTGGTGCCGGTGAAGACTATTGAGAGTACCAAGGCCTGCCCCGAAGAACAGACCAGCCCATCGCAAAAGAAGTACGGCCGAGTGTGCCTCAGGAGTCGGGTGGTGAGACTGTCTTGTGTACTTTGGACATGTTCTCAGCAGAGACCAGTCCCCGGCAAAGGACACCGTGCCTGGTCAAGTAGAAGGTCAGCACGAAAGAGGAAGCCCTCGAGGAGATGGGCTGGCCCGGTGGCTGCAGCCGTGGGCACAGACGTAACACTTGGGAGGGTGGCGCCGTCCTGAGCGGTGCTTCCCTCTGTTAGGCACAGGCTCGCTGTGGCTGGGAACCAGCTTGACAACACCTGACAACAACCACACCTGTGGCTCATCGCCTCCACGACCCACGGCCTCCTTTGCTATGAGACCAGAAGAACTGGATGGTGCCCGGCCACCATCACTGACCATGTGGACCCAGGCTTCCCTAAAAGAACCCTGACCAAATGGGGGGGGATACAAAACAGAACTTCAAGTTCTTAGGGACCCCTACTCACTGAAGCCGTGAGGGTGCTTGACCCCTAAGACTACTGCGTGAGGCACTCTTTCAACCTTAGACCAGTGGTTCTCAACCTTCCCAATGCCATTACCCTTTCATGCAGTTCCTCATGTTGGGGTGACCCCCCAGCCCCCTACCCCAACCATAACATTATTGTTGTTGCTACTTCGTCACTGTCATGTTGCTACTGTGATGAATTGGGCAACCCCTCTGAAAGGGTGGTTTGACCCCCAAAGGGGTTGCAACCCACAGGTTGAGAACTGTTGCCTTAGACTAAAATGATCCCCTGAAGTCCTCTTAAAACTTTGCAATAATTTAATTTTAAAAGATCTGCCTTGAGCAGATAGTTATGCTTTTGTAAGAAGCTTCAAGAAGCTCCCGGACAAAGGAATTTAAAGGGAATGGGCTTTTCCCACTCGCCCTTTGAAGCCCTCTCACATCCGCACGGGATCGTGGACAACAGCAGCCAGAAAGCTTCGTCACTCCGGGGGCAGTGTTGTTCATGGGGGCAACCACCTAGCAGAGCAGAGTGGGGATTGTGTGCACAACTTGAAGACTATAATCCTGCCACTGAATCGTACACATAGGTTCAACTAGTGTCTGTTTCGCCGCGGATATTCACCCAAACCAATAACACTTAGGAAATCATTAACTAAGATGTACTCGGGGACCTTTACAACAACTGAATTAATCTTCTGCAGTGGACCGTGAACACTTCACTCCATAAACAATCCGTCATGGACCGTTCTGTGCCTAAATCTCAGTTCCCACTCCAGATTCTTCCCTTGAAAAGGACAAGAGAGAAATGTATCAGAGACGCCTGATTGGAATGGTCCCTGGTTTTCCTGAAAAGCTCTCCCGGTTCCCCCTCGAGAGCCTGTTTCTCTTATTTCGTTATTGAATGTCCACAAGCAGTGTTGTCATCGGGCAAGCTGTCTCCCTTCCTTTTCCATAGTTGTGGCCCTCCCTCACCTGTTCATTCCTCTCAGTGAAACACAGGGGTCCTTTGGCCAAGTTCCCTCCAGTCTCCTTGAAATTCTGATTGACATTTGATCAGAATCAATTTGAGGTTTCACATATTTACCGCATCTAGATTTCCATTTAAGAACAGTCATTTTCTCTCTCTCTCTCTCTCTCTCTCTCCACACACAGTTATTCAAACCTCCCATATGCTCTCAGTCAGAATTTCTAGTTTTCTTCATGTAAGGTTTACACATTTCTTACAGAGATTATTTTCAAACTCTTATATTTTGTTACATTTTATTTGGTCGTTTACTCTTGTGACTGGAACCCATGTGTGTTACATTCTCTGACTGGTGATGAACTCCATTTCAAAAGATCTTTTATTACTGGCTGTGTGTTTATTCTCTCCTCCAGTAGACGCTGTCGCTTAGCGGTTTGTTAAGCATGCAGC
>NW_022111320.1:47350813-47351851 GCF_000313985.2 Echinops telfairi
TCCCCTCATTCAGGGCCCCCTCTCCACTTGTTGCAGTGGGCGAGGGTTTCCTTGACGATTTCTCCTTTGCCCTTTGGCACAGTGTATGGCCAGTGAGTCGATTGCCTAATACTTGTCTATCGTGGAGTAGATTCATCTTGCTGGTGGTGTGATCGACTTTTAATAGGCTGTCAGATCCCATCTGCAAGAGCAGTTCTGTCTGCCAGGACTGCAGTTAGAATTTTGCAAAGCTGTCCTGAGCCAGGCCAGTTCTTCCTCAGGACACGGCGGCGGGGTTGGGGCTTAGGGGTCGGCTGACTTCACAGAGTGAACTGGTTGCTTCCTGCTCTCGTTTTAGACCATTGAGGGTGAGACAGCACCCACTCCTTGTTTCACTGACGGAACCCCTTCAGGGAGGGTGGTGCTGAAAGCCCTGCCTGGCTGCAGCGGTGTTCTTGTCCTCACCATGGGCAGGAAACGAGTGTGTGTTAGTCCGGGTGGACTAGAGAAAAGTAAATCTCGGATACTCAGATGTGTATAAGAAAGAGCTTTATATACAAGAGCAATTGAATGTTGAGAAAACATCCCAGCCCCGTCCAGATCAAGTCCATAAATCCAATATTAGCCCATATGTTCGATACCAATCTGTGAAGCCCTCTTCAGACTCACGAAACACCTGCAATGATCTGAAGGCAGGAAGATCACAGGCCAGTGGGTGGGAAGTCTTGTGGATCCGGTGGCGTTGTAAGCATCTCAGCACTGGCAGGGGTCTCCACGTGGCCCCTCCAGCCCAGGACACTAGCTTAGCTCCATGTGTCTTGTCAGCTGCAATGTCTCCCAAGGAGTAAGCCTGTGTCCTACCTCCAGTGAGCTCTTTGTCTCCTTAGCGCCTCCAAATGAGGTCATCAAGCTGAGACTGGATTGACAGGCTAGACTCCACCCCTTCACTCTTAACCCTCTCAGATTGTCAATAGATTACCGTATGTAACTACCCCAGAGGGTTCGTTTCTGTTAGCATCAGAAGCGCATTCAGTGTTTCAAATAGCCCTTGCTCTCCAA
>NW_022111320.1:47352666-47353915 GCF_000313985.2 Echinops telfairi
CTCACTAAGCACCCTGTTCAGCTCAGCTGACATTTCCTTCTGTTCTTTTTCCTGGTAGCAAGACTGTCCATGAAGGAGGAAGTGTGTAGATTGACCATCTGACTCGAGTTTCCACTCTCATCTCAGACACTTTGAAATTCATACTCCTGACACAATCCCTGGTACCACAGGTCTTCATAGAAGACACACAAGGAAATAGAGGAAGAGTGGTTGATTTAGCAAATTGATCTGGGAAAACTGACCTTACATATTTTCATGATTTTTTTCTTCATATGATACACAAAATAAGTTACAGAGAGATTCAAAGTTTAAATGAAACTTTCAAAAAAGAACACAGAAGGGAAAATCTTGAACTGGTCTCAAAATATAGAAAGACTTTATTTTTAAATATCTTTTAAGATTACCAAAAAAAACCACATTTTTCTTGTAGAAAATTGTTTTAAAAAAAGGAAATCATCCATAATCCTAGGTTATTATCCAGAAGGTAATTATCACTATTACTTTTTCAGTTTATCCCCTTCTAGTCTTTTTGTATCACTCTTGTCCACGAAATTAGATGCTATTTTAAACCACGGGGGGAGAATATGAACTACATCTGCAGCAGCATCTTGGTGGCGATGGAGGTCATAGTTTTAGGAGTGTGTGTTTGTTTTTGTGGGGAGGGCAGGGAATTGGCTTCCATACACAAATACTCATTAGCATATTAAATTTCTGCTCTTCAAAACAGAAAGTCAAAGCTAAAAGTGTAAGGAAAGCCAAGTTCGTCTAGATAAAAAGCACCATCTGTCTAGGTTAACATCGTTTTCTCTAGATTTCAGCCTTCGGTGAACACGCATATTTTGTCATCAGGGAACGTAAAGCAAGACGGGACACCATCACCATTCCCTGCCCAGTGTTCTGGGGCTGCGAGGGTGGGGTTCATTCCTGAGCCGTGCTCTGGCTGGGGGGAGGTTTGAGGCTGGTCAGACGGGGCGTGGGGGTGGGGGTGGGGGGTCCGCCTCTGCCAACCGCCTGCAGCAGCGGTCAGTCACCATGACAGCATTTCTCCATGTCATACTGCCTCCGTGTTTGGGGACATCCCCCGCACACCTGGGAGTCCCCGGGGAGGTATAGACTGTCCATGCCTTCAGCTGCCAACAGAAGCGTTGGAGGTTCAAGTCCACCCAGAGGCACTTCAGGACAAAGGCCCGGTAATCCTCTACCAAAGAACCAAGCCGTTGAAAGCCCTGTGGACTCACCACTCTGGTGC
>NW_022111320.1:47354527-47367893 GCF_000313985.2 Echinops telfairi
GTGGGTGGGGGGCCGGCGGTGAGTGAGCTCTGCCCTTTACTCTGAAGAGCTCCTGTGTCAGTTGCCTGCGGCTGCTGTAACAAACCGTCACAAGCCTGGGGACTTAAATCCTGTACCGTCTGACCGGTCCTGGAGGCCACAAGGGTGAAGTCCAGGTATTGGTAGGGTTGTGTTCTGCCCAAAGGCTCCAGGGAGGAACCGTCTCTCTACCACTCAAAGGCTTCCAGTACCCGTCGGCATTCCTTGGCTTGTGGCTACATCAGCCCTCTTTCTGCCTCTGTGGTCTCCTTGCCATCTTTTCTGTCTAAGAGATCAACACTTGTCATTGGGTTTAGAACCCATCTGGATAAATTACCCCAATTACACCTTCCTTTCAAAATACTGATGTGTATCTGCAAAGACCCTTTTCCAAATGAGGTCGTGTTCACAGGTTTCAGGGATTCTAATGCAGAAGTATCTCTGGGCTCCACATTTAAGCCCCTGTGCCTCCTGACACTGAAAAAAAGAAAAAAAAGAAACTGGTGTAAGGCAACTATCATTCTGGTGGTCTCAAAGCCCTCGGTGGGCCCAGCCCCTGAGGACAGGAAGGGCTCCCTGGCCAGCAGGCCTAGCCCTTCTGCACATGGTCACTACTGGGCCCGGCAGGAAGGCCAGGCACCTCCTAGCCTCTTCCACCCTGGCAATGGCTCTCTGCTGCCCCGGGAGGGGAGCGGCTGCCATTGAAAGAGGAGACCATCGTCCTCTTTCCAAACTTCTCAAAACCAAAAGCCCCCTCCTGGCATCGAGCAGCTGCTGTAACCTGAGGGGTGCCCTGGAGGGGAAATGTTCTATGTACCCTCAAGAATGTGTGGAGAAACCCAGAGTGTCTTGGGCAGTCTCCTTCCGCTAACTGGTAAGATGGTTCCTGATGGGATGGCAGGTGGAATGAGAGCCGGGTGCAGGACGTGAGAAGCTTGCACTGTGGCAGGAGGTCTGGGACCGGACCGTAGATCCCAGCTAGCTGCACTGTGGTCAGAAATAGAAGTCGGTGTAGCTTGGCTCCGCCCAGTTCCCTTCAGCCTGCATGTTCGCTGTGCCGAGACCGGCCAGCTGGGCAGGTGCTAGGACACAGGCCAGAGGCTCAGCCCCTGGGAGGGGAGGCCTGAGTGACACAGAGCTGGATGACCAGACAATGGCAGTGGCCTCAAGGTTAACACTGGGAAGGCTAGCAGTCTGACCCTCCTGGATGTGGGTCTTGGTCTCCTCTGCCATAAGACAGAGCCCAGTGCGCTGGAGCCGGTCAGACAGGCTCATGGCATGCTGTGCCCAGCCCACTCCTGGATGCACGGGTCATCAGACCTGCCAACCCTCGGTGCCCAGCTGCCAACCGAAAGACCAGCCATCAACATCGGTCTGCTGCTCCACCCGAGAAGGATGAGGCAGCCTGCTTCTGTAAAGACCCCTGCCTTGGAAACCCGGTGGGGAGGACCTGCTCTGTCTTCCAGGGCGGGTCACTGTGGCTGGGGATCGACCCCAGGACAGCACGTTCCTGACTGCCTGGAACCAGGCACTGCTGTAAGAATTGTACGCATGCCCTCCACTGCCCACCCGGCAGCCTGGTACCAACCTGTTCACAGACTAGGCAGCTGTGTGAGCGGGCCCATGGCACAGACAAGCGGCAGGAAGGTCACAGGATTCTCTCCATCGCCCAGCGTCCCCAGCCTGGCAGCGGGGAGACAGAGAGGCCACCTAAATAGAGTGATGATATGGGGGGGGGGGCTTGGGCTTTGGCAGAGGAGCACAGGGCGAGGAGGGGGGCGAGGGCAAGGAGACGTGTGAGCTGAGGGGGGCTAGACCAGCACAGCACCGGAGGCTGGCAGGATCTTGTCTCGCTTGGGAGGCAGGGGGCGGGGCGGGGGACACTCCAACCCTAAAAGATAGGGCCCAGCAGGGGTCTGAGCAGAGGAGCTCAGCCATGTGACCCTGACTCTACCACTGGTGCTATGACTGACCGTGTGCCCCTCACCCCTCAGCCTGTCTGATGGGGATGGAAACGCCCTCTGTCCACCCCCCAGGGAGCAAGAAGCAGGTCCCCACAAGTACCGTGCTTAGCAAGGGTCCAGCACAGAGCATGGACGCAGCAAATGGAGCTTTGTGCTCGGCTGCCATTGCCAGTGTCACCTTATGGTCTGGAGGGGTGGTGACTGATGAGGGGCGGCACTAATGGCTGAGGGGCCATCTGGTGGCTGTTGGAAAAGCCCAAGAGAGGAGGGTGCTCAGGCCAGACCAAGGTCAGGGGCAATGAGTGGGTGGACTGAGACCATGGGTGATGAGTGGTGGTGGGGGGCGGCTGAGACCATGGGTGATGAGTGGGGGAGGGGGGGACTGAGACCATGGATGATGAGTGGGGAGGAAGCTAAGACCATGGGTGATGAGTGAGGGGTTACCGAGGCTATGGGTGATGAGTGGGGGGATTGAGACCATCAGTGATGAGTAGAGAGGAGGACTGAGACCATGGGTGATGAGTGGGGCGGGAGACTGAGACCATGGGTGATGAGTGGGGGGTGACCGAGGCCATGGGTGATCAGTGAGTATGGGGAAAATGAGGAGCAGAAGCCCGGCCAGGCCATTAACCGCACCATGGACTCCTCAAGAGGAACCGCCTCCGTGTGGACTGGCTTATAAAGCCAACCCACTGTTGAGTCCCAGCCAGACTGCTGCCTGGTCCCTGGGAGGGAAGTGAGATCGAGGCACACCCTCTGTGAAGCAACTTGGGAAGCCCCCAGGGGCAGAGACCGCAGGAAAAGTCCGGGTACGTGGGAAAGGTTGCAGCACACGGGGCCCAAGCCAGTGTCCACAGACCCCACCACAAAGTCCCTCTGCAATGACTGTGCTCCTCAGAAGGCCCTGGCCACTGAAGACCTGGGACCAAGCCTCCCAGCACGGAGCTCCCGAGGTTTAGAAGCAGGGGTACAGACATACTGGTGCACAGAGGGCGTGCATCAGAGACACCCCACAAGCACCTTCTTCTACCCCGGTCAGGATTCTTGACAGAAGTCAGCAGGTACGGCCTCGTGAGCTGGCCACTGTATGCCGGCCATTTCACCTACTTCTCTCAGCAGCCCAGAGGACTGTGTCCTTAGAGAGAGATAGAGGACTTGTGGCTGCGCTGTCCCAGCTGAGCGTCCAAGCTGAGTCAGTCTGCGGGTCAGAATGTGTTTCTGCTCCCTAGACTGACCTCCCGTCCCAGGGGGACCTGACCCTGAGCCACTCACTGTCCACAGGAAAGCAAAACACAAAGCAAGCTCCTTAACTAGCCCGCCACCTTCTGAGAATTCCAAGTATGGCCTCCTCCCTCCCCCACCCCAGGGCTCCACAAGGGGCACATCCTTTGTGTGCTGGGCTCTTCCAAGTCAGTCAAACCTCTGCCTGGGAGGAGGCCGCCTCTCTGCAGATTTAGAAGCCGGAAGGCAGACGGGGGTGGGGAGTGGGGGGCCGCAGCACGTCTCCCCTCGCTCCTGGACGCTAGAGCACAATTCAGAGTGGCACACCGCAGCATCTCTCGCTCATTTTCCTTTTAAACTTTCTTTTAAAAAAGAAGTCTATTGGGTGGGGAGTGTCTTACAACTCATGTAACATTCCATACATCAAATGTATCAAGCTTATCTGCAAGTCATTTCCAAAACATTTTCTACTTGAGCCCTTGGTATAAGCTCCTCTTTTTTCCCCTCCTTCATGTATCCTTGACCAACTATATATTGTTACTTTGTATCTTACATCTTACACTGACTGTTGTCTCCCTTCACCCACATTTCTGCTATTCGTCCCCTTGGCGGTTGGGAGATGGGGCGAGGCTTTTAAGCTTCCATTGGGGCAGTTGGGGCATTATCAGTGACTTGTGTGAAAGCGGATGGGGCAAGTCCGTTTCCCATTTGGCCATTTGCACACGTTCTGTTTCTGACGTGTTGCTCCCCTTCCTCCCCCGCCCCCCATGCTTCTACACTCTTCCCTCCTCCTCCTTCCCTCTCCTTGTTTCCTGCCTCTTCCTGCCTCCTGAGCTTTGCTTGGGGGCAGATGCTGCCCCGCTGGTCTCACCGGTGCCTTGTTCTGGTGGCTCGTTCTGAGGAGTGCACACCTCGTAGGTGTTGCCCTTCACTTTATCAGTCTGTCTGCTGTTGGCTGGATAATGGCCCCTGGGAGTAGTTCCGTTCCAGGTCTGATGGGCATCAAAGGGCCATAGTCTCGTGGGGGCCACTCGCCTCGGTCACGTCCATAAGTGTGGTCTTTTTCATAATCTTGCATATTGATCTTGCATTTCCGCGCCTACTCTGTCCAGGACCTGGCCTGTGGTCCCTATCAGAATGGCCAGTAGTGGCTGCTGGGCACCACCGCATTCTCCAGTCTCGGGCTAGCAGAGGCCAAGGTTCACGCGGACTGTTAGTCCTTTGGACGCAGTGTTTTCCTTGAGTCTTGGGTTTTCTTCTCTCTCCTTTCCTCGGATGGGGAGACACCCAGTCGTTCACCTTGAGTGACTGACTGCCCACGGTCACTGCTCACCCAAGTAAGATGTAGAACTCACTTGGCCTACCACCTCTTTTTCAGAAAGAAAAAAAAAATTTACTCAGTGTTGGTATCTGCATTTGTAGCCCCCTTGGATCACTCCGGCGGCCCCCCCCCCAGGGGTGGTATCATCCACATTAGGATGTGCCATACAGATCTAGCTCTTTGTCACACTTGTTTGGACAACAGGATTGCAGGGGCCCTGTGTTCAACCCACATCTCTCACCTGCAGCCTCAGTTGTATTGCGAACCGTAACCAGATCCCAGAGATGCACGCAAGTCTGAAAACATAGGGGGAACCAGAGGACTCCTGATAATATGTTCTGGTTGAGACTTGAGACATTATCTAGTACCTTTTCAAAATACAGTGATGATATTTTCCAAGTGCCCTGGGGGCCCAGTGGTTAAGCGTTGTACCGCAAGCCCGCCAGTGCCTCCCCAGCCCCCCACAGGAGAAAGACCTGGCAGTCACACCCACAAAGGTGACACCTTGGGAGCCCAGAGGGGCTGCCCTTCTCTGTCCTGTCGGGTTGCTGTCTGTGCTAGTCTGGATACACAAGGGAACCAAATTCATAGACACTCGTGTGTTTAAGAGAGTTTTATATACAAGAGCAACTGTACATGAAGAAAACATCCCAGTCCAGTCCAGATCAAGTCCATAAGTCCAACATTAGTCCATATGTCTGATAACAATCTATAATGCCCTCTTCAGACTTACGAACATCTGCAGTGACACCAAATGCAGGACGATCACAGGTCATTGAGTGGGGAGTCGTGTGTATCCAGTGGTGGTGTAAGCATCTCAGTGCTGGCAGGGGTCTCCACGTGGCTCCTTTAGCTCATGGCAGTAGCATAGCTCCATGTGTCTTCTCAGCTGCTATGTTTCCCATGGAGGAAGCCTGTGTCCCACCTGCACCGAGATATTTATCTCCTTAGCACCTCCAAATGCGGTCATCAAGCTGCGACCCTATTGACAGTCTAAACTCCACCTCTTTACTTGTAAGTCTCAAATTGACACCAGATTATGTAACTGCCACACCATCAGGCAGAATGGCCTCAGTGGCTCCAGGTTGGTGGATTTCCTTTCTTCGTGTTGCCAGCGGACACTGTG
This sequence comes from Echinops telfairi, assembly GCF_000313985.2. Classification (NCBI taxonomy): domain Eukaryota; kingdom Metazoa; phylum Chordata; class Mammalia; order Afrosoricida; family Tenrecidae; genus Echinops; species Echinops telfairi. Next base: position 47,360,178 of record NW_022111320.1, read on the forward strand.
GCGCTCCCGAAAGGCACGTGCGCTTACGTCCCTCTGAGGGTGTGTCCATTCAGGAGCGCTCTAGGCCACCTGGTGGTATGTCTGTGAATGTGGGTCCTCACTGAACTGAGCTAACATTAATTTAAAAAGAAGAAAAGAACTGAATTAATATTGAGCGAAGACTCCCAGGGTCTGGAGCCAGGCTGGCCCGTTTCCAGTAGGAGGAGCCGTGGCCACACCACAGCGAGGTTCCACTGTCCACGTCCCATCTGCACATCCCCTCCAGGATCCAGTGTATCAGAAGCAGGGCTTGGTGGCCATCCTCGTTAACTGCAACACAAAGGCTGCAGGTGAGTGGGAGGCTCAAAGGAACAGGAACGTCTTCTCTCTCAGTCTGGAAGCTTGGACTCAGGGCACCAGCTCTAGGGCAGGGCTATGGAGGAAGGGCCTTCTCCCCTTTCCGTGCCCTTGGGTTTGGCATTCCTCGGAGGTTTTTGTGTGTGTGCTGGCATCCCTGTCCCACCTGGGTCTGGGTCTAGGAGGTTCTAAGCACAGGGAACCTGCAGTGCATCTTGCAAAGCTAGGCATTGACTTTTCTTCCTCTTTCTCTGAAAGAGGAGGCTTCCCCAAAAGCCTTTCTCTTTAACTTCCATCGACTTGTTGAAGCTCCCATGTGTGTGTGGATGGTGTCCTGGGCCCAGCAGTGGGTACTGGGTATTGGGTTGCCTGTACTCTACCTCGGCCTCATTGTCGAATCTTGCCTTTTCTCCCTCTCAGATCAACAACAAAGCCTGTGGCAAAATCCCCGTGCCCCAGAAAGTCGCCCGGGACCTGGACAAAGTGCACCAACTTGTTCTCCAGAGCGAGCTGGGAGCCCAGCTGCTGCAGGGACGCAGCGTTAAGAAGGCCTACCTCTCCCCCAGGACGGCCCTCATCAACTTCCTGGTGCAGGAGTGACTGCCGGGATGCTGCAGCCTCCACTCCCACCCCCCAGGGCCTCGAGGGACCACCTCTGGCCTGAGCTGCAGGGAAAGCAGCCCCACACCCTGCCCCCGGGCAGGGGAGACCGGTTATGTGCAGAGGAGGAGTATGGGTAGTAGAGGAGGGGTCTGCCCATTCGGCCCCCACCCTTCAGGGTGGAAGAAGCCCGCTGCGCCTGCGTGCATCCACCAGAGACGCTGCGGGGCAGGACCGAGCGCTCTGCCCCTCGTGCAGACTGGAAGCTCTGGGTTGCACAACTTGTGCTGCCTTCGGCACTCCCTGGGGACGTGAAGCCAAGCTGCGGAGCCAACTCTGGCTTGGCAAGCCCGCGGGCAGTGCCCGCTCTCAGCATGACAGAAACGGGCCCGCCTTCAGGCTCAGGGCAGCCTCCTGGGCCTTGTTCACATAACCAGGGCCTGCAGTCGACCATGGAGTGGTTCCTGAAGGTGTTCTGAATCGAAGGCAGCAGTGCCCATCCTCCCCCAAGTCCCGCCCAGGCCCTCCACCCTGACCCCACCACGCCTCTTCCTTCTGGGTGCTGGGCGTGGCATCTGGGACCGTGCTGGTGCACAGGCCCTCCAGGCAAAGCCTAGCTTGCTCAAGTGGATGGTGAGCAACACTTCCTATCCAATCCCTCCCTCGGGTGTCACATTTGCTGCGGGGGGTGGGGGGTGGGGAGAGCAGGCCTGTGCTGCTGGTCCTGGACTCAAAAGCCCCACCACAGCCCAACAGGGGTCTGTCCCCACATGGTGACTGGTGACATCGCTGTCCATGCAACCCCAGGGCCATCATGAGCAGAGCAAGCTGCCTGCCACCACCAATGCCGCCTGCTCTGCCCTTCCTTGTGCCCACAGCTGCCAGCCTGATACTAGGGAGTGGGCCAGCATTGGGCCTAGGTCACAGTGCGTCGAGACAACCCTGGTTTTTTGTGACGTCAGCAGTGGCCTGCTCTTACCAGAACTGGCCAAAGGCACTGATTAAGACTGAATGGAGAAAGGCAGAAGAGAACCTGGCCACTCGCTTTGTGATGCTAACCGAAAAAAACTATTTGTTCTCTGACGTCACTTTTTAAAGTAACCCCAGATAGGGCCTCCTGCCATTCTGCAGTGAGCAGATGCCTTTTTTAATGGAATAAAATGTGTTTCCTGCATGACTGGAGGACAGATGTATGATCTTGGGGCTCCCAGCATATTCCCTGTGTAGGCGTTAATCAGTAACAGCTGAGTCACCCCGTCATCCCCCAAAGCGTGGGTCATGCCCTTTCATGCCATGTGGGGTATTGCAAAGTGAGACACGCGTGGTCCTTGGCCCTGGGACTTGTGGGTGGGTTGTGGACAGCCCTGATACAATAGCAGCTAAGTCCGCTGGTTCTCAGACTTGGCTCGAACCCCACCGGAGAAACGGAATACTGTGCCCAGACACCACACTCAGAAACTCGTGTGACTGGGCTAGGGCGCAAGGTTTGAATCAGGATTTTGAAAGGCCTGCCCCCAACAGCCTGGACGCTTCCAGGCTCTGGACATTGCATTGCCTCTGTCCCTGGCCGTGATTCCGCAGAGCTGCGAAGCGCAGCGTGAGGACTGGGTTCACAGAGAGAGCGGGTCCAGTCCGTCCTCCCTGTAGCCTTCCGTTTCACTGGGATGAGCCAGGTCCGGGACCAAGACTGGACAGTGGAGTCGGGAAGAGGAAACGCAGAAGAGAAGGCAGGAGCAAGGACCGCCCACTGGGATGCTAGTGCCCCTCAGAGCCGGCAAACACCGATGCACCGATTAAAGATAAGCAAATGGGTGAGATTTGGCACAGGGAGGGAGGCATGAGTGTGCCCCCTTGGTTGTCTTTCCTGTTTTATGAAATGAACTTAGCCCAGGTGGCCCAGTGGTCACATGTCTGGCAGTTCAAAACCACCATAGGCTCCAGGGGAGAAAGATGAGACTTTCTACTCCTGTAAGGAGGTAAGAGTCCTGGAAACACAGGGGCCGTTCTACCCCATCCTCCTGTCATCAACTGGACGGCAGTGAGAATGGAGGAAGTAAAGGGAAGCCTTTGCTCTGGGCGTGATCTGGCCAGAGCAGTGGACTGGTCAAACCTCTGAGGCACTTACTCCACTGCCTGGGTGGCCAGTTCCAGCCTGGCTTTGGAAAACCTTTTCTCCAAGAAGAACACAACTTTGGAAAACAAGACCACACGTTGGTCCTTACTAAGGGATAGTAGATGTCATGGAACAATCAAACAGAAAACCAGATCCCTAGGGATGTCGTGGGGGAGGGGAATTTAGTCCTTGATTAAACCAAACACTGGCCTCAGCAGAGTTCCTCCCATGAGCTCATTTCATTCCCCGAGGGGAGGAACTACCGGAGACTCCCACATCCCATCATGTGCTCAACCGCACAGTTGCCAAGTGGAGGCGCTGGGATCCAAATGCAAGGCTTCCAGCCTCCAAACCCTGTGAGGCCACACACTGCCTGCCCTGCCCTGGCCTGATTGTCCGCCCTACTTGAAATGCCCGTCAGGAACACGGGACGTCAGCCAGAGCCACCGGGGTCCTGAGCAAGAGTGTGACATTGGACTCCCCACAGACTCCACTGTCGGAAAACCCCCAAATTTGCCAGCAGTTGTGCCCTTGTGTCAGAGCAGGTATCAGGTGAGAGGCCCGCAGCGTGGGGCTGACTCCATGTAAATACAGAGAGAGATTGACGAAGGAAATGGCTCACTCGGACAGCTGTGAGCCTGGTGAGTGTAGAATCCGCAGGCAGCTCGAGGCAGCGGGAGAACCGATGGGCCTCTGGCTGCCTTCATGCCACACCCACTTCTGCCGGAGACGGGCCATGGATCCCAGCAGACGGGAAAGCACCATTATTCCCAGTTTGCCGATGGAAAAGCCTAGACCGTGCCAGAGTATATAAAGAAGCAGCTCGCCTGCCGCGCACCCGAGCTGTGCTTTTTCCACTTGGGGGGACATTCTCCCTGCATTGTGGGGGAAGCCCAGCGAGACGTCACACCCAGGTAGCCCTGAGCCAGGTGAGACGTCATCCTGGGCCAGTGGGCACCCACGGAGACCCCGGGGACAGAGGGGGGGTTGGAGCACGCCCTCCCCTGGGCTCCTGTGAGGGAGGCCAGCAGAGGCATCTGTCTCGTGGGCTGGGTCCCAGGCAGCTGCCAAGGGGCTGCAGGCTCTTGTCCAAGCTGATGAGTCTGGAGATTGGAATCTGGGGTGACCGGACAGTGAGCAAGAGGGAAATCCCCCCGGGCAGTGGGTGGGCGGTGACCTCTGGCAGAGCAGGAAGGTGGCCAAGGCCAGGGAGGCAAATCCAGTCGAGGCAAGAAGCTTCAGATCCAGGGATGGAGCCCAGGACCAGCCAGGGAGCTGACCACCTCGCATCGCCCCAGGCTGGCCCTGGGGAGGGTGGTGGGTGTGCTGGGACCAAGCCTGCTGGAGCCACACAGCCTGGAACTCAATACCTGTGACGACTCCTTTCCTCAGATCCTGGGCCTCCAGAGCTGCCGGAGGCCCTGAACTTGGGTTCCTGTTTGACTCCTGGGAGAGCACGTGTGAGCAGCAGTGTGCAAGGCCAACCATCCGCAGAAGCAGTGTCTCAGGTGTCTGCCCCCAGGGGCATACAGCCAGAGTCAGCCTGGCCAGGCCTTGTCTCACGTCCTTTGGATGTGTTATCCGGAGATGGATGCTTCCCGGAAACACCATCTCCAGATGTTCTCTGGAGAAGGGCATCCTGCCTGGTGACGTGGCATCGGCAACGAGGAAGGCCCTCCGTCAGGTGGACCGACACAACAGCCGCAGCAATGGGCCCACGCACAGCGGTGATCACGAAAGTGGCGGCGTGGGACATCAGTGTTCGTTCCCTTGTATTGACCCGAGCTTAAAGACTAACCGCAAAGTTAATAGTTCAAACCCACAAAGAGTTTCGTTAAAAGGAAGGCCCATCAATCCACTTCCCAGGGGCGAGTGACTGCCTTGACCATCCGGGAGCACCACAGCCCGGAGCTCAGGGAGGGGAGTCCAAGTCGACAGCTGCTCCGACCGGTGCGGTGTTTTGTGACCGAGCCACGCTCTGCACTTCCGCTTTCCCACGCAGCCCTGCAAGGCCACACGGGGGATGGTGGCAGAGCAGTAGCCACGTCCTGCTCTAGCACCTGGCTCGCCCAAACCCTTTAAGCAAACTGAGGCCTCTGTGGCTCCTGGATTCTCCAACACTCTCGCTTTTCCTAAGGGCTCCCCAGTTGCCCCCAAACCAGCCAAGCTTGCCACACGTGCCTCGGACGGAGCACATCCCTGGTCCGGGATGCCCCATTCGGCACGTGCCCGGCCACAGGTCTGGTCGGTATGTCTCTATCTCTCGATGGACAGAACCACACCTCTGGTACTGCCATGCGCACCCCCATGTGCTACTACACAGCCCACGAGGGGAGGGAAGGCGAGAGGGAGACTGGACTCGAACCTTCCCGGTCACCCTTTCCAGGCAAGCAGAGCATTTCATTAGGGATGAATGGAGGCTGACTCACCCCAGGCCCTCCCAGAAGAGGACGCGCCCAAACATCTGCTCCAGCCGCTCCCTCATGGCTGCCTGGGGACCCGGTGATTTCATCCTGAGCATGAGCCCAGGGTCACAGCCCTCAGGAAAGTGCCTGTGAGAAATCGGGGGGGGGGGGCAGTTGTGGCCCCAGGGGAGAGGGGGGAACTTCCCCAAAGGCCACCGAGTAGGTCTATCCGTGCCTCCTTAGCAGCAGCTAGCTTTTGGGAAACTTGAGTTTTGAGCAACAATGTTAAGTGTCAGTTCCCCGCTGATTAAATGCAGTGGGCTTTGAAATCAACTGTTATGACTTATAACCTCCTTCTCTAACCCCCCCCCCCTACCCCCTAATAAAAGGAGTCACTGTCAAGTGGATTCCAACTCATGGTAACCCTGAGGGCCACAGTAGAGTCAGGCCATACGGTTTTCTGGGCTGTAATGTCGATGGGAGCAGGCCACCAACTCTTTCTGCCACTAACTGCCTACTAAGGACCCAAAGGCTGCCCTGGGACCCCTTGCTATTGCACTAACATCTCAGTAGTAGAACACTGTCTTGACTGTCTACCAGTCACCCTTGTCAGTGAGAACTGTAATTATCAGCCAGCTGCACCGAGTGACACAGCGATGGCACACCCCCCTGTAACCATCAGGGCCTTCGCCGCCAACGTCCTTTCCCGTCTCCCGGCGTCTAGTCCTGGGGATGGAGCTGTGGTGGCCTCAGCACCTGGCCTGAAGGTTGGCGGTTCAAACCCACCATGCTGCCCTGCAGGAGAAGGACCGGGCAACCCGCTGACGGCATAGAGAACCCTGGGATCCCCGTGTTGACCCCCAAACAGCAGTCCTCTGAGGGAGGGGATGGGGTCAAGGAGAGAAGAGTCTGTTCATTCAATTCCAGCCTGGTGGGAGCTCCAGGCCACGGAAGCGCCAACTTCTTCAGCGCCTGGCTTTCAGGGTACCTCTCGGCAGGCAGCGCTGTTCAGAGAGACAGTGCTGTCCGCAGGGGGTGTTCATGGCCCAGACCGGGAAGAGAGCATTTTCTTTCTTTCTTTTTTTCCCCCATTAATCACTTTATTGGGGGGCTCTTACAATTCTTATGGCGACCCATCATTCAATTATATTAAGTACACTTGTACATATGTTGCCATCAACATGTCCAAAACATTTTCTTTCTACTTGAGCCCTTGGTATCAGCTCCTCTTTTCTCCCCTCCCTCCTCCCACCCTTCTGAATCCTTGATCAATTATATAATTTTGTTACTTTGTGTCTTACACTATCCATTATCTCCCTGCACCCATATTTCTGTTATTGTGTCCCCCTGGGGGTGGGCTGGCTATATATCCAACTTTGCAATGGGTTCCCCCTTTCTCCCCCTTCCCCCCTAACACAGCACCACCACACTCATGATATTGCTACTCCCACTACTGTTCCATTTTCGGGTGCCCTCGGGCAATTGCAGGGGTGGCTGGGACAGGATCACTTCTGTCCTGTGCTGTGGGAGGGGAGCCCAGATCTTTGGTGGGCAGCCTGTGGCCGCTGCCACCTAGCAATCTTACCCTTTGGACTCTGGCTGCCAGCTCATCTGATCTATCTTCTCAGACACCTCCTCCTTGGCCGCTGTTTCCCGCTCGCCCTGGGGGAACTACTAGCCCGGCCTGCAGCAGAACCCCCTGCAGTCTCACCACCTGCCACGCCTGCCTTGCCCGTGTCCTAGGCTCCGTGCCCCATGAGCATGAGCGAGAATCTCAGCCCAGCTTCCTACTGGCGTAGGAAACGGACTTCCATCCAATGGGTTTGTTTTCAGGTTCCCCTGTTCTTCTCACTTGCCCCCTGCAGAACTCAGGCAGGCCTGTGGAAGCGGTTTGGAATGTCCTGTTGGTTTGGTGGGGGAGGTGTTGGAGAGTCCCCCCCCCACTCCACCCCCACCCATGCGGAGTAGAACTGGATACAGTAGGGTTCCTAGAACCCGAGTCTTTTAGAAGCAGTATGCCCAGCCATTCTCCTGAGTGGGTTCGAACCCCCAGCCTTTCAGCCGGTAGTCAAGTGCTTCATGGTTTGTGCCTCCCAAGGATCCCATGAGTCGAAAAAGCCTGGCAGCTGGTTTGGTGACAGCTTGAAAGGTAGGGAAGGATGGGCTTCTAGGATCCCATCTGGCAGGAAACCTGGGAAATTCCTCAGATTCCTGCTTCTGAGGGACTGGGGCTCTTCCCTCCGGTGGAAACATGACACTTTC
>NW_022111320.1:47368040-47372751 GCF_000313985.2 Echinops telfairi
CACACACACACACACACACACACACAGCCAAGGGCCTGTCTGGGGAAGGTGCCCCGTCATTCATTTTTGCCTGGCAGAGATGCACACTTCACAGCTAGGTGACTGGGGGATGTGTGGAGAAGGTGATTTGGCCCTGAGAGGTCACCCAAGGTCACAGCGGTTAGGACAGTGCAGGTACCTGTCACCCACCCCTGAGGGGTGGATTCCAGGTGTGGTCCCCTCCACAGACGGCACCCACCTAAGGAGAGCTTCCTGAAAACCTAGGAACGAGGTGTCGTGTTGGGGAGTGCTCGCCCTGAACACAGCAGCGTCTGCACAGTGGGCTCTGTGGACCACGGCGGAGCTGCCCCCCAGGGCTTTCCAGGCGGAGCTCTTATAGAAGCTGACCCCCTGGACTTTCTTCCGCAGAGTGGAGCTGGTGTCCCCTCGGCCATTGGACATTAAGCATTCATTCACTGGGGGTCCAGGCTTGTGCTTGACAAAGGGCTTAGTGGGGAGCGTGGGAGACTCTCAAGCCAGCCTGGCGGTCTTGGCAGGCCACCTCGCCTCCCTCCATCGCTGTGGGAATGGGGCTTTAGCCTGCATGCTCCTGAGTGACAGCACACGAGGAGACTTAAGAGAAGCACAAGGCCCAGACCAACAAAGCCCCCGCCAGTACTGGATCGAAGAGAACTGCCCCGTCTGTATCTTCTCTCTTGGGTAAGGTGACCAGATGTCCCGCTTTTGACGGGACAGTTCCGATTTTTAACAATTTTTCCCGCGTACCGCAGCATTTAAAAAAAGTCCCAATTTTTGGAAAGAATGCACAACAAGCTAGGGTATATGGTTTTCAGCTGCCATGCAGCTATTTCACCAGGATATGAGTTTTATCAATAGTGTCCTGCTGGTCACCTTACTCTTGGGGTGATTGGTGGGTTCACACTGCTGACTTTTGGGCCCAGTGGTTAACCTACTGCATGACCGGTGCTCCTTACAAGGCCCTTAACATTTTGTGTGTGTGTGTGTAAGAGAGAACTTTATATCAAAGAGCAATTGTACATTAAGAAAACATCCCAGTCCAGGTTGAGTCCATAAATCTGATATTAGCCCATATGCCCGTTACCAGTCTATAAATTCTTCTTCAGACTCACACAACACATGCAATGACGCCAAGTGCAAGAAGATCACAGGCAAGTGGGTGGAAGGTCTTGTGGATCCAGTGGTGGTGGAAGCATATGCGCATTGGCGTGGGTCTCCCTGTGGTTCCTCCAGTGTCTTGTCTGCAGGAAAGACAAAGTAGAGAGTCTGTATCTGGCCTCCATTGAGCTATTTATCTCCGTGGTGCCTCCAAATGAGAAGCTGAGACCTGATTGACAGGCTAGACTCCACCCCTCTGCAAGTTGACACCAGCTTGTGTAACTACCGCAGTAGTGGTTTTAATGCATTGAGGGGAAACAATGCCCCAAGCTTTTGAATCTGTAGAAATGAGAGCGATTTTTTTTTTTTTAAACAAACCCTCACTGCCATCGAGTCGATTCTGGGAGTTGGTTCCGAGCTGCCGCCACCCACTGTGTATCCATTTGCAAAGACAGCAAGGGCACAAGCCCTGCCTTTAAGACGGCATCTCAGTGGCACAGGTGCTAAGCTGCGGAGAGCCACACGTCTTCGAATCGGTGGAATAAGGTTACCCAGCCTTGGAGGAGGCAGACTGGAGCTGCGAGTCCAAGGCAGAGAGTGCACATACTGAGTGAAATACACCAGTCACTGAAGGACTGAAGCTTCACGGCGCCCCAATGTGACAATGTGGACTAGGCAAATGCAGGAGAAGAAAGCTTACTAGTGGTTACGAGGGCCTGGGGGCAGGGTGAGATGGGGACTTACTGCTTCAGGGGGACTGAGTCTCTGTGTGCAGTGATGAAAGTTTGGGGGTGATGGGTGTACCAGACAGTGAATGTAGTTAATATCACTGAATTATACCCGTAAAAGGGGTTACGATGGAATATGTTTGTGATGTAAGATTTCGCTGAGTTGATCCTGACTCATGGGGGACCCCATGGGTGTCAGGGTAGAACTGTGTGTGCTCTCTGAGGTGTTCAGGGGCTGTGATCTTTAGGAAGAAGCCCGGGTGGGGTAGTGGGTTATGTGCTGGGCTGCTAACCACAAGGTCACCGTCTGAAAGCCCCCAGCCACTCCAAGATAGAAGGATGAGGCTTGTCGATCCCATGGAGATTTATGGCCTTGGAGATCCACAGGGGGCAGCTCTCCTGTGTCCACGGAGTCTCTGTGCGTCAGAATTGGCTCGACAGCAGAGAGGTTGGTTTGGTCTGAGTGGTCTTTCTGAAGTAGATCTCCAGGACTTTCCCCTGATTCACCTCTGGGTGGATTTGAACGGACAACCTTTTGGTTAGGAGCCAAACACTTAGCTCTTTGTGTCACCCAGGAGCTACACTATTTATCACCGAAATGTTGCCATCGAAGTGAGGCATCAACAAAGACCACACGGAAAAGACACACCAGCCTGTGTGATCCAAGGATTGTCAGTAATAAAATCCAAACCGGAAGGAGGGAACGGCTTCGGTGGAAGCCCACACCCCGTTTGCAAGGTGCACACATGGGTGAATCCCTCTGACCGTGGTGCAGGGATGTGTATAACCTGCCATCAGACAGAGTATTGTAAAGTGGATTGTTGCAGATTTAAGTAGGTTTAAAATGTAACACCTTCACGGAAGAAACATACAATATTCCTCTAGCTCTGTGATGCTGCCTCCCCTCTCACTATCATGACCCCAGTTCTACCTTACAACTCCTGCTGGACCAGAGCATGTACACTGGTACAGACAAGAGCTGGAAACACAGGGAATTCAGAACAGATAAACCTCTCAGGACCAATAATGAGAATAGCAATACCAGGAAGGTATGGGGAAGAAAGGGGGAACCCATCACAATGATCTACCTATAACGCCCTCCTGGGAGGAAAGACAACAGAACAGTGGTTGAAGGGAGACAGTGGTCAGTGTAAGACCCTCCCCCCCAAAAATATATAATCAAGGGTTCATGAGGGAGGGGGGAGGGGCAAATGAGCTGATAACAGGGCTCAAGTAGAAAGGATGTTTTGAGAATGATGGCAACATATGTACAAATGTGCTTGACACAACGGAGGGATGGATGGATTCTGATAAGAGCTGTACGAGCCCCCAATAAAATGATTTTTTTTTAAATGACCCCACCTTTCTCACACGGAGCAGCTCGTGAGTTTGAACTGCCAACCTTTCAGTTAGCAGTCTGCTTAACTCACGGTCCCACCGCGGCTCTTACAGCAGATGGGAAGAGACTCCACTGTTTATTTCTTCTAGCAGCACGCGAACGAGGTAGACCATTGGTGTTTGGAGTCAGATAGGCCTCCGTTCAGATTCTCGGGTACACTTGAAAGGACTGACCTTGATCTTTATGACTCGGTATCAAAAACAAGGTTGAATGTGAAGAGCAGGTTACACAATATGTGTGACCTGTGTGTCCATAAAACTGTTCAAAATGGAAAAGACAATGTGACGCCTTATCACTGGATCTCCCTTTGGACCCATGTTAAGTTGTCCCCATTTTTAATATTCTCTGCTTTCTTTTCCACTGAGGTTTTTCTGTTTTGTTTTGTCACCGTTGTTGTTTTGGCGATTGGCTTGTTGGTTGGTTTGTGTTTTGTATGATTCTCTGTGTATGGAATCCAGGGGCGGTAGATCTGTAGAGACGGAATTAATAACTACCTAGGAGCCGGGCATGGGAGCACTGGGGAGCTAAACACAATGAGTATTCGAAGAAATTGTTCTGAAATTGACTGTGGTGATGATTGTACAACTCTTCTTAATAAGATTGAAGGATTAAAGTGTATGCTATCTGAATTATATGCTAACAAAGCAATACAAAAAACTTTTTTAACTTTGGTCTGATCATCTTGAAGGGACGCCAAGAACCAAGAACCAAGTTACAGACCTTTGGTGCCGGACCGCTCCTGGGCTCTGCGACCTGGAGCAAGTTATTCGTCACAGCTGGGACCAGGGCTGCCTTACCTTAAAGTTGACCCATTTGGTGGGTGGGAGCTGGGAAGAAGGTCAGAGAGGAAAAACTGCTGAAAATAGTCTGAGGACATTGTGCAAATTGGTAGCTGCTGGGAAGCCCTAAATGACAGCCTGGGGATTTCTCTGCCCCAGACCACAGGCACAACAATTGGATGCTTTCCGGCTGGACCCTCCAGTGAAAGCTTCCACCAGGGCCGCTCGCCTGCCCGGCGCCCAGCTGCCTCCGAAGCATTGATTGCTGAGGGTTATTCTTGGAAGTCCTCTGGCACGGCAGGCCAGCAAGTCAAGTTTGTGTGGGTGCTGGCCTTCCTCCGGATGACCAGGGCTGCAAGCCTGCTGGTGGGGAGCTGCCGGTGGCAGAAGGCCCTGCCGGGGAGCCGGCCCGCTGTGAGAGCAGAATGAGGGTGTATTTTAGGACTGGCCGAAGAAAGCGGAGAGGAACTGGGACGCAGGCACCAGAGCCCCAGTCCTTTCACTTGGGAAAATCCCCTGGGGCAGGGGATGAAAGCAAAGGGGTTTCTGTTTACCAAAATGCTGGGGTCAGAGCCCTTAGGAGTTAGAGGGGTGTGTGGTGTGTGTGTGTGTCTGTGACAACTATGTGCTTAGTCCCAAGCTAGCCCTTAGGAGTTAGAGGGTGTGTGTGTGTGTGTGTGTGTGTGTGT
>NW_022111320.1:47373270-47375900 GCF_000313985.2 Echinops telfairi
TGTGGCAGAATTCAGAATTGCCCTTTCTGAAAAAAAAAATTTTTTTTTAATTAAAAGAATTGCCCTTTCTGGACCAGAGCTGGGGAAAGAAAGAAGACCACTGGACCTGACGTGGAATAATTCAAGCTGGAGCCCATGGCCTGCTTTTGTAAATAAAGTTTTATTGAAACATTGTCACGCTCGTTTCTTGCCGTATTTCCTGTGCTTGCGTTTGTGCAGCTGGGTAGGTGACTGAGACTCTGTTAGATGACTGAGACTTCCCGGCCCATCATGGGAAAGTTTGGGGACAGCTGGAAAGTTAGAGGGCTCATTGGCTTTGGGTTGAATTCTAGCACGCCTGTTTCCTGTGTGGTGACCTTGGACCAAAGAGTAGCCTCTCCATGCCGGAGTCTCTCTCATTCTCCCCGAATTCTGTGAGGATTAAATGGGTGCATGGGCATGACGCCAAAAACGAAAATCCAAACGCCCTGCCATCGAGCCCATGCCGACTCACAGCAACCCTACAGGACAGGGTAGAACTGCCCCTGGGAGTTCACGCTTCTGTAACTCTGAATGGCCGTAGAAAGCCTCATCTCTCTCCCTCGGAGGGGCTGTTGGTTTCAAACTGCTGACCCTGCAGCTGGCAGCCCAACTGCGTAACCACTCCGCCATCAGGACTCTGCGTGTTGCCACGCTATCTTATTTCTGATGTTCATTCTCGACATTATAATATGCAACCATAACTCGGCATAGCCTTGAATTCATATTAAACCACACCACAAATAATGTAAAAATTAGACTGTTCTTACAACCGTGTCCTTTCCTGTCCTTTGAGCTAGTGATGCAAAATAATCTTTCTACGTGTCTTAGATCCCACATGATTACTTTTGCTTTAAACACTCAACGGGTTTTTGTCTTTGTAAAATAATTTTATTGGCAGCTCGTACAACTCTTATCACAATCCATCCATCCATCCACTGTGTCGAGCACATTTGTACATTTCTTGCCATCATCATTCTCAAAACATTTGCTTTCTATTAGAACCCTTGGTATGAACTCCTTATTTTCTCCCCTCCCTCCCCCATGCCCCTTCCCTCGTGAACCCTTGATAATTTATAAATTATTATTTTTCATGTCTTATACTGTCCAATGTCTCCTTTCACCCACTGTTCTGTTGTCCGTCTCCCTGGGAGGGCATTATATGTAGGTCTTTGTGATCAGTTTCCCCTTTCTCCCCCCACCTTCCTTCCACCCTCCTGGTATCACCACTCTCATGATGTGTCAAGGGAGCCAGCCCCTCACAAATCATCACAGGCCTGGCAGGCGCATTGTACAGTGATGATATGTAAAGATTACAGTAAAGTGTGACAGAGAATAAGATAGGAGAGTGAAATAATAGAGTCAGACACATTTCATGGTAGCATGCTCACCTCAGCCCCGCTTGGTGGTCCACATGAGGAGGTGGAAGGTGGGGATTGCAGGAGCGAGAGATCGGGGAAGGAGGATGGGGAGAGGGGACAGAGGGGGGAGAGAGTTATTTCTAACCAAGGCTTATCTATCCTTTGAGGCGTGCAAGCCCCCTGATTACAGGTAAAGACATGTACAGGAAGGGGTTGTACTATAGGTAATACAGTAATGGGAGAGGGATGATCTAGGGGTAGACACGCAATAGGAAGGGGACGGATTGGGGGCACACGTGACATGATGGGCGGATCCTAGATTCAGGACGGCAGCCTAACTTTGGATGTCACTGAGCAGGTTTGACTACTTCTCTGGCTCTCCATGGGAATAATTACTATCATTATCAGTAGGGCATGAGCCCCACCTACAGTGGACCAGACAGTAGATGGCTGACTGCCTTCAGGGAGAATATCTCTGAGCACCTACCTCCACCGTGTGCTGCCAAAAACAGCCTCTAAGGATTGGCATATCTTTGGGAGAGACAAAGCTGGGGAAAAGTCTTTTTATATCCCATAATTATTGATCCTGAAGGGTTTATCTGTCCTGGATTCCCTGTGTTTCCAGCTCTTGTCTGTACCAGTGTCCATGCTCTGGTCTAGTGGGATTTGTAGGGTAGAATTGGGATCATGATTGGGGGTGGGGGAGCAGGGGAGGGATCATTAAAGAACTAGAGGAAAGTTGTATGTTTCATTGCTGCTACACTGCGCCCTGACTGGCTCGTCTCCTCCCCAAGACCCTCCTATCAGGGATGTCCAGTTGCCTAGAGATGGGCTTTGGGTCCCCGGGGAAGGTGGCCTTCCTGGATAACTGGTCAGCATAGACGTACTTAGACTTTGTACGCACGGTTGCTGGTGTGGATACCACGCGTGCTACAGCCCTCAGCTGTGCGTGATGGAGAGGAGGTGGGTGGAGTGTGCGTTCTGCGGGAACCATGAGCCCGGGTCTGAGTTATGGGATCCCGGGAGCGGGTGTTTGTGTTTCTGACTGGGGGGGTGGGGGTGGGGGCAGAAGCAGAGGTAGCCAGCTGATGCCCAAGTGAAAACAGTGAAATTGACATGGTGGGGCGATGGGTGAGGGCTGGGGTGCAGAGGGGGCAGACCGACGGTGGTCTCAGGGTCCAGAGGGTGAGTGTTAGGTAAAGAGTAGAAAGTAGGCAGTCCTGACAAAGAACCAAACCCAAACCCAAGCTC
>NW_022111320.1:47377261-47378476 GCF_000313985.2 Echinops telfairi
TCACACCCTGACTGGCTTGGTGCGAGGGCCTGAACCCAATCAGGAGCTTTTCCACGAGCCATTATGTCTTCTGGCCAGCCGTGCTCCCCTTCTCACGTCCGTGGTCCTCCCTGAAGCTGGGATCGATGGAGCGGCCACCAGTCCTGCTTGTGTGCCAGTGTCCCTTGTCCTCCGTGGCTGGGTTTCTGTGAATCCCGGGCACCATGCTGGCCTGGTGCGGGCGGTTTCCCTCATCCAGACCGTTGGTCTCTTGGTCTTGTCTTTGTTAAGACGTAGTAACTGTGACTTTGTAAGTTCTATTTGAATCTGGGGGTGTTCTCTTTTCTCCCCTAGAACAGAAGAAAATCCCAAGATGGGGTTCGACATGCAGGAGACTTACTGGAGAAGGTTCCTGTGGGGGAGCTCGAGGGGGGAGGTGGAGGAGGTTGGGGGACCCATCAGCTCACAAGGCAAGTCAGACCCCTGCTGGAAAGTAGACGGATGCTGCAAGGTGGCTGTCTAAGGAGTCCTCCGATCAAAATCCCACACCTTCCAGGAAAGGCCTGCCTTAGGATTCCTGCCCTGCCCAGCTGTGGCTGGGAAGCACACGTGGAAACGCTGCCTCGGCTCAAACCTGGTGGTGCACTTGGAGCACCGCAGCTGCGGCCATCGGCCATCGTGTTCGCACGGTCAAGGAGCTGAAGGTCTCAGTGGACCTAGAGAGACACAGCCCAGCCCTCTCCTGGCCTTGCCAGCAGTTCAGCCTCTCTCCAGGATGAGAGTCACAGGGCCTGGGAAAGCCCAACAAAGTTCGGTCCCCAGGGCTTTGGATGGAGGCAACTGTCCCCACTTAAGCTTCCCCACACTCTTGGGCGGCAGGGCAGGTCGCTCAGGACAGCCAGCCCCCCACGCAGGAAGAACCAATGAGGTGCTTGAAAGTCCCTGAAGGGTTGGAACTCCTCCCCTGGAGGAAATCAAACCATGAAATCATTTTCAACTCAAAAGGTCCATTTATTTTGACAAGGGAGAAAACAAGAGGCCCCCATCAGCCCTCAGATCTGCTGGACACCCTTCAGGCAGCTGCTCCGTCTTGTGGTTCAATCGAAGCTTTGGGGAGCCCACAGCTGGACTCAGGGGCTGTGGAAGGGCCCTGCCTCCTGGCCCAGCTCCGTGGATTCCCCAGGATGGCAGGTCTTAGATTTGAAAGCCGTTTGCCCGCAGAGAAAGCCCCGTCTT
>NW_022111320.1:47379034-47380036 GCF_000313985.2 Echinops telfairi
GAGAGATGTCAGGGTGTTTGCTTTGGTTTTGAAGTCCTGTCTCATCCAACCATATGGCCCACGATGAAGGACAGTCATATGATACCGGCCCGATTGTAAGACAATTCCATGTCTGACAAGACCCACGCCTAGTATCCAGGGAGGCTTCACTGGCTTCTCCGAGGACCCAGAGCCCCAGGAGGGTGTTGCCGCCCTTGGTCTTGCCCCATGTCCCATGGGAGCACCAGTCCTGAGTTCCCCCGGGATGAGTTGTACCAAATTGACGGAGCATGACACATCGCTCTGGCCTCGGGGCTGAGTTTTCCTCTCTTCCGCGGTTAAGGACAGGGAAGAGAGAGTGAGTTGGAAGACATCAGCAGGGTGAAGTCAGCTGGGCAGAGACACCAGGGGCTCGCCCTGGCTTCCTGTCTGTGGGGCTTAGATTCTTCATGCGCTGGTTGGTCACGGCTCCTGCGGCCAGAGAAGGAACTGCCTCCCACCCGGGGTACAGTTAGCTGTTTCTCTAGCAGCTTCTCCAGTTTCCCGAGCGCTGGTCTCACGCCGTCACGAGTCGTTTCCAGAGCTCACATCCTCTCCCTGCTGATGCACACGCCACGGGGCCTCTTCCTTTCTTGGGGGTGCTTCACGCACGGAGCACAAGTGTCCCCAAGCCCTCTAACGCCATTCATTTCTTTGTCCCCTGCCCCCCAGATAAAACAGATCAAGCCCCCATCCCACGAAACTGTAGCTCGCATGCCTGCTCTTCTCAGAAACGGGCCCTGCCAAGGTCACCAGCGGCCGAGGGACACTCATTATCCTCTTTTCCCCCTTGTGTGTGTGTGTGTGTATTTTTGTTGTTGTTGTTGTTGTTGTTGTTCCTTTCTTTTTTTTAATGAAAAAGAACATGGCTCAGTCTTAAAGGAGAAAAGGACAAGATAACTAGAGAGTCATATCACTCGGGGAGGGAGCCTGATCAGCCCAAGGTTGTCATGATGTGGTGTTCAGGGGATTGCTGAGATACAG
>NW_022111320.1:47380807-47382864 GCF_000313985.2 Echinops telfairi
GCGGAGGGGCCGCTCTACCACGTCCTTTTTTTAAGGTCGCTGTTGACCCCAGTAAACGACCTGTGCCCCACCCTTCCCAGTGGTTCAACAATTCTCCCGACTCTTCCCCTGGCCTGACCACCCCACCCGCAATTTCCATCCACAGAGCTTCCTAAGACTTCTCCCATCTGCTCCTTCCCTCCGGTGCCAGGGGCAGGCTTCTCACCTCCTCACCGGTCTCAGGGCTTCCGCCCTCGGTAGCCCTGGTTTCATGTCCTCAGTGGCGATGGCCTTGTCCACAGCCTCTACCCACTCGGGACTGGACGTCGCTGGGGTCCCCCAGACCCATCCATCACCATTGTAAAACCTCCCTCCCATCAAGCCACTCTCTTCTTAACCCTCCCCACTGGCTTCCCTGTGCGGGCCCTGCCAGGCCCCATACTTTCTCCCTAGAACTGTGGACACCTCCCTGGTGCCCTGGTGTCTAGGTACCAGCCTTCAGAGCTCTATGCAATGCCCCTTCCCTAATAGGTCCCCTGGAAACACCCAGAAGTTCATCTCGTTCTCTCCTGGAGTCTAGGGCGGAGACTGGGCAGCAGGAGTGTGTGTCTTGCCTGAAGGCTGTTTCTAAGCAAAAGACAGACGGTGTTCACGCGCTGAATGCCATCTGCTGGGGCCTCACTGGCAGTGATGCAAAGAACTGGCTGAGTGGTTAAGTGACAGCTGCTCATTCCCACCTTCAGTTTACTTCCTGCTGCTGCGTCTACTCCGACACACGAAGCCATTCATTGGGGTTTCTCGGTTGTTGTCTTAACAGGCTGGAGAAAGACAAGGCTTTCTACTCCCGTGAAGAGTTACGGTCTTGGAAACCCTCAGGGGCAGCTCTGTCCGGTCCTGCAGGCTCGCTGTGAGTCGGCATTAGCTCCGCGGCAGTGAGTGCGGTGTTTAGTTTGCTATCTTCACACAAGCAGATCTCCACATCTTTCTGATGTAGTCCTGCTGGGCGGTTTGAACTGCCCACCTTTCGGCTAGAGAGCTTCAGCTTTACTTATCACTTACCAAATTCTAGGGCAGGCCAGAGGTCAAGGCATCAGCTTCTCGCCCCACCCAAACCTATTTCTGAGAACTGAAGGGAGACCATACACGCTTTCCTCCCAGAACCAATGGCAGGTAGGTGTCATGTCATATCCACTTTCCTGTGTGGTGACGATGTCATGCTGAGACTCCCTGTTTGAACAAGGGCGCCCCTACCTCCTGGCAGCGATGGCAGAGGGCAGAGGGCAGAGGAGGGGTGTTGAGGTTTTTCATGGCCTGTGCTCCGAGACTCAGGTCCGAAACCTACTGTCACATTCATTTTTCCCTTAGGTAAGTTGCCACGGGCCTCGGTCTCTGGCAACCTAGAACACTGCATGCTGCAGAAGGGCAGTCTTCATAGACTCCGCCTCTCACTGGTCACACTTCATGGGGGCAGTTACTCTCCTCGCCACAAGGCTAGCTCCCCCCAGTCAGGGGTTTGGGGGCCAGAGAAATGCGAGTTTGAATCCTAGCTTGGGTCTTTGCCTGCAGTGTGAGCCTGGATGAGTCACATCGCCTCTCTGAGTCTCAGTGAGCTCACCAGCAAGACTGGGATAAGAATGCCCCCACCCCAACCCCCGACCAGGGTTGTGGAGAGGCTCAAGGATCCAAAGCTATGGGGGTTGGGGGCAGGCAGAGGCCTGGTGGTGTAGTGTTTATGCGTTGGGCTGTGATCCTCAAAAGCGATGGGGCTGGGCCATTCCAGTGAGCAGTGTGTTCTTAACCTCGGACCCAAAGTCCTGCTCCCAGACAGCAGTTCACCTGGCAACAGAGTCATGACCTTAAAGATGGAGGCGTCTGTCTTTGGGCTCGGCATTGCTCGGGGTGGAATGTATCCCAAGGAAATCGTCCCACCTTAGTAAAATTGATGAACATCGGAGTTCATTGGGAGCCAAGAACTGGGAATCACCCAGTAGCAGGAAACGGTTTTCATAAACTATGGTGTCTCAAAGGAGCATTCTTAACCTTTTTAGACCCCTTAGAGGACATTAGGAAAACAACCT
>NW_022111320.1:47382964-47393207 GCF_000313985.2 Echinops telfairi
GGGAAATCCAGGTATGCACTCTCTGAACAGGCACTCACAGAGCCCCTGAAGCATACTCATCAACTCTAGTTTTGAAAGAAGTATCTAGCGACATGTGACGGCAGCGACGGTTCACAGGTAGAATCCCTGCCTTCCCTGGTGGAGACCCAGGTTAGCGTGTCTGCCGATGCACCTGGCGCGTAGCCACTGCCCGTCTGTGAGCGGAGGGGCGCGTGTGGCTAGGATGGTGGGCAGCTTTCCTTGAAGCTGGCAGACTTGGAAGAGAGGGCTGGTCATCTACCATTTCTAAAGGCCAGCCAATGAACACCCCGTGGGTCACCACAGTCCAACCCACAATGGGGGGTAGGGATGGCTCAGGGTCAGACAGCGTTTTGTCCCTTTGTGCAGAGTGTCATCCATGAGGCGAGCTGGAGACCGGCTGCCTGGGGACTAACAACAGCGACAAAAGAGTCCACAGAGTCAATGAAATCAATCAGGTGGGAATAAAACTAGACGACCAACTCACCTGTCCACGATCATCACAATGTAGTAAGACAACAGTCGACAAACACTGTTGCAATATAGCAAACCTGGAGACATACCACCCAGTTCTCCCTGAGAGAGAGAGACCCTGGCAAGACAAAGGCAACGAGACCCTCCTGACCTGCTGCAGCATGGAGGTGACCCCACTGTCTCCCACAGCTCCCAACCAGGGGCTGCGCACAGGGTGGGCAGCAGGGCCAGTCGTTTCTCCCCCATGCTCAGCGTGCATTGTGCTCCGTGGTCCTTGACCCAAATGCTCTTCCCACCCTTCTTCCGGGTCCCTCCACTTTCACAGGTGTTGGACCTGCACCACGATGGGAAAACTCCCTGCCCACGCCTGCTCCCTCTCCCTTTATCTTTCGTCGGCGTTATTCCAAATACATAACTTCAACTTTTCCTCTCGCCTGCCTCTTGCTTCCCAGGGGATTGTCTTGCTTGGATTTTTCCTACGCGGCTTGCCAATTTTCTCCATTACACATTTGGCCCTCTTCATTACAAATGAGAAAATTGGCTGTCCCAAGTCTCTCTGTGACAAACAATGTTGTTTTTGTATCAGCCAACGGACTGGCTTTTATTTTAAGTTTTCAAAACAAAATAAAACACCAAACGCATCCCATGGAGTGGATTCCGACTCGTAAGGGCATATAGACACTCTCTAGGCAACCTGCACATTCAAAGGCCCATGGGTCAGGAAGCTAATTTGCTTAACAAACACCGGGTGTCTCATTTACCTCCGAAAGCTGACCTTCCACCCACTCTTCTCACCTGTGCGACCAGGAGCTGCCTTAGCAACAGGAAGGATGGTGCAGTCGGCCATAGGGCGCGGAACAGAGCCACTCTTGGATTGCCCAAGGAGCAGGACAAGCACGGGCTTACTTGTGATTCTTGACTCTTCTAGAGGGAAACGTTTCACATTTTTCCCCACCACGTCAAAGATTCTGCTTCTCTCCCTAATCCAAGCATCTTCCTTACCCAAGCACCTTCCTACAAAGTCACTTTACAAGAGCCTCACTTGGCAGCCTCTTGCTCAGACCCCAGATCTTTTCACCAGCCCGTGCTGGCATTGTGGATTCTCTCCCAGGACACGGCTGGTCCCATACTTTCTCCACCCTGAAGTCCCCCGGGGGTACGAACGGTGTACACCCTCGGGAAGCTGACAATGTGGAGTCCACCCAGGGACGCCTCAGAAGAAACTCCTGGCGGTCTTCTCCCCAAAACTCAATGAGGTCGCTATGCAGCCTGGTGCCCTCTGACCCACAGGAGGTCACCATGAGGTTGCCGAGCCTGGGAGCTGACTCAAGGGCAGCTGTTCAGGTTTTCAGCCGCCAGGCAAGCCAGTTCCCCTCCAGGGCCCAGAGGGGTCCTGCCAGCTTTGATTTCTTGAAGCGCCCTGTGTCCGATTAATGTCAGTGAGTCTTTGGAAGGAGATCACCAGGCCTTTCATCGGAGACACCTCTTGGTGAACTTGAACCTTTCCGTAGCAGCCAAGCTTGTGAACGGTTGGAAGGATGACCCAGGGTCTCCCTCCTTTGCTAGGATCCATCTCTGAACAGTCAGGCTGCCGTGGAGGGCGTGCGCTGCTCTGAGGACTGGGGTAGAGCGGAAGAAACGGGTGAGGTCTTCACCAGGCTCTGTTGCTACTAAGCCACTCTCAGCCCCAGTGACACAGTGAAACTTCCCCCATGGGTCTCTTTTCCTTTTTAAATGAAAAGACCATTTTATTGGGGGCTCTTACAGCTCTTATAATAATCTGTACACCCATTGTATCAAGCATACTTTTCCATATGTGCCACCTTTATTTTCAAAACATTTATTTTCTATTTGAGCCCTTGGTATCAGCTCAGCTTTTTCCCCACTCCCACCCTCGTGACCCCTTGATAAATTATAAATTATTATTTTCATATCTTACACCGACCACTGTCTCCCCCCCCCCCCCCAGGTTTCTGTTGCTTGCCCTTTTTGGGGTGTGTGTGTGTGTGTGTGTGTGTGTGGTTGTGTTGATCGTTGTGATCGGTTCCCCCTTCCTCCCCTCCTTTCCCAACCTTCCTTCTACCCTCCTGGTATCCCTACTCCCATTCCTGTTCCTGGATTCCGTGTGTCGTGAGCTCTTATCTGTACCTGTGTACATGCTCTGGTCTAGCCCGCAGTGCAGGGCAGGACTGGGGTCATGATAGTTGGGGGTGAGGAAGCCTCAAGGAACCAGAGGAATAGTGTGTGTTTCATCAGTGCTACACTGTGCCCTGGTTGACTCATCCCTTCCTTGTGACCCTTCTGTGAGGGGATGTCCCATTGTCTACAGATGGGTTTTGGGCCACTGCTCCAACCTCCTTCCCATGGGTCTTCTAAGCTATTATCTTTACAAAGATACTGTGCACCCGATGGGCAATGGTTAAGCTCTCAGCTGCCAACCGAAAGGCAGGCACTTTGAACCCAGCAGCCACTCCTCCGGAGACAGATGGGGCAGTCTGCTTCCTCTGAACTTGGGCTCAAGAGCCATGGGGGACGATGGGCCTCTTTATGGGGGCAGATCTGTCCTTCAGACCCACTGGGTGATTTGAGCTGCCACCAATTTGCTTAGCAGCCAAGCACTTAACCAATGTGCCCCCCAGGGCTCCGCCCAGCACGGCAGTCATCCCCACAGGGGCGGTGGCAGAGCACCTTCCCAACCACACAGCCGTACCAGCATCTGCTGCCCTTGGGTTTGTAGCCAGGGCTGGTTCAGTGGCAGGATTTCCCAAAGAGGGTGCTGCCGCCGGGAGTCTCACCGCCTTCTGGGAGTACTCCCAGACCTGGGGTAGAAACAGGGTCTTTGGTGTCCAAAGGGTGTCTCCCAGCTCGCCAACCAACAGGCTGCTTTGTCCTTTGGCAAGCTGCAGGATTCGCCAAGCCTGTGCTCTATAAATAGGGGCAAGCTTTAAGTGCGGGGCTATCGATGGCCGAATGAGGAACGTCTAGTATGGAGCGGAGCCCAGGGGAGCACAGTAGCTGCTCTGTTCTCCTCCTCATGGGCTTTCCTCTGCTCCCTCCACCGGACTCCGGGTGCAGACGCATAATGGCTAATGCTTGCCCTTTGTGCTTCCTTCGGGCTGGGATGGATCACATGTGCTCAGACGCAAACTCGGTTGGGTGGAAAGAACTGTGTTTAGCAGTCTTCTATAGACTGGCTCTCCGAAAGCAAAAGGTCGTGTGGCTGGCTCTGTTTCCGGTGACATGGCTGGCCTGGGTCCTCTAGGTTCTAGAACTGAGGCTGGATCATCAAAACCTCTGCTAGGCTGGCTCGGGTGACCTTCATGGGAAGGCTGGCGTTGGAAAATGGAAGCACCTGATAGAGGTGGTGTGTGCCCACCCGAGTTTCCTTTGTCGAGTTGTAGAGCTGTCTGAGAGTTCTTACCTTGCTCAGAGGTGGGAGGGAGCAGAGGGGAAGTGGGCCAGAGACTGAGAATGGACTTCAGCCCAGCCCAAGCGTCAAGTGGCACCGGTAGTCACTGCCAGGGTGGACTCTGATTCACTGCTCCAGAGGACGCAGCAGAATGGCTCCAGAGGGTTCCCAAGTTCTGAATCTTGATGGGAGCAGGCAGCCTCCTCCTTCTGTGGAGTGGCTGAGGAATTCGAGCTGCCAGCCCCCAGTTCCCTAACCCATGGTGCCACCAGGGCCAAGGGAAAGGCAAGTCTTCCCACTTCGGCCTGCTCCCACCAGGGAACATTGCTCCCAGGGAAGCTTCCAGGAAGAAAGGAACCCGGCAGTCCCACAATGGTCTTGGTTGCCGACCTGGAGTCTTCTCTGCCTTCACCTTCTTGCTTTCCAGTCACTCTGAAAGCTGCCAGAGCCACCAGAGCCACCACCATTGGCTTCGTGGGCCTTTGCATCTGCTGCCTGGAGCTTGTCCTGCATTCAGCATCCCTGCATGTGGCTTTGTGAGTCTGAAGAGGGACTCATGGACTAGGGTCAGACTCATGGAATTGAGTTGGACTGAGTTGTTTTCTTGATAAATAATGACCTCTTGATATAAAGCTCTTTCCTATACGTATATGAGTGTCTCTGAATTTGTTTCTCTGGTCAACCTGGCGGGAACACAGGGACCCTATTTTATAGGGTTGCTGTGAGTCTTCACGGGACCAATCTTATCTTCCTCCTACAGAGAGGCTGGTGAGTTTGAACCATCCACCTTGCAGTAAGCAACCTGATGCTTAATTCAGTGGCACCATGGGGGCTCCTTGCCCACACCCTCTGACCCAGCGATTAGTGAGCCTTTAGTGAGCCTATGGAGCGACCCGATGGAAAGGCTCACTAATAGACCTATTCTAGAACACTCATTACTCATTACTCCAAAAACTCCAAAACTCATTGCTATCAAGTCAGTGCTGCTTCATGGTGACCCTATAGGACAGGGTAGAACTGCCCCTATGGGTTTCTGAGACTGCGGCTCTTTACAGGAGTGGAAAGCTCTGTCTTTCTCCCCAGGAGCGACTGGTGGTTTCGAACTGCTGATGGTGTGGTTAGCAACTTGCTCATCACAGCAGTTTTCAAAAAGAAAGCAACTCCAGGCACCTGATCACAATGGAGTGGGTTACTGAAGAGCGGCATACTCGTGCAATGGACTACCATAGAGAAATAAGACCCAATACATTCTAAAACCGCACACAAAACTGTAGATGGATCTTATAAACGTAACACGGAGCTAGACAAGCCAAACCTTACATGAATACACACGGTATCTGTCCATTTAGTTAAAATGAGAAATAGACAAAAGTAATGTGTGCTTTTGAAAGTTAGGATGGTGGCTACTCATGGGGAGGTGGTTTAAATATACTGGTCATGTTCTGTTTCTTTTATGTGACAAAAGAAATTTGAAGTTGTTGTGTATATATATAAAACGTATTATTTGCCAACTCAACATTTTTTGGGTGTACAATGCAGTGATAGCAATTGTATCCAGTGAGTTGTGCTACCATGAACAATCCGCAGTGATTATGGGTGTATAATTGCTGCCAAATTGGTCATGCTCAATTCTGGGTGTGGATCACATGGGTATGTCCAGTTGATGACCATGTACCATGCTGCACCCTCTGTGTGTCACACTTCAGGGACATGAGGCTGTAACTTTGGGAAATTAGGTGCAGACTGGACCCCAGAAATCACCCAGGACAAAGAGCAGCCATGCAGAAGTCAAATCCTGTAAAAATGGTATCTGACCATTAGCATCAGCCCAGAGCTCGCTCTTATGAAATAGAGTTCGGACATACCTTCCCTCCCTCTTTTTTTTTTTTTTTTTTAACCAATTTTGACCCCGCTATCCTTCCCCTGCCACTCTCCGCTTCTCTGCTGGGCTTGTTAATTCCTAGGCATGGCCAGACAGAACTCACAGAGCGCACTCACAGTTATGAGAATGGGGAAGCAACAGGTTATAATTCAGGATCGGGAATGATTCAGGATACAGTTCTTCAGTCAGGACAATTTCTTGGCTGTGCCAATAAGTAGGCCTCTTCGCTCAATTCTTAGCCTCTCAACCCTTCGGCTCCTCAACCCATCACACTGGCCCAAGCCTCTGCCCTGCCCTAAGTGTTAAAAAATGCTCTTAGCTCCATTGATAAGTGTCCGGGAGGTCTACACTCCCCAGTAGACTTTTTGCCTAAAGCCAGTCTCTTCAGAAGTCTGAGGGTGATTGCCTCAATAAGGGGCACTGACTACAGGGCCCTGGAGGTGGAAGGAAAATCTTTTCGTCTATACCTTTTTAATTTTAAGCCACATACTTGAAGGGACTTCTAAAAGTTTGGGGGAAATTTTGAATGAAAAAAATGGAATTTTCCCACAAACTTTTGGAAGTCCCTTCATACATTTTATATTACTTTTTTTAAAAAGAAGAGTCAGCCAAGGCTGGGGCTGATTCAGAAATCAGAACTCACCCTAGATTTGTCTGTATGGCCAAGGGCCCAGGTTTGAGCCTGAGATAGGTGCACAGAGTGGCCACACTCTCCCCAGAGTTGGCCACACACAACTCACAAGGTCACGTCCTTATTATCTGGGATCTGGCCCAGGATATTAGGGAAGCTTTCCAGGGGCAGAAAATCCTGAGACAAAGGCTCATTACAAGCCCCAGGGAAGGGCTCTCGTGGCAGCTGTTTCTCTCCATTCACAGGGCGATTCCGCTGCGGGTCTTTGCCAGAGATGCCCAAGGCTGAGGAAACATAGGGCAGGGCTTCCTGGCCTCTGCTGGCACCAGAGAGCCCAAAGGAACCTGGGTCCTTTGCTCTGCAGCCCTCTGCTCGGCCCAAGTAGAAAGACCCTTTTCAGAGGCATCCCTGAAGTGGCCTTCCGCTTTGGGACACACGCAGCTTTGTGCGCAGGGATCTCCCTGTAGCCAGTGAAAGTGGCAGAAAGACCCTTTTCAGTTCACTGCAAAAGAAGCAGGGCTCTGTCCAAAGACAGGGGCCCTTGGCCTCACGGACCCTTGGAAACTCATGGCCTGTCTGAGCACCGGCCCTGCCTATGGTCCTTTGGGACAGGTTTTTGAAATGCCCTTGGGACAACAGTTTTGTATGCACACCTACAGATAGGTGTTTGGGTGTGGAGGCGCCGTTTTTTTGCTCTCTGTTCATGCGGTTGACAGTGTGCTTGGCTGGCTACACAGGGTTCGTCCTCCAGGGGTGTTGAGCTAGAAGGTAATCACCATGTGCCAGACTTAAGCGATTCCTTGTGATGTAAACCCTTAAGTAGTATAGAACTTCCTGACTCTAATAATTACAGCTAACTTATCTTGTTACCTTGGAGCCCTGGCAGCGTATTGGGCTGCTAACTGCAAGGCCCACCGTTTGAAACCACCAGCAGCTCCTCGGGAGACAGACAGGGCTTTCTAATCCCATAAGGCGTTACAGGCTCGGAAACTCATAGGGGCAGTTCTGCCCCATCCTGCAGGGCCGCTCTGAGTCGGTACCAACTCCACGGCAGTGAGTGTGGTTTGGAATTTTTATGGCCTGTCCCTATGTCGTACTGTGGGGGCTGTGGATGTCACTGTGATGCTGGAAGCTATGCCACTGGCGGGTCCAGTACCAGCAGGGTCACACATGTGGAGCTTCCCGCGGAAGATAGGCTAGGAAGAAAGGCGTGGTGATCCACGCTAAAAAATCAGCTAAGGCAAGCTGTGTGGATTGCAGAAGAATGGTGTGTCCTCTTCACGTGCTGCGAGATGAGCCCTTTAGATGGGCGGTCACCCAAAATACCCAGTGGGTGCAACAAGGGATCCGGCACACCCACCGCCCTGTGCATGGGTTGTCAGAAGTCGGAGATGCCTTGCGGCAACTGTCGACTCTATAGCAATCTTGTTGGTGTTGGGTGCCATCGAGTCCGTTTCAGCTCATAGCGACCGATGTAGCAGAGTAGAACTATCCGTTGGGATAACTTGGCTGCACTCTTGCTGGAAGCCGGTTGTCAGGTCTCGCTCCCTTGGAGCTGTTGGGTGGGTCTGAACCTCTGATCTTTGGGTTATAGCATGTGTTAGTCTGGGTTGAAAAGAGAAACAAAGACACACCTACGTGTATAAGTAAGAGCTTTATATCAAAGAGTAATTGTATATTAAGAAAACATCCCAGCCAAGTCCAGTACTAAGTCTGTAAGTTCGATATTAGCTCACCTGTCCAATATCTGTCTATAAATTCCTCTTCAGACTCATGCAACACATGCAATGACACCAAACGCCGGAAGATCACAGGCCAGTGGGTGGAGAGATCACAGGCCAGTGGGTGGAAAGTTTTGTGGATCCAATGGTGGTGGAAGCATTTCAGCGCTGGCGTGGGTCTCCATGTGGCTCCTCCAGCTCCAGTGCTCTGGCTCTATCAGCGTAGCTCCATGTGGCTTGTCAACAGGAATGTCTCACAGGGAGTGAATGGATCTGGCCTCCAGTGAGCTATTTATCTCCTTTGTGCCTCCAAATGAGGTCATCAAGCTGCGACCTGATTGACACCCCTTCACTCTCAATAGTCTCAAGTTGACACCAGATTTTGTGACTACCACATAGCAGCTGAGCGGCCTCCAAGACTGCCTTGGGAACTCTCTTTCCACATATACTCAAAACACTCGGACTCACTGTCATTGAGTCATTTCTGACCAGACCAACCCTGCATGACCGGATAAAAACTGTAATTCTTTACAGGAGGAGAAAGTCTCATCTTTCTCCCAAGGAGCAGCTGGTGGTCTGGAACTGCTGACCTTGAGGTTCTCAGACCAACTCATAGCCCACGACGCCACCAGTGCTTACTTTGGACATCTATAATTTTGAGTCAAATATCCTTTATACATTCAAACACACGCACACTTAGGTAAAGCCACATTCTGGGCTAAACGGTCCATCATGAATATTCATAGTATTTGCTGCAGATAACATACTTGGTCCGTGGCAATCCAACAAGATGCACAGAAGGTTTGCTGTGACATAAAAGATCACAAAAACCATCATACAGGCTTTGTTCTTTGTTTCTCCAAATCGGGACTCCTGTTCAGCCCGATGACTTTTTCCAACCGTTCATTCATCTATTCACGCAGCACGCATTTCTTGGACTCCACCACGAGGCAAGTACTATTCTGGGTTCTCAATATATACTAATAAGCCAACCAGTCAGAAAGATTCATGGCCTTAGGAAGTTTGTGCTCCTGTCAGGCCACAGAGAGCAAAAGATCAGATATACGTTCACTGTGCTGGCAGGTGGTGGCGGTGGTGGAGAGAGCAGCACTCGGAAGGCATTCCTGAGGAAGGGACCCTGGAGTGGGGACCTGAAGACTGTATGGAAAGGATCGTAGGATGCCTCAGGGAGAAGACATGGAGACTCCCTTGCCCACGGAGTGAGGTTTCTTCCTGGATAAGCTAAACCAGGGACACTCACATATGAATAAGAAAAAACTTTGTATAATCAAGAAAGCTGCCCCGCCCAGTCCGACTCAGATCCCTGGCTCAGGTACTAGCTGGAGGCTCTCAGATTTTCATCGCTGCCAGCGGATGAAGCAGGGAGGCAAAGTGGGCAGCTGGGTGAGCATAGGCCTGTGGGGGCAGACTCTGCAGGAGCATGGCAGGGCGCTGACCGCTCCCAGGGTCACTGGCTCTAGATGTGTGACACAGGACCCAGTTGTGCAGGAAGGTGCAGGAAGAGAAAGTTCCCAGTGTCTCTCTTATAAAAAGGCATTCCTCCATGGAGGCACCACGGTCTGTGACCAGGCTGATGGGTTGGACTCCACCCCTACTTTCACACAGGTGCAAGTTGACATAAAATCTCACCCTCACACCTACTCTTAGATGTGGTGCATCTCCTTGGTTAAGAAGCCAGCCCTGGTTAGAGCCAACCTACTTCCCACCTGCACCAGTGCAGCTGAATCTGGGCTACCGGAAAACTTCAACACCTCAGCAAGAAAAATCAAAATAATCTATTTAGACTGGAGGAATAATAACCCAATGCACTGCTGGGGGGACTGTAAAATGGCACAGCCACTGTGGGAAGGGCTATGGCAGTTCCTCAAAAAGTTGGGCACAGGTATACCATATGCCCCAGTCATCTCTCCACTGGGTGTATAACATCAGGCTTGGTATACCATATACCCAGTCAGCTCTCCACTGGGTGTATATCAGGCTTGGTATACCATATGCCCCAGTCATCTCTCCACTGGGTGTATATCAGGCTTGGTATACCATTGCCCCAGTCATCTCTCCACTGGGTGTATATCAGGCTTGGTATACCA
>NW_022111320.1:47395050-47406025 GCF_000313985.2 Echinops telfairi
GGCGCCGCCGGCCCTTGCCCAGCGGCCGCTCGCTGCCATGTTGTGGTTTTCCGAGTTGGGTTACTTGTGATTTCTTCTTCTTTTTTGATTCCTCCGGCGACTGTTTCCTTTCTTGATTTGAAAGGAAAGAAAAAAAACTTCGCCCGCCAGGCAGACCGCGGACGGCGGAGACACCACGTGTATGCGCCGCTGGAAAAGGGGAGTTTGGAAGCAAACTTTTTCCCATCTGGCCCTGAGGCCTACACCGCTGGACTCGAAGGCGCGGGGCCATGACCCGCACGCTGGGTAGGTGGAACTCTTTACCTGCCCTGGGCTGGACTTGAACCCCAGGATCTTACCTGCCATTCTCGCTTCTCCGCCTCTCCTCGCTCAGCTCACACCGGACACCGTACAAAGCAAGCCAGGGTACCAGCCTGCGACATGGATAAGTACGACGACCTGGGTCTGGAGGCCAGTAAGTTCATTGAGGACCTGAACATGTACGAGGCCTCCAAGGATGGCCTCTTCCGAGTGGACAAGGGTGCAGGCAACAAGCCTGAGTTCGAGGAAACCCGCCGAGTGTTTGCCACCAAGATGGCCAAAATCCACCTCCAACAGCAGCAACAGCAGCTCCTGCAGGACCAGGCCCTGCCCAGGGGAGCAGTGGGCCCCGTCAATGGTGGGGCCCGCCTGGGCCTGCAGGCCCCCCGGGACGCTGGTGTAGGTAGCAGGCTGGCCCTAGATGGTGCCGCCAAACCTCCCCTCGCTGTCTCTGCAGCCACACCTGGGGCAGCCGCCTCAGTGGCCCCTGTGCAGCCCTTCTACCCACCCCCAGAGCAGAGGACCAGAGCAGCCCAGGGCGCCTATGCCTGTGGCCCGAGACCTGCCAGTCAGGAGTGTGGCTCCAGGGACAGCCAGGAGAGCACTGAGCTGCCTGCACTCCACCCACCGGGCTCCTGTGAGGATCCCTCCTGCCTTACTCACGGGGACTATTACGACAACCTTTCTTTGGCAAGCCCAAAGTGGGGCCAGCCCGCAGCGTCCTCTAACGGCAGGCCAGGTGTAGGGAGTGTGTGGTCCAGCCCCCCAGTGAGCGACCCATCACTGCCCAAACCCTCTGGGCAGGAACATCACCTGTATCAGCCACAGCTGGCCCAGAGCTCCACCAGGTCATTTGAGAGCGGCCTGGGTGATGGTGGCATTGGTGGCCGTGGTGCTGAGAAGCCAGTGGGCCATTGGTCCACCTCCTCCTCGCAGCGGGTGACCTCTGACTTCTCCCCAGGCCCAGAGAATGGGCCTCCCTTGGGGCCCGCTCAGCCCAGGGCCCCTTCTCTCTCAGCCCCTCTGACTATGAGTGGCACCGGCCAAGGAGCTCTTAGAAGGAGCCCCGGGGGAGGGAGCGTGGTGGCCAAACCCTCTGTGGACCCTCAGCCCTGGTGTCAGGATGGCCCCCAGTCTTACCTTTCTAGTTCTGTGCCATTATCCCCAGGCAGGGACAGCTTGCAGATGGGTGTGGTCTCTAGGTTAGGTCAGAAGCCCGCTTGCAAGGAGCCTGGCACGGGTCCCAAGCTCAGCCCCACCAGCCTCGTTCATCCAGGGATGCCCTCCTCATCTGAGTTAGCTTGTAAAGAGGGTCTTGCTGCCTGGTCCCCTGACGGCAGCCCAGGGCCAGTCCTCTCAGAGAGCCCCAGCCCCCCCAGGGTGAGGCTTCCCTGCCAGACCCATGCCTCTGGCCCTGAGCTTGGACCCTCGGCTGCCGAATTGAAGCTAGAAGCCCTCACCCAGCACCTGGAGCGGGAGATGGATGCCCACCCGAAGGCCGATTACTTTGGTGAGTGAAAGGCTGTTGGAGGGGCCTGGGGTGGGGTGATGGGTGGGCCCCCACCAGGGATGCTGCAGCTCAACTCGAGGGACCTGGGTGGTTTTGTTTGACATTTGTTGAGGTGGGAGGGATAGGCTTCCTCTTTTTCTGCGGCTGCTTTCTGATTCAGAAACTCGAAACCGTCCCTGGACAGAAAGCAGATCCTGCAGCTGGGGGTGCCCATGTGTGAAGGATGAAGGAGGGTGGGACTGGCCACAGTCACGCTCGAAAAAGGGAAGTGTTGTGACTTTGGATTGCAGAGGCTTCAGGTGAGCAGGTTGGCACTGAAGGAGAGAGAGCCTCTGGTTCAGGGCCCCATTCCCCTGTGCGTCCTGCCAGTAGCTGTCCAAGCACACCTGTTGGAGGTCCAGTGGCTGGAGCAGGGTTCGCGTGTGTGTGTGTGTGTGTGTGTGTGTGTGTGTGTGTGTGTGTGTACACACAGGTACTGTGTGCTGGAGCAGCGTTCCCTAGTGTGTGTGTGTGTGTGTGTGTACACAGACAGGTACTGTGGTCTCGGGACCAGCAGAATCTCCTCACCTGGGAGCTAGCTGGCTAGGAGAATACCTTCTGGAGCTCTGCCACAGACCTACTGAGTCAGAAACCCCGGGGCGAGTTCACAGATGGCAGCTGGTCCCGGTGTGGGGGTGGATCGGCTGCCTCACCCCCTTGGTATACCCGTCACCACCAGCTGACCGGAGGCAGGCTCACAGAAGCCTGCGTGGAAGATGCTCAGTGTTGGTCTTATCTAAAAGTCTAGCTTAGGTTTCCCCCCCCCCTCTTTTTAAAACCACAAACTCTGGGAGACTGCTGGCTTCAGCTCTCTTTCCCTACCCCAGGGTGTGGACGCAGCGAGAAGGTAGCTAGTCTGCGTTCATCTGCTGCGTGGTGATGCGGCTGCCTCCTAGGAGGGCTGGCTAGAGAAGCAGCCTGTTCTTAGAGGAGGCTGAGGCTTGTGAGCTTTCCTCTTGGGCCTCTGGGCCTCTGGGGTGTCAGTTTCTCCACAGGAGGGCTGAGAGCCGGGGGGACCCTTGTCCTGCGGGGGCAGCACCTCTGAATGATGGAGGAGACACACAGGAGACGGAACAGGCCCCGTAGGGGGAGGTGGCTGGCTTACTCCTCTGTCCCCAGGCACACCTCGTTTCATCGCGCTCTGAAGATCGCTGCATTGTTTTTAAAAAAAACAAATTACAGGTTTGTTTGTGGCAACCCTGTACTGAGCAACTCTATGGGTGCCACGTTTTCTTGGACTCGCTCTGGGTCTCTGTCGCATTGTGGTCATTCTCGTGCTCTTTCATGCTATTGCCCACTTACCAGACTGCCCCCAACCGCATAGCGACCAAAAGACAGCAGGGTGTCTGAGACTGATCATTTTGATGGGAGCTGACAGCCTAGCTTTCTCCATGTGAACTTCTCTTTTGGAACTTCTGACCAGTTGGCATCCTGCACTTAACCCACGCTGTCACCAAGACTCCTTTAACAGATCACAGTATCATGTGGACAGTGCTCTTACATGCACCGGGAAGCCAAACACTGCACGAGACTTGCTTTGTTGCCATATCTGCTTTATTGCCCTTTCCTTGGGGTCCCCGGGCGGCATGCCTGTCCTTTTGGTCCCTGTGACTGAAGGATTCTGTCCCAAGGTGCTTGGAGATTCAAGAGCCCATGACTTGAGCCCCGGAACAGCACCCTTGGGGTCTGAGAGGACCAGCTCTCCCACTAAGCTGGGCAGTCAGCGGTCAGTTTACTGTGGGGTTGGGGTGTTGCCTTCAATTTGCAAAGCATGTAACCCCGCCCTACCCTGAACTATCTCATCTCTATGGATTCCCCTTTGGGTGTTAATGCTTGGCTGGCAATATTGTGAGTCCTTAAACCTTTAACTGGTTTTTAGTCTCAAGCTTGTTAAGCAGAATGGTAGTTGCATCGACTCAGGGACACAGGTCTACATTGTGAATCAGAGCTGATAGGAGCTGACCCAGCCCTAGCTCACGTGTTGGCTGCAGGGAACAGGCCTGTGTGCCGGGGGCTCCTTGGGGGCATCTTTACACAGTCAGGTTCCTAGGCCCATTGGGTGGGTCCGAACTGCCAACCTTTGGGTTAGGGAACCCAAACCAACCAAACCCACTGCCATTGGGTCGATGGCCACTCAAAAGTGACCTTGTAGGACAGGGTAGAACCGCCCCTGTGGGTTTCCAAAGCTGTAACTCTTTACGGCAGTAGAAAGCTTCATCTTCCAGTGTGGTGTACGAGGCTGGAAATGAATGACATTGTTAAGCTAGTACTGGTGAGAGAAAGGAGTCCTGGTTGCACAGTGCTAAAGCACTCACCTTTCACTAAAAGGTCAGCAGTCAGAATCCACAGAAACCATATGGGGCAGTCTACCCGGCCCTATAGGGTTGCTATGCATTAGAATGGACATGACTACAATGTTGTTGGTTGTTTGTTTTTTAATTTTTAGGGAGAGAAATACATAGTGGAAGGAGATGAAGCCCCAGGGTATGGGGAGATGAAAGGTTTGCTGTTATAAATCGGGGTGGGAGCCAGGGATGGTCTCAAGGAGAAAGAACAGAGGCTTCTGAATGGAGGCTGGAGGGGGTGTGGAAAAATGTGTTCTGAGCAGGGGAGGCCGGAGCCTGCTCCAGGCCAGGCCATCGGCCCCTAGGAGCTTCAGGGCACCTAATTCCCGCCTGTGACTCACATGACCTTAGGCAGCAGGTACGATCATTGTGACCGTTTACTGAGGGGGAAGTGCAAGCGCCGGAGGTGAGTCTCAGGTCCTTCTGGGACTGGAACATGAGGCCGTCGACCCCCGCACCCCCACATCTAACTGCCAGACCCCTGCCTCCCCAACACAACGTTGAAACTGGTTGACTTTTATTTGGAAATCCAAACACTAGAGAAGTGTGTCCGGTGAAACATCGCCCTCCTTCGGGGTCTAATGAGTATGAACGATTCTGTTTCGTCACCGCATCCTGCTCCTCTCTGTACCCGCCATGTCCTGTGCACGGCACCTGGCATTTGTCCCATGGCAGCGCTCACTGGCTGGCTGATGGTCTCAGGGTAGTCTGGCGTGGCGGGCCCGTTTCACCGAACCATTCGGCACTGTGTGCCAGGAGCAGAACCAGCTGCCAGCTAGCTCCCCTGGGAGCGGATTGTTGGGCTGGAGCTGGCAGTTGTGGAGATGTTGTCCAGATGTTCTGCACCTGCTGTGGCTGCGGGAACTTCCGTCCACGTGATTCAGGAGGGCCTGTCGCTGTCCTGGCTCCCAGCAGCCAGCGCTGGCCCAGCACTGCTGTGGGCCCTCGGATGAACCCCTGTGGTTCCCATTCCTCACCTGTCAAATGGGGTGCTAGGCCAGCCCAGGGGCTCCCCACCATCTCTTGTGTCCTGTACCTTATACCCAGGATCCCTTGAGAGAATTTGTTTCCCCGACACAGTTGTTTAGATTGTTGTTAGCGTCACTGAATTGAGTTCTGACCCATCTTTGAGACCCCAGGTGACCGAGTAGAACGGCCCCCTTGGACGCTCCTGGCTGCCACCATTCCTGGAGCAAGTCACTTGGTCTTTTGGGTGGGTTTTAACCGCCAACCTTCCGGTCTGGGACTGAGCACTTAACCTTTGCACCATCCGGGCTTCTTCCCCAACACTGCGTGGTTCAAAGTCTGGGCCCTCTTGGTCATTAACGTGTGCTAGCTGTTGCTGTTTCATGGGCTTGAAAACACCTGCTGGTGAACATCTTCTATAGAAAAAGTGTGCTCCTGCTTGCAGTGTGTCAGTTGTTTGGACAAAGCGAAATATATTTAAAGGTGCCTGGACCCTACTATAGAGGGCAGGATGGCCTTGTGCCGTCCGAGTTTAATTCCAGTCCCAAATGAAGCCTGTGTTTTGGTTGATTACTCTGGGCCTCCTTACTCCACCAAGCAGAAGTGGCCTTTGGGGTATTTGATGTGGCCCGAAGAGCTTGTGAAGCCCAGGTTCCCTCTTTGAGGAAGTTACGTAGAGACCTGAAGACGCCCTGGTTTGGAGTTCTGGCTCGCTTTTCACTCCCGCACTGTCTCTGAGTTAATTAAGTCCCTGCCCAGCGCCAGCCTGACTATTGATGACCCAGACCCTTCCAGAGTGAAAATTCAAGTTACCCCACCAGGCAGAGAACCGTGGCGAAACTTGGTGCTTGCTGAGGGCAAGAGGTGTGTGGACTGGGTGACTATGCAGTAAGGTCGGGCCAACTTCCAGCAGCCCGACCAGCTGTAGAAACGAGGACTGTAATGGTGACGAGTGTTTCCTCCTCGCTCGATTATACATGTCTCTGTTTTCTCATAGCACGTAGCATGCACACAGTGCCGGTGCATTTCCAGTTGTCTGTGTGTTATACGGTGTCGAGTGCAAGTGCAAGCAATGACTCTATCGTTGCCCTTATGCAGAGGGAATGGATGGCTCCAGGAGATGAGGGCAGGTGCCCAGGTGACAAGGGGTGAACTGTGTGCTGCTTAA
The DNA here is from genome assembly GCF_000313985.2 of Echinops telfairi. Taxonomy (NCBI): domain Eukaryota; kingdom Metazoa; phylum Chordata; class Mammalia; order Afrosoricida; family Tenrecidae; genus Echinops; species Echinops telfairi. Next base: position 47,401,379 of record NW_022111320.1, read on the forward strand.
AGTTACGCATCAACTCAACTAGGCCACGGTTCTCCGTCATTTGGCAGACATGATGCAACACTGTCTACTTTGTGATCTCATGGGAGCAGCCCGTCAGTGGAAAGGTGGTTGGTGTCTTTGGGGTGTGGCCTGTACCCAGTATATATTGATATTCTGCCAAAGCTTGCTCCCTTGATCATGCGTCTCACTGCTCATCTTGTGAGCTCTGGCCCATGGGACAAGCCAGCAGCCTGCCGTCTGACGGGTGGATTTGGGGGTCTAGCTATGCCCTGGAGATAGTGACCAGTGTACTAGAGGCCAGGAGAAGCCTCCAGAGGTGGGGTTTAATCACTCTCCACAGCAAGTCTGTTGGTAAATAGACTCTTCACTGGCTAGCTCATCTCGCCTCAGACGGGGCCTCTATTGGATGCCTTCGGCTTGGCCTGTCAGAGCGACTCTTCATCCGATTGCTGCGGCAGATAGTAGTCCTGACTCTGCTCTTCCAGATCCAGGATTCTTTGATCCACTTCCCTCCATGTTCACTCAGGACTCTGGGCTTTTGTGTCCTCTGTCCGTGGGCCCCTGGGGCCTTCCTTCCCTGCTGAGGGTGGTCTTGGATCATGGCTCAGTGCATGCTCACCAAGCACCATGAGTCAGTACTCACAGCCGCCCAGGAAAGAGCCACAGTCTGTTCCAGGTGTGTGTGTTTGTGTGTGTGTGCGCGTGCGCGTGCATGCGCGCACGCGGGGGACAAGGCTTGACTAGAGGTGGGGAAAGGCAAGAACACGTTGTTGCAGGATCTGCTTATCCCGGCACATGCATGGTGCGATCCCTCCCCACCTGCAGGGCTTTGCCCGCAGTTTCCCCGCTTCTGGTAATGAACCCAGAATCTGCGGTGGTGGTGGTGGGCCCACCTCCCTCCAGGAGCCTGAAGGCAGCTGTGACCCCTGGGTAGCTCACCTTCCCTCAGACCCTAGGCTCCCACGCTATAACCTTGGAGTCCTCTGATGGTATGAATGGTTCACACACCCGGCCGCTAATGGAAAGGTTGGTGGTTCAAGTCCCCCTAGAAGTACCGTGGAAGAATGGCCTGGTGACCTACGGGCTGAACACTGGCCATTGCAAAAGCCTGCAGAGCATGGTTGTCCTCAGGCACACGCCGCACCGTCCCGAGTTGGTGACTGTGTGGTGCTGTGTCCATAACACTGGGCTTGGCTGCTGTGGGCAGGCCAGTCACAGGGCCAGACGCAGTCCCTTGTGAAGTCATGGCCTTGGGGCCTGCCTGTCCCCCGGCATCCTCCTTCTGTGCTTACTGTGTCCTGTTGCACCAGCCTCTTCTGCTCTCTTCTGAGCCTGGGGTGTTCCTCTGGAGCCTGGGGTCCCTGCCCTGACTTTTCCCCAGCGAGTGTCCTTCTGCCCAGTTTGGGGCTACTCAGGCCCCCAGCTGCCTCCTCAGGGTGACCGGGTGTCCCGTGAGCCATAGCCCTGGCCAGTCCTGACACTGGGCTCTCACAGCATCTGCCTTTGACCCATCAGGCTTCTCTCTGGGGTCCTATGCCTGGACGGTATGTCTCTGCTCCGTTCCCCTGCGACCAGGAAAGAATTTCCAGTTTGTTCCAGCGAGTCCTGCTCTCTCTATTCATAGCCCCGCGTGTGGAGCTGATCTCTGGCACGGCCGTTCTTGCCAGAGGCCTGAAACAACCTGGTCATGTTTCTTGACAGCTGTCCACTTAGGGCTTCCACATGGGACACGAAACCATGGGAGAAGATGTGCACCGGCGAATCAGGAAGCCGGGTGCCCTGGGTCTGCGCCTAAGAGGAGAGGGCGGGCAGCCCCTCCACCCTGTGCTGAGCCGGCGGCCCCTGAGACTCTTCCCAGCCGAAAGCTCTCTGGCTGGCGTTCGGCACAAGGAGATGCCTGGATTGTAACCGACCAAGTGTCAGGGCTGGACACCAGTGGCCGAGAGTGGAGAGGGCCAGGGAGCTGAGGGTCTTAGCGCCTCCCCACTCCTTGTAGACCTTTCCTGCACTGGAGAAACAAAGCCTTTCTGAAGTTACAGTGATGGTTTCCATGGCAGGTGGCAATCCTGTGTCCTGGAGCTGTTCTGAAAAAAAACGACAACCACTTAAGGAAAACAGGAAATCACTGACCCCTTTTACACTCGTCGTGCTAAGATTTCCCGCAGAAATGTTCTGGCACGCAGGGCCCGCTGGTGATGCAGGAGGCACTGTGAGCTGCTGGCCTTGGGTCCTTGGCCACTTGGACTGTTGTTACTGAGTTAGAGGCCAAGGGGCTGGGAGGAGCGTGGCCAATTAAATCGAGACGCGCTCACTGCCGTCGAGTTGATTCTGGTCCCTAGCGGCCCCGTAGGACAGGGTAGAGCTGCCCCCTTTGGGTCTCTGAGACCGTCACTCTTCATAGGAGCAGAAAGCCTCCTCTCTCTCCGGCCAGTGGTTTCAAACTACTGACCTTGAGGTGAACGCCCAACACCTAACACTTTGCCACCCGGGACAAGAAAGGAGCAAATGATCCCACGGGTGAGCCACCGATAGAACAACGACCATCAGTCCTGAGAGGCCTCTCAAGGTGACCCTTCTCGTTGAAACGCGGTGTCTAGCATGCAGCGGGCAGCTGTGGGCACTGGTTTGTGGGGCTCAGCCTCCCTGTGTTTTGTTTTTGTTTTTGTTTTGTGGCCACATCCCAGGCCCTGCTGGGCCTCAGTCCTGCCCATCTGACCCAGAACTGGGGCCCAGGCCCGGCACTGAGAACTGGTCTTTCCCCCAGGTGTCTGTTGAAGGCATGTGTGGGCTAGTTAGGTTTGGCGGGAGATGGAGAACGGAGCTTGAGCTCGGGTTATGACTGAGCTCGTTGGGCTAGTATTTGTTGAGGATCTCACATGGATGTGTTGACGTGTGTAATTATCCCAGCAACCCATTTCACTTACCCCTGTTTTTTGCACACAGGGACTGAGTCACCTGCCTGACATGTGTGTTACGTAGCTTCCCCGAGCTCAAATCAGATCTGAGCCTGAGACCTTGACTGTCATGCTGTGCTACCTCTCAGCTCCCGCAGACACACTGTCTTGTCTGACAAAGGGGACCCTGTGGCTGTGAGTGGGTCAGGACTCAGGCCTTTGAGCCCTGAGGAAGGCAGGGTGTGGAGGGGCACAGGAGGAGCCAGGTCCCACTCTTGTAACCAGGGCCAGGCTCGGGTACCTTTTAGGTCTGGAAGCCTGTCTGATATGAGTCCCTCCTGCAGGGCAGTGACAAGTCATGGAGTCTCACGGCTCTTCTTGTGTTCTTCTGCAAAGAATGAGCCAGCACGAGCAGGCTGTGTCCTCAGGCAGCTTTGTGTGACACCCCCAAGTGCTGTGGGCAAGGAGCAGGGCATGCCAGCTGCACTGGGGGTGCTTTGGTCTGAGGGTCAGTAGTAGCCACTCCCACATGCTGTGTGCAAGAAGAGGCTTACGGCCAAAAGTTGTGCAAAGGGCCAAGGGTCCATCGGAACGGAACCCGAGCCCTGAAGCTAAACAGACCACCGGAGTGTCCGAGGCTGGCCAGCAGCCAGCCTGCCCTGCAGCCAGCCTTTCAGTCGACCCGGGATCTGTTTTCCTTCTTCACCCCGCACGGGAAGCCAGCTGGATGCACAGCCTCACCACAGCCAGGTTATTTTTAAGCTTTGCGACTTGGCTGGATCCTTTCCTCATCTGTCTTGTTCTGTGACTGCACTGGCCTGTCCCAGGCCCTGCATGTCCCAGGAGAGCCAGGGGAGCTTACTCTGTTACTGGAAGCTGGCTCCAGGCCCGTCAGGAGCCTCCACCTCCCTCCCCTGTGTGTGACTGATCGAAAGTTCTGGATGCCCGCCGTGGTGCTGCCAGTCAAGAGGGAGGGAATGAGTATCAGTGGGTCTGTCCTGCCACTCACTCCATGAGCTATAGGGACAGAATTTTGAGTGGACCTAACAGATAGGACCTGAAGGGAGTATTGTTGGCCCAACGGTCAGATTCTCATGCTCCGGTCCGATCAGATTCTCATGCTCCGGTCCCGATCGCAGCCCTTGGCTCCCTCCCGTGTCAGTGCACCTCCTGCATAGTCAGCACCGGACTGTCAGCAGAGGTCTGCGTGTTCTGCCGTCAGAGGTTAAAGCAGAACTTTCAGATGCCCGAGGACACCAGGGAGAAAGGCTGAGCAACCCGTTTCCTGAAGTCAGCCCTTGAAAGCCTTTTGGGTTGCAGCAGGCTGATCCGCAGCCCCTCCCGGGGATGGTGCAGGACCAGACAGTTTTGTTGTCTTGTGCTTGGGTTTTCAGGAGTTAGTGGTGGACTTTGCAGCAACTACCAGCAATGGTGGACAAGGCACCCTCTTGTAGCCGAGGCTGTGGTCCAGTTCACCTGGGCATCGCTCACACAAGTGTCAGGGTCACATTTTCTTGCCCAGGCCCCTACCGTCTGTAACTCAGGCTGCCTGCCTGCTCGGCCAAGGGTACAGGTTTCCTTTCATCTGTGCCCCCCCCCCTTCCCTGCCCCCCGTGTGCTCACATGTTGGCTGGGGGATCCCTCCACTGGAAGGGAGGGGATCTTGTTGCTTGCTGTTAGTGCTCACTGCTTCCTGATAAGGCAGGAAGGGAGGGCGTGTGGGGAGAGGGGGGCCTGAGGGCCGCAGGGAGAT
>NW_022111320.1:47406694-47409958 GCF_000313985.2 Echinops telfairi
CTGCGTGAGCCCGGGACCCCTGTGCTCAAGCGTCCTGTTACCGATGAGGCAGCCGGTGGTGTTGTGGGCCAAAAGCTCAGAAGTTCAGAACCCCCCATCTGCTGTGCAGGAGAAAGATGGGGCATTCGGCCCCCTGAAAGATACCAAACCCAAACCAAACTCTTTGCTGTCAGTCGATACCGACTCGTAGTCACCTTATGGGGCAGGGTAGAACTGCCTGTGTGGGGTTCTGAGACTGACTATATATATGGGACAGAAAGTCCCGTCTTTCTCCCTTGGCGCGGCCGGTGGTCTTAAACTGCTGACTTTTTGGTTAGCAGCCCAGGGTGTAGACCCTACACCATCAGGGTTCCTTCCGGAAAGATCCCAGCCTCGGACGTCCTACGGGCTTTTTTTTATTTTTTAAATTAATCAAAATACCATTTAGTTGGAGTTTGACCTTTGTTTATTTATTTTAAGATCATTTTATTGGGGGCTCTTACAGCTCTTATCACAATGCAGACATCGTATTTGTACATATGTTGCCATCATCATCTTCTGAACATCACTCGAGATTATATTCCTATGCGGGGGTTGGTGGTGGGGGGGATTTAAGCTATCTAAGGTGGCCCTTAAGAAATGAGGAAAATGAGGAATTTAAACCAGACACTCCAAATTAGTGTTTCTTGTTGAAAAGACAGTGCACGGGAGTCTGGCCTATAGAAGTCACTACGACACTATCCGTTGAATAAGTGAATCCTGGTGTGTGATGAGAAGGTTCCGCCGCTGTTGGCAGGGCTTTCACTGGCCACCTTTTCCCACAAGTAGACCGCCACGTCCTTCTTCCTAGCCTGTCTTAGACTGGAAGCTCCTCGGAGACCTGTCCACTGGGGATGACCCTTCTCGTCCCTTCCCGCATCACAGAAACACCCAAGCCACCACAGCACACGTCAAACGGGTCAACAAGCAAAGTGCTTTGGGGACAGGGGCACCATGTGCTCCGCAGCAGGGGGCTGAGAATCCATGTGCTGCTCATGCCCTCTCTCTGGCTGGCAGCTGACCCTGTGCCCTTATCTGCCAGGTACTGACTGTGGTTTTGAGCCGAAGGATCAGCTTATTGGGCCAGGACTCTGGGGACAGCGTGTGCATCAGACAGGCCAGGTGGTGTGGAAGCTGGACCTTGTAGGTGCCAGACCTACACATTGTGTGAGCTCGGGGGAGCCCTGTTGCCCTCTAGGGTAACCTTGAGACTGAGCGCATTTGGAGGTACAGGGGATCTCAGTCGGACGGCAGGTCACCTGGGATGTGAGTGTTCTCCGTCCTGAGGAGGAGGGAGGTGTGCGCCCGGCAGGGACTTGAATTGCACAGCTGGTCATTGTGGCTGGGCCAGTTCTCTAAGTGCCACAGCAATGCACTCCTGGTGGACCGAGGATAGGTGGAGCAGCTGAGGAATCTTCAAGGAGCTGGAAAAGTTAGAGGCAAAACCAAGACGGGAGAAGTGAGAGGAAGAAGTAAGGGTTCCTTCTGGTTGGTCTCTCTGGGGCCCCGGCCCACCAGCCTGCCTTTGCCCTGCCCCTTGGCCAGGCTCTGCCTCCCTGGCCTGAGTGTGGGCCTCACTGCAGGCACATGTGACGGGGCTGCCAAGCTGGGGGCAGGCTGAGTGGGGGCTTTCCAGGCAGCATCCAAAGGGCCGATTGTCTGAGGCCTGGCCTCACGTCGCCGGGCCTTCCTCTCAGGTGGTGGGGGCGTCACAGAGGCTCTTTGTTGGCCGGCCCAGAGGCCCGTTTCCGAAGCGGTGAGTGGACAGGAGCTGGCCGCGCCTCTGCTACCCCTGGCCCAGCCCGAGGTGCCTACCTCTCTGGTGAGTCAGGCAGTGGGTGTGCAGGGTGTGGGAGTGGGGGGCAGGACTGTGCCCGAGAGCGGAAGGAAGCAGACTGGAATGTACACACCGAAAACATAGACAAACGCTACTCTCAATAGCCTTGGGAGAATCACTGTTACCACTGACAGTTTTCTTTTATGCATAGAAGATACTCCCCCCTCCCTCCCGATCATTGTGATTGGTTACCCCTTCCTCTCCTCCTCTGCCCATCTTCCCCCTACCCTCCTGGTATCCCTACTCCCATTCCTGTTCCTGGATTCCTTGTGTGAGCTCTTATCTGTACCTGTGCACATGCTCCGGTCTAGCCCGTACGGAAAGGCAATACTGGGGTCATGATAGTGGGGGGTGAGGAAGCCTCAAGGAATCAGAGGAATAGTGTGTGTTTCATCAGTGCTTTACTGCACCCCGATTGACTCATCCCTTCCCTGTGACCCCTTTGTGAGGGGATGTCCCATCGTCTACAGATAGGCTTTGGGTCTCTGCTCTGACCCCACTCATTCTCAACAATATGGTTTTGCTTGTTTTGGGTTTTCGGATGCCTGTTACCCAATCCCGTTGACACCTTGTGATCATGCAGCCTGGTGTGCTTCTTCCAACTGGGCTTTTACGAATCCAAGAGAATTAAAAGCGGTCCCTCGGGAGAATGGGAGACGTTAGTGAACATAACGGTCACTGACGACCTGCAGGGAGATCGCCCAGCTGGTGTTCAGATATGAGTGCGTGCAAACGTGTCCCTCTCAGCGCCTTGTTAGAACCGCCACTCTGGGTTGGCCTCGTGTCTGTCTCGGTTTCACAGGGCCAGCCAGACTCTGCTTTAGCACAGAAAACGATGGAATCGCGGAATGTACAGGCAGGTCGTCCGCTCTCCTGCGCCTCCAGCACCTTCTCTGACAAACCTGTGCCCTTTCCTCGGGGACACTGGGAGGTCACCCCTTGGAGGGCAGCCCAGACAAGTGTGGTCAGGAAGCTGTTCTTCCGCCCCACCAGCAGTCTTCCTAAAGGTCTGACCCACGCAGCAGCTGGAAAGCCAGACTCACTGCCCTCAACTCAATTCCTGGTCCCAGCCATCCTACAGGGTGAGAGGAGAGCTGCCCCCTGGGTTTCTGAGGCTGCAAAAATCCCACCCCACCCCCCAGCTCCGGAGTAGAAGACCTCATCTCTCTCCCTCAGAGCAGCTGGTGGGCTCGAAGTGCTGACCTTGTGGTTAGCAGCCCAGCACGTAACCCACCCACTACGCCACCAGGCTCCAGACCAAACCAGGTCCTCTGACTCCCGGCCCCCGAATCCTTCAGTCTCCCCTCTCCCCTGCCACTCTGCCACTTCCCACTCCTCCAGGCCCTGCCTCTCCCACTCACCCCTTGTGTGTGGCACCCCACCTGCCCTCGAGTTCCTATGTCATGGTC
>NW_022111320.1:47412729-47415823 GCF_000313985.2 Echinops telfairi
TCATCATCATCAACAGGTGCCATTGAGTCGGTTACAACCCACAGCGACCCTACGCACAACATAACTAAACTGCCCGGTCCTACACGACCCAGTGTTGCAGCCGCTGTGTCAGTCCATACATTAATGTGTGTGTGTGTGTGTGTGTGTATCATATCTGAAATTTAAAGTTCAAGTGGGTCTCTGGCTGTTTCTCTCTCAACCCTACCTCGTTGGAGGGAGTTAAGAAATGGTACCAGGCCTTACGTGAGAGACCAGGGGATTTGGAGACCAGGTGGGAGAAAATAAGGGAGACGAGGAATAAGTCCCGGGTCCGATGCTGGGCTGGGGGATTCCGAGGTGCTGGAGGGAAATGACCAGGAAGGAAGTGGTGTCATAAGTGCAGGTGGGGGAGGGCAGTGGGGGGGCTTCCCGGCTCTCTGCACAAGGCTGGCTGTAAGTCCCCAGGAAGCTTCCATCATTCTGAACCTTCTCACCAGAAAGAGTCACGTTAGAAGCGAAGCACCACACGAAACTGGCTTCAGAGCCTGGGACCATCTGGGAGAGAACATGGATCAGTGGAGACATGGATCACAGCCCACAGAATGAAGGGCACACCCCTGGGCCCTTACTGATACGAATAAATGGGGCATACCTGATTCCCCTGTCTCCCTGGGAAAAAGTATAACTCAATCAAATGGTACAACATTTCTTTCCTTCTTCTTTTTTTTTTTTTTAAGGCTTTTTGATACGTTCTTCCAAACTGCCCCCTGAAAGGTTGTGTGTCTTACGCTTTCTCTCAGAGTTTATGGGAGCGTCTCTCTGCACATTTTCTCTGAGAGGGTAGGAGAGTATATCTTTCTCTGCCTAGCTCAGGGACATAGCCCAGGAACACAAGGGACAGACGGGATGGAGTCAGTATTTCCATCTCCGCCAACTGGGTGGCCACTTGCGTTGGACTCTAAGCGAGGGGACTGTCTCCGTTTGCGGATTGACCTTCCCAGGTCAGCCTCGGAGCAGCTGGAAGTGTTCGACCTCCTCAGGAGAGAGAAGGACAGAGAGAAGGGTCTGCTCTGAACAGGGCCCAGTTGCTCCGGTCGGTCGCTCCACCTCTTGTCACTAAGGGCTTCCAACTCCAAGGACCCATGCGCGTCAGAGTGGAAGTGCGCGGTGTTGCTTTCAAGGGCTGGGTTGGGAAGCCTATCGACCTTCAGGCCTTTCTTCTGAGTGCCTGTGGGATTAGCAGTTTGCACTCCTGTAGGAGGGCTTCCTGTAGGGCTTGCGGGGAGGGGGTGCAGGGTGTGTCTAGAAGATGCCTAGACTTCTAGGACACTAGCTGACTGTTGATGAGTCAAGGCCAGCTCATAGGGACCCTATAGGGCAGGGTGGATCCGTCCCCTGTGGATTTCCAGCACTCTATCTCTTCCATGGGGATAGAAAGCCTCATCTTTCCCCTGAGGAGCAGCTGGTGGTTTTGAACTGCTGACTCTGCTTATGAGCAGCCAGGGATCCTTGCTTGGAGGACCGGGAATCACAATCCAGTGTCAGGAACAGTAATGCCTGGGGTAGGAGTGGACTGCAGGCAGCCACGGTGAGGCTTGCTCTGGCGGGCAGTGCTTGGGAAATTGCCTTAGACGCTCCCCACGCTCCCCACTCCCTGACCCCCCTCCCCCGCCCCATGTGGACCCTGGTGGGTTCTGAGCCCACGTGTGTTTTAATGGCGGCTGTAGAGTGAAGAAAGCCGACGGTGCAATCATCCTGCGGCCCCGAGTGGCCTTGAGTGCTTCCTCTTGTGGTTTTGCTGAGAGTGGCCCCACGGACACAGGAACTGCATGCAGGGTGTGGGGGAGGGAGGGCTGGGGCTGGGGACTGCTGAATGGGGACTTAGTATCAGCCCTGTTGAGTAGGACTGGATGTGCCCGGTTGGGCCCATCTCTGGGTAGAAGGGGTAGGAAGTGTTTCACGGCCATTTCTTAGGGAGTTAAATATATGCTGACCATATAATCCAGCCATTCCACTCCTAGGTGTTTGCCTAAGAGGAAGGGACTAGTCTCTACCAACACTTAGACCCAGATCTTGGTAGCAGTTCTGTCTGTTAGCTTGAAACGGAATCTCCTTCCAGGTCTCCTTCCACCATACCTGGATAAGCAACTTGTGGGCCCCTCCACGCAGTGAGTACCACCCACTGCCAGCGAGTGGGCGCCGACCCAGCATGACCCTACAGGACGGAGTAGAATTGCTGCCACCATCATTTTTAAAACATTTTCTTTCTTCTTGAACTCTTTGATATCAGCTCCCCTTTATCCCCCCTCCCCTGCTTGCCCCCAGGAATCCTTATTATAATATATACATAATATGTATATCCCCCCCCATACACACACCCCTATATCTTATACCATCCAATGTATCTGTTCACCTACAATTTTGTTATTCATTCACCTTGAGCGGGGTATACAGTCATCATTGCTATCGGGTCTTAAGGGATTGCTTTTTTAGAAATAGATCCTCGGGCCATCCGTGGTGCATCTGGGTAGACTGAAACCTCCAACCTTTTGGTGAGCAACTGAATGCACTGACATTCTCTCTGTTTTTTTAAATGTATAAGAAAGAGCTTTATACCAAACAGTAATTGTATATTAAGAAAACATCCCAGCCCATTGCGGATTGATCGAGTCTTAAGTCAGATATGAGCCCATAAGTCCGATACTGGTCCTTAAATCCCTCTTCAGACTCATGTAGCCACATGTAACGATGCAGACTGCAGGAAGATCACGGACTGGTGGGTGCAAAGCCTTGTGGATCCAGTGGAGGTGGATCCTCCACAGTCACACAGTCAGACAGAAACCTCCCCAGGGAGCACTTACACACAGTGCACCGCCCCAGGACCCCTCGTGCAAAGGCAGAGAGTGCCTACCGCCAGCCTCTTCTCCATTGTATTTTCAGCGGTTTATACAGCAACTTAACGTTCCCATTTGACAATTTCTCCATAAATTGTTCGGTAGTATTAGTTACGTTATTGGTTCCCAAACTTACTTGGCTTAGCAACCCCTTTTCAGAAAAAAAAATTACTCAGTGCCACCGCCCTACACACACACACACACACACACACACACACACA
>NW_022111320.1:47415923-47423275 GCF_000313985.2 Echinops telfairi
CACACACACACACACACACACACACACAGCTTTTTTATGTGAGCCCATCATCCAAGATAAAGTGTAGGTATGTGCTTTTGCAGCCCCCTGCATCATTCTAGCACCCCCACCTCCCAGGAGCGATATCACCCATGGTGGGAACCACTGAGTTAGGATCTTCACAGTGTGCCAGCATTCTGTGCGTTCTGAAGGCTCTGTTTCCGTGAATGTACCTTCTCTGTCCCCTTCCAGCTCATCTTTGAAAATGGTTGTGGACTGCTTGGCTCCTGTTGCTGAGCCCGAGCCTCTCCTCGGCCCTGGCCGCTTCGCCAGCTTACAGAGGTGAGCTGGGGCAGGAGGAACTGGGGTCACCATCTGTGGGATGGGGGTAACGTTGTGGTGGAGTCACACAGTCAGACAGAAAAGGGGCCTTTGTACATAACAAAATTCAAGATCAGGCGAGGGAAATGCATTAGGGCTTCAATACTGAGCACCCTGTTTGCAGCAGGCTCCTGGTGACAGTGAAAGCCCAGATCCTTTTGCAGAGACCCCCTGGGGAATACACCTCCATCAAATACCCCTGGAGCCTCCACCAGGGAATGTGAAAAGCCATGCCCTCAGACAGAGCACATCAGAGAGGGGATTGCTACAGACGGAGTTAGGTTAAGATTTAACATCTTATCCTGTGTTCCTCTTCTAACCCATTCTTAATTTGTTCTTTCCTATTACTCTTCTCTGTTTTCTTTTGATTGAGAGAAAAATGTAACAATGTCATTGAACCAGCTGTACAGAAATTGGGAAGCGAGAACTTGATCTGCTATGTAAACGCCCACTGAAGGCATGATAGCGTTTTAGTAAAAGACAAAAACCAAGGAAGGCCTGGTGTGTGGGGGGTGATGAGGCAGAAGGGGCTGTGCCCAGCAGGGTGGTCGGGAGGCAACCTCGCGGCAAGTCTGGTCCCCAGTCTGTGCCTGCGTCAGGTGGAGGAAGGTGAGGAGGCTGCCTGGGCAGGCATAGCCACCTTAGCCAACAAGCCAGGCAGGAATAGTGTAAGGGAGCCCTCCAGAAGCCTGCTGTCTTTACGACTCTTATCATGGCGGTGGTGTGTGTGTGTGTGTGTGTGTGTGCAGGGGGCGCACTCTTGATTTAGACCCTTAACTCTGATTCCATCGCAAGCCTACCAGCCGTGGGACCTTGAGCAAGTTACAGGAAGTTTCCAGAACTTGAGCTTCGGAAAGAGGATGAACTTGAACTTTAGAAAGCCCAGGAGCCTCATTCGCTGGGTGGGAAGCTCAACACAGGGTGTGGACTGAGGTAGGGACATAATTTCCCAGAAAAGGAAATTGATTGTTTTGTCTGAGTGGTGGAAGTGGTTAACATGCCAGACGGCTAGCCAAAAGGTTGGCGGTTCAAACCCAGAGGCACATTAAAGGCAGGCCTGGCAAACCCCCCTGCGGAGCACAGCTTGGTTCTGACGTCACGGTGGGGTCGCCGCAAGCCGGTGCCGGGCCCGGCAGTGGCTGTGTGCCGGCCCGGCAGTGGCTGTGTGGCTGATGGGAAGGAGGCCCAGAGGAGTTTCCTGCCCAGGAAGTTCTTTTATTTTCTGTGCGTTTACCCCAGGCTAGCAGGGTGGGCTGCTTCCCTCCCTTCTTAGCTCCCGGTGGGTTCTTCGCTCTGTGACTGTTCAGGACACAAGTAGCTTCCTTCCTTGCTTTGTATCTGGTCTCAATGGTCAGAGTGGCCAGAAAGGATGTGAGTGGAGACCTAAGAGAGAGTGAGGGGGAGGCGAAGCCTGCAGATAGAGAGGAAGCAGGGCCAGCACAGAGAGAGGGGAGGGGAGGGGAGGAAGGCCTGATGTGGGGAGATAAAGTCTCTGGAAGTCCAGGGACGTCTGGTTTACTGTCCGAGCGCCCGGGCGCCCCCTCGGAGATGGCTCCGTCTTTCCACTAAGGCAGGGGTGGGAGGGGCTGCCTCATTTTCTTGCCCAGACTCCTGCATGATGACGTCACATCTTCATGCCGAGCCAAGCCGGAGGCATCCCCCTGGGAGGCGTCCAGGGTTTCCTATCCCAGGAGCTGCGGCGCACAGTGGGGCGGCAGAGAGGCCACAGAGGATGATGGGAAGCACGAGGGCACGGGTGCTTGTGTCCCGTGTGCCTGGGTGCATTGTGTTGGCGGGATGCCGAGTCGGGAGTGATTGTGTGGGCTGCAGCTCAGCTAACCCACCTTTGTTACTGACCGGCAAAGTTAGAGTCGGGTCGGCCAGGGCTCTGGGGACAGAGGGCTGGAAGTAGCCCCACGTCACAGTTTCCCTCAGGCGGCTGTAAAAGAGATACTACACGTGGGTGCCTTCGGAGAAGAGAAATTTGTTTTCTCCCAGGTCAGGAGGGTAGCGTCCAAATTCAGGGCACAGGCGAGGGGAGGACGCACCATCTCTGTGTCGGCCGCTGGGGAAGGTCCTTGCTCCTTTCGCATGGATGGGCATTCGATCCTCAGTTCTGTGGCGATACTGACGTGGCCTCTGTCCCTTCCTGCCCCACCCTCTGGTGCTCGCTTATTCAGAGGAAAGCAGCTGAAGGGCCAGGAGGCGCAAATGTACAGAGATCGTGTAGAAAGATCATAGTAAACTCACAGAGGATAGGAAAGATAAGAGAGAGGGTAAGATAAAGGAGTCGACACATTTCATGGAGCGTGCTCACCTCAGCTCCTCCTGATGAGCCACGTGGAACTGGGAGAAGTGAGAGGGACCCTTTACTGTCTTGGGACATTTATAGGTAGCCTTAAGACATGCCTATTCAGTAGGTACATGCGTCACAAGGTGGGTGGTACCCACATTAAGGTCCCTGAGCTCACAGGTGAGGAAACTTAAGGGTAAGTTATTGGGGTAAGATATGAGGGGGTGTTAGATGACACCACAGGGAGATAAAATCAACCAGGTGCTCACTTTAAGGCAGCATCGCTGTTGGAGGAGAATCTGTGGGAACGATATTTAAAGCAGGATCATGTACTTGGACTTGACCTCTAACTTACCAAAGTGGAGGCTTTCCTACCGGGGAATACTGTACCAGCTCTCCATATTCCCTCTGTTATAAGGTAGGAAATACAGCCCTCGTCTATTTCCCTCCGTGTCAGTTTCCCACAGCTTGTCTCTGTGCCTGTGCTGTGCCTTCTGACACCGACGTGATTAGGGGACATGCCACACGGCCTCGGCCTCGCCTGCATAACCCTCTTCCCAAACAGGGCCACCTCCACAGGTATCTGTTGTTCCTTGTTGCTTACACAGAACCCCAGTGGCACGTAGCGGTTATGCATTGGGCTGCCAACTGCAAGGTGGGCTGTTCAAAACCACCAGTCTCTGTCCTCGAGAAAGAGGAGGCTTTCCTGTAAAGAGTCACAGCTTCCGGTGGTGGTGAGTCTGGTTTCGAGATTGGGTTCCCTTGGACTTGATTCTGACTCAGGGTGGCCCTCCTGCACCCAGAGTAGAACTCCCCGAGGGTTTACAAGGCTGCCACCTCTCAGAAGCAGATCGCCACACCTGTCTTCTGAGGCACCTCTGGGTGGGTTGGTTGAACCGCCAACTTTTAAACCAATACACAGTCCGGCGCTCCACCCTTTGCACCACCCGGGGGACTTCAGTCTTCCGCGGGTCTGAGGTTCAGGATTCCAGCACACATTTGCTGGGGGGTGGGGTGGGGAGTGAGGGGATGTCAATCCATCATCACCCAGGATCATCAAATAGTATAACGCACACCTTGCCACCATGGCCTGACACTGGGAGTTTTTTCCCTTCCCTGGCTCCACATTTCGATTCTGCCCCAGCCCTGGCACAGCAGTAGCTCGAGTAAGGGGTTGTGCGGGTGTGCACTCTGTTGGTGGTCACTGCTGATCAGGGATTCTATAAAGGATGCTTGCGGGGAGGGGAGATGGATGTGTGTGCTCAAGGTACAAGGGCTTATGTGCCTAGAATGCGATGGGGAAAGAGGGAACAGGACCGCTTCCTGCAGTGGAGATGGGCACAGTCCTTCCCTGACTGCACTCCCAGGCCACTCATAGAGGCGCAGGCACCTCGCCTCACCGTGGGGGACGTGCCAGCGCCATCACCGTCATCCACATCCACGTGCGCCGCACCCTTGGTTGCTGGGGTTGTTCTGGAGGTGTGTGTCGGTGAGCCTTCGGCAGGAGGGCAGGGGAAGACCCTGAGGTCCTCCTTCCTCCCCCCATGGGGAGCCAGCAGCCCCATATGTGTCCGAAACAGGTGCAAGCCACCAAAACTATTATATTTACTGGGTGGGGAACAGCCGAGGGTATACATGACATAGTCGCACGTGGAAACCCTGATACCTCCCACTTATTTGACAGTTTGAATTTCCAAGCACTGGGGTGCTCTTTTAATTTACACACACACACACACACACACACACACACACACACACACACACACACACACACAGTGCTTCAGAGGCCTGGGGGGGGTATGCTTTGATTAAGGTTTGTGTCACATAAGTCATTTATCAAAACTCATCGGATGGTTGGCTTAGGACGTCTGTGTTCCATTGTTGGTAAATCCCACCTTAAAGAAGCACTGTCAGTAACAAACAGCTACTGTAGGGAATGACAAGAAGGCTGAGGTGCCCAGGGGTGCGGTGGGTTGGTGTCCGCAGCTGCACTCTGAGATGCAGGAACATGACGCGGGTGGTTGACTCGAAGCGTAGAACTGAGACAGTGGCTTCACGGGTGTTTCCTGTGCATTTCTTTACACGGTTTTTGCTAGACGGAACTTTTCCTGGTAAAATGTCGAAACAGAAGAGCAGCCCATCACCGTTATTTGCGTTCTCTAGAGCATCCAGAAGCTTATCTCACCAGCAGGCAGTCCCCTGGGGAGACACAGTTCCCTCCCTGCCAGCTGCCTTTCCCTGCTCCCGAGAGCTGGTGCAGGGACTTGAAGCGGGAGTGGGAAGGCCCTGGGCTACTCTTTCCACTTGGCAGGAACCTGAAGCCGGCTTGGGCTTCATTGGATGGTGTGGAACCTTCCAGGTGTGAAGTTGGGTAAATTCTGAAAGACAGCACTTCCTGCCCTGCCGGCAGAAGGCTGACGGTTCTCTGCAGCCCCAGAGCCTCGCCTGAGTGCCTGCTGACCAAAGGCACTGCTGGCCACTAGGGAGTGTCGGGAAGGGCGCTGTGAAACGAATGTGCCCTGTGAACTTTTACCCAGTGACAATCAAGATTTTAGATCAAGAAGAAGAGGAATGAAGCTACCCTGCTGATAGAAAGAAGGAAGGCCTTGCTGCCATTGAGTTGACGCTGACTCATAGCGACCCTACAGGATGGGTGGCACTGCCCCCTCCCCCGTGAGTTTCTGAGACTGTAGCTCTTTATGGGAGTAGAAAGCCGCACCTTTCTTCCTCGGAGCAGCGGGTGGTTTCGAACTGCCAACCTTGTGAGCTGCCGACCTCGTGACCACTGTGCCCCCAGGGCCCCCGGTCAGTGATGAAGAATCACAGAGCTGGGATGGGCGGTTGAAGAGGTTCCCAGACTCAGTTGGCCCACCGTGCCTTTTTCAGGAAAGAAAAGACTCAGGGCCCCCTGGCAACTACCCTGTTTCCCCGAAAATAAGATAGTGTCTTATATTAATATTTGCTCCCAAAGATGCGCTAGGTCTTATTTTCAGGGAATGTCTGATTTTTCCATGAAGAAGAATACGGTACACATTTATTGTTGAACAACAAAAAAAGAAATGTATTACCTGTATATGATACGGTAGTAGTTGTCATCACAAACCAGCATAACCAGACAAACTGTGAATCTTATAGTATCAAGAATTTCTTGTTACTATCATTATTTCCATGTACAACAATCTGTGGTATATTTACTCATTTATTCAATGACAGTCATGTCATCATCTTTTGGAACATCATCATAACAATCCAAACCCTTATTTTTGGGGGGATGCCTTATCTTTCAGCAAGAGGCAAAACTGTAAGTAGGTCTTATTTTCAGGGGATCTCTTACTTTCGGGGAAATGGTAAAAACTTTTGTGCTATTAGGTAGCCCATATGAAGCCCTACCGATGAAGCATTGGTACCTGCTTTCGCAGCACCCTCACCCCCACCCCATTATTCCTGTGCCTCCTAGGGGTGGTGGCACCCCATTGACAAAGAGCAGTCTACTGAAAGGGAGCATTCTGAACGACGGTGCCTTCAGCCGAGCCCTTCCGGACTGAAGTTCCCTTGGACCCCCCTCACAGAGTCCGCTTCACAATGAGCCCAGAGACATGTTTGCAACAGGCTGCAGACGGGACAAAACGTTCCTGGTACCCCAGTCATCATGCTCCACAGAGGAGGCGTCCCCGTGTATTTCTCTCATCTCCCCTTCCAGTTCGCCCAGTGAGGTAAACAGCAGGAATGGTCATCCAGTGTGTTCCCTGCTCCTGTGATGGACGCCCCGGACTCCAGGAAGGTCTATTTTTCAGCGCTTCTAATGACATCCTACGTCATCAACGGTGACAGGAAAGAACTTTGAGCTGTCACATGCGGAGAGGAGATACTGCCCCAGGGGGACGAGCAGAGATTTTCAAATTAGATGTGAGACCCAGGCTTCTGACTGCGCACCCCGACGAGCCCCGTTCTTATCACTGAGCCGCACTGACAGGCTGGTCACATGCTTGTGTGGTCTGAGTACACGCTCAACAGCAACAAGATAAGTTATTTTTAAAGTCATATGAAAAACCAACAACAAAACGCCTTGGGACATCGTGGTTCCTTGATTGGAAGACACTCAGAAACCCAGAGGCAGACACCATGGATCCAGACCGATGGCTCGGGCCAGCCCGGTTTGTGGACTTATATCCGAGGTGGTCTTGAACAGGAGCTGACCGCAGCACGCTGAGAACAGCAAGTCACATAGCCGGTCAACTGTGGGCAGACCGACTCTAGGATTTGAGTTCACAAAGCAGATTCTTTTTTAAGGGAGTAAGACACAAAGCACATGGTCTATTTTGTTCCAAAATAATCTGCAATACTACTAGTAGGTCAACTTTTTTTTTCTCTCCCAATTCAGTTCAATTAACTTTTTAAATGAAAAAAATGTACTCCTCCATCCCTCAAAAGAAAGAAATTCTATTAGACTATATTAGGAGCTCTGGTGACACTGGTTAGGCTTTGGCTGCTAACCACAAGGTCGGCAGTTCAAAACTACTAGCCACTTCTTGGGAGAAAGATGGGGTTTCTACTCCCATAAAGAGTTACAGCCCTTGACCCAGTTCTACCTTACACATCTGGCTAGAGCGGAGTACAGACATTGATACAGATAAGAGCTCTGGACACACGGAATTCAGAACAGATAGACCCCCTCAGGAGCAGTAGTGGGAGTAGCAAT
>NW_022111320.1:47423375-47434839 GCF_000313985.2 Echinops telfairi
TAACAGAAGTAGTGCGGTGGCAGAAAGAGTTGGTGTTCAAAGAAGGGAATGTGGAGTGGAAGCATGTCTGATCTCTGCATGTGGAAATCTGCCTTGGGGGCTACAGGAAGTCAGACATGGCCTTCACACAATTTCCTTGGTAATTAAAGAAGAAAGTCTTTGATGCTCACATGAACATTCTAGTTGAAGACATGCAGGGGGTGGGGGGGGCAGGGTCTGCCGCTCTACTGGCAGCATTACAATGATACTGCTAACTCCTGGCATCGTAAGCACTTTTAAGACAGGTGTGCAGATTAATGGCAGTTAATTGCACAAGATACTTAAAATTAGTTCCTGCACATAAGCAAGGGTGAGGGCTGAATAATACTGAGTAGTAAAGTGGCAGTGAATGAGGTGCATAATTAAAGAGATTTCTCTCCCGCGAGGAACTATAGTATAGTTAATTCACACGCTGTGTCTCTTCTTCTTAAAGTATTCCAAATCTTGCTAAAATTCAACCCCTGACCTATTAAAGATGGAAAGCTCCTAATCATATTTTAAATACCCTGAGACTGACATTCTATACCACCTATGGTGCTTTCTGTTCTATTATCATCACTAGCAAAGCCTGCCTCCCGTGAATTGTACATATGAAGATTTTTGAAGCAGTACACGTTTTGTTATCTTTATAATTACCACAACAAAGGAGAATATCTTCCTTTAGATTTCACCAAACCCTCCTTGTATCGTTCAACTCGTTTTCTCTCTTTGTGTCTGGTAAATAAGAATAGCAGACAATCTCCTTCAGGTGCTGTTTATCCAAGATGCCACTCTCATTTGTACATCATCATCCACTTGTTTAAAAATAGCTTTGCAGTTGGAAACTCCCTCACAGAAGGGCCACACGGAAGGGACGACTCATCCAGGGTGCAGTGTAGCACTAACAAAACACACAACATGCCTCTTAGTTCTTAAATGCTTCCCTTCCCCCCGCCCCCACTATCATGGCCCAACTTCAACCTCACAAATCCTGCTAGACCAATGTATGTACACTGGTACAGATAAGAGCTTTAGACACACGGAATCCAGGATAGATAAACCCCTCAGAAGCAGTAATGGGAGTAGTGATTCCGTGAGGGGATAGGAAGGGAGGGGGGGAAGAGTGGAAGGGGAAACTGATAGCAATGATGGATATATAACCCCCCCCCCAAGGGGATGAATAACAGAAATGTGGGTGAAGGGAGGCAACAGTCTAAGACATGAAATAACAATAATATATAATTGATCGAGGATTCATGAGGGTGGGGGAAGGAAGGGGAAAAAGAGTAGCTGATATCAGGCGCTCAGGTGGAAAGAATATGTTTTTGAAAAGTTGATGGCAACGTATGTACAAGTGTGCTTAATACAATTGAATGGTGGATGGTCATAAGCTTTGTATGAGCCCCCCCCGCCCCCCCAAATGATTAAAAAACAAAAGTTACAGTCTTGGGAACTCACAGGGGGAAGTTCTACCCTGTCCTATATGATCGCTGAATGTCAGCGAGTGAGATTAGGTGACTATCCAAAAACAGTGCCCTATTGCCATCAGGTTCAGCGATGACACTGGGATTTCTCTGTGGGAGCGCTGAGAGCTACTCTGCGGTTCTCTCAGCCAGTGTGTTCTCAGTGATGGTGCTGTTGAGCAGAACCAAAGCTGTCCCTCAACCAGACCTGGGGTCACCACGAAGCTATAACGGGCTACCCCTGTGTCTCTAAAACGTGCTGTGTGCTCGGACGTGGCACTTGTCTTTCATGGTAACGGGGACGCATCCGACAGCTTACATGAAGTCATGCTGCAGTAACAAATGGCCCGCCCTCAAATCTCAGAGGTTCTTAACCACAAGGGCTTATCATTCGCTCACACGCCATGCTAATTGTGAGTAGGTGATATTGAGTAGAGCCAATTTTAAATCATAGCCCCTGATAGGTCACAGGCCAGTGGGTGGGAAGTCTTGTGGATCCAGTGGCGGTGGAATCATCTCAGCACTGGCAGGGGTCTCCATGTGGCTCCTCCAGCTCAGGGCACTAGCGTTGCTCCATGTGTCTTGTCGACAGGCACGTCTGGCAGGGAGGGAGCCTGTGTCCTGCCTCCAGGGCGCTATTTATCACACTGTGAGCTGATTGGTAGGCCAAACTCCACCCCTCCACTCTTAAGTCTCAAATTGACGACAGGTGTAACTACTACAGGGGGCTAGTGGACCCAGCCAAGGCACTCTGGACATTGGCCGGGCAGGATGGGCAGGTCTGCGGGGGGGGGCGGAAGAGGTAGGCCCCCTTCGCTTTTTTGGGACTGTTTGCGTGGCCTCCCTCCTGACTCACCCGTGTGTTCTCGCCCCCACAGGAGCCTGTGTGAAATGCAGCAAAGGGGTGTTTGGAGCCGGCCAGGCCTGCCAGGCCATGGGGAACCTGTACCACGACGCGTGCTTCACCTGTGCGGCCTGCAGTAAGTATGTGTGTGGTGGGACCGTGTGTGTGGCATGGAGTAGGGGCTGGGAACATAAGGACCAAGGGAGGGGGTCTTAGTATCCTAGTGCTGCTATCATAGAAATAGCACACGTGGGCGGTTTTAAAGAACAGAGGTGACTGTTCGAAGAGTGTGGGGTACCAGCCTTCACAATCGAACGGGTCCAAGGGGCACTTGTGTAATTGAGGGTTAAATTAAAGAGACATCAGACAAGCTAAAACACGTGGGTGCTCACCTCTGAGACCATCGTGGAGGAGCCAGATCCGTGCAGAGAGAGAGAAAGAGAATGTCTTTCCAACCAAGGCTACTCTAGGGGCGTGCCAGGCCCCTAATTACGGGGAGTCACAGGCCTAACAGGAAGGGGTTGTATAGTAGGCATAAGCGGGACAGGAAGGCATACGCGTAACAATGGGCTCTACAAGGCTGGCTCTCAGTCAAGGTGGCAGCCTGACCTTGGTGGTCCCTGAGTTGGCTTGACCCTGGGTGTCTTTGGTCTCTGTCAGGGGAACAATCCATTATCCTTCTCAGAAGGGAGTGGGCTCTACTTAGGGTGGGACAGGCATCAGGGCCTGATTGCCCTAGATGCTGACAACCTTCAGGCAGATAACCTTTAAGCAGTTGGCCTCCAAGTGTATAGTCAGAGACTATGTGTTTGTGCAAACAGCACCTTAGGTTTGGTATCTATTATGGGGGGACAGCCTGGAGAATAACTTCTGTCTCCCAAGGAAGAGGCTGGACGTCTGCGCGCAGGGCAAGCCTCGCTCTACTTCCCGTTCTGGGGAAGTCAGCTCCTCTGCGGGCGCCCCAGGGGCTCCTTGGAGAGCTCCACTTGGCAGCCATCGGGCCTCCCTCTGAGCTTGCCTGCCCTCTGCCTACTCTGCTCCCTCAGACACCCACACTGACACTGCCTCGTTAACACAACGAAGAGCCCCCCCACCTCCACGTGGGAGCGCATCCCCAAGCACACGAGCCAGAATCCTCCTTCAGGGGGACACCGGTTCAGTCCCTATTGAAGATCGTCTGTGCCCATGGACACCTGGCCTGTGGCCCTACCCTGCAGGGTGGATGGTTCCTGTAGAACAGGGCTTCTTTCCGGTTGGCGTACGGGGATTAACAACCACCCCTGGCCCCGTCCCCTACCCCCACCCACACATCAGACAGCAGGTGACGTACTTGGTGATCCGTAAACGTCTGAGTTTGTCATGCATCACAGAGCTCTCAGACCTGGTTGGTGGACGGCTCGCTGCCGGGGTGCACATCCCATGCCCTTCTGGCATGTGTCTGCCCCACTGTGGGGACCAGCCAGCCAACGGGTGATGAGCCAGGTACAGTTGACCCCCAAAGGTTACCCGAACCTATGTTCTGGAGGCTGGTGTGTGTGATGCGCACAGGTGCTTGTGTGTGCTCCTCAGGGATTTGTGCACCCGGGCTCAGGCACATGCATATGAGGAAGGTGGCAAACCAGGAGACGGCCCTGTGCTGCCCACGGAATCACTGGAAGCAGCCTTGCTGACAAGTCTAACACCCGACAGGACATTTGCTGAAGCTGACCAGGCCATCGGTGGCTGATGTTTTCTGGTCTCTGTTAAAAGACGCCGTTTGGGAAACACTTTTGGAAAATGTTGTGTTGATGTTCTCAAATCCTCTGCCAAGGCTGGACACCCCCCACCCTGAGGAGAACGGTGCTCTCGAGGGTCTTCAGTGGCTGCGCGTTGGAAAGTGATCATCAGACCCTTCTGAGGTTCCTCTGGGCGGGCTCGAGCCAACAGCCTTTAGCAAAGTCCATTGTAAGACCTGGGGACTCTTGCCATGGCTCACAGGGACCAGTTGGATAAGACAGGCTAGAGCTGCGCTGTAGGTTTTCCAAGGCTTGGCTGGAGCAGACAGCCTCATCTTCCTCCCACAAAGAGGCTGGTGGCTTTGAGCCTTCAACCTTTTCTGGTTAGCAGCACAGCACAGTAGCAGTGCCCCCAGGAGTCCCCTTCCAAGGCTTCCTTGTTCATTCACTCACTGACACGGTAGAACTGCCCCTGTGGATTTCTGAGGCTGTAACTCTTTGCAGCAGTAGAAAGTCTCATCTTTCTCCCCAGATGGTTTCGAACTACTGACCTGTGGCTAGCAGCCTGATGTGTCATCCGATCTGCCACCAAGACTCTTGCCTGATGAGGTTTGCCGCCATCAAGTAGATTCCAACTCAGTGACCCTGTAGGCTAGCAGCTGCCCCTTCAGAGAATGATAAAGCAAAGCCACAGCAGGTGGTGGTGAAGGAGTTCTTACTTAAGATCTGGCCCAGGGCTCTGCAGCCTGGCTGCTCCCTAGAATTACCTGGGGAGATTTTAACCTGGTGCCCTGGCCCACCCAGAGCCATGGAGTCAGAATGCCCTGGGCGTGGAGTAGTGGGTGTTTTCAAGGCTCCCTAGGTGGCTGCTGTGGGTGGCCAGGCCAAGCACCACTGACCTGGTGTCTGGCTTCTCATTTTGGACACCCGCCCCTCGGAGCAGGGCAGGGGCTCGCTCACAACTAAAGAGTCACAGCACTCTTGGGACCCATCCAACAGCTCCTTGGGGGATTGGCTCTCTGCTCCCCCAAAGATTACAGCTTTCTAGGGCAGTTCTGTTCTGTTACCCAGGGCCACGGCGAGCCGGAGGTGCCAGGCAATGAAACCTGTCAACAACAGCTCACCGCTGGTTGGTGGTACAGTCGGAGGCTCTCCTGGGCCCACAGCCTGCTGGCTTCCAGTAGCTTTGACCAGCGGAGCATGGGCATGGGCACCGGCATGGCTCTTAGCCTGCGGAGCCCTTATGACCTGCTCTGTGCCCACGTTGTAAACCTCTCATGCTCAGCCTCACCGCTTTCCCGCAAGACGCACGCCCGAGAGCTCAGCACATGGTTCTTTGTTCCCTGTGGGCAGGTGGGGTGTGGTGGGGGGCGTTGTAAAAACCTCTGGAGTGCAGTGAAGTTGACCGTGCATCGTCCATGGAGACCCTAGGTGCTGCCTGGGGCCTCGGGCCTCCTAGCCAGAGCCCTGCCATACTCGGAGTTATCAGAGGGCTCTGCAAGGGAGGCTCATCCCCAGCCGGCAAACTGCAGTGGCTTACGCCTCTGTGGCCTTTGACCAGATTCACGTCCCTCTTGTTTGTTTGACACTAGCTGTGTGTCACAAAAGGAGCCAAGTCTTTTCAGTTTTTCTTTCCCTCTTTTTAGAGCCATTCAAAGACCGGTGGTTAGCTCTCAGGGGTCAGAATCTAGCGGGTTTTCAAGTCTGTAACCTTTTTTTTTCTCTCTCTCTCAGTTAGACATTATGTACTTAATGTGTTTACACACATACATACATACATGCATGCATACATACATATATATACACACACACACACTCACCCTTTGGCTTATGGGGGGTTTTACATCTCAAGCAAATTTCTGTCTGTGTTCCTGACGGCTTACTTGTGTTTGACTCTTCCTGTTGTAACACCCTCCTGGCCCCCTCATTCGCTGGGGAGTCAAACCATCTTTAACACCTGTTTCGTGTTACAGCCCTACGAGGGTTGTGATTATGCCCTATGTAAAAAATGATCTTTTAACACCCATGCTTTCTGCAGCTGCTCCTCCACATTCATTCTGTCTTCCAGGAAAAGGAAGTGAATGGATCCGACTCTGGAGTCAGCTGGTTCTACCTGTGGCTTAGGAGAAGCTCTTTATTCCTTAATGGGTTGAGTTGATGCTGCTTCAAATTGTAGCAACAAGGCCAGGCACTTGAGGAAGACCATGCTAGTTCAGGCTTCGATGCAGTCTGGCATTTTAAAGCACCCTGTTGGTGCAGTGGGTTGGACTGCTAGCTGCAAGGCCAGCAGTTCAAATCCGCTTGTTGCTCCTCAGGAGAAAGATGAGGCTGTTTACTCCTGTAAAGAGTTACAGTCTCGGAAACCCACAGGGGCAGTTCTACCCTGTCCTGTGGGTCAGAATCCACTCGATGGAAGTGAGAGAGAGAGCGCGCGCATGCGCGCGCGCGAGCTTTTAAAGCAGGCCACGTGATCTGGTCTCCATCCAATCACGTCCTCTTTCCATATCAGTCAAACAGCATTTCTTTCTTCCAAGCCCATGCCTCTGACCACATGGATTCTCGAATCTCCCCATGACTGACTCCCTGTTCACGTCATACATTTAAGTTCTGTCCCCCTTGAAGGCTTCGTTCAGATACCTCCTCTACCAGGAAGCCCTCCCTGCCCCCTCAGTAGTCGGGAGCTTTTTCTCCTGAATGTGGCACACTCTGCCCTCCTATTAGGGACCGGGGTGACTAGCGCCCTCAGCTGCTGACCAGAAGGCTGACAGGTTTGGGTCCACAAGAGTCACTTCAGAAGAAAGGCCTGGAGATATACTTACCCCCAAAATCAGCCACTGAAAACTCCGTGGAGCCCACACGGGTCACCACGAGTCAGAATCAATGAGACTCCAGCCGCCAGCCTGGCTTGGGTTTGGGCATTCTTGTTGGTGTTACCTTGTAGACTGGGGACCATTCTCCACGGGTCTCCCTTGCCGGCAAGCCACACCCCTCTGTCAAAAGGCAGGCGGCCCACATCGCACTTTGCTGTGGGCGTGGCACACAGTCTGGTTTGGGGAGCCGGCCGCTCCTCTCTAGATGCAGCTGTAGGAGTCGCAGGTGGGGCTGGAGGCCAGGCGTGTACCCTCGCAGCGTCTCCTGGACCCTGGAAATGACACTTGTACATGTATGAACTGGGACCTGGCTGACAGTTGGTGACCTGCCTTGTGATTGGCTGCTGTGCTGAGAGCCTAGCTCTCTCTATATAGAGGAAGACCTGGCAGCAGACTAGACTTGAAGGACTGCTAGTGTCTCACAACTCTCTCTCACGGGGGTGAGTTGCACTGAGCCATTTGTACTTCATAATTTAACTGTTCATTTCTTGTATTATATATTTATTTATATATAATTTAGCAGTTCATTTCTTGTGTTATATATCTAATTGTCTTTATAAATAAATATATTAAATTATCAGCAATTTGGTTTTATCTCTCTAGAGAACCCTGTCTAACACAGACAACCTGTGGCTTGCATCAGGTGCACTTTAGTCCACAAAGGGACATCGGTGCTCCTTAACCCTTTAAAGAGGTCTTTTGCCCAATGCAGTGCATCCTGGTTGTACAAGTTGAAAAATGATGGATGACGTCTAGCACAGTTATATAACTTTCTCCCGGGTCTCCCCCTAAAAACTGGAGAGGAGAGCCCATGCCTTGGGCTTAGGCGTTACCCCATCAAAGGCAGGTGGGAATTAAGTCAAAACCATTCAGTCGGTGTCAGGCTTAGCTCAGAAGAGGACCGGCCCACTCCAGGGACGTGTGGGTCGAGGTGCCTAACCTAGCGTTTATATTTCTGAATGGAAGTGCACCCTGTGATCTGCTGACCATATCTAAGGGGGAGAAAGAAGAAAATAAGACACAGGTGAAGAATATCTGTTACCGCCCATTCCGCTTTCAGAAGCAGAACGCCCCGAGTCTGCTAAAGACCCCGAGTGGATTTTACAGTGAAGTCTCACAACTAGGGGAAAGTCTATCTGAGTTAGTGAGAAGCCTGCATCAAAAACACTAAATAAATGTGTTCATTTTCTCCATAAAGTCACCAGCTCTAAGTCCAGCACGGGAGAGCAGAGGTGCTTAATAAATAGGGCTTTTGACCCAGTGAGTTAGGATCTGAAATACAGGAGGCTTCCTGTCAGCTGTTTTGTTTTTCCTCCCAAGTCCAAACCCAAGGTCACTGTTGTCAGGTCAATTCTGACTCATAACAACCCTTTAAAACCAAAAACCAAACTCACCGCCATCGAGTCAGCACTGACTCATAGCGACCCTGTATGACGGACGGGTAGACCTGCCCCCGTGAGTTGCCGAGACTGTAACTCTTCACAGGAGTAGAAAGCCCTGTCTTGATCCTGAGGAGCTGCTGGTGGTTTCAAACTGTGGACCCTGTGGATCGCAGGCCAACGCATAACCAGTACGCCACCAGGGCTCCTTATACTGCCTCTGAAATCATGTTTACTTTTTCCATCACTTTATAAATGACTTCTTCCGCCCAGTCTTTGAAAATGCTCACAGATTCTGAACTTGGGGGTTCAGATTAGTTGATCCAGAACTTGGGAGGTCTTATTTTGGAATCCCTGGGTAGTGGATTAAACGTTGAGCAGGGTCAGTAGTTCAAATCCACCAGCCACTCATAGAGAGACAGATGAGGTTTGCTTCCATAAAGATCCCAGCCCTTAACTCACGACAGTCTGCCTCTTCACAATGAAGTTCCAAGGACGCTTTCTGGAGTTTACTATGAGCACATGAGAGCGGGCCAAGTTACGCTATACCTGCAGTAGCTCACAAATCCTTGTAGAAACCCAGTGTTTCAGGGTGATCTTCACTTTACAGGCGGTGTGGTTACAGAGCTGTTAGGTAACAGCGCTTGAGAGCAGGACAGTGTGGAGCCACAGCCCTTGTTCTAAGCCACTGTGTTCAATTGAGGTGACCTTTGCTTAGAGAGTAGGAGCCCTGGTGGCGTGTGATTATGCATTGGGCTGCTAACCCCAAGGTCTGCAGTTCAAAACCACCAGGCTCCAAGGGAGAAAGACGGGGCGTTCTGCTCCCCGTGCACAGTTAGAGTCTCGGAAACCCACAGGGCAGATCTGCGCTGTGCTCTCGCGTCACTGTGACTTGGCATCCATTCGAAGGCAGTGAGAGTTGCTTAGATAAAATGAACATGTTCTCCAGAAAGGGCTCTCCTGCGTCTGGGTTCAGCTACCGCCCCAGCGCTGTGCGATGTGAGAGGCAGGGTCCCTGAGCACACTCAATCCTGAGTGCAACCGAGGGGGCTGGGACTTGGAAACGAGGTGGTGGAACTTCAACCAGGGATGCACCCTCTGTGGAGAAAAGGATTAAGGGTCTGTTCTGTCTTCAGGCCTCTGGTTCCTGTATTTTTGAGGCTTCCCAATGCCTCGGCCCATTTGGCATTTGTCCAGGAGCTGAATGAGTCAGCTCCAGCTCAGGAAAAAACTGTAGCCCAAGAATGTGAGAAAGGAAGAGTGGTAGAGTGGGTAGAGATCAAAGGAAATCTGTGGGCGAGAGCGGGATTAAGAAACAGCCCAGACCGCTGGGAGCTGGGGATGGGGCTGTCTGGCGGGATGGGCCCCTGAGACTTGGCATGTCAGAGGGTCTCTGGTGGGTGTTTGCAGCGGTCATTGTACAGGTGAACTGGAGGGGGACTAGACTGGGCTTCCAGGAGCAGGCTTCTATTGATCCAGCCAAGAAACCTTGAGGCCCCTGGCCGTTAGGAGAACATTAGAATCTTCGTGCCTTTGGCGTGACTGGGGCTACGTTTGTGGGGGAGTCCCTAGTGGTCCATGTGGTGAACGGGCTCGCTGCTCACTGAACGGTTAGTGGTTTCAGTCCACCCAGAGACAGTTGGGTTATTTTCCCTTCTACGGTTTTTGAAGTTGAACGCTTTCCATGAACCTAAATCAGACCTATACATTTGTGAGTGGCTGCAAGTATTTTTCTAGAGCTATGTGGTTACTTTTGTCTTCGTTTATTTATTTTTTATTGTATTTAATGGAATTACAATTGAAATTGTATTGACTCAAGAAAACTTTGGATCACTCTCAGCTGATTCTAAAAGTCAGTGTTCCGTTGTGTAGATTCTCGGCAATCACAGGGGTTCTCAAACTATGGCCCATGGGCCACATGCGGCCCGCCGAGGACATTTATCCGGCCCACCGGGTGTTTTTGCCTCATTTGTTCTTTTACTTTAAAATAAGATATGTGCAGTGTGCATAGGAATTTGTTCATAGTTTTTTTTAAACTATAGTCTGGCCCTCCAATGGGTCTGAGGGACAGTGAACTGGCCCCCTGTTTAAAAAGCTTGAGGACCCCTGCTCTAACATAAAGTTCCAAGGGAGGAAATGGAATCTTGTAAAATTAATGTTCATTAACGATTTTATTGTGGACAAAAATTTAAGATTAAAAAAATGAGAAAAATCATTAGAGATAAGGATAAGATCATTTGCATGCCATCAGAATTTTATGTAAGCTTTACTTTCATAAGAAATTCTAATGCATTAGAGATTTTATGGGGTGTGTGTGTGTTTTGGGGTGGGAGGGGGACTTCCCCAGTACAACTCTTCTGGCCTTTTCCTCCACCAATGTGATTTTTCGAATTTTTCTTACGTCTTCCTCACAAGTTAGATTCTGCCTTGCATTTAATGGCCAAGCACATCTCCTTAGAAGCTTCTGTTCTGTTTGGACCTCTATTAGAAAGCACACCCACAAGACAGGCTTCTTTGACCGAGAGAGTTTCTCTGTAGACCCCCACTGATCACAGAGACTGCGTGTAAACACGCTGTGTTTGGAAAGAACACACCAGTATGAACTGGAGCCGCTGGGGCCCCATCACCTTCCTTGTTGTCACCCCTCCCTCTCTTTTCTCCGTTCAGTTTTATCCGCCCCGTGGTTCACATCTGCAGTTCTGTGCCCCTAATACCGGTCGTAACATGAGCGCCATCTCCTCACTTGGTCCTCCCAGTCACACTCATCTTATACATGTTGATACAGAGCCTCAGAGAGGCTGCACAGCTGGGTGAGGGTGGGCAATTCGGGGTCTGGGGTGTCAGTTCAGACCCAGGGTCCCCAAGCCTGTGTTGTTCTTGGCAGCACAGCAGTGGTTCTACCCCTTGACCAGGTCCCCATCACCAGGAGCAGACTCCTGGCTCCCTGCAGACACCCTGTTGCACATGTGCAGGGAGCACGCTGGAGGGACTGATGGAGCTGGGTGACCTCCCTAACTACACCTCTTTACCTTCATTTGAGCTTCCAGCTCTCTGGTCTCTCTCCTGTCTTATGCATTCAGTACGGTACCAACCAGGTCTCTCTCCTGTCTTATGCATTCAATACGGTACCAACCAGGTCTCTCTCCTGTCTTATGCATTCAATACGGTACCAACC
>NW_022111320.1:47434939-47436627 GCF_000313985.2 Echinops telfairi
GTACCAACCAGGTCTCTCTCCTGTCTTATGCATTCAATACGGTACCAACCAGGTCTCTCTCCTGTCTTATGCATTCAATACGGTACCAACCAGGTTTCTCTCCTGTCTTATGTATTCATTATGGTACCAACCAGGTCTCTTTCTTGTCTTATGCATTCAGTACGGTACCAACCAGGTCTCTCTCCTGTCTTATGCATTCAGTACAGTACCAACCAGGTCTCTTTCCTGTCATATGCATTCAATATGGTACCAACCAGGTCTCTCTCTTGTCTTATGTATTCATTATGGTACCAACCAGCCCCATGGGGGCTATTAAGCATCTGATGTGACTTAGTGTGACTTCATCTCACTGCCATTGAGTCAATGCCAACTCATAGCCACCTTATTGGACGGGGTAGAACTGCCCCTGTGCGTTTCGGAGACTGTAAATCTTTACAGGAGAGCAAGCCTCATCTTTCTCCAGCAGTGCTGCTGGTGGCTTCGAACTGCTGACCTTGTGGTTAGCAGCCCAGCGTGTAACCCGCTGAGCCTAGGATGACTTAGAACCTGCAGTTTTTATCTCTCATCATTGCAGTTTAAACAGCCCATCTGGCTCATGCTTTCATTCTGTTGTCCCTCTTTTCGCTTTCTTGATTGGTAGCATTTGCAGCATAAACGTTTCCGCACCTTTTCATTTTGATGTAGTCTAACTTTTCTCCTTCTGCTACTAGTGTTTCCGGGGACATGTGTAAGAGAGCCTTGCCCAACCCAAGATTATGTTTAAGCTTTCTTCTAAGAGTTTGATACGTGTGGCTTTTACATGTAGGTCTGTGGGCCGTGTTGAGTTGATTTTTGTGTATGGTGCGAGGTAGGGATTCAGCAGCAACCTCTTGGACGTAGTTGTCCTCACATCATTTGTTGAAAACTGTTCTCCACTGAATTGCCTCGGCAAACTTATTAAAAATCAGTTGAATCCTATCATATGGGTGTATTTTTTGTCTCCTATTTTTATTCCATTGAACTAGTCCGCTGTCTTGTAAAGAGGGTTAACTAATAAGGGGGGGGGAAAGTCTTATTTACTCATGCAGTTACCACTTTTGGCCCTCTTCATTCTGTGTTTCATGGGAGAAAGGTGAAGTTTTTGATGCCTGTTAAAAAACTTAATCTTGGAAACCCACTGGGGTAGATCTACCTGTTCTACAGGCTCACTATGGGTTGGAATCCACTTGATGGCAGTTAATTTGGTTTTTATGTTTAAGAGTTTTCCATTCCTTTGCTTAGATGCAGTTTACAGATCTCCATCTGATACTATGTTCCTTCTTCTTGAAGGACTTTCTCGGGAGAAAACAGACTTGTTTAGTGAGGGGAGGGCAGGGAGGTAGTGACCCAGATCGGCTGCTGCTGAATTTGTTTCAGCTTCTGTAGGTCTGAATCCATCTTTATTACACCTGTGTCTTTAAAGGGTATTTTCAGCTCAGTTTAGAATTCTAGGCTTTTCGTTTTACCTTTCAGTGCTTTAAACCTATTTTCCGACAAAGTAATAATACTTTATAAATTACCAAGAATTCACAGGGAGGGGGAGCAGAGAGGGAGGGGAAAAATGAGGAGCTGATTCCAAGGGCTCAAGTAGAAAGCAAATGTTTTGAGAATGATGGTGGCAACATGTGTACAAATAAGCTGATATACAGTGGATGGATGTATGGATTGTG
>NW_022111320.1:47438186-47439396 GCF_000313985.2 Echinops telfairi
ACACACACACACACACACAATGTGTTACCGGCTACTGATTCCATTCCGAGTCTTTTTCATTAAGCACACTTTAGTTTTCCTCTCTAGAAGTTCCATTTAGACTTGTCAAAAGAATCTTCGATGTTGCTTCTTAATGTTGTGGGCCTGTGGAATGTAGTAACAGTCATGGTGGTTGTCTTCCTCGGTTCCTGCTAACCAGAATGTCTCAGGGGCAGTTTAGTACATTGATTGAGGACCCTTCTCAGTAGAGTCTGCGCTTCCCTGCCTCTTTGCACGCCTGGTCATCTTTGGCTGTGAATCTTACCTGGTTGGCCCCTGGGTACTTTTGTATTATTTTAAATGGTCTTATGCACTTCGGGGAGTGGGGGCAGTTGAGCACAGAGCTCCTGTCCAACCTTCCTTTTCTGACTTGTTGGGCAAGTTTGGAGCCTAGCTCCATCCAGGGCTAGTTATTCCCCAGACCGGAGGCAAAGTCCTCCTGGTGTTTTTCTCGATACTGTGTGAATGGCCGGTGTTCCCTGTCGGCCTGGTAGGATCAGGCACTGTTTCGGGCCTCATGGGAGCATGGCTTGTTTGTTTGTTTGTTTCCCCTGGCCTTGGCCAGTTTCCTCATACACTTGAGTGCCCAGCACCCTGCTGGGGCTGGAAGGAGACCTTCTGCAGATTCCGGGGGCTTCTCGCTGTGCACTGTTTCCCTGCTCGGATCCCCTTGTCCGTGGCCTGGGGAAGTGGGACTGGACAACAGGAATGGACTCTCACAGCTCCGAGGAGGAAGAGGAGCCAGGAGTGGCAGGGAAGAACTAGCCTCAGGTTGTGAGGCAAGGCCACTCCCAGAGGGTCCTGGCTGAGAGAAGAAACTCAGAGACTGACTGGGGGAGCATTGATGATACATCGGCAGTGGAGAGGAGCTCCGGGCCAGTTGAATTGCATCAGAACCACCACCAGGGCTTTGATGCTGTACCTTCCCCTTTTCTAGTATATATTTCACAAGGAAATAAGTTCTTTAGCAGATGGAAATGAAAAAAAAAAAGAAGCCTAAACAACACGAAGGTGGAAAAGCTGTGGATGCCATTGCTTGTGATTGAGGCATGTCTCAATCACATTTCCCCAACCATGCCCTTTACCACAGTTAAACTGGGGAGGAGAAAGAGGGAGGTGGCCATGGGTGTGGTTTGAGCTCAGGAAGTTTCCTTCGAAGGATGTGAAGGAC
>NW_022111320.1:47439613-47441693 GCF_000313985.2 Echinops telfairi
CTGCTGTGAGCTTCCTGAACCCAGGAATCCCGATGGCATCTTGGTTTCGTTTAAGTCGCACTGATCTGCTTGACTTCTCCCTGCTGCTGTCGTACGTACACGGAATACCTTTTAAGAGCCGAGTCCCTGGGTGGAGCAAATAAACAGTTGCCGGACTTGGGTGCTAACAGAAAAGTTGGAAACGCGAGTTCTGCACAGGGGCGCCTCAGAAGAAAGGCCTGGTGACCGGCTTCTGAGAAATCAGCCCTTGACCACCCCCATGGGCCCTTCCATGCTGACACACGCGGTGACACACTCCACGGCTACTGGTTCAAGAGTGAGCCTCGTCCGGTAGAGGCCGTCTGAAGAAGTAAACTTGCGGCAAGCTTCTCCAACTGTTCCGGCCACAGGTGCGACAGCCGAGGACTGGAGTTTCTCGTGCTGTTTTATGTTGTCTTCATTAACTTCAGTGTCCTTCTAAGTAGGCGTGTGGGGGCCACCTGAGACAGTGCCCAGGTAGAATAAGGTAACGGGCGGACTGAAGACGACGAACACTGTCTAATTTTTACTTCCTTTTTTCAGAAACCACTTGGTTGTCTGGACAACTTTGCAATGTTCCTTTTCAGGGAGATCTCCTGCAACTCCTGAGATTTGTGGTGGCATCTTACAGCTAAGGGCCAATTACTGTCCATGCCCCCCCCCCCGAATTAGATTATAGGTCCTTTCTATTTCTAGAGGGCACGGAGATGGGCGAGCATTAAAGATTGGTTTTTCACTCCTCAGATGAAATGACTGAGCACTCCGGATGCTGCATCCTCCAGGGCTGCCCTGGCTGGACCAGGCGCCTCTCTCTTTTCATCTGAACGTGCCCCCGGACGTTAGAAGCTAGTCATTCGCTGCATCTACGGGAAGCGGATTTCTGGGGTGGATTCGCACTGAGTCTGGATGTTTATCACACAGTATTTGATAAACCAGTGTGGACATGGGGAGATGAAGGGCACTTTGTGAGTACTGCGCCCTGAAACGTCGGCAAGTTTGCCCGACTCTCACTTTTCTCTCCCCATTTGCAAAATGCAGACTCAGTAGAACTCCACCATGATGTGAGAGTGCGCCTCAGTGGGCTAGAATTCAGGGTCGCATTTACACAAGGCTCCCTAAGCCAGCCGGCCTTCCCCACTGGCCAGCCTGGAGTGGCGTTGACCATTCTGCCCTGGTTGTGGTTTGGTGCCACCTAGTGGTGTTGGTGGAAAAGGACATCTTGTTGGGTAAAAACTTACTGATGTCAAAGTCGATGTCGACTCCTCTGGGCCCTACAGGGCGGGGTTCAGTCCCCAAGACTGCCGCTCTTTACGGGAGTTGAAATCCTCATCTTCTTCCCTCAGAGGGACTGCTGGTTTTGAACTGCTGATCTTGTGGTTAGTAGCCCAAATCTGCTGATACTTGGTAACGTGTACCAAAAGCCAAACCAAGCTCAATGCCATGGAGTCAATTCTGACTCGGAGTGACCTGCATGGGGTTTCTGAGGCTGTAAGTCTTTACCGAAGCGGATAGCCTCATCTTTCTGCCAAGGAGCAGTTGGTGGGTTTGAACCACACACACCTTGCAATTAGAATCCAACCCTTACTAGGCAGGGCCACCAGGGCGGGTTTTGGTGTGTTTATGTAATGTTTTTCTCTGAGTTGGGGGTTAGAGGTACCTGCTTTCTGATAAAGCATCTGGTTCCGAGCTCCGTGGGTTCCTCAGGACTTTACGGACCCATTTCTGGAACCACAGTCCGGTGTGCCTCGTTGTCTGCAAAGACGGCCTCTGCCCCAATCCCCACAGCCTCATCCACAAAGACGGCCTACCCAGGCCCCAAGGAACGTAACGCTACCCTGCATTGCTAGTTGACACTCCCGGGCTATGGCTTGGGGATACTGTGTGCCCCCCCTGGAAAGGTTCCCAGATCTGTGAGTGCTCCGAGCAGCAGCCCAGGGACTTCCATGAAGATACTCCTGCTTACCTTCAACCAGCGAGACGCCAGTTGTTGATGACAGTACTCTTGTCAGTGCCATGGCTTCGGGAAACGGGAGTTACAGCATGTTGGGAATGCGTCCCTTCC
>NW_022111320.1:47442416-47444021 GCF_000313985.2 Echinops telfairi
TTTTTTTTTATATACCCACAATATCTTTCCTTAGATTATGCTCCTCTAGAGATAAAACATCATTCTCTAAAAAAATTACTTATCATCAATATACAGTACAGAAAAATTAAGTTCTTGAAGTTTTTAATGTAACAGGTTCAATTAACAATGAAACTGCTTATCTAGTGCTGCGACACCCTCTGACCCTCCATAGGCCCTTGCGAATTGGTGTGTTGAAAGATCAGTGTGGAACCCTGTGCTCCACTCACTTGGCAGGCACTAACCCAACATGAATGTATTTATCTGGGTCATGTTTTATGGAGAATGAGATGTCTCTGTGAAATATGTAAACTTCACACTAAGGTGAGCAGAAGTCCAGTCAATATGTCACAGGAAATTTCAGAGTGATGGCTTTTCCTAAGAGATGATCAGGAAACATATCAAGACCTAATTCCAAAGGGATTCTCTTGTGCTCTATTTGCAAAAGCCTCATTGACAGATTTCTTTTGTTCCCCTTTCACATTCCTCTACTAAGCCAGAGGGTCGAGATGATCAGTCTCTTTTCTAAAGTCTCCCCTGCTTTGCAAACTGATGATTTTCCCCAATTGGCCCACTAACCCCATGCCACCTGAAAGCCCATCGCTGAGATCAGACAGGTTTCCAGGGACTTCGAGGCTGTCTTGCCAGGAGACATGCTAACAAGCCCTAGGACGCTTGCCTACCCCTTTGGGTAGGTATGGGTAGGCCACCCATACCTCCCATTTTCATCTCGTTTTAAAGGCCATTTAACACGGGGTGGGGGGTGTTCTAAAATGGATGTGGGAATGATGATACAATTCTTGATACGATTGAACTATTGAATTGTCTGATATGTAAAGTATCTGCCATTAAAACTGTTGGGGGGTTGGGGGGTGATCCTTCTTCCTCTCGCCAGCCCCCCTTCCCTGAATACTAGTGTTTTCTTCATGCTCTATCGTTGTGCTTTCTGTTTCTCCCTGTAGGCCGGAAGCTGAGGGGGAAAGCCTTTTACTTTGTCAACGGCAAAGTGTTTTGTGAGGAAGACTTCCTGGTGAGTGTGTCTGGCCCTGGGGAGGGGAGTGGGTGGGGAGCCTGGGACTGGACTGGTGTGGACTTGGGAAGCAGCCCTGCTGGACAGTGGCCATGGCCTGCCTTCCATGGAGGCAGGGCTGGCCCTGGCTGCACGGCCCTGTTTGCCTCTGCTCTGACCTGCTCTCCTGGGATCCCATTGCCTCCCAAGGACTGGAAGTCCGTCTGTGTGTCCCTGACTCCCAGGTCTGAACTCCAGCCCTTGGCAAGCCAGCTGGCGAGTCTCCCTGCCCACTGCAGATAGCCTCTAAGCTGTCCCCAGCCGCTTACACCCCCGTGTCTGAGTAGATAGCCTCACCCTACCCTGTCTCACCATATGAAGGAATGTACTGCCCCACAGCTCCTTTCTCTGAAAACTCCAGGGGTGTGTATGTGTGTGAGTGTAATGTGGGAAGGTACAACTCAAAGAACTTAGCCAGTTTGTACGAAGCTAACAACAGAAGGCGCTGACTTGGGACACAGAACTAGACTTGCCTTCGAATCCTTCTGGAAGACCCCTGGTGGTTATGCATTGGGCTG
>NW_022111320.1:47445920-47447468 GCF_000313985.2 Echinops telfairi
GAGAGTCTTGGAAACCCACAGGGACAGTGCCACCCTGTCCTGCTGCCCTGTTGAGTCACCCTGAAGGCAGTGAGTGTGGGTTTGCTCCGGTCATCTCGTTCTGAGACACAGCAGAACAAGAAGCAGGTTTTATGTATTCCATTCTCACGACTCACTAGCCAACTGAGGTCTTCTTGGGCCTCCTTATTATCGTCATTCATTTCTTCATTGGGAACAGTTTTTTCTACTTGGTTGTGAGGTTCATAAATACAGCGTTGTTATCCTGTCTTAAGGATCAGATTGTTCACCCATAGAGAATGGCCTTTAGAGATTTTTCTTATTCGCTCATCAGCAGACACGATTGTGAAATTCTTCTAGTTGCCAAAGAGTTCATCTCCTCTCTGACCTGAGGCGTTATTGGTCATTTCTTTGTTGTTTTGCTGACATCTCACAGAGTGTAAAAGGTGCAAAAGGTCTCAAGTGTGCAGTCAGATGAATGTTTACCTGTGTATGCGTACACCCACATAGCCACCCAGGCCAGGCTGGAGAGCGTTTCCCACCTCCCAGCACGCTTCTCGTGGCCTCCTCTCAGTCACCCACCCCTCCCACCACGGGAACCACTGCCAGGACCTCTTCACCACTTTCGGGGTTTGCTGGGTCAGGACTTTTGGCACGACACGGACTCTGCTGGGTCTGGCTTCTCTCACTCAGTAATAAAGCTACATTTGAGCTTCATTTAGCTATCTGTCTCAGGAGTTCACTTGACTTCATTCCTAAGAATTCTCCTGGATGGGAGTTAATTTATCCATTCTCCTGCAGATGAGGATTTGCGTGGTCTCCAGCCAGGCCTGTTAGGAATAAACACTGTGTGAACACTCTTGGTGTGTGTCTTTGGTGGACATGAATGCGCATTTCTGCTTGTTAAATGCTGGCATTTATAAAACAGCAGTGAACTGGAGCCATGCCCATTTCCTGCTGTTCACATTTTGACAGACGTGAGGAGGCCAGTGCTCTGGAAGAGGCTCGTGGCCATTAGTAGCCAAGGCCTCCCTGGGAAGCAGGGCCCTCCACCCTCTCCCTGGTGGGAGGCGGGCAGGAACCGCTCACTCATGCCTTCACTTCCAACTTCTCTAGTTAGGAACCTTTCTGACAGACTCCCTGCGTACATACGAAGTCAGCAGCCTACAGGCCTTGTAAGCACCATTACACTCTAGTCTTAGTTATTAGTGGCCTAAGATTTCTTTGGGCCTCTGGTTATTTTATTTATGGATTGCCGTATAACAAACCACCCCAAACTTAGTTGTTAAAAACCATAGCGATATATTAGTTGTCATGGGAAAGAACTCACAGTTTCCAGAGGTAGTTATCTGCATACACATGCCCACTAGACACATGCACGCCACTGTTCCAGGGCTATAGTCATTTGATTCTGTGGGTCAAGGCTTAGACCAGGGCTCAGCAGGGCGGTTCTTCTGGGCTTGTGAGAACACCAACTACCAGGCCCTACCCTCTGGGTTTCCGATCGGCTGCAAGTCCTCAGGGGAATTCCACTCTGAGAGCCGACAGGTG
>NW_022111320.1:47447780-47449731 GCF_000313985.2 Echinops telfairi
AAGGCCCAGAGTTTGAAACCACTAGCCACTCCTCGAGAGAAAGACAGAGCTGTCTTAGAACAGCTACGGTTGCAGTCTCGGAAACACAGGGGCAGTTCCACCCTGTCCTATGGAGGGTCACTATGAGTCGGAAGGGACCGATGGCTGTGAGTTCTTGGTTTAGGATTGACGTGGGCCTTCGGGAGGGGAGAAATTCACGGTGTTCATCTTTGGAGGTGATGTCTCTCGCATGTACAACATTGTGAACTTGAACCTGCAGTCTCACCAGGCCTTAGGGCTTAAAAACTTTCAGACTCTCATCTCTCGGGCGGTGACACCCAGCTATAAAGACAGGACATTTAACTGCCACCAAGAATTTGGATAATGTGGAGAAAGGTACCTTCAGATGCTGGTTCACCAGCACAACCCCCAAATGCCCACCACCTTTGTAAACCGTCTTGCTCTCCTCTGGTTTGAGGCTCAGAACCAGGCCTTCTCCACGCCACTGGAAGCGGTTGCATCTAGTAACAGTGCCGTGAAACGGCAGCCGTCTACCGGGTCTCCACCGCACTGTGGGTTAAGTGAGTTTTAAGGGTCTTCCGGCCCAAAGCAGCTTTAGTCCGGAGGGAAATGCATCGCAAGGTCTGAATGGACTTGGGAAGCCCAGCCACTTTTTCGCCCTGATTCTGGCAGCTCTACAGACTGAGGGGGTCTCGGAGGTAGTGAGACCCCCAGAGGGAAGGAGGAATCATAGCATACAGCTGGGGTGTGTGGATGGCCTTTGCTTTTTGAGGCAGCATGGGACCTGGGCGAGTTCTCAAACACAGGTCGTCTATCCCACCCTTTTCTCAACGTCCCGGACCAGGTTTTCCTCTGCTCCAGAAGCCCTCGGGAGAGTTTCTGTGTGGTCCCGGGGCAGGCCGTTGAGGACCAGTCGGTGGAGTCTCATGCATGTGGGTTTGGGAGTGCCCTTGCTCGTGTGAGTTCTGTAGTTCAGGTGGTTGGCCTGCATTTCCCGCCCGCCCAAGTTGCAGGCCAGCAGTCTTTTGAGTCTATGAAGATCTCTACAGCTGCAAATTGTGGAAACAGCCCCCCCCCCCCAGCACACCCCCGACTCACTTTAACGTAAACCTCTTGTTGCTGTCGGGGCAGCTTCTGGCTCCTGGCAGTCTGATTTACAGAGAAGAGCCATTCCCTCGAGTTTCCTTGGGGAGCTGTTGCTTGGTGGGACCAGGGCTGTCTTCAAAGGAGTCACCGGATGGCTTGCCATCACCCCCAGCTTCTCTGCTACTGGCCGAGAGCAGAGCATGTTGTCACTCAGGGACCCGTGGCTCACAAACCTTGGCTGAGTCACCTGACTCCTGGTTCCCGGTCCCAGCCCTTCTAATGCAGGAAATCTGGGGCTGGGCTTGGGGACCGTGCACTTCTGACACATTCTCAGAGGTGCTGATGCTGCAGGCGCTGGGAGCGCGCTTTGAGACCCTACGTGGTTTATCTCACCTCATGGGGGGTTGAAGGAGCCCTGGTGATGTAGAGAGTTCAGTGCCAGGCTGCTCACCACCAGGTCAGCAGTTCAAACCCACCAGCTGCTCTGCAGGAGGAAAATAAGACTATCTGCCCCCCTTGTGATTGACAGTCTCAGACACCCAGCTCCAAGTTATCCTAGGAGGCCCCTGTGAATCAGAGTGAACCCAAGGGTCGTGGGTTTGGGTTTAAGTTTAATGAGAAGTCTGGCAGCAGGTGGCTCCTGGTGAGTGAATTCCTCTCCTGGGTGACTTCACCCAGGCATTCCTTGCAGCTCCTTCCTCTGCCACCCTCTGTGCCTCAGCCCCGTCCTGGATGGGCCTCTGGGTGGGTTTGAACCACCAACCTTTATGGTGACTGTGTTAGACAGGGTTCTCTAGAGAGATAAAACCAATTGCTGATAATTAAATATATTTATTTATAAATATAATTAGATATATAACAAGAA
>NW_022111320.1:47451000-47467022 GCF_000313985.2 Echinops telfairi
ACCCCTTGGTTCCTGGACCCATGAATTCTGGCTATTGGAGACACAGCACCATGTATTGGCCGCTGGTTTAGAGCATATACAGCTTCCTGGAGAACTATATAAACTATCTCAGTGACCATGTATGGCACCCTCTAAGTTCTCTGGCACTCAAGACCCCATGGGAAGCTTGTCACGGGCAGGACCAGGGTGCCCAGCTGACCTCCTTGTATTCGGACATCTAAATAGACGAGCCTTCCCCACCCTCGTCTTTGCCCTCCTCTGAGACGCACCCTCCGCTCACCTACTGCGCTGCTCCCTTCCTCCACGCTCACCCGCCCCCTGAGCCTTTTTCTGGTCCTGCCCGCCTGCAGATCCTGCAGGCTCTTGGGAAGTCCTACCACCCTGGCTGCTTCCGCTGTGTCATCTGCAACGAGTGTCTGGACGGGGTGCCCTTCACCGTGGACTCTGAGAACAAGATCTACTGTGTCCGAGATTACCACAAGTAAGGAGGGGCGAGGGGCCGAGATGGACAGAAGCATGTCTGCAGGTGACCTGCACCCACAGCCCGGCGGTGCTGAGGGGCTGGGCCCAGGAGAACAGTGCAGGCCAGAACTGGTGAAAGAATCCTGTCCAGAGAAGACAGCAGAGCGGCCGCACTGCTCAGCCTGTGCTCAGCCCTCCAGACTCAGCCTCAGGGACCTGCGAGACTGGGGGTCTCCAGCTTGGTCTGCCCTCCGAAGGCCCTGGTGCCATCTTGGTGTGTGCCACCATGGGTTAGCCTGGGCCACACTCGGCTCCCACTTGGGGGATAGATAGACAGATAGAAGGCTGGGCGTCCTGCCTTCTGTAGAGTTCAGCTGGGGCCCGGCACTCCTCTCTGAGCTGGGCCAGATCCTGGGCCAGCAGTGAGGGGTGGCCGGGTCCATCGGGGAGGCTCGAGGAACGTGCTGGCAGCAGGTGGGGGATGCTCTCCAGGTGCAAGTCTTCTGGGCTTACCATACTCATGCTTGTGATGTCTTCCCCCCCCCCCCCCCCAGGGTGCTGGCCCCCAAGTGTGCAGCCTGTGGGCTTCCCATCCTTCCGCCGGAGGTAAGACACCCTTCTCCCCCTGTGGTCCCAGGGACCCCATGACCAGAACAACACATACGCATCCCGTCCCTGCCGAGGTCATGTCAAGATCTCAGCCCTGTCCCGGGACCCCCTAAACCTTCCTTAAAAGACCTTCACTCTGAGGCCAGATAGCGTCCTCGTCGGAAGCCCCTTCTCACTGGCTGGCCCCCGCCCGTCCACCTTGCTCTCCATCGAGCTCTTCATCAGGGCCACCCTGCTCCCTGACATCACTCACTCCGAGGCGAGAAGCTGGGCTGGAAGGCCGAACGAAACACCAGCCAACTGGCCCACCGAGGGTTTGTGCTTCAGCATTGGCTCCGACAGGCCCCCAGGTTCTCCCACCACCTGCAGGGGTGGGGCCTCACGTGTCCGCATGCACTACGCATTGAAGGCCGCCTGCTTGTTCCCTCAGGGAACATCCCCGCCCCAAATCCATCTGCGTGTGGAGGGAGCCCCCGGGGATGGGCCCTAACTGCCGCTTTTTTGTCGCCTGTCCTCGGCCCCAGGGCTCGGATGAGACCATCCGCGTCGTGTCCTTGGACAGGGACTACCACGTGGAGTGCTACCACTGCGAGGTAGGCCTGGGAGAAGAGGATCGAAGGGGACCCGTGGGACTTGCGGCAGGTGCCGTCCATGCTGACAGAGGAAGTGGGGGGATGCCTGGGGGTGGGGGTGGTGCAGAAGCAGCAGGTGCTGGAGGGCAGGGTGTCTGCTGTGTCCTGCCCGTTCAGAACTCTCAGGTCCTGTGGCCGCCTGCCTTCAGCTGGCCTCCCCAGAACAGAAGTAGTGGGGGGACCTTGGGGCTTTGAGTCAGGCCCTGTTTGGGGGTAGGTTGTCTGTGTGGTTTGGATAAGAGGCTCCCCTGCCCTCCAGTTTGTAGGCTGTTCTGGGGTACCAGGACCCCCTTTCTCAGCCAAGCCCTGGAAATCTTCAAATAACCCTTTCTGGAGACAGGCATGTCTGTGCCTGCTGGGGTGTGTGAAAGCGGGTAGGGGCCTGTGTACCCCTTCTTTGTCCTTGGGTTCCTCGCAGGCCAAAGACACCACTGTGGGGAAAGGCAAAGGTCAGCACTCGCCACCCCAGTGAAGGTGCAGACTTTTGAAGTGCGTCTGGCATGCCGGTCAGATTGGAAGTGGACTGAGCAGGGAAAGGAAAGTAGATCAGTACTGTGGCCTTGTGAGTGGAGAAAGGAGCCCTGGTGGTTCAGTGGGCTCCACGCTAGGCTGCTAACTGAGAGGGTGGCGGTTTGAGGCCACCAGCCACTCTGAGGGCTTCCTACTCTCCTGAACAGTTTACAGTCTGGGAACTCACAGGGCAGTTCTATCCTGCCCCATAGGGGTGCCGTGAGTCGGCATCCACTCGATTGATGGCAGGGAGTTCATGAGTCAAGTGGCTTCTACAGCAGCAGGTGGGGAGAGCTGGAAGCCCAGGTGCCACATAGTGGGATCCCACTGCGGGCACTGATGAACTAGGTGCGGGCCACCGTCTGTGGCCCTCCAGGTGCGTGGAGACAGAAGTGTCGGCATTCCCTCACCACCCCTACCCACCCATGCCAGACGCGTGCCGAGCTATGTGAATATGGGAGGTGCAGACGGCAGCCATTCGCCGGCCCTTTAGATTTTCCAGGAGTCCAGTTATACAAGAAACCGATGCGGTTTAATTTATGATCATTTACCCCAGCCCACCCTGAACATGTCAGTGTATAACCAGTATGGAAAAAAAAGAAAGTCTGTGATAATTTGTATCCTCTGAAACCTGTACATGACACTGATGATGTCTTCCTTCTGCACTGTCAAGTGTGGCCCACCTTGAACATGTCAGTATGTAACCAGTATGGGGAAAAAAGAAAGTCTGAAAAAAAAAAAGAAAGTCTGTGATACTTTGTATCCTCTGAAACCTGTACATGACACTGTCAAGTGTGGCTCTTGGTCCCATGCTGGGCAGCGCAGCCCCGCCCCACCCTGACCTCCCTCCCTCTGCTGGGCAGGGGCCCTATGTTTCTGCAGACCCCAGGTATAGGCCCTGGTGGCTCCGTGCTCAGCTGGTAACCAAAAGATTGGTGGTTCGAGCCCACCCAGCGGCCCCAAGGGAGAAAGAACCAGGCGACGTCCTCCTGGGACGATGACAGCAAGCCCCCCATGGGGCCGTTCTCCTGTGTCATGGGGCCACTCGAGTGCTGACCCCTCCACAGCGCAGGCCTTGGCCCACGCATCGCTGAGCGGCGGGTGTGCTTCCCTTGTGCTCACGCGACGTGTTTGCCTCCTGCCCCCAGGACTGCGGCCTGGAGCTCAATGACGAAGACGGGCACCGCTGCTACCCGCTGGAGGACCACCTCTTCTGCCACTCCTGTCATGTCCAGAGGCTGGAGAGAGGGCCCTCGCCGGCCGCCCTCCACCAGCACCACTTCTAACAGGCCAAGCCCCGCCTCACGACGGACGCAAAGGCAGGCACCACACGGGGAACTCTGCCAGCCAGCGTCTAATGCTGCCTCCCCAGTGGGGCTTGTGGGGAGTGGAGGTGGGGGTGCTTCTTGCCAGAATGAGGTGGTAAAACATGACTTGCCTAGGATCTTCCAAGTGCCTTTCTCTGCTGCCACCCGGCACCAGGATGCTCAGGAAGACGCTGCAGGCAGTGCCCAGCATGGGCCAGCTTGGGGCCTCCGATGAGCCCTCCTCTTGTCCCTCTGGGGGACTGTGAGGACAGCCTGAGGGGAGCTCACCTGTCAGTATGGTCACTCCTTTCCTCATGCCCTCTCGGAAAGCACCGGCACCCGAACACTACGCACACGCGTGTGCACGATCCACACCCACTGGGACGGTTACACACACCCCATTCCCACTGCCATTGGGCTCGTTCCAACTCCCGGTGGCCCACGTGTGTCGGAATAGAGCTGTGGCCGACTGTTTGGAAGTGGAGTGCCAGGTCTTTCCCCTGAGGGGTCTCTGGGTGGGCTCAAACCTGCAGCCTTCCGGTCAGTCGTCAAGGGCTCCTTCTACCCCAGAACTCCAGTTTTTCTATGGGATGGCTCCCGATTGGAGTCGCTGTAGGGCGAGAGAGAGGCTCTAACACAGCGGTTCTCAACCTGTGGGTGGAACGACCCTTTCACAGGGGCCGCCCGATTCATCACAGTGATGAATGACAGTGATGAAATAGCAACGAAAATAATTTTAGAGTGGGGGGGGGGGTCCACCACCACATAAGGAACTGTATGAAAGGGTCACGGCATTAGGAAGGTTGAGAACCACTGCTCTAACATGTCCTCAGTACCCCGAGAACTGACTTGGGGAACCAGGGGCCAGCTTGGAACTAGGTGAGCAATATGTCCCCCTTGTCCCCCGCACAGCTTCGTTGTGAGCCCCCCCACAGCTCCACTCCCTCAAAAGCAGCGGGGGGTGGGGGGGCGGCGGCAGAGGGGCTCTGTCCTGTCCACCAAAGCTTACTGCAGGAGAAGAGCTTGGTGCGGGCACCAGGCCCCCCTCCGCCCCCCCGGAGCTCTTGGGAGTC
Organism: Echinops telfairi; assembly: GCF_000313985.2. Classification (NCBI taxonomy): domain Eukaryota; kingdom Metazoa; phylum Chordata; class Mammalia; order Afrosoricida; family Tenrecidae; genus Echinops; species Echinops telfairi. The sequence continues at coordinate 47,455,594 of NW_022111320.1, forward strand.
TGTGACTTGGGCTCTGCTCCAGCCCAGTCTTATCTCAGGATCCTGGGGGGGGCGGGGGGCACCTCTGTTTTAGTGTATTTAATAACGGGCTCTTGGGAATGGCCTCCCCATAGACTGAGAGAGAGCCCCATGTAAACAGGAACAGCTTTTTGGTGTGTGAGCTTGGTAAGCCAGCCGGCAGGGAAGGGAGCGCCTTGGGATAAGTTATTGTATTCGTTTCATCGGTTTCTCTCCTGCCCAGTTCTTGGCGCAGGCATGATGCTGGAAGAAGCCAGTATAAGGTACACTCTGCTTTTATCTTGTTGTCCAAGTTGCCTTCCACTTGTCTTTACACACACACACAGAAATACCTCATCGCTAAGGTGGGTAGGTCCCCCGATGGACTTCAGATACCTTGTCTTGTGTGTGAGCAATCAGCTGGCTTCCCCGAGGCCAGGCTTGGTTCACTGTCATCGTCATGACAGGCCAGCAGGGCCCAGGTCTAGACGTAGAGTCAGTGCTCTTGCTGTGTTTCAGCATTTTGAGGGCAAGGGCTAAGGACAGCATAAGGCCACCCTGCATGGTTGTGGCAGCATGGGCCCCGGAGGTCACTCTGGAGGCCAGGGGTCCGTTTGGTTGGTGTTTCCATTAGACGCAGTAGCAAGGAAGGCCAGCTGGCTGCTGTTTGCTCTCCCAGCCTGTGGGGAGGGCCCATCTCAACCCTGCCAACCACAAGGACAGCTGGAGGCTGCACCCAGAGCGAGGGGAGCCAGCCAGCAGAAAGCACCCATGGAACCTGGTGGCCTCCACCCAGTTCCGCTTCTAGGCCGGGGTCTGCTCGGGTCGCAATTGGCCCGCAGGAAGCATAGAATCGGCCCCACTCGTTTTGGTTCAATTCATTATGTGGGAATCCTTGGTCTGGAAGGCCCAGGGGTGCGCTGGCTCTGGCTCTGGCTCAGGCTGGGGTAGTGAACCCTGGGAGTCTCGCCCTCCTCATCCCTCGAATTTAGCAGGGAGGCCCTGGTGAAAGGAAACCAGGCCTGGGTTCTCCCTAGCCTCTGCCGAGCCGACCGAGGACTGTTGCTGGCTCTCCTCCCTGACCTCTGTTCTGCTCCCACGGGAAGCAGATGAAAGGAAACCCCTGTGGAGCCACAATTCGAAGGAGTGGGGATCTGTGTGCAAATTGGGCCTTCAGTTTTTTGTCCCCCTAAAATCTATGATTAACTTTTAAACTTCGGTCTTGAATGGAGTGATTCCATTATCTCTGCCAGCACACCCTTTCCCAGTGTCGAGGGGAGAGAGAGAACTTCTGGACATCCCGGAAGCACACCTTGCCAGCCACCCCCTGGGAGGACAGCAGTGGGGTTCTGGCCCTGGCATCCTCTCTGATGGACATGCCCCTCCACGGGTCCTTGCACAAAAGCTAGGAAGAGATGTTCACCCACCTGTTGTTTTAGACGGCCTATCCATTATCAGCCGAAGGGAACGGTCAGGATGTTGTAGAAGGGAAACACAAGGGCCTGGTGCTTACTAAAAATGAAGGTATGTTGTAAAAATTAGCACAAAGAAACCAGCCCGAGTCCCCTGGCCTAGGAGGAGGAGGATGGCCGGACTCCAGGCCTCAAAGCCAGCCTTCTCCCTTGCTTCATTTTAGCTCTTTGACCTTTATCCACAATCTCCTGGTTTGTCATTTTGTTGTTTTTTTCTTCCTCTTCCTAGCTTGAGCCAATCAAAAACTGCCTGGGTGGCCTGAGCCAAAGCCTGTTACCCATGCTAAGCCTGCTGTATCAGGGTTCTCTCCCCCTCAGGCCGCTGTGACTCCCTATCAACACCAGATGATACCCAGCCTCCTCTGCGGCAGATGGCACCAGGTTTTCCACTTCTCCGTGCCTTTAAGTAGTTTCCTGAGGGTCTTCTTGGTGAGCCCTGGATGTCTAAGCAGGCAGTCAAGGAATTCTGGTCACCCTCAAGACCCTGGTGGCGTAGTGGGTTATGCATTGGGCTGCTAACCACAAGGTCAGCAGTTCAAAACCTCTAGCTACTCCACAGGAACAAGATGAGGCTTCCTACTCCCGTGAAGAGTTACAGTCTTAGAAACCCAGAGACAGTTCTGCTGGGTCCGATAGGGGCCCTAAGAGTCGGAATCAACTCGGTGGCCATGAATTTGGTTTGGTTTCCCAAGACCCATTGTTGCCTTGTCTCCAAAATGAGAAACAGGAATGTGAGGGCCCGGGTAGCTGCTGGTGCCCTGGTAGAGCTGTGTGGGAGACTCATGACCTCAGAACATGATTGCTTCAAGTACTTGTTATACCTGTGTGACCCAGGAAACCACATTCTTTGTACTAACCTTAGGGCAAGAAATCTTAATTCCCCCCACTCCCCTAGTTACTCTATGAAGTAATCTTTCAGCATAATAGAGGGGAAAAAATGAGTAAAACATATTCTCTCTCTGTTGTTCTGAGCCAGAACTGGGCAGATGTGGGAAATTTTCATCTAGTGTATTTTACTATGCTGGGAAATGACTTTTCTCCGTGTTTTTTTCTCTTGCTATAAAATAATTCAAACTATTGATACTATGAAATTATTCGAACTATTGTGCCAATAAAACTCCATTAATGTTTAGACGATTAAATATTCTCCAACCGGATGGTAATTACCTGGTGTGTGTGTGTGTGTGTGTGTGTGTGTGTGTGTACGCGTTCAGTGGATCTGCTCTTATAGAGCTCTGGGTTCTTAAAGGCACATGTGGGTACTGCCAAGGGTCTGAGGGTTTACCTTCCTTGGAAACTAACCATGTGGCATCCTGAAGTCCCATGGCGGCTGCCAGGAACGATGGGACTCGTGGGCCGGGGACAAAGAAGAGCATATGACAGCAAGAGCAGTAGACAGAGGATTCGCATTTACGCCCAGTTCTCCAAGTCCAGGGACTGGTTATGACAGAAGTTTTATCACTTTGCCCCTGTATACGCTTACAACCTCCACAGAGAAGGGAATACCTATGGATACCCATGAACACACACACAGTATTGGTCAGCGTATTTTGAGGGGGACACAATTCGATGCAGCCGGATGTCATTCGCAGGTTCTGGGCATCAGGAAAGGTGCCCTGGTGGCTTGGTGGCTTAACACATTCATGAAGCCACCAGTCATCCTGTGGGAAAAAGATGAGTCTCTACTCAGTTACAATCTCGGGAACCCACAGGGGCAATTCTACCGTGTCCTCTAGAGTCATGAGTTGGGACCCACTTGATGGCAGTGAGCTTTCAGAGTTTTGGGGACAGGATGTGGACAGCTTCAAAGGGTCATTCATCCAAGCACAGAGACTGGCAGTACCCCGGAGTAGTACTTGTGCCTTTTTTTCAAGTCCTGTGTTGGCAAATTCTGCTCATTTGGAAATGTCTTGATTTTCCCTCATTTTTTTAATGACCATTTTGCTGGCTAAAGATTCCTGGTTGGTGATTATTTTTGTTCAGTATTTTATATGGCACTCCATTGCCTTCTGAGGAGAGCTCTGCGTCACTTTCTTGAAAAAATGATAATTGCATTTTTTCATTTATTTAGATGTGTAAGGTCTTGCAAACCAGGTTTTAACAAGCTGGTGAACACTCACAAATTATTTCTCCCCCAGAACTGTAACCACACATTCCCAGACAATATAAATATATGAGGGAGTACCTCTCAAAACTGGAATCCCCCCGCAAGTGATTTTTTTCTTTTTTTTTTACAAAACAACCTTATCACCTTCAAGGTACTCTCCATTACACTTAATGCATTTGTCAAATCTGAAATTCCATTCTTGGAAACATTTTTCAAACTCATCTGTTTGGACAGCTGACAGCACCCCCCTCATTTTTTTTTCTTCACCTCTTCTACACTGTCAAATCACTGTCTTTTCATGTCCCTCTTCATTTGCAGAAACAAAAAGAAGTTGCATGGAGTGAGGTCAGGTGCGTGGGGCAAGAGAAGCATGCTGTTTTTGCCAAAAGCTGGCACACGGAGATGGATCCGTGAGCAGGTGCATTGTTGTGATGGCAAAACCAGTCTGCCACAACCAGGCCTTTTTTGCCGCACCCTACTATGCAGTCTTTTCAGAATCTCCAGATAGCTTGATTAGCAGTCTGAGGAGCTCCAAATGCACTATGAGTCGACATTGTTGTCTGTTCGGGAAGTTGACAGATGCCCAGAACAAGGTTTGTCGTCAATCAACATTTTACCTTTTCTTGAAAAGAGAAAAGCACTCGTACACTTGAGTTTTTCCCCTTAGCACTGTCCTTAAAAGCTGTGTTCAATATCACAGTGGCAATTTTCCTGAGCAAGAAATTTCACAGCCACATGCTGTTCGCTTAAATCGGCCATCACAAAAAAACAAGGTTTGAGTGAAACTGCTTTTATGAAAAAATTCACTGTGACCAGGGAACCTTCCCAGGTGATGCCACTGCATGCACTAACTCAGAGCAAGTTGCTCAGTGCTCACCTACTGGGAAAAATGTGTGCTATGAAAGCCCCACCCAGCAGGACTTTTTACTGCTTTTTGGGGGGTACCCCTAGTATAATTGAACTAACATTAATACACATCACCATTTTATCAATTACACAATAAAAAAGTTATCGAGTACCCAAATATTAAGTTACACAGCTCAAAAGGCATATAAAAAGTAACGTCTGCTCAATTCATTAGCAGAAACCACCCACTGCCCCCTCCTTTTTTTGGCAAGAGGTTGGAAAGGGGGAAGCACTTCAAACAAAAAGTTGGTAAACGTCTTCCAGTTGACACAAAAAGAAGACAACTTCAGAGGTGTTTATGATTAAGAATTGTTTTAGCTACAACAAAGCATCTCTACCCTAAAAAAATATATTTACTAAATTAAAGAGCAGATTCTACATGTTCTGCACAAGATAAAGGCAACCTTTTCCTAAAAATATTTAATAGCCCCCTCCCATTCCATTCTTCTCAGGCCCGAGCTGTTAGGTTGCACCCAAAGTGCAAACATTAAATTAACTGTAAGGCTAATGTTCATACAATGACATTTTTCATGCAAGCACAAAATGACATTAAAGACATTAATGATACCGGATGACTTGGTAACAATTAAAAAAATCAATGGTTGTGCAAACCTGATGAATGTGGGAGAAGTAAGCAGAGTAAACTGGCAAATAACCATTCTAGGTCCTACTTTCAATGTCTGAAATGACTGAAGCAATAAACCACACTGTCTAGTATTCATAGTTTTTGTTCTGTATGATCCTAAAAGTACACAAAGATTGTGCTGGGTATTTTGGCCTCTAATCTCATTTCTTTGATGTTGATAAGATTCTGGCATGAAAACAGAGTTAAAACAGTACTGCATGATTTCAGGACAGGTCAATTGGTACAAATGACAAGCACGTTTTAAATGCTGAACAGTAAGACACCTTTGCCAAGTATCCAAATAAGTTGATCTTAACCTAAACATAGAGGTTGTAAATTTCATCACATGTGTAGCCTGGTTAAAAAAAAAACTGCTTTCAATACTCTTATGGAAGTTTTGTTAGACTCAGTCACCAAGCTAACATGTTGGTAAATATGCATGACAAATGAGGTCCTGTCTCAAGTTTCCCTCCCAGAGCAATCCCACCAGGCACCCTTTTATGGAACACCAACAGTTGTTTCTATAATCGTTGGAGTCTTTGAAGTGCAGCTAAGTTACAAACAACAAAACTTGTTTGCTCTTAAAAGGTCCACCACACTTTTGTTTTATGAACCGTACTGCATCTTCATATTTCATGCCACCTTCCACTAATGCTCAGGCAACATGCACGGGAGCTCTCCCCAGTCCTGCAACACAATACAATAGTCAGGCTCTTCCCCAACCTTACTTTTTACAAGATGCAACCAATCACCCACAATTTTGTGGATGGCGGCGCCCTATTATCCAAGGGCCAATCAAGAACATGCATGCCTTTTCCCACAAGAACAGTGTTATAAGTTGCTTCGCAGACTCTTACTACTGTGTTAATTCCACACTTCTTAAATTCTTCTATACATTTGTTTAAGGTCGCATTGGCTGGATTGTGTAATAAGAAATATCATGTTCTTGGAGCTGGGCGGTTCCTTAGAGCCATTTTAACTTAATTTAAAAACAAACACCCACTCAACAGGGCTCTGAAAGGACTTTTTAAAAAGCTAATACAGAAATGATGTCAAGAAACTGAAGTCTCCTTCAAAATACTCCACTTGGAATCTCAGTGCTCTGAGGATGATGTTCGTAGGAACGGAAAATGAAACGAACCTTCTGATAAGCAGCAACCATTCTCCCATCCAGTTAGACTGAGGCAATAGACAGGAAGTACACCGAGGTCTACCCCATCCAGGTCAGGACTCTGGAAAATTGCTCTGTGAGTGGATTTCAATCCAACACTTCTGTGTCCATGTTATCTGCTTGTGTTAGTCTAGATTGACGAGAGAAATAAATCCAGAGACACTTCTGTGTGTATAAGAAAAAGTTGTACATCCAAGAGTAATTATATATTAAGTCTGATATGAGCCCATATGTCTGATAACTAGTCTATAAATTCCTCTTGAGACTCATGCAATGCCTGCAATGATGCCGAATGCAAGAAGATAACAGACCAGTGGATGGGTGGAAAGTCCTGTGGGTCCAGTGGCGGTGGAAGCATCTCCAGGGCTCTGGCTGCCATCAGTGTGGCTCCATGTGGCTTGTCAACAGGAAGGAGAAGCAGAGTGTTCCACCTCCAGGGCAGAGGACAGGAGTTCCCAGAATACTTAGGAGGCCATGCCTACAAGGAGGGATCAATCAGGCTGTGACCTGATTGACAGGCTAGACTCCACCCCTTTACTCAAGTTGACAGGAGATTAGGTAACTGCTTCTTGATGGAGTAATGAATTTCTGCAGTTTACTGCAGAAAGGGCATGCTGTGCCTGGCAGTCATGGCCACTGCCCTTGAGAAACTCCATAAACGTGTGACCAATTGGGGCTGCTCCGCAGAATCTCCGAGTAAGTCCCTGGCTCATCTAACCTTGAGGCCTCCATCACTTCAGGCAGAGAGCTGGAAAATGCTCTTCCAAGCTCCTGAGGGGTTCTCCCTTTCCTGCATTAATTCTTAGGAAGATCCTTGGTGTGTTCTATTGTGTTCTCTTGCCACTTTCAGGATTTTCCTGTGGCCTTTGGGTTTCAGGACTTTTATTAGGATATGATCTTTTTCTATCTCACTGAAAAGGGATTCATGTCATTTCTTGTATTTCTAGGCTTGGCTCCCTGTTCGGATCTGGGAAAATTTCTCTGGTTATTTATTTTGGAAATTGCCTTTATTGTTGTCATGTCTGTTTTGGGATACCAGTCATTCTGCTGTTAGATTTCTTAACCAAAATTTCCCCCCCCACACACACTTTTCTTTGTTCTTTTTGTTTCTCTTGAGACATGCTAAACTCAGCTGGGTGTTTTTAAAACCATTTTATTTGAGAGCTAATACAGATACCATACCATTCCTTAGTTCAATCAAACAGCACTGTATAATTTCTACCAGTTTTGAAACATTTGCTTTCTTCTTGCACTCCTTCCTATCAGCTCCCCTTGACCCCACAACCTCCCTCACCAGAGTTCAGTTGTTTCCATAGCCCATTTATTCTGTCTTCTGTGGGTTTGACTGTGCTTGAGTGTTTCTCTTGCTTCTTCTAATTCAGTTGCTTTCTCTTCTGTTCTGGCAGTGTTTTCTCTTTTTAATGTTTTCCATTTCCTTGTTGAGTCTCTGATTTTCTTCCATGTGCTTCATGATCTCCACTAGTTTTTCGGGGGAGGAACTTTCTTTAAGCATATTTAACATCATACTTTGAAAATGAGCAATCTTTTGTGTTATCAATGACCAATTTATCAATCTGAGGTCAATTCAGACCTTCAAAAAGAAATTCCTCCTCTTCGTTTTTCCTTCTCATAAAACAATTTTATGTGTTTTATTATTTTTTGTGGAAGTTGGGTCTTTTTAATTTTTTTCCTTTTCAGCTTGTATTCTAGCCTTTGTCCAGCAGTTTTCTGATTGGGCACCCTGGTGGTATAGCAGCCAAGTGGTTGGCTGCTATACCAAAAGGCCAGGCCCATGCCCACCAACGAATCTGCAGGGGAAGGTGTGGCAGCCTGCTTCCACAGGGACACAGCGCTCGGAAACCCACAGGGCAGCTCCACCCTACCCTAGGGGGTTGCCGCATGTCTGAGTTGACCCAGTAGAGGTGTGCTTGAACCCCTAGAGAACACTCATCCTTCGGTTTCTTCATTGCTGATTCTGTTTGAGATGCTTGACCTCTGAGATTCAATACACATGCATGGGAAGAGGGTGTTTAGGTACTCATAGACTGACTTAATCGATGGGACTCAACTTGGCTGAGGCAAAAGCAGCTTTTTCATAAGCATCCCTTCACAGGCTCTCCCTTGGTGTCCCTCCGTGCCACTGTCTGTCTGGTGTTCCCTTCACTTTACAGCACTTACAGTTCCTCGCAAGCCCAGGCTCCACTTGGCTCAGACCTCAACAAGATTCAACACTCTCTCAGGGTCACGGTTTCCCCTTCTCTCTTCCCAACTGCAGAGCCTGCAAACTCCCACAGCCAATCTGTGTGTGTGTGTGTGTGTACACGCTCGAAAAAAGACGTGGCCCAGCCCCATCTCAAAAAGGCTGCAACAAACCAGTGCTTTTGTACCATCCTGCACCTTCCCTTCCCTGCTCTGGACTTGCGACACCTCGGCTGCCATCCTGAGTTCTAAGGTTAGAGTCTGTGCTACTGTTCTTCACTGTCCCATGGATTATTGCTGGGGGAGTATTATGGGGGTATCCACTCACTTCAGTGTCTTGCTCCACCTCCCAAGATCGGTTTTTTCCCTCATTGAATGTTCACAAAGGCCTTGGGTTATACTGCACACCTGGTGAAGAAAGATCTGTCTCTTAGTTTTCTACATGGTGACCTATTCAAAAAGCCCAGTTGGGAGGGCTCTATAGAGTAGCCATTCAGCTTCACGTTAAATCTTCATTTTATTAAAGTAGAAATGTCCTGTAGTTCAGGGGTGGTGTAAAGAGGCATCATCAGGACTGGGAACACTGTCTCTAATCAGTGGCTAATCAGCAGGGGTGAGGGGTAAATAGCACGTGACCACCAACCATGTCCAAAATGCAACTGGCCAGACCAAACCAAACTCCCTGCCATTGAGTTGATGTGGACTCCTACAGGTCAGGGTAGAATTGCCTGTGAGTTTCCAAGGCTACAAGTCTTTACAGAAGTAGATATCTTTACAGAAGACCTCATCTGTGGGGGGAAGTCAGATCCCTGCTGCCAGACTGCTGTCTCATCCCACCACAGGGGTGGGCCTGCTCCCTGCTGCTGGGGACAATGGACAGGCTCTTGTGGGCGGAGTTCACATCCTACTGAGAATGGTCTCTACCAGTTGGGCCAGGGATAGGCCAAACCGGCTGTCCCTCCTCTTCCTATAGCGTGTATGTCCCTAGATCACCCCCTCCCATCACTGTAATACCTGTAGCACAACCCTTTCCTGTGACGTATGTCTTAGCCTGTAATGTGGGGGCTCGAACATCCCCAGAGAGAATAAAAGCTTGGGGAGCATTAAAATTCTCTCTCCACGTGGATTACCAAGCGGGGCTGAGGTGAGCAATGCTACCATGAAATGTGTCTGACTCCATTTATTTCTATCTATCTCTTATCTCTCATGCTCTCTATAACTTTACTATAATATTTACTTATTATCGCTGTACAATTGCGCCTACCAAACCCGTAGTGATTGTGCTAGGAGCTGGCTTCTTCTGGCCTTCATCTTTCTCCCTCTGACCAGGCTGGTAGTTTTGAACTGCTGACCTTGCAGTTAGCAGCCCAATGCATAACCACTAAGTTACCAGCGGTTCTTCTGGAACTGACAGTCCATTTATGTGAGCTCACAAGTTTCAGAACAGGTCAAGAGCCTGAATGATCGGATTCCGTTCCCACCATCCAATTGCTTCAAGGCCCTCAGTAAATTTAGTTTATCTGTGAAAATACAGTAATAACACCAACTTCTGGGATTGTGTTAAGAATTGGCTGAGTCCAAATAAAGGGCTTAGAGCAGTACAGAGCACGCAGTAAATGCCCAACAAGGGTGATATGATTTAGGACTTCATTGAGCTGTGTATCATGATGTGCACAAAATAAGATACAAACAAATTAAGAGCCATACACTCAGTTTCCACCCCCACTCCCCAAGAAAATGGGAAAAAAATACAAACAAAACAACTTGAAACTACGAAGTAAATCTTTGGTCATAAGAATATTCAATTTGAATATAAAGTGTAAATTACTCTAGGCTCAAAATTATAAGGAAAATTACAAACTGGGGGGGGGCAAAATTAATACCCTCTGTGTATTGAAAAGTCTATCAAATCTGTAAGAAAAAAAGAATACAAGAAAAGCTATGTAGCACTACCAGGAGGGAATGAAAGTAAAAGTAAGTTCAGATTTTCAGGCACAAAAATTACACAGAACTTTTAAGAGCAGAGCAAACTTGGAACAACAGATGTGCAGAGGTTGTTAGGCACCGGCAGGCCGGTCCAGACTCATAGTGGCCCTTCTGAACAGTAGAAGGAAACACCGCCCAGTCCGGCCATCCCCACAGTTAAGTGGAAGCCCATTGTCGCACGAAGGGTGTCAGTCCGTCCTGTCAGGCACCTTTTTCGTTTTTCGCTACCAGTCTACCAAGCACGATGTTCTCTCCCAGGGACTGATCTTTCCAGAGAACACGTCCAAAGTACGTGAAGTTAGGGCCACGTTAAAAAGCACGGGGGCAAAAAGGAAATTAAGACGGTATGATTTTAAATAGTAATTGCCTTGGCATAGGTAGGCATTTGGGTTTATTGTTATCCATAATAGCTTTTTGTTGTCTTTCAAAGTGTCTCTAACTAATGTGATAATCAAGTGGGGAAAATGGTACCTTTATCAATTAACTGAGCTAACGGATCAATTGATTGATGGGCCCGTGTCAGATGACAGCTATTCCAAGGGTTCGAGTTCACTTTCTGCCGCAGACTTTTCGGGCCCCTCAATACAGTACCTGTAACCTGAAGGGTCATACACTAATGGGAATATATCCCTGATTACCAGACGCCTACGTTTGCAGGTTTCTCGGGATAGAGTCCGGGGCGGGCTGCTCGGGACCGGAAGTTCCCCAGAGGCCAGCGCAGCAGCCTCGCCCGTGCACTTCCTCCTGCCGGGCCAGGAGCGGGATGCACTGCCTCTTGGCAAACTGCGACAGCGTGCATTTGCTTCCGTCTTTCTATCACTAGGAGCCTGTCGGCTCCCTGGGGAGGGAAATGCCAGGGCTGCAGCCTCGTTTGCGCTTTTGCATCAACCGTAAGTGAACCTCCGGCCGCGCCAGCCTCCCACTGCCACCTTTCCAGAAGTGTTTCCTTAAAAGCACCTGTGGACC
>NW_022111320.1:47467913-47469021 GCF_000313985.2 Echinops telfairi
CCCGCGTCCCCTTCACCTGCCTGCCCTCCGCGGCCGCCCTGAGGCCGGGTCCGAGAGTGAGGCTGCGCCGGCCTTTCTCTGCGCCGTGGGGCCTCGGCGGCCGGGCCGGAAGGGAGCGGGGCGCCGCCAGATGACCGGCGCGCTGCCGCCCTGCGGGCGCTGTGCGTCTCCCCACTTTCTTTTCCGAGGTGCCGTTGGCTCAGTGTATCTAGAAAAAGGAGACGTTTCCTCATATTTAAAGGGCCCGTGGGCGCACGGTGGAGCCGGCAAATGGGCAAACCCGTGTTAACAGCCTTGATCCTGTTAACATCGCTGCCTGCCTCGCCAGCCGGCGTTTAAAGTCCTGAAGGGATTCACTTTGCTTTGAACTCTCATCAGCTGCAGCACAAGGTCGGTTCTTTTAGGCCGCCTCGATCGACAGCCAGGGAGTCATCCCGAGGAGGTGGGCTCTTCCGATGGCCGGTTCCGGACAGCCAAGTCCTTGGGGCTTTGAGAAACGGGCTCTGGTGGTGAAGAGTTGGTGAAACGCGGGTTTGAGGGCGCTTGGTTTGTGCCGAGTGAATTAAAACGAGTCTCCCCCCCACCCCCCTTCCCCTGTCTTATGCTCTAAGTACATCTTGGGCATAACTTTGTTTTGGTTCACTGCTCTATGCTTAACGTTCTACCCCTCGGGTGTTTGAAAATCCAGGTCCACGATTTGGGACTGTGTTGGGCAGCGGCAGCAAATGTAATTTCTGAGAAGCGTAAAAATCAGTTAAAATAGCTTGGTACTTTGGCGTCAAGATTCCTTTGCAGAGAAAGGAGGGCGTCCCACCGAGGCTCAGGAACTTCCTTACATTCCCCCGGAAGCTTACTGTTCACCTGCCGGAATGTTGGGTGCAAAGTGAGGGGGTATAAAATTGGGAGAGAGGTCATGTACTTGACATCAGCAATTTTGTGGAAATGACGACGACGACGACGACTTTTCCCTTCGCCCACTCTACTGTAATTCCCTATAAGTGCACACTTCCCTCTCTCTGCAAGGTGATCACCTTGTGTGAATGATTAGGCCATTGGCAAGGCCAGGGTCACGTGTGCTCTGCTGGCTAACTGGGTTACTGTAGATCTG
>NW_022111320.1:47471055-47471866 GCF_000313985.2 Echinops telfairi
CCTTTGGGTTAACAACCCAGAGGTAAACCCACTGTACCACAGAGCTGCCTGTGGAACCAATCCTCACTTCTTAGCCATCTGTTTTCTAGTGGTAAATGGTTACTGTTACTGCCTCCTCTACCTCCTAACTTTACCTCCCATGATTGCCCTTCCCCCTTTTTTTCTTCCTGCCTGCCTGCCTGCCTTCCTTCCGGCAGACTTGGTTCAGCCTCAGGTTTTTTTAGTCAGGATAGACTTGGATTCAAATTCTGACCTTGCTATTTGCTTTGTGGACTGGGGCATGCTAGTTCACTTCTGATTCTGTTTTTCATCTGTGTGATGGGAACATTAAGGACAGGATTCTTCTAAGGTTGAACGGACAGCGTACATGAAATCCACAAATTCCTCCTACCCTGAGAAGCCTTTTTTCTTCCACATCTCACCCTTCTCTGAGAGCTCATTAACAGTTTATGAAAGCTAGAGTGTCAGTTAGTTCAAAATGAGGAATCACCATTCCAGGGCCTAGACACCAAATGTCCTTATCATTCACACAGTCTGTGCCTGAAGATTGATTCATGGCGTGTTTAGTGTCTCCTGGGCAATGGACTGAAAAAGCCAGTCGTTTTGAACCACATTGCCCTCACTTGACCAGCCAGGATTGATGAGATTAGCATGTAGCCTTTGTTTCTGCAACCACATTGAAAACACCTGGAACATACTAGAACAGTGTAGCATCGATGTCTTCTTTGGCCCCTCTAAGCCCCAGCACAAACAGCAGCTCTTTAGAGTAAATGGAAAGAACTTCCGAGTACAGAACACCTCCTGACGCTCC
>NW_022111320.1:47473303-47474517 GCF_000313985.2 Echinops telfairi
TGTACATAGGGTGTACAGAAAATAGGAAATCCTGTAGTTTGAAGTGGGTGGATTTTGAGGCAGAAGATGGAGCTGAAGTGTATTGGCTTCTTAGAAACCCGTTGAGTTTGGGGTGGGCCTCTCACTCTTTGCCAAACCTGGGGGCTATTAGGAAAGGTCTCCTGGGAAGAGTTCGTTGTGGAGGAGACTGTGGGGACCCAAAGGGAGAGTGGGGAATGGCGGAAACACCCGTGGGTGTGAGTGTAGTGGGCTCAGAGAAGCCTTTGTGCTAGACATACTTAGTGAATTTTTTTGCCTATATTTTCTTAAGATGTATGCAATTTGATCACTGAGACCTTGGTTTAACTCTTTATGTAAGAGGTTTTTAGAGAAGTCAATTTTTTTTTTTTTTTTTTTGCTACAGTTGTGTGACCTGACTATCATGTTCCTCTGCCAATTCTAATATTTTTGAACTGGGTTAATTTAAGTCTGAATTGGCAAAATCTTGAAGAGGTGAGCAGTTGCCTGAAATAGCTGAATATTACATACTAGAAAGTCATCATGCCAACACCAAAAGCAAAGAAAAATGGTAATGTCAGGTTTTATGTTAAATGTAATGCTTTCCTTAAAATTTAACAACAGTTGTTCCAAAATCACCCTGAAGAGGTATTGACTCCCACATGGCTGTACGTTTAGCACAGCTAAATGAAATACCTCAGAATTGCACTTGGTGAGTTTAACTGTTGGTCTCCTCTGGTTTCTCGTTCTTTTTAACCCTTTCATAATTGGGAAATAAATCCTTAAAGACAAAGCAGCCAACTATGCAAAAGTAGTTATAGGAAGCACTTGTTACTGAATATTATGCTATTTTAATATGGCTCCTAAAATGAGTGGCATCGAAGAGCAACCAGTTGGTAGTGTTTTCGTTTAGTTAGTTTAGTTAAACAGTCCAACCATCTCAATTGAGAATTTAAAAGATGCCTATTTTAGATAGACAGCACAACTCTGAATCTAAATGTTTTGACATAAGCAGCCTAATTAATGACCAAGCAATCATTTGGGATGGGGTCTTTTTGTTTTAATGTCAAAAACCTATTTTAAGCAAATACGTAATAGTGTTTTATGGGAATGAGGGACATCACTGCCATCAACGATCATTTGTCTTGTCAAATGGAGGAGGGTTGTCTTAGAACAGTGGTTCTCAACCTTCCTAATGCCGTGACCCTTTAATACAG
>NW_022111320.1:47491250-47493042 GCF_000313985.2 Echinops telfairi
TGGAATGACCCTAGTTTTGTTGCCGTTACACTGTAGCAATCAAAACTGCAGCAGCATTCGTAGTGCCTCAAGTTGGTCAGATGACCTCTGTGCTTTTCCCTGCGCTGGCATGCACAGTGGTCCTGTTAGGCAATTGTGGAGCTAAGCTAATTAAGAGAAACGGGCTAACTTTTAGTCTCCAGATTGTTTTGAAAACCTGAGCATTCAGTTGCTGCCTGACAGGTTGCCCTGCAGAAGAACAGAGCTAGGGACCCACCCCCACACTGAGTACGGCCTGCGAGACTCCCTGGGGGCAGTTCTCCTTTGGGCCATAGGGTCACTGTGAGACGGAGTTAAGTGGAAGCAGAGTGTGGGCTTACTTACAGCAGTGCTTCCAAACTAGGTTCCAGAATGATAACACGCTGCACCTGAGAGGAAAGGTCGAGCGCCGTATCCTTTTGGGAACCCTCAGATTAAACAGTGGAATTGCTTTCCTCTCCTGCTGTACATCGACTTTCTGCAGAAGGAATCGGGGATGCAGCCTAATAAGCCTATTTGATAATGGAGCCCCATGCACACACACACACACCCCTTTGGGACATAATTCTATAAACTAGAGTTCTCTAAAAAAAGGCACTGCAAAACACATTGGCATGTGGTATGGACTGAACTGAGCCATATGACCCCCGGCACTGTTTTAACAGAGGCGTTATTGATGAAAACCGCAGTTCAAGGTAGGCCTCCCTGTTGGACGCCAAGAGGAGGCCTTTCTTGCCACTTCCCTCCCTTGGGTTTCCCTGCCATTTCCCACATTCTTACACGGGGCTGGACAAGTCCTCTACAGCATTCTATGAGTTGCACTCTTAAGATTAAAATCTTGTATCAGATCCTCACTTCCACTTATTTTCTAGTTCTTTGAAAGGGCTAAGCCCGTCATTTCTGCCAAGAGGTTGAGTAAACGTGTCTGGAAGTGGGCATTAGACAAAGTCCTCAGTTTACCTGATGGGGATCCCAAGGCCCGTTCCTTTTGCTGCGGTCTTCAAGACTGGCAGAGGCTGTTCGTTTTCTCTGCCAAAATGGAGGTCTAGCGCTAGTGGAGGAATATTGATCGCCTAAAACACGAATCATACAGCTGATCTAATCCAAGTTACTATTGACGTCAAACTACGCGTCCTTTTCTCCCCGGAGCTTTTTTCTCTCTGATTTTTTTTTCCTTTCTGTTTTTGCCTTTTAAGTCAAGAAAGATGTTCCTCCTTCAGCTGTCACGAGACCAATATTTGGCATATTGGGCACAATCCATCTGGTGGCAGGTAAGTGAAAACAAGCTAAGATGGGCAAAGAAGGTAATGAAGTTGACAGTACTGGAGTACCACACGGAGGTCTGCTGCCTAGCCTGCTTCACGCTCTTGTCTCGGTGAAGTCGGTTGGACACAGTGCTGTTGCTGCGTTGTCAAGATGAAAGTCCTGTCTACCCTGTCGTTCACCGTCTAGTGAGAGTAAGTTACTACAGTGCAGGGCACAGGATGGGGGAGAGACGCACCGGGCGACTGCTGGGCAGGACGCTGGTGGATAGAGCATGGAACCCAGCTTCAGGATGGAGTTAGTGGTAGGCTTGTTGCCTTCTTTTCTTCGCCAGGGAGAAGGAAGTGGCCAGGACCAAGGTTAGCAGATTGTGTGTTTTGCTGTGGTGGCTCCTTGATTACTAGTTGCTCACCCTGAGATATTGCAACATCCACTTCTTTATCCTGCCCCAGCACACTTCCCTACCATGTAGAATGGCCGGGAGGCCTAAGTGTGGTGTAGATGGGACTTT
>NW_022111320.1:47494537-47495909 GCF_000313985.2 Echinops telfairi
TTTGAAGCTCCATGCATCACATTTCATTCCCTCTCTCCCCAAAGAAAGGCTCCCTCCCTTTCCAATACATGGCTATCAGTGTGTACCAAAGTATGCCTGTGTGCATATGCAGGCCGTCTTGCTTTTGCACCATTCTACATTTGTGGGATTCAGTGACTGGCTTAGTTAAGTAACACCTGTGCCCCAACAACACAGTTCAAATGGCAGTTCCCACAGTGTATTAAGCAAGGAGTTAGTCCACCAAAGCTGAAGGTGCAGCAGGGGTGGGAGAGCCATCGTGCTGCAAGTGACAGGTGACCTACGCGTAATTGAACGCGTAGAGGAAACAGCTGCGGGTGGCCTGCCGCCCGTGGAGCTGTTGGACAGGCTTGTAGCATACAGCCAGTGGTCCCAGGGAGGATGCGCTCGCCAGCGCTGAGGAGCACTGTGGTGCTGGTGGGAGGAGGAGGAGGATGTTGCAGAGGAGGCGACGACAGCACGATGCTTCACACGGAGGGGTCTCCCGGGAGTGATTTGTGGCATGAAAAGCGCAAAGGATAAGATGTTGGAAGCTGATCCAAACTCAGAAAGGCGCGCTCCGCTTCACCGAGCCTGGAGAAGATGTTTTATCCCTTCTGTTTTGCAAGTGATTTGATGAGGAGGCCAGCACTGCTATTCCTGCTCCTGATGAGCATTTACTGAGAGAGACACCTTTCATTCTCAGTGCCTCCGGTGTTTTAAGTGACAGTGTACTACGTCAATAGTAGTTCTACCATCCTTCCGTTTCTCTAAAGTTGGGATTTTTCATTGTTTTGGACAAGTGTTGTGAAGATCAGAGGACAGTCGTAGTTTCTGTCGCGAGGGTGAGGTGGCTTGCGTGGCCATTTTCACGGCCCTGTTCCTGTGCTTGGTGAAGGCGCGTGCTCCCTGTTGAGCAGCACTTGCCCTTGGTCTTGATGGAGCGTTGTCTGAGACTGATGCGGATGGCCCCTGCTTCTTTTCTGAGTCAGTAGGATGTTTAGAAGTCACACCTGTTGAGAGAGTTTGTTTTCGCAACGCAATTTTATTTAAAATGTCTGCTTTAAAAAATTTTAAGCCACATTTTTACTCCCAAGATTGTAAAAGTGTTTGTTCCTAAAAGAAAAAATATATACTAAAACAAAAGTTACAGTACTATTTTATTGACTAAGTATGTACTATTGTAGGATATACTTTCTATTTTAGTTTTCTTTTGTAGTATAAATCAGTGGAGGATCAAGGGTTTATATTCATTCTCTAGAGGACTTAGGTTTTAAAGAAAATAAAACTTGTATTTAGTAATCCAGTGGTATTTACTTGGACAATTTTATTTCCTCATTATTATATGAAGGGCCTTCAGAAACTTTGTGGAACA
>NW_022111320.1:47496678-47497448 GCF_000313985.2 Echinops telfairi
ATTCCTTCCATGGGACTTTCCTTTTTAATTTTTTAAAGAGAAAACAGTCATTTACTTCCTATCCAACCCGAACCAATGAAGTTGGAAGGAAGATTATATTCTGTGGTTATTTGCTGTCACTGGCCCCTCATACGTGTGGGGGATAGTCATGCTAACCTGGCAGGGTTGTTGTGAAGATCACAAGAGTCCACGGAAAGTGAGTGGCAGACAGGAGGCCACAACCTCAGGGATGTTGTTGTTAAAACAGTGTTCCTGCCTTTTAGTGGGTCTTTTGTGAGGGACACCCAGGGGAGGAGCCCTGCCTATTCAGTTAGGACCCTGATATCCTGCAGCAGCTCTGAAGCATCTTCCTCGTATCGGGAACTGCTGGAGGTGCTGGGAAATGGCAGTGAGCACCTGCCACCTGGCCAAGGCTTTGGGCCAGGGACACTTGGTGGGAGCACGCTGAAAGGAGCATATTGTTGTTCTTGGCTCATGCCGACTGCGTCATTTCCCAGTGTACCCCGCACTGATTGCCCCCCCACCCCTTTGTGTGCAGTTACAAGATAACAAGACGTTCCTTACGATGATAAACCATGTCTTGAATGTGGATGGGTTTTACTTTTCAACAACATATGATTTGACCCACACTTTGCAACGGCTGGCCAACACGAGTCCAGAGTTCCAAGAGATGAGCCTTCTGGAAAGGGTAAGTTTACTCTTTGCTTATTTCCATTTGCCTTTTAGTTTTTGGTTTAACTAGGCATGGCTGTCTTTCGTCTATAAAACAT
>NW_022111320.1:47500492-47503731 GCF_000313985.2 Echinops telfairi
CTTTCAGGTTCATCGGTTTGCTCTTCCCGTGCTGCATGGCTGTATCCTTACAAAGCGCCACTGTGCCCTTCTCTTACTGTTGAAATGAAAACCTTCCTTGGTCCATAAAAAATCTGGGGTCATGAACTGGGGTGACCAGCAGCGTGGAGAGGAGACTCACAGTTGGAGCACAAAGAATAATTTTTAAAACCCAAAGTCAAACCCACTGCCGTTGAGTCCTTTCAGACTCACAGCGACCCTTTCCTGGAAAGACGGACTGTTTCCAGGAGCAGCCTCCTCTTTCTCTCTCACACAGCAGCTGGTTGGTGGGGACTGCCAGCGGGCTGGCTTCGCCCACAGCACCACCAGAGGGCGCCTTACAGCAAGCACTTGTAGAGGAGACATCATTGGTACAGATGCAAAATGAGTAAGGCTTAGCTCATTGTAAGGTAGTTTGAAGAACCTGTCTTTGCCGTAGACATGGTGATACTAATAGGGAAGCCGAGCCAGCCGGTGGTTGAGGAAGGAGCCCTGCGTGTGCTGACAAGTGTCTGCACTCATAAGTGCTCCGCCCCGCAGAAACCGGGGGTGGGGGGAGTGCCGGCGCTCTAGCAGGTTTCTCCAAGAAGCTTGGCCAGCACAGTGTGCTGCGGCTGTAAGAGGAAGAGAGGGCACTGGGGAAAGTTCCCAGCAGGCACTTTTAAGGCAGTTAAAGCCTGGGAAGAGACATCTGTGTAGTGAAGAGAAGAAAAGGAGCGCCCAGTTACAGGCCCTGAGCTGATCCCAGATTTCCATCATGTGCTTTGGTTCCTGTTTGCATCTTTGTGTGTTTTAAGTAGAAATTACGTGCAAGTACTGTGCATTTTAAAGCCTGCATTATAAATACAATGGGCTTAAATGGTTTATTACGGTGGCATACCGAGGGAGGGTGTGAATGAAATTGGGCCAGTTGGGTTTTATTTCAAAATGAGATTGTGAATGGACATGCAGTGCCAAGATCATTCACCCTTTTTCTGGGTGCTTTTAACAATGTCCCCCGTCAGCTTTGCTGTGCCTGGTGTATACCAGGCTTTTCTTCTGAGATCCCTCAGGTGGCCTCCCACCGATCCCCTTCTGCTACATCCAGATACGGTAACTGTCGGTAGCACCGAGAGACTCCAGGACCAAACTGCCCAAGGCCTGGTAGGCCAGGACATGGGCTTTTGGTTTTCATGAGAAGCCCTTGGGGGATTTGAGCAAAGGGTCTGCACGATACGGCTGATCCCTGGGATAGATGTGGAGAAAAGGCCAAGGGGCCAGCAAGGAGAGTTACAGGAACAATTAGACACTTGAAGTAATCTCTGGTGGTGTAGTGGGTTATGAGTTGGGCTGCTAGCTGCAAGGCAGCCTGCGGGTCAAAATCATCAGGTGCTCTGCAGGAGAAATATGAGGCTGTCTAGTCCCACAAAGTCTTAAAGCCTCAGAAACCCACCAGAGCAGCTCTACCCTGTCTTTAAAGGCTGCCGTGAGTCAGAATCGGCAGTGAGTAGTGAGTGAGCATACTAACTCAGGTGAGAGTTGAAATTGGCCCAGTGGGTGGGTGATCGCAGCTGTGGTGGTGAGAAGTAGTCAGACGGTAGGTAGGCTCAGAAGGTAACACAAACAGGATTTGCTGGCAGGTTGTACATTGGGCATGAGAAAGGGGGAATGTAGTGATGCAGAAGCAGGGCTACAGAGGGGGGCTACATACCTTTGACCGTAGATTGGATACAGACACTGTAGTTGATTCATACAGAAGGAGCCTTGGTGCACAGTGGGCTAAGTGTTGGACCACTCATCTCCACAACAGCAGGTCCAATCCACCAGCCACTGCAAGAGAAAAGAGAGGGCAGTCTGCTCCCATCAAGACGGACAGCCTCAGAAACCCAGGGAGCAGTTCTCCTCTGCCCTGTGGGGTTGCTGGGAGTCAGAAGTGACCCGGTGGCAGGCTTGGTGTGGGTTCTAGTCACGCCGTAGAATGGTAGGGAGCCCTTGCAGCCAGTGGACCACATGAGCGTGACGTTGACCGTGTACAAGTCAGCAGAGTGCTCGTAGTGCAGTTTCTCTAATGCTAAGAGGAATACAAGGGTGAAAACCTATTTGAACGGAAAACCCAATTGTATGGTGGCAAACAGTAAAGCCAAGCAGGAAAATGGCCCCAGCGGAGGCTGGTTACTCTGAAGGGCGCTTCCAAGGTGTTGGTGGCCATGCGGGTGGTTTTGTACGTTCTTACTGTGCACATTCATGATGTGCTGTGAGTGTTGTATTCAACAATAAAAACCTCTGTTAATGTCCGAGGTGTCCCAACAACACAGGCTTCTCAAACCCTTTCTCTGGAATGAAATGGAGAGCTCAGCCTTTCAGTTTCCACACATCGCGCTCCTCCACATGACCGAGGGGCAGTGATCACCGTACAGCACGCACTGTCACCAGCCTTAGGAGAAACAACTTGGGCTTTACATGTAGAAAATCTTTTGGTGAGATAGTCCTTTATAAAAATGTAGTTTCCCTGTCCTACGTGAAAAAGATACGGCTGCTCCTATGAAGAAGCACATCCGGGCGTGTGGTTTGCTGTGAGGCGGAATCTCCTGGGTGGCAGTGGGTTTGGTGGTTTATTTGGGGGGTGGGGAGGGCTGGTGGTCATGAAAACCAGAAAGATTTGCACATTTTCAGCCTTTCTCTTAAAAATGGAGTCATTCTCACTGGGTTAAAAAAATTATTGAAAAGAGTATACTGAATCTGGAAATAATAGGATTCCTGCATATGTTACATTTTTCTTAATGTAGTGAAGTTATCTCTATGCACTCATGTTCGATTAATGGAAAATACTTTGATTGGATTCTCATCTCAAGAAGGAGTTGTTTCAGAGCTGGTGTGCGCTATTATGTAAGAGGTAAGATGAACTTTCTCAGCGTGATTCAATACTGTTAGATCTCTCGCTAATTAACCTTATGTTTTTGGGGGACATTTGTATCATTAACATTTGATAGCCTATCTACCTCCGTTTCTTTGCAACAATTGGGGAAAACTTTGAGAAGAAGTTTGTGGGCATAGTGGTTAATTCTCTTTGCTGCTAACCAAAAGGTCACAGTTCACACCCACCAGCCGCTCCAAGGGAGAAAGATGCGGCAGTCTGCTTCCCTAATGATTGACAGCCTTGGAAACACTGTGGGCAGTTGTCCTCTGTCTTCAAGGCTTGCTGCCATGAGTCAGAATCAACTTGACGGCAGTGGATTCTGGGT
>NW_022111320.1:47503831-47512308 GCF_000313985.2 Echinops telfairi
CCCCCGCCCCCCTCGTGCTTGGCCCAGCTGCCGTAATGACGTCGTAAGTGGCGGTGTGACATCGAGCTGCCCCTGCTTGCTGAGAGAGGGCCTGTTCACTGTTGTTTTCTGGGGGCCTGAAGCACAGCTCATTTAATGTCATTCGCAGTAATCCCAACTCAGTATCGGGACGTTCTTCCTTGTATTCTTGAATGAACTGTATATTTACATTTTGAACATTTTTTCTGTAGACTTTTACTACCAAGATGCTAATTTGTTCAAACCAAGCTTTTAAAATGTTTATTAAATTACTTTCCCAAGAAAAAAGTTTTTCCAAGTCTGTTTTAACCTTTTGCCAGAAGCTATCAGAATGAAACCTAATATGCTATGACATGGACGCTGGCTTTGAGCTGGGCGATTGTGGGGTTATATGGTTAATCTCCCTCAGAGATGACAGAGCTGAGGGTGAAAGGCACTGCTGAACTTGGCCAAGGACAGAACCAGAATTAGGAGTTAGCAACTCCCTGGGACCTGGATTTTCGTGGATGAAAGCGTTTTGTAATTTGATGTTTTGAATAGGTAACATTTACATTGTTCAAACATCAAAAAGTTGAAAAGACTTGAATTTTAAAAATCTCGTGTTTTACCCCACACTTTGAGTTCTCAACAGCTAGCTGGCTTTCCATTTTACCTGCCAGCTGACTTTCATACCGGTGCAGGCGTGTGTCCGCCTCTTCTTCTGTTTACACAGCCGTTGTCGGCTCTGTGGCTCTCTGACCTTGGTGTTTTTGTTTTCCTTTAACTTCACAATCTATCTTAGAACTCTTTCCACAGATCTCTCTTCTGTAACTACGCTCCTCCTTACTGAGAACTGTGGTGAGAAACATGCAGTCTGTGCTTCTGACGGGCAATCCCGAAGAGCAGTGAGAAACCCTTTTATGGTTGGTGTGACACCGTGATCTTGTTCACGTCTGGGGCCTCCTCCACAGACACTGAACATCCAGTGCCACACGGGCACGTCATTGTTGGGCTTAAGAAACGCATCAGAAAGGAGGTTAACGAATGAACAACTGATGTATTAAGTAGCTGCCAACTTTAGTAATTCTTCTTTAACATTCCCCTCAATCTGCTTAAACACGTGTGCTTCTGTTAGCTTTGTGATCATGCATTGTGCATTTGTTTGAAATTTATGTTTATAAGTCCTTTTCTGCTCATTTGAACTGCCTTATTCTTGAGTCTTTCTTGAGGAGCCCTAGTGGTGTAGTGGTTACATGGGCTGCAATCATGAGGTCAGCCGTTTGAAACCACCAGCTGCTCCCCAGGAGAAACATGGGACTTTCTACTCCCGTAAACAGTTACAGTCTCAGAAACCCACAGGGGCAGTTCTACCCTGCCCTGTAGGGTCGCTGTGATGAGATTTTGAGTTGGATTGTTTCCAAGTGTTGTGAATTAGTGAGGTTCTGATGTGTTCCCTTTATAATAAAGATAGTTAACTTTTTTTTTTCTTTTTTTATTCAGGGATTGATTCGGAAGGGCATGCAGCGAACTTTGTAGAAACAGAACAAATAGTGCACTACAATGGAAGCAAAGCCTCATTTGTGCAGGTAAGTTACTGTGTCCTGCAGGCAGAGTTGGGTGGCCAGCAGTGGGCTGTTTTTACCTGGGTCATAACTTTCTGCTCGGAATGAAGTCCCTCAAAGAGAGGGTGGGAGTCTGGCAAGGGTTTTGCAAACAGAGCCACCTGCCTGCATTACCCTTAAGATGTATTCAGGGTGATGCAGGAGGGAGGGACAAGCTGCTCACTTGCTGTGAGGCAGTACCCGGTGGGAGTTGCCTCTTTCAAGTTCTGCATCATTGGCTGCTCCAGAGCAGGAGTAGCTCAGCATGGCCCTGTGCTGCTCAGTTGAGAAGAAATGCCACAGGTTTCTCCGTTTCTCATAATGTCAACAATGATAGCTTTGTTAATCAGTTTATGTTAGAATTGAGGGGGAAACAACTGTCCACTGCTTAAGCTTCATACACACAAAATCAGAGAGGGGCACCCTTTCCAAATGTACTCCCACAAAGTACCAACCTGTGGGAGCAGTACACCGGGACTTTTCCTGGAATTGCTGTAAATTGTGTGATTTTTTTGTTTTTGTTTCTTTGCTTTGCAAAATCACTGAACATACGGGTGTTCTGACAGTAAGCTGAGAAAAACAAGGATGTGTGTTTTTCACTTCGTTTCTCTCTTTCCTTTTAGACACGAGGATCCATCCCTGTTTTCTGGTCCCAGAGGCCAAACCTCAAGTACAAACCATTGCCACAGATCAACAAAGTAGCAAATCATGTGAGTCTCTTCCATGCTGCTTTCCCCTTGATTCCTGGGTTACAGTTTGCATGTGGAACACACACTAGTTCCCCAGGTGTCCGAATTCAGTGAGGCCCTCCTCCTGGACTCTGACACCCAGAGAATCTCTACACCAGAAGGCCCAGCACTGGCGCTGTGGAGAACGGACTGACTGGCAGGCTGGCTGGCAAGTTAGGTTTTAGAGGGCACAGTAAGCTTTGCAGCGTTACGCTCTCTGAGTATGTGGCATGTGCTAGTCAGGACTGTGTTCAGAGTTAAGACCCTGGTAGTAGTGCTGCTCAGGGTAGAATGACTAGTTTTACAATTACTTTGGACTGTGAAGTATTTAGAAGGCATGGTCCCCATCTTAACCTCATTCCTCGAATATGGAGTTAGGGCATTGAAGGAGGTCTTTTCAAACGTCTTGTAAATATTCCTGTCGTATAATCCAATAACGTATATACCTTTTTCCTCCCTACCCCAGATGGACGGTTTCCAAAGGCATTTTGATTCCCAAGTAATTATTTATGGAAAGCAAGTTATCCTCAATCTGGTATGTTTC
Source organism: Echinops telfairi (assembly GCF_000313985.2). NCBI lineage: Eukaryota > Metazoa > Chordata > Mammalia > Afrosoricida > Tenrecidae > Echinops > Echinops telfairi. Next base: position 47,506,702 of record NW_022111320.1, read on the forward strand.
TCACACTTAAAAATGAAACTGGATCCGAACCCCCTATTAAATCTTCAAAATAAGCCTGGGGAAAAACTGTATTTCTTTTGCAGGTGAACCAGAAGGGCTCCGAGAAGCCCCTGGAGCAGGCGTTCGCATCCATGGTGTCTTCCTTGGGCAGCGGGATGATCAGGTACCGCCTTCAGAACTACCTGCGGCTCCTGGGCCTTTCCCTCCAGCACAAGGACGTGCACTCACGGACACGTTCCTGGGGACGTGCGCCCGACTAGACCCTGTCGGTCTCTTTGCTCCCATTCTCTTGCTGTCCTAGATCAAGGCATGCTTGGGTTGACTTGAAGTCTTCTAGTAAAATAGCTTCTAACATTCGCTTTGTCCCTCAAGTTTGGTTTAAAAAAAAAAAGTCGAGTCTCTGATGACAGTCCCCCCACCAGAGCTCAGTGGCATTGTGACAGTCAGATCCCAGAGTTCCACTCCTGGTGGCGGCTCTGGCCCTGTGCCCTGGGGCCCCGACGGCTGTAGGGGCTGCTGCACGGGGCCTCGGGGAGCTGCGGCTCTGGCCCTCGTGCGCACAGTCAGCAGGCAAAGGCTGGGGAGTTGATCATAATGGGGAACCCGCATGCTCTGCAGTTCCTCCTGTGGTCCGAGGCAGCAGTGAGCCAGCTCGAGGGGAACTCTGTCAGGAAGTGGGGCCGGGAGGTGAGGGGGTGGACTGTGGTAGGAAGGGATCCTCCTCAGGAAATGGCACTGCGTTCTTTGGGGGAGCAGTGTTTTAACCCACAGAGAATTCCAAACTTACCCCAAATAGAGTAATGTAAGAAGACTTTAGGGAAGAATTTTAAGTCTTTTGCTTCCAACTCAAAAACCTAGCAACCTCAGCAGACACTGACTCCATATGCACTTCTACCTTCTCCCAGTGGATCCTCCCCCAGCACGTGTTGCTGAGTCCGAGAAGGAATTCCTAGTGAGTGGCACTCAGAATCCTGTGAGAAACTTGGAATATTCCTTAAATCTGTAAAATAAAGATCTTGGGACTTGGAGCCCAGCATATGTTTGTTTACTGGGAAGTTCCACTGTTGTTCCCTGGTGTATAGCCCCGGGTAAAACCCTGTGTCCCAGAGGGTCTCTGTAGGTTTGCCGTGCCTGAGCCCTGAATCGGGGAACTTGGAGTTTCTGGGAGTAGCTAATTCTGGGGGTGCAGGGCACAAATCATGGAAGTCCTAAGGAGATGGTGCTTCAGAACTGAAAGGGCACCTACTGCTAAAGAGTGAGCCCTCCAAAGCTGTTGTTCCTCCCGTCTCCATCAGACGGGAGCATCGCCTTCGGACATCTGTGTTCCAGCATTCCAGTGGTAGATAGATTGACGGCAGCCCGTATCTGTATATTCCTGTTGACCTGTGGTCACTGTAGGGAGGTAATGAGGTGGCTGGATTGGTGAGTGGCCACAAGAGGAAAGTTCCGTGGCTGTCCTCCTGAGAAGCGGTGGTGGGGAGCCTTAGTAACGCAGCTGGTCTTTTGGAAATTGGCTGGAAAAGTAAGGTACACAAGCTGATGCGTCTCAAGAGGCCTTTTCCTAGATCTGTGAAAGGGCATGGAAGTGCTTGACTTGTGGGTTCAGAAATGAAATATATAAAATCATCTGTTATCAATCTATAACTGTGAAGCTCATTCCCAGAAGATAAACATGCGACGTTAGAGCTAGGACACAAGTTAAGAATCCGAGTTCAGTTCATTGGATGCTCGGGCACGTCTTAAATTCTGTACGGGGTCTCCTGCTGTCATTCCCAGGCAGCATGGTCTAGACTTAGCAGCCGCACTTGTCCGTTGTTGGAGTTGCTTTGGAGAGTGCCCCGCCTCCCTGCTCCCCCCTCTCCCCGCAAGTCCTCCCTCCCTGGTCAGCCTTCCATTGGCTCGCCTCCCTGAGGGAACCCTGAAGGTGGAAGGAGCAGCTATCAGAAGCCCACCCACTAATTGACGCCCCTCACTGGGAGCCAAGAGAGTCCCAGAGAAAAGGCAGTCCACCTCGATCTTTACCCTGCAGATAAGAGTGTGGCAGCCCTCCTACATGTATTAGGACTTGTCTCCATCCCCAAGCAAGAAGTTGGGTAGAAGCAGGACATGTGGGAAGTTTTCTCTGTACTCGCCCTTCTTCCCTTGACATTCTGGTCTCGGTGCCTCTCTCTCTCTCTCTCTCTCTCTCTCTCTCTCTTGGGCTGCCCCCTCCCCTCCCCCCTCCCACACCCCTTTGGGCTGCTTTATTCACCTTTCGCTAGGACACTTTGACTGCCAAGAGTGACCTCACTTTAGAAATGTTGGTCGTTAGCTGCCGTTTTGTCTGCCCTTGACGATCCCATGCACAATGGAGCAGTGCTGCCTGGCCCAGCGCCATCTCATCCCTGGGGTTGGCTGCAGATCGGACCCTTGTAACCTCCTAGAGTCCACCTGCTTGGTGTTTGGAAGCTGACTACCAGGCCCATCTCCCTAGTCCATATTAGTCTGGAGCTCTACTGATACCTAGGCAGCAGCACACAAGCTTTCCCTGACCAGGAATGGTAGTCACACTCCTGGTAAGTACATTGGGCCGGAAGTGAACCTGGGCTTTCCATGCTAGATAACTTTAGGCAACTTATTACAAAGTAACGTGGAATTATCTCTTATCACATGCATGTGTGGTGTTGAGAGACTGGTAAAACCCAGAAAAACTCACTGAAATTGAGTCAGTTCCAGCTCACAGTAACTCTGCAGGACAGAAGAAAACTGTCCCTCTGGGGCTGTGATACTGTAACCCTTTGCGGGAGTACAAAGTTTCATCGTTCTCCCCTGAAGCGGCTTGGGATTTGGAACTGCTGACCTTGTTGACAGCCCCATGTGTCATCCACTCTGCCACCAGGGCTCCTAGATGCTGAGAAAGGACGGTGGATTCTTTGCTCAGGTGGCCAGTAACTACCCGTCACCCCTCCTTACATGACAGACGTGCAAACTAAATCTCCTTGACAGAATTGCATGACCATTTGAATGGTTCGCAACAGAACAAAAAGGAACCCTATTTTCACAAAGTTGGAAGAAAATAAGAGAAGCCTGGTGTATCTTCAGGGTGTCCACCTGCTAGCCAAAAGGTCAGCAGTTCGAATCTGCCAGTCATACCACAGGACGAAGATGTGGTAGTCTGCTTCTGAAGACTGACAGCCTCAGAAGCAGGTCATTTTGAGCTGCAGTCGACAGCAGTGGGTGTGGTAGAAAATACTCCTGTGCTCCTCAGTTAGTGGTGCCTCTGTGTCCACCTGACTGCTGATAGCAACTCTGACCCTGGAGTGCAGAGTAGAATTTCCCTCGTCACATTTCCAAGGCTGTAAATCTTGACAGAAGCCATGACCATGTCTTTCTCCCACGCATTGGCTAGTGGATTCGAACGGCCAGCCTTTTGGTTAGCAGTCGAATTCTTTGACCACTTCACCACGACGGCTTTCTGCAGTATGTTTCTGATTACTGTACCCAAATACACTTCTCTAGCATTTTGCTCAATTTCACCCCTCTTCCTGCCTGAGGGACCCAGAAGAACATATGAAGATAGGTATTTGTATATGTGCTTCTATATACTTGGGGGGGGGGTGGTGGTCTGTGTATTTCTGTCACCCATAGGTATGAAGTTGAGGAGGTAGGGGTATGTGTGTGTCAGGGTACCCATAACATCCGCACAGTGCTGTAAGGGGAGACTGGTATATGGAGGTGCTACTGACAGGAAGGGGGGATACTCTTGGGTAAGGTTCTGAATTTATTATTTTTATTTATTATTTCTTTTTGATAGATACATTGCCTTTGACTTCCATAAGGAATGTAAAAATATGAGATGGGATCGACTAAGTATTTTATTGGATAAGGTAGCAGAAATGCAAGATGAATTAAGGTAAGTGATATTAATTTAGCCTGGAGGTTGGGTGGGGGGAGGGCAGGTAAGAGGTGGCTGTTTATGTCAGTCATTGATTATGCATGATCTATCAGACTTATAAATATTGCTCCCTGGATTAATAAGGGCATGTCTATTCTTTTTTGGGGGGTGGGGTGGAGAGGGGGAAGGGAGGGAGGAAGAAGATGAGACCGACCGACTTACTGGTTTTAAAATATTTTTAAATTCTAAAAAAATAAGCCCAAGTATTTTCATTGTTTTTGAACTACCTTCCATGCATTTATAAATACTCACATAATTGAAATTGTTCCCTGCTGTTTTGTGTTCCCTCACGGGTATTTGCCATTCACTTAGGTGGTCTCTGGAATGCGGGTGTGGGACGGCATTCCCCTGTCCCATCACCCCACTCTGCCCCGCACGGTCTCAGTGAAGCGTCTGCTCTCACGTAGAGCGTGTGGCTCACTGCCTTTTCTTTCCTCCCAGGAAAGAGAGTGGGCATGGTGCTTTTGCTTCAACAGCGGATCGAAGGGTCTGGTGGTCTTGGTGGTGTTTCTCACACGTGTTGGTGACCCCACTGTTTGCTAACAGGATGCCGTGGGTCCCGCTTTCCCATGTGTCTGCCAGTCTTGACCGGTTTAAAGGCAGAGAGGGACTCTTTAACCCTCCCATCATACGTATTTCTCTCCCTCCGTGTGCTAGTTCTGATCCTGGCCTCGCAACGTGCACCTTCTTTCTCTATGACCCAGTAGTCTAGGAACACTTCTCCAACGAGATTTACCCAGTGTTCCAGTGTAGTTTTTGTATACCTCACATTACCTTTATTTACTTCAATCAGCTTCATTTTATTCTACAAAGTTTTCTCATGAACACAGTTGGGGCAGGGAGAGATGACCTCTATCAGTGTTTCCCAAAATGGGCTATACTGCCCCTGGGGCCACTGGAGCGATCCAGGGGGCTGCAGACACACACATACGTACACTTAACCAGGATTATAGATTGTAAGCAGAAACGATTTTAATTGCCCAGTGGATGCTGAGGTTTTTTTTTTTTTTAAAGGGCCAAAAAAGTTTGGGAGCCTGTGCCCTCTATTATGTTGGGCTGTTAAGAGAAGGCTTTTGCTGGGTCTGGCACATTGTCAGAGTGCCTTGGGGTCATGCACTCACTGGTTACCGCATACACAATTAAAACTTTTTTTTTCAGGAAGTTTGATTTTTATTTGGTGGGCACAGGTGGGGCAGGGCACAGAGCTACCAAGGCCTTCATGAACGCAGGGCCCACCACTTGTCCAAGGAACCCTGGTTGGGGGTGTACTTGACCCCACAGCCATCCGGGATGAGGCTTCTCAGCCACCATGTCCTCAAACTCATCTACATTAAACTTGGTGAAGCCCACTTCTTGGAGATGTGACCTTCCAGTGCCTAGGCAACTTAAACTTGGCGCTGTGTAAGCCTCAATCACAGGCTCCTTGTTTTAAAGCTTGGGGCGGATGGACATGACGGCCTGGCCGATGTGGACTCTAGCCACTGTGCCTTGGGTTCTCCCAAAAGCACCTCTCATCCCAGTTTGGAGCCTAGTTTAGGGAGAGCAGAAATTTGCCAGGCCAGAGGCATCCCACAGCAGCAATGGGTTGTCTCCAAGGTCCCCTAGAGCAGCCTATACATACCCACAAGCTGCAGACCTACTGAGGGGGCTGCTGTTGGCAGCCATTGCACACC
>NW_022111320.1:47512408-47538026 GCF_000313985.2 Echinops telfairi
CCACCCAAGGGGGAGGACGGCTGGTTTCATGGGCTGAAGACACACACACAATTTTAAGAAAGAAGGGAGACTTGACACCGAAAGTATCCGTTGCCACTCAGTGTCCTCCATGGGGGCACCCAAGCCTTCGTCAGTGGCTTTAGGATGGCCCTTTGGGTCTTGCTTCCTGAGCGTTTGGGGCAGTGGGAAGCATCTGAACTTTGGGGTGTGAGATCCCAGTGTGAGATCTTCATCACCACGTGGCCCTGGAGTGAGTTACTTGAAGCTGCGGAGCGCATCGGCCTCGGGGACTCTGTGGGGAGCTGGAGCGGCCAGTGCAGCGCCACCGCCTGCGCACAGAGCTTAGTCCAAATGTCCTCTGGGGCCCCGCTTTCTATGAGCTCATTTGTTCTTTTAGCCATGGTCAGTCTATTGTGCTCCCCACTCCCCCTTCTGGAGGCGAATTTCGGTAAACCTGCCCTTTTCTGGCATGCACCATGTGGTGCACGTGATGTGCATCGCCTCATCCACACCTGGGCCGGCCTCCTGGAGGTGCTTGGAGTCCATTATGTGAGGTGAAATTGGAGCACGGCCAGCGAACGTCATCTGCCGCCAGAGCTCAGGCGCCCCGCCCCGTGCCAGTACGTTTCACGCTCAGGGTCCTCAGAGGGACTGGTTTCAAGTGAAGGCCACACAGACCCTGGGAACCCCAGTGGGCGCTGGTGCAGCCGTTTCGTGGGCGGGGAGGAAGGAAGGAGAGCCGAGGTTCCTACGCCCCTCCTTTACTGGGTACGTTCTGTACTGCTCGTAGTTTTTAAGAGGGTCTGAAGAATGTGTTCAGTGCATAATATTGAGGCGATTCAGATGCTGATTCAGAGACTCGTTTTTAAGGAGCAACCCGGGATTCTGTTGCAGAGTCCAGACAGGACAGCAAGCGCTGAGCCCCCAACGTGTAGACTCGCCCTTGGATCAGTGATGCTGACGGGAAACCGGCAGGGAAAACCCCCAGCCCTCCTCCTCCTCCTCTTCACGTCCTTGTGTGAGAGGGTCGCTAGCCTTGTTATGAAGGACACCTGGGCTGCGCGTTCCCGTCTGACCTTTCAGTTCGCAGGTGCTAATCATGTCACTGGCGATGGCGTCCAGTTCTGCGAGGCGTGGCCGGAGTTGGCGTTGACTGGTGTTGGAATAAGAGTGTTTACACAACTGTGTTTTAGTTATTTTCTAGTGGACCCTGCCGGCAAGGTGGTGACAAACCAGGAAGGTGTGTTCCGCAGCAACTGCATGGACTGCCTAGATAGGACCAATGTGATCCAGAGCCTGTTAGCTCGCCGCGCGCTGCAGGCCCAGCTTCAGGTGCAAACTGTTCTTCTTCTAGGGAAGACCTGGGGCGCAGCATGAAAGCAAGGTCGTCGTCCTCCATCCAGTTAGAGAGCGTGCCTGCTGCTCTGTGGGCTGCCCTCGGCCATGCTCGGGGTGCAGACGCAGTTTTGGTCCCCCGCTTCCCCTCATGGAATACTGTAACCAGTGGTTCTCAGCCTGCCTCATGCTGCGACCCTTCCACACAGTTCCTCATGTGGTGATCCCCAACCATAACATTATTTTCGTTGCTACTTCATAATGTAATTTTGCTACTGTTATGAATTGGGTGACCCCTGTGAAAGGATCATTCGACCCCCAAAGGGGTCAATGAACCCCAGGTTGAGAACCACTGCTGTAGAGAGTGTGTCAGTGTGTGATGTTGTTGAGGTGAATAGTTTCCCTTGGGCTGCTCCCAGAAGTGGAAGTACATGCTCTGGGAAGGAGACCCATCACTCTCCACTAGGCTAATACTAATCACATCAACACGACCAGTGGATAAGTGAGTTCTTGCCTGGCTGACTCTTGCCAGCATGGCCTGCTTCTGTCTTGGGTCAGGGCCCTTTCCCAGGGGGTCTGCGTCTTTTAGGACCTCGCCAAGGATGTCCCTTCCCGGTCCCAGCTGTGACGTAGCTGGGCTTCCCAGGCACACGGTGCTGTGGAGAAACATGGGCATGGAGGTGGTTGGGTTTTTATTGGAGTGGAAAATGGGAGCCCGTTTCCGGACCACACTGCCAACTTGTGCGTCCCAAATGGCTTCCTGCCACGGGCTTGGTGAGCTTCCGCTTTGCCTGTGGCGTCTTGACCCCTGGGAGGCGGAGGTGAAGTGCTCCTTGAGAACGCACCGCTCTGACACCACGGGAGGGGCGTCATGTGTGCCTGGGCTCCAGGTGGGGTGTTTTACTAATTAGGCCCCTCATAATCCGTCTGGCATACTTCACGTGCTTCAGTAGAAAAAGTGTTGGCAGTGGTTTGATTCTAAGGCCAATTCATGGGAAATGACGTAGGTGGGTTTTAGGATCTGTGTTTAATTGCTCTGCACGTTAGAGGCAGTGTTGTAAAAGCTAACCAGCCTCCCTTCAGAGCGTGTGTGGGCAGGCACCTCCTGGTGGCAGTGTGCCCGATGCCAGCCAGGGTGAAGACCCCATAATTGTCCTCTCTCCATCGAGGGCAGGCTAGAGGCAGCCCCTGTGCTCTGTTGGAGATTGAGGGGTGGGGTGGGGAGTCGAGGAGCCATTCTGAGAGAGAAACTGAGGTGGTGTCTCTCCTGAACAGTGAAGATGTGGTTCTGAGGGTCTGAGACAAAGGACCAGGTGGGGGCTCCTGATCTGGGCTTGGTGACCCTTTAGAGGTGTCCTTAGAAGAGCCTCAGGGGTCCCCCCCCCCCACTCCCCTGGGAACAGAGGCAAGGGCTGTGTGTCCATGCCTCCATGGGGAGGGAGGTGCACAGCACCCAGGGCCCTGCTCAGGGCTCGGATGAGCTGACCCAGTGGGAGGAAACCGGGCTGGTGAGTGTGGAGACAGCTGGGGCAAGGCAGTGGCAAGAGGAGGGCAGGAGGTAGTAGGGTCAGGTCCTGCATATGGTCCTGTGGGGGCTGCAGGCCAGGACTCCCCACCCCTGAGGGGCTTGGTGCTGCCCTGGGCAGGAGAGGGTGCTCTGAGCAAGGAGCACATCTCAAGCTTGTAAGCAGGCCCAGGTGCCTGTGCTTTGTGGGTGCTGCAGAAATCCCTTACACAGAATGAGGGTGTGCTTCCTCTTCCAGAGACTAGGAGTTTTGCATGTGGGACAGAAGATTGAAGAACAAGATGAGTTTGAGAAGATTTACAAAAATGGTAGGTAATTTATTTAGAGCTAACGGTACTTAAGTTTGGAAACATTTTGAATGTAAGACTCTGATTGTTCCTTTAGTCATTGTTGGCCCTTTTTCCTCCAGCCTGGGCTGACAATGCAAATGCCTGTGCCAAGCAGTACGCGGGGACAGGTGCCTTGAAGACGGACTTTACCAGGCAAGCCCGCTTCCAGAGTCTCGTCCCGCACTGCGCTCCCCAGCCTGGTGCACCTTAGACTCCCTGTCAGGGTGCTGCAGAGCACCGGGCCCAGGTGGCAGCAGTTCTGGTGCACAGTGAGGGTTGAGAACTGGCCTCGTCGCCGGGGCTCTTGTGGAAAAGAGGATTCTGACCAGCAGGCCTGGGGCGGTGATGGGGATGCTGCTCTCAGGACCACACTAGCGGGTGGGGGCAAGGAGCAAAGCATTCGGAGCTGGTTGTCAAAGCAGATGGGCTTTATCTGTTCGTGGCTTTCTTGGGAGCACAATAAGCTGTCTCGAGGGAGGAGTTGTTGGGGGGTGGGGCGGGGATGCTTTTAAAAATCTTTGTACCTCATTTATCCCCACACCACATGTGCTTGGCTGTAAACCTGTGTAAGGATCTCCCACGTCAGCCGTAGCTTAGCCCGTGACCTCTCTTATCTAGAACGGGGAAGAGGACCCAGCTGGGCCTCGTCATGGATGGCTGGAACTCGCTCGTACGGTATTACAAGAACAACTTCTCAGACGGCTTTAGACAGGTGCGTCTCCGCCGCCCGCTGTGCAGACCGGGCTGGCAGTGCTGCGGCATTGCCCATCGGATGCTCTTGAGTGACCCGCTTCCTTCTTTCTGCCCCAGGACTCCATAGACTTATTTCTCGGCAACTACTCTGTGGACGAACTGGAGTCTCACAGCCCGCTGAGTGTTCCAAAGGACTGGAAATTCTTGGCTGTAAGAAACCTTCGTGTTCCCCAGGTGTTAGACTCCGAGTCTGAGGACAGGGCCACAGCTGGTGTGGTGCGCGCCCCAGTGAGGTCCACAGTAGGTGCTGTTCCAGTGCAGCGCCAGGCTCGGGCGGCAGTATCACCTGGGCCCTGGAACCCCGTCCTCACTGAGAAGCAGAGGGATGGGAAGATGGCTCACTTCAGGAAGGCCCCTGTAAGTCCAGGATTTCCGGGCACACTTGTCACATGTAAGAGGTCGTGCACCTTTGACCGGCTGTCCTTACTGATGCTGCTTGACTTGGCGAGGCACAGCGCCTGCACTGGAAGGGAGGAGAGGCCCCGGCCTCGGGCTGGCTTCTCGTCTGGACCCCCTTCTCCCAGGGATCCGGCGGAGCTAAGGCATGCTGCCTCCGAGCTTGTAATGTGACGAGTGAGCCCCAAGAGATGGGGTTTTGTAGGGGAATTTGGCTCTTGGTGCCATAGGACAAACGCTGGCCAGTCCTGCAGCGTCCCCGGTTCCTGCTGGCTGCCCGCTGCTGCAGCCAGGACGTTGTTTGTCCTGGACTGTAGAGCGTTTTTCTCCCTCAAGCAGAGCACATACGGCTGATGTTTCCCCATGGATTAGTATTCTTTACAAAGTGGTTTCTCTTTTTCTTGTTCTTCTTTCCAGTTGCCGATCATCATGGTCGTCGCCTTTTCAATGTGCATCATCTGCTTGCTCATGGCCGGTAAGCCTGCTCGTGTGTCTGTGCAACAGATTGCTGGGCTTCTTGTGTAGCACCTTGAGTTCACTTGCCACTGACGTTTCCCTGTGAAAGTCACTTAAGTTAGTGAGCAGAAGATTTTGGACCTCAGCAGTAAAAGGAGGGAAAATATGTCCATGGTAGTTTGATAGGTGGTATTACTTTTAAGGTTTTTAAAGCCTTTTTATCTTCTTTTTCCAATTACCAAGATAACATAATGATGATAGAAAATACAGTTAGGCAAAGAAGGAGAAACTATTATTCATTCACCATCTTGATGCCTTCCAGAGATAGACTAACCCTGATGAACAGTTTGGTGTTGAGTTTTTCTAAGTTTGTGTCTGGTGGTGTAGTGGTTACACATGGGGCTGTTAACTGCAAGGTCAGCAGTTTGGAACCACCATCTGCTCCTTGGGACTTTTTACTCCTCTAAAAAATGACAGTCTCAAGCTCACAGGAGCTGCCCTGCCCTGTCTTACAGGGCCGCTGTGAGTCGGCATCAGCTGGCAGTGAGTGTGGGGTTTTTTTTTGTTTTTTATTTTGCCTTTTCACAAATGGGATGGTATTCAGGGTTTCTGTAATCTTCTTTTCATTGAGCAGTATAAGCATACCCAACACCTTCTTCTACATTTGTAAGGCCTGCGTGGGCCCCATTTATGACTTACTTTAACCAGTCACCTATTGCCGGACAAAGAGTTGTTGTGAATAGGTTAAAATACTACCATTTACTGTCATTAAGAGCCTATGGGTTCAGTGATGGGCTCTCAACTGCAAGGTCAGCAGTCCTGCCTCTCCACGGAGAAAAGGCTGGCCGTTCCTGTAAGGTCTGCAGTCCCAGAAGCCCGTGCAGGGTCGCTGTGAGGGGGACTCGGTCATCCACTGAGGAGAAAACTGACGAAGAACACAGCTGACAGGAGGAACCCACTGGGGAGAGAGCTTTCTTTCCTTCGTAGCATAGGGAGCCTAGGGCCACGTGTCCCGGTGTGTCGGTTAGTTCATCATCCGTGGTAAGTGCTGAGGCCACAGGATACATCGTGGAACTTGCTCTCAGGGACCGTCAAGTTGAGAGGGGTGACCTGGGGACAAAAGGCCATTGGCTGGTTAGCAGGGTGGCTGACCTTGCCCAGCAGAGTGAGTGGGCAGGGGCTACCCAGCGAGAAGGCTCAGCTAGTCAGACTTGGCAGGGAGTGGAGAAGAGGCGCAGTGGTGGGAGCCTGGCTCAAAACGGGGTGACGAGAAGGGTTGGATATGACCCCTGCAGATGAGGAGCTGTCTGCCTCCTTTGCTCAAGAAGTTTTAACCTTAGCGCTGTGAAAATGGCTATTGGGCCGATGCTCCGCCGGAAAAGGAGCGTGGATGCTGAATTGAGTTAATCGGTGGATGGTAGCATCTCTTACCAGTTAGTGGACTGCCGTGAGGTACTGACCCTTGGTGGTGGGGCTTGATCCTCCTGATTTCTAGCCCTGACTGTGGTTTATAGGAGCCCGGGTAGTGGCTTAGGTTGTGTGTTGGACTGCTAGCCACAGAATCCGCGGTTCAAAGCCCCATATAGAGTTACAATCTGGGCAGTTTGACTGCCCTGCGGGGCGGCTGTGAGTCCAGATTGACTCGGTGGCAGGGAGAGTTTGGCGTTTTGGTGCTGTGGTTTGTGAGGGTGCCCTGGTAGCGCAGTGCCTAAGTGATCAACTCGGAACCAGATGTTGGTAGCTCTGGTCGTTCCTCCCAGTTCCTCCTCGGGAGAAGGTGTGGCAGGCTATTTCTCGAAAGATCCCTCAGCTGCCCAGAGGTAACCGCGCACACTCCTCTGGTGACGCTCTTACTCACTAGCTCTTTCTAACTCTCAACAGGTGACACGTGGACCGAAACGCTGGCCTATGTGCTCTTCTGGGCAGTGGCAAGCATGGGGACATTTTTTATCATCCTGTACAATGGCAAAGATTTTGTTGATGCGCCCAGATTGGTCCAGAAAGAAAAGATAGACTGAATTTGTAGCTGTGGAAAGCGGCTTGGCCTGGAAGATTCCATCATGCAGCACTGGAGTCTTTACTGACCTGCTTTCCACGTCAGCCTGTCTCTGAAAGCGCAGCCCGGCTGCCTGCTCTGGGCGAGAGAGGGCCAGCTCTCGTGCTCCTGCCTTGACATGCTCCCCCCGGCCCCCGCCCCCAGTGGGTCCGTTAGATTTTTTCATTCGGAGCAACTCTAGAATTAAACTGTAACTAGAATTCAGCTCCCCAGAATGGAAGGAATTCATTGTCAATCTAATCAACTGTTGCAGAAGTAAGTAATATACACACACAAATCTAGCTTCTTTCATTATTTAAAACAGTAAGATTATTTTTCTAGCTCAGTTTCATGATTGTCATTGTAGAAGCATTTATTAGCAAGCACACATCTCTGGACTTTTTTTCTTAAAAGTCTAACAATAAGCTAATCGTCCCTCATTGATGAAGCATGAGCCTCCTCCTGTGTCACGCAGCAACGCGCTGAGGTGGCCTGGGACTCCCTGGGGAGAGCAGTTGGGGGCCGGGGCTCTCCTGTGCTGTTGGCAGTTGGACCAGCAGATTTAGGTATGATGAAAGGTTCCGATAAGCTTCATCTGTTTTGTTTTTTAGAAGGTAAATGCAATCAAAGAATGTAAAACCTGTCTTATGCTAATGGTCCAAAGCCTCCTATACTGTAAGACCGCCCCAGTGTGAAAATACCCCTGCCAGTCAGCTACTTCCCTCTGTACCACCTGCTTTTGTTTTTTCCTGGTGGTGGTGGTGGTGGTGGTGGTAGTGGTGGTGGGGTTCTCCGTGAGACCTGAAAGCCTCCCCTAGAGGGTCTCAGGCTGGGGTTGGTGCTGCACTGAGGGCAGCAGCTTCTTCCCCACCCTGGTGCCCACTGACGGTTGGCTGTCAGTAAGTGCATTGCCCGGGGAGTGCTTCCAGGCAGCCGTAGTTCTCCCAGTCAGGGACCAGCTTACTGTCAGTTTCCTGCACGCACGCTGCAGGAGCCATGCCTAGTCTCATTGTAAGTCAGATTGTCCATTCAAATCGTAGCTACGAGGTTCAAATGCTAGTGTCCTTGCCATTCATTAAACCACTGCCCCATACCTCCAGGGTGGCACTGGGCGGGATGTGCCGTGTGTTCCAGTGGGAATACCTTATATTATCCTAAAAGATTCCCAAAAGCACCTTTCCGTCAGCATTGCCTTTTTTTTCAAACATTAACTTTTGTAAGCGTTACCGAGTTGTCGCTTGTAGAAACTCTGCAGGAAATACTAGCTGGGACATCCTCCGCAGCTTAGCATCCGTCATTAAAACTTGCAATAGGTGGGGAAGTAGAGCTGCCTGCTCTTAAAATGTAAATAAGTGTCACCTGCTCCCAAGATACCTGGGGTATTGAAACCGAGTTCCCACAGCTGTCTGCTGTAGTCAGTTGCCCAGAGGCCCCAGGGCATCTCACACTCAGATGACACAGCGACGACAAAGGCCAAGTGCGAACTGCTGACAGGCCGCCCTGCGTGAAGGGACCGCATATTGGTGCGTTAGCGCGTAGGGCGTCCGAATCTCAGAACCCCGCAGTGATTTTGTCTCTGAATTCACGTACTGTACCCCCTAAGTGAAAATAAAACGGCCTATTCTTTCTAACTATGCTGGTATCTTTCCTGCACTCTTTTTTTTTAATCATTTTATTGGGGGCTCATACAACTCTTATCACCATCCATCCATCCATCCATCCATCCATCCATTGTGTCCAGCACATTTGTACATTCGTAACCCTCATTATTCTCAAAACATTTGCTCTCCACCTAAGCCCTTGGCATCAGCTCCTCATTTTTCCCCCGTTCCCCGCTCCCCCTCCCTCATGAACCCTTGATAATTTACAAATTATTATTTTCTGGTATCTTGCACTGCCCGGCGTCTCCCTTCACCCACTTTTCTGTTGTCTGTCCCCCAGGGAGGAGGCTATATGTAGATCCTTGTTATCATTTCCCCTTTCCACCCCACCTGTCCTCCACTCATTTTATCTTGGAAGTTTCCATCTTAGACTTGAAACAAGTAGCAGAGAACTGCATGATGGTTACTGAACAATTAAGCATCGAAAGCAAATAAGAAAATAGTCTCTGGAAGCCTTCTGGATAATTATAATCACTTAATTATTTGAAGCCTTATAGTTTCCCTCTGTTTTCACATCGAAATTTCCTATTGTGAATGAGGTGAAGGTTTTACAGAGCAGACCATCCGCTGTACATTCAACCACGCACACACCTGGTGATTCAGCTCCTCCGTCGCAAGCGCCATGCACCCAGGTCTCCCGCCCTCCCAGTGTTTCCCTTCCCCACGCCTCATTTCCATCCCCGGAACTCTGTCCCTGGGGGGGATGCTGCCCCTGGGATCTCAAGTGGTTGGTTGTGGGAAACAGAAGGATTTCACCCAAGTTGTCTCCCCCAAATATATGCCAAACTTAACTGCTTGCGAATGACTGTACACTTGGAGGTCATCAGAAGTAGATCAGGGGTCATCTAGAGCAAGCAGTCACCACTGTGTATCCCACAACAAGTAGGACCCACTCCCTTCTGATAAGGATAGTAGTTGACTGTTTCCTTATAGGGGACCCCAGAGAGGTCGAGCCCACCCAAGGGTGACCAAGGTTAGGTCGCCATCATGAATCTAGGGTCCACCCATCTTGTCACAGGTAAACCTCTAGTCCCTCCCATTCCTACGGGCACACCCCTAGCTCATCCATCCCCTTCCTGTCACCCTCATGCCTATCGTACAGCCCCTTCCTATGATGTGAATGCCTATTGCACTGCCCCTTCCTGTGACGTGTGGTTACCTGTAATCATGCCCCCCTAAGTAGATGTAGCCCTTCGTTAGCAATAAACAGGGTCCTCAAGCATCCTGCCAGGTCCCTGCCCCACCTCGCCTCGGCCCACGCTGTGCACGGACCTGACTGGTAAGATCATGGCCATCCAGGAGGTGAGCATGCTACCGTGAAATGTGTCTGACTCCATAATTTCAATCTCTCTTCTAGCTCTCATGCTCTCTGACTTTAATGTAATCTTTATATGTCTCAACTGTACAATTGCGCCTACCGAACCAGTGATTGGGGGCGGGGTGGGGTGGGGTGGGGCTGGCACCCCTTCCAACCACAGTTGGTTATTTTTATTTTGTCATTTAACAGTTTTGTCAGCAGACCGTTTTATTGGCACACCCTACAATTCAGTGAGTCCCATCAAGAAGTTGTCCCGTCTCCGGTGGTGCTGATTTGCCACCCACCTGAGTTCCGTCCAGACCTGAAGGGTGACCAAGGGTTGTAGCCTTGGAAGCCCCCTGTCTATTGGACACGTAAATCTAGTTTCTCATATGATTTTGTTTGAGTTCTGAGCAATTTTCTTTTGGTTACAGTTAGAACTGGATAAGTATCTAGTTACAGTGTAACATCTAAAGAAAGGTAGCCCCCTGCCCCACCCCCTCCACCACCACCCCTCCCCGGGCATTATACTTTGTTTTTCAAGTGACATAGGTCCTAAGTGGTGTGGGAGAAATGCTGCTTCACTCCAGAACCCTCTCCAGCCTGCTGGGAGGTGCTGCTGAACACGTGGGAAAAGGGGGAAGAATCCCAGGGTGGTGGTGATAGGGATGGTGGTAGGTGGGGGAATGACGGGTGGGGGTGGGGTGGGTGGTAGTGGAAGTGGTGGGTGGGGGTGGGGTGGCAGGGATGGTGTGGGTCGTGCTGGGGGCTGCGATGAACTGCCTGAGACTGTATTCCGCCCGGCTCTGCAGTGGTCTCTCACAGCAAAAGCACGATGGTCCCTTCCTTTACGTCTATGGTCCTCATCCTGAGACCCAGGAGCACCCCTGCTGAGCGGCCCAGCCCAGCCAGGTACACAGGTGGAGAACAAGCCCGCCCTAGCCTCCAACCTCATTCCTCTGTGCTGGGCGCCCGCACAGAGAGGCCCGTGACTGCCACCCTGCCGGCCATGTGGACGCTGGCCCTGGTGAATGGGTTATGGGGGCCTGCCTGTTCCTCTTACAGATGACCTTGAACGTGCACCTGTGGGGTTTGGGCACAAGCCTGGGCACTCGTCTTCCGATGTGTACCGCTTTCAGTGCTGCCCGCCGCCCACCCAGCATTACTCTGGCTGTATAGGCTCCAGTCTCAGGCATCCAGGCCTTGGGCTTCAGCGAGGCTCCCGGGAGCATTGGGTTCAAACATGGTCTCTGGCATGAACTTAGAAAGTAGGCTGTGGGCCACATTCAGGATCATTGTACCACGCTCAGTGCTCTGAGCCGCTGGGACCACACATCCACCTGGCTTTTGCTCAGCGTAATCCACGCTCCATCCCCCAAGGGCTGCTAGTCCCAGTTCTGCCTCCTGCCAGTTCTTGCTGGAAGGTCACATCTCACCGCGTACCTGACCGTTCATTCCACGTGCTCCACAGACATCGCCAGCCTAGCAAGGTCCGAGTCCTTGATTGGGGCCTTCCGGGATGTTCCATCCCCTGCCTTCCCCTTGTAGACCATACGCACCCTACGAGTAGGCCAAGAACGTCCACCCCATCTGTCCTTCCGACCCAGCAAGTTTCACTTACTCTTTCTCCAAAACCTTACTCGAAGTCTCCATAGCCATCTCCAGATCCACCTCCTCGTGGGCCTGAAGGAACTCCTGGGGTGGCTTCTCCAGCGTCTGCTCCTCTGTCTCCTCCTGTCTGCTCTCTGCAGCAGCCAGTGCTCTTTGAAGCGTGAATCCCATCACGTCGGGCCCAGATTAAATCCTCCGAACCCAAACTCCTGGCTCTGTTCCACCTGGCCCGTGCCCACTCCTCCAAGATTCACCTCAAAATCACCCCTCTCCCGTCCCACTGACTTCCTCTTTGCAATCTTGCCCACCTTGGGGCCTTTGCACTTGCTCCCCAGCCCCCACCCCAAACTGGATAGACCTTCCAGGAATTCCAGCGACGAGGTCCTTCTTCACATGTCCGTTCACAAAGCACCTCCTTGATACAAAATCCTGTCCCACCTCTGCCTTCATGCAGGCCTGTGTCTCCTTCTCAAGAATGGCCCTCCTGTAATCCATGGGTCTCTTACTTACCACCGTCTCTCCCCCCTTCCACAACATAAGTGTACAACTTAAGTGACTCAGGGAAAAGAGCTGATACTCTGAAAGGGGGCTGTCAGGGAAAAGGGATCCCGATGTAGGAGACTGGTCATGAACTTCTGGTCCAGAAGTTCTCGTCACAGGTTTGTTTTTCTTGTAAAGCCAGTCACACACAGGCTAACACCATTATTTGCACACCCCTTCCCCCTGGTGGCACTCTCAGGCGACATGCACACCTACTGTGGGCACACGCAGCCCCAGCACGAGATGCTGAGGGGCCGCTCAGGGTCGCACACCCAGCTATTCCAAGATCGGCTCTTCCTAGTGTTTGTGAACCTCCTGAAGGGCCCATGCTGGAGGGCTTCCGCAGCTGGTGGTGGTGCTGACACAGGCTTGGAGGCTGGTGTGCTTTCTGCAGGCACACGGACGGGAACACAGAAAGATGAGGGAAAGACAACTCGGGTCAGGGGTCTCTGCCCTTTCACCATGTCATGATGAGAGGACATGTGGGAGAAATAGCAACAGCCACCACCGTATGTACACTGGAGAGCTTTATTTACGGCGACGTGAAGAACCGAGCAAGCACGTCTTACCCCACTCGGTTTCTCAGAGCTGAGAGTCTCCCCGGCTCCGGCATACATACTGGAGTGGACAGCTGGCCATTAGAGACATCGTCATCTCGTGCCTGGGACCCCCGCCTGAGTGGTGACCTTGTAAAGCAAGGATTACTTTACCAAAATGATTTCTCTGTACAATTAGAAAGGCTAAAATTTAAAAATGGTTGAGAGTTAAGTTTTGATGTATAGAGTCTATACAAAACACAGGATAGGTAAATTTACGGAGACAGTAACTGCATTAATAATCACCTAGGGGCATGGCAGGGGAGGATGGAGAGGGGTGGAAAGGTGAGCTAGCAACAGTAAATAGGTGGAGAGAATGTTCGAAAACGGATTGTGGTGATGACGGCACCACCCCTCTTAATATGATTGAGCAATTAAATCGTATGATATGGGAAGCATATGGCAAAACTATTTTAAAAAAATATTCCTATGTGCACCACACCTTTTCCTTCCTTAATTGAGGCCCTGGTTCTGGAGCTTGGTTACACATCAGAACCGCATAGGGAATCCAGAATCGCTTGAAGCCTGGGTCCTCACTCTGGAGAGCCCTGGGCAGGGCCTGTCGCCTACTGCCAAGCGGTTCTACCATTAGAACTCGGGGTGGAGTCGCTGCAGCAGAGCCCCCCCAGTGAAGGCAGTGAGTTAGGACAGCAGGTCTCGTTTCCTCAGCTTTGAAGCAGTTCAGCCGTGGTTGACGCCGTAAAACTGCAGCGGAGCCAAATGTTTAACATTTAGATGAAGTAGAATGGTAACCAGCTGGGAAAAAAACATAGGTTCAAACCCTGGAATGGGGGACCGAGAAGGGGCACAGTGGGCCCTTTCTGAAGCCTGAGACCGGAGGTTGGCTTCTCGCCCGAGGGGACTGTAGAGGGCGACACACATCCCAAGCAGCATGGTCAGCCTCAGTCTTCGAGCTGGCCACCATTGTTTCCCACTGCGTAGGTCAAGAAAGATGGTTGTTACGCGATGCCTGTGCTGCCCCTGTTTCTAAGGAGATTAAGTTACTAGCAAGGTGTTGCCCCATCTCCCCCGCCCCCCATCCTGGTTGTCACCCACATTTTACGAGGTCCAGTCCATCCTAATGCCACTTCATCCGCCCTGACTGAACTGAGAAGAACTGATCCAAAGTCTTTGATCTCTTCACACCTAAGGTTATCTGGTATTCAGGGCTTGCCCACCTGAACTGAGGACAGACTCCAGGGAGGGTGTGGCCCCTTGTGACCCAGACTGGTGACTGAGAAGGAGGACTGCTCTGGAAGACTCAGAAACAGTCTGTGCTGTGTTTGCCACTGAGAATATGCCCTGCTCTTCCAACCGGAGAGCTGAGGGTGTGAACACTCACCAAAGGACCACCTGGTAAATCAGGAGACAGAATGAACGCTGGATCACACGTTTTAAATACAACCGTCTTTTTAATAAAAACATTGGGTTACAAAGCTGAAAGTAGAGATGGCAGCTCCAGAAAGCAGGGGCCCTTTATAAGGCTAATGTTTGCTGTTGGGAAATCCGCAGCATGAGAAAGAAGTTACAGGCAAGGTGAGCGGGACATCTCAGAGGAACGTTCTGGAATCCCCTGACCTCAACCCAGCATGGGATAGGAGAGCAGGAAGGGGCCCTCTCACCTTGGGGGGAGCCTTGACCCACTTCATTAGGGTTGAAACGACAGGAGACCGATGCGATGTCATAAATAATGTGTTGTGTGCCAGGCTGCTCTGCTCACTTATGTACACTTTAGAAAACTCGCTTCTGTACAGGTGAAGCGGGTCCACTGCACGCAGTGTCGTTGGGGCAACGTGGGTAGAGAGGTCTCGCAGATGAGAGAACGGTGACCCCCTTGGGGGACCCCATTTGTGGCCAACCTTAGTACTTGGTGGTGGGGATGCGGGACAGAAGAAACCGCACTGTCCCCTCCCACCCCAGTGAGAAAAGAATGAAGTTCACACCAGTGGCATCCTGCTATGTCCGCTCAGACGCTAGATTCCTCAAACGTGTTAAATCCCTCTAATGCCTTGGGGTCTTTTCGACAACAACAGAAATGCTTGGATTTGATTCTGTGGAACCAGTGGCCGGAGTTCATCTCGCCGCCTGTGCCCGTTCACGAGAGCCGCCAGCTCTGAGACTGGCCTGGCCAGCAGCGCCCCCATGGATGAGGGGGCGGCTCAGGGAAATGGGGGTTCTCAGGAGTTCCTCCGGCTCCCAACTCCCCTGTCAAGTCGTGGGAAGTTGGTGGACTGGGCGGCGCCCCGTCATTCATTCTGTGGTCTCTGGGGAGCCCGGTGCTCAGGCCACGGGGGCTGCATCCCCACGCTTGAGTTGGTGCATGACGAAAGTCCCCAGGGCCACCAGGGGAATGCACATGGTGGCGGAGGCCACGAGCAGTCCGATGAAGACCAGCGCATACGCAGGGTAGTCCTTGGTCACCAGCTGGCCCTGAAAAAGAGACCCTGGTTAGGAGCAGGGGCCTCTCCACGTCCTGTGCCCTCTCGGCCTGCAGGAGGCCCAGGAGGGTGGGCAGAGAGCAGGTGGGGCTGGGAGTCTGTGCACCTGGGGCCACCCTCTGCCTCTGAGGGCCACTAGCAAGAGCAAGGCACTGGGTGGGCTGTCTGACTCCTCTCAGGGGTTTCTGCCTCACAGATGAGGTGTGTCCACCAGGGTGCTCAGAGCCAACCAGTAAACAGGACCCACAGCCAATGGCCCAGCCCTAGATCCGAGCCGATTCTGTCCCCAACCGCAACTAGTGACCGCTGAGTCCATGGGTCAAGCTGGGACAGGAAACTGGAGGCCCTGTGCTCACGAGTGACCTGGGGGCCCAGCCCAGGCCTGCAGGGCAGGGGAGATACCTGAGAGGCATCCCAGGCTTGGTACTGCAGGGTCCCAGTGAGGATGTAGTCGCTCAGGTAGAAGAGTAAGAGGCTGATGATGAGCAGGGGGCTCACGCCGGCCCACATGATCTTCCAGTACCAATTCAGATTACGGCCAGTCATGGACTGAAGGTCCCCTTCAAATCTATTTGGAGACAGAGGGGAGGAAGTCCGATTAGCCACGTGGCTGGCGGGGAGGGAGCTGGAGCTCGCACACGCCGCGGGGTCTGGGAGACTGCTCCAGCTTACAGAGGCCTACGAAGACGCATCCGGTGTCAGCCTCCAATGAAGGTGGCTTAGGGCAGCTGTCAAGCCTAGTCGCCACGAGAAGGCAGCTTTGCCCTACACTCTGCTACCTGGCTGGCAGTTAACACCGAATCATGGACCAGTGGAAATGTCCCCCTGGGTAGAATCTCTCCATTCCGTGAACACAGAACAGATTTGCTGGGTGTTATGGATTGAACTGTCTCCTGAAATATGCACGGCGGTCCTCTCCCTTGGACCAGACTCTGTTTAGAAATGGGGCTTGCTTTTGTTATGTTAATGCAACCGCCTGTTAGGTTGATGAGATCACGCCAGACGAGGGCAGATAGATCCTAACCCAAATCACTTTGGAGTGGTCAGAATCCACACAGGACAGACAGCTTGTGAGGATGGCCGGGAGTCACCAGAGATGGGTGGGGGAGAGGCCACCGAAGGCATCCGTCTTAGACTTCCAGGCTCCGGAACCTCTGTTCTAGCAGCACTGGGAGCGGAGGCCCCAAGCACAGGACAGAACTCTGGCCCGTCTGAGCTGTTCTGGCGACAAGCAGAGCAAGACTCAGTCACAGGGCCACCACGTGGATTTCTGCCATGTCCTCAGGCGGCCTCTTCTTTCTTTAAAGTGGCTTCATCACTTGGGAGACTGCTGACCAGGACTGCAATGTGATGTTCTGAAGGCTTGCCGTTGGCTGCAGCAGCTGCAGGCCCAGGACCTGGATGGGTCTCCCGCCTCCTGCCCAGAGCCTTTAAAAGCAACCTGCACACAGGAGAAGCAGCTACAGCAGATGGGGCCGGGTGGGGTGGGGCAGGGCTGTCTCCATGGTCACCTGCTTCCCTAGTGCCTGTCCCCTGGTCTGGGTGCTGGTACAAGACTTTGTTTAGAGACCCCTGCCTGCCCTGGTGGCACCGTGGGTCATGCGGTGGCCTGTAAAGGACAGGTCAGCTGATCGCAAACACCAACCGCTGTGCCAGAGAAAGGCGTGTCTTTCTGCTCATATAAAATGACAGTCTCAAAAAAAAGAGGCGCTGAGACCAAGGGCTCAATAGAGAGTAATTGTCCAGAAAAGAATGACGGCGACGTGTGTACAGCTATGTCCGATACAGCTGATATATGGATTGTGATCAGAATTGTAAGAGCCCTCAATAAAATGATCAAAATATAATAATAAAGATGATAGGCCTGCTTAAAAAAAAAGTTACAGTCTCAGACACCCACAGAGGCAGTTCCACCCTGCTCTGTAAGGTTGTCATGAGTCAGATAAGATCGCTGCGAGCTTCAGGTTGTTTGTTTTTTTACCTGCCCTCTGCTGTGGCCCTGCCCTGACTCGGCTGTGGCCTCTCATGTCCATGACAGAGACAGCTGGCATTTTCAAAAGTGTGCCCATTGAAGGTGTCTGGGGTTACCTGGCCCCTTCACCTCCACCATCTGCTCCGCTCCTAGACGGGTGGGCGGGCTGGCTGCAGACGAGGTGGGACGCCACTGTCAACAAGTGGCCACTAGATGGGGAACCTTCTGCACTCCAGCCTCCTCACCTCTCCCACTGCTTTGGGGCGATGGACTTGTGGGTCCAGAAGTGCCCGGAGGCTCCTGTGCTACCCTGCTGACCCCCACGTCTGCATTTTCCCATGGCTTCCGCTTGCTACTTCCCCATTGGTTTTCCCGCCCAGAGCCACTGGATTCAAAATTTTGGTGGGCTGCTGCCCATGCCCATTGCAGATACCGGTGGGACATTCTCTAGTTGTTCATCCACCCTGCCAGTAGGCGTGTGCAGTTGTGATTGGACGCGAAAAGTCACACACACACACACCACACCACACTCTGCACCGAGCAACACTGAGCGAGCGCGGTAGCTGACTCCCAGTCACCGGCTCCGGCTCCGATCAAGCTTCTCTCTCATTCAGCCAGTCCGGTGTGGTCCTGATGGACCTGGAAGCGGTGCAACAGTTCCCAGTGTCTGTCTGTTCCCAACCATCTCTCTGTTCCCCAAACAACCACGCTCTCCGGTGCCCGACGCCTTCCCCCCGAGACTGGTATTCCTTAGGTTACCAACTCGTCCCCATTTACCTGGAACGTTCCCTATTTCAGGTCCGAAAGTCCCATGTCCACACACCCCCTGGGGTCCCGGGTCAAAGTGCCACGCCAGTGATGTTAGCAGCTTGCAGGCCACAGAGCGCTCCTTGCTCAGAGCAGCGCTGCAGGCACATGCAAACCCACCGTGCTCTGGCTTGGGGGTGGGGGGTGAGGCTTTGGCATGAGGACGTGTTTGGTTTTTTGACTAGTAATGTCGTCAAACCATTTGACGAGGTGGGACCCCGGGCTCCCAGGGCAGGGGGGGCGACATTGCCCACGAGGCTGCCCTGTCTCTAGAATGCTTACCACACCACCCAGTTTGGGGGTCAGAAGGGACAGGAGAGGGGAGGGGACAGTACCTTGACTCAGCCCTTCCACCAGGGCTCCAGTCCCAGCAGCCCTACCCTGGACGCCTCCATTGAGGCAGGTGCAGGCTCAGGGAGTCTGGGGTATGAGCACACCCGAGATGCTGCATTCTAACAAGTTCTCAGGGGTGGGGCACACACCACTGGGCGGGGGACCCAGCTTCTGCCTGGGGTGCTGGCATATTGATTCTGATGCGTCTGATTCTCGTGACAGACTAGACCTGCTTCATTCGTCTTCCTAGGCTGCGATTTAAAAGTCAGTGGTTCGAAACCACCAGCTGCTCCTCAGGAGAAAGAGAGGCTTTCTACTCCCATAAAGAGTTATGCTCTCAGAAACTCACAGGGGCAGTTCGACCCTAGAGGGCAGAGAGCTTTGAAAAAACAAAACAACCTTTACAGAAAAGAAGCCCTGAGGGTGTAGTGGTTACGAGTAGGGCTGCCAACCACAAAGTCAGCAGTTCAAATCCACCAGCCGCTCTGCGGGAACACAATGAGGCTTTCTGTTTTCGTAAAGATTTACAGCCCCAGAAACACACAGGGGCAGTTCTACTCTGGCCTATGGGGTTACTGCAGGTCAACATCAACCTGATGGCAGTGAGTTAAAGAAAGGTTTTCTTTCTTTCTTTTTAAAAAATAGTTATGGAAGGAAATAGCTGGTCCTTTCTCCTCTGGATCAACCAGATAGGTTCACTGTCCATTTCTCAGTTACCAGCTGAGCACAGAACCACCATGCCACTGAGACCCACTGCCATGGGGGCGGCTCACGGCCACCCTGCATGGAGTTTCCGAGCCTGTAAATCTTTTGGGGAACAGCCAGCCAGCCTCAGCTTTCTCCCTTGGAGCGGCTGGAGGGTTTGAACTGCTGACTTGGCAGTTAGCAGCCCAACCCATAACCCACTAAACTGCCTATTAGGGGTTCTCAAACGGTGGTCCCCAGACTGCAACATCAGTACTACCTGGGAACGTGTTAGTCAATTGGATTCTTGGACCCCACCCCAGACCTCCAGAATCAGGATCCCTTGGGGGATGGGGTCTGTGGAAAACAGGGCCTATGGCGATTAGTGGTGAGTTCCGGCCTGATCTCACAGCTGGCTAAGGAACCTGCTCCCTCTAGCGTGTGGGCCATGCCTGCCCACCCGCCTGATATACCTGTCCACACCCCATGGGTGCTTCCGGATGCAAAGCTCTCAGCCCTGCCACACACTCGCTCCTCTGGGAGACGACACACTTCCTAGCCCTGGGCTGGGTCCTGGGGCTGAGAACCAACGGACTAAGCGTTGAATTTGCCAGATTTTCTAGGGTGCACATGATCAGCTGGACTTTGTCGGGGATCCTCTGAAAATGCTGATGCTGGCTGAGGATCAGCATAGTCAGTTCCTGGAGGTGTGCTTCCCTGCCCTCGTAAGCCACCTGGGTCTTACAGGGCTAATGGACACACACCCCATTGTATGAGTCAAAATGCAAACAAAGAGAGGATGCTGGGTGAAGGCAGAAAGTGAGGTGAAACCTGGATGTGGTAGTTATATCATCTGGTGTCAATGTGAGAGGATTAAGAGTGAAGGGGTGGAGTCTAACCTGTCAATCAGGTCGTAGCTTGATGACCTCATTTGGAGGCACTAAGGAGATAAAGAGCTCACTGGAGGTGGGTCACATGCTCACTCCCTGGGAGACACATGGGGCTAAACTAGTGCCCTGAGCTGGAAGAGCCATGTGGAGACCCCTGCCAGTACTGAGATGCTTATCTGTGGCCGCTGGATCCACAAGACTTCCCACCCACTGGCCTGTGATCTTCCTGGATTCGGAATCCTTGCCTGTATTGCGTGAGTCTGAAGAGGACTTTATAGATTGTTATCAGACATATGGGCTCATGAACTTGATCTGGACTGGGCTGGGGCGTTTTCTCGATATTCAACTGCTCTTTTACATAAAGCTCTTTCTTATACACATATGTCTGTGATTTTTGCTTCTCTAGCCCACCCGGACTGACACACTGGACCACAGAGAAAAACTTTCAAACTCTGTTGTCACCCAATTAACCGACCACCTAAAGGCTGAAGAGATGATCCTGCTCAGGGTGCCCCCCTCCCCCAACCCGTGTGTGTGTGTGTCCCCGCGCGCTACATGGGGGTCCCAGATCACCAGGCCTTTCTCCCAAGGCACTTCTGGGGGGATGCCACACAGAACACGTTAAATGCTTGCCCCCACCCCAGCCCCGGGGGATCTCTCATCAAGACTCTTGTCCCCTGGGGCCTGACCTTTGTGGGCCTGGGGGTGGTTGGCAGGGCAGGGCGGGGTGGCCTCACTCACCTCCTTAGCCCATACACGTAGCACACAGCGATGGTTTCCACCAGCACGATGAGCAGCAGGGACAGCGTGGCGGCGTAGTCGTTGAAAATGTCGAACCAGTAGTTGCCCGCCTCCATGGTGAACACCATGCCCACGGCGCAGCTGATGAGACACACCAGACCTGCGGGCCACAGGGTCACCTGCCCACGGGCCCTGCCCGCTGGGGGACCCAGCCCCACTGCTCACCCCGTGTTCTACGGCAGCAGGAACCACCAGGCCCCCCCAGCATTGGGGGTGGCGGGGAGGGGTGGCGGGGATGCTGGGCAATTGGTTCATCCGTTCCATGGTGCTGCTTCCCGGAGTGTGTGTGCAGGGGGTGGGGGTGGGGGTGGGCAAAGTGTCCCAAGGAGACAGCTGGAGTCATAAGGAGGCTCACCCACGGGCTTTCCTGTGGGGGGCAGGGGGTGGGGTGGGGTATGGAGCCCGGTGGAAAAGCAAATGCAAAAGCCATGTTCCTTGCTTCTGGGGAGCCTGACCCAGCTGTGGGGTCTGGGGACATCGGTCGCGGGGGGGAGGAGACCTAGCTCAGGGCTCCCCAGATGTCCGCTCAGCCGGACACCCGGCAGGCCCTGGCCCTTGAGCCCCTGGGGCAGGAATTGGACCCCCTTTTGCCAATGGGGAGATGGAGGCTCAGAGCTGGTAAGTCACTCGTGCCCCAGCCTCCGGGCCAGGAGGCGGCAGGGTCAGGATTCGGACACAGGCCGAATCTTCCAGAACTGGAGCTCTTGTACCGGGTCCCTGAGGTTGGCTCCCTGGGACACGCCCTAGCAAGCCGGAGGCTGACGACCCCAGCTGCTGTCCCTGCTGCCACACCATCCGTCACCGGGGCTCCGACCCTGCCCTCCGCCCTCCCTACTCCACCACGGCCAAGCAACGAAACCAGGAGGGGCCTGGATTTGTAAAACGTGGGTGAGCAGGATCAGTGAGTGGACAGGAGAAGTTACAGGGGTGGGGAGGGGTCTACACCCTGCTGGAAAGCTCTGCTCACTCTTAGAAAGCGAGGACCGGGCGCCTGTTGCATAGCAACCAGATCTCTGGACTGCAGAGCCGGAGCTGATGGCAGCTCTGAAGGCTCTCCACAGTCCTGGCCGAGGCTCCGTCTCCCACCCAGGTCCAGACTAGCCCTGATCGGAGTCCCTGTCCTGGGCCTCTGACCTGTAAAGGGACCCTTTCTGAGCATCAATTTTGCTTCACCTACTTTTACGAAATCCAGGTCTGTTCTCGTTTCGCTTGGTTGGCTGGGGCAGAACCAGTTTGGACTGGTTTGAAGCTGCACCACTGCCAGGGGTCAAGGAGTGCCCTCAGGGGAAGGAAGGAGGTGGCAGCCAGGTGGCTCGAGGGACAAGCCAGGGCTATGATGAAGGGCAGGTGGCTCCGGCTGGGGTGGCCAGGACTCCAAGGGAGAAGGGGTGGGATCCTGGCTTGGTTCCAACTGGGAAGAGGATCCTGGCTACGGGACAATGGAGCCATCCAAGACAGAGGCTGGGGCACGCCCCCTCGCCCTGGACTAGTACACAGGCAAGAAGATGGACGAACCACTGCCACTTTCGCAAACCACAGACATCGAGGGAGGGAGGCAAACAGACACAGACACTCGGCGCGCCATGCCAGGGACCCGCAGCCCCCAGACAGGAAGCACTCCTCGGAAATGGTAGCCATCCCAATGGACGTTTCCTCTGGGAGGGGTAGGGTGGGGGAAGACCAGGGCAGGAAGGCTGTAGGGTAGCCAACAGCCACCAAGTCACTTCAACAAGCACCAAGCCTCAGAGGAAATGCATCCGCCTGCCTGCCCTCCGCCGCTGTCCGACCTGCTGACCTGAGATCGCCTCTTTGGGCAGGTGCCTGGTGATGGCCTTGCTGTCGGTCAGAGGGGTGAGGATGGCCGCCGTGTTGCCCAGCATGCTCCCGATGCCCAGCATCAGCAGCATGAAGAAGTAGAGCACGGACCACAGCTGGGACACCTCCATGTTCTTGATGGCCTCCGTGTAGACGATGAAGGCCAGTCCCGTCCCCTGCACCGCCTGCCCACGGGGAGAAGACACGCCAAGGGTAACGCTCAGGCGACGTGTAGACACGCCAGGCTGAGCCCATCTGGGCCCCTGTGATCACGAGAAACCCCCTTCATCTACGGTCCAGGCCCTCGGGCTCAGCTAGAGGGTGGAAAGGGGGAGCTGTCAGGAGTTCCTATGGGCGGGGTCTGCAGGGAACCCCCAGCCAGCTTGAAGCGCTGCGCCCCTCTCCCCACCGCAATGTGGGTGCAATGGATCCAAGGCCACAAAGCAGTTTGCAGAAATCCCTGCTGCCCATGTCACGCCAGCCGATCTATTCTTTTTTCTTTTTTTTTTCTTCAGCCGATCTATTCTAAGATGTGAGGTGGGATGCCGTTTAAGTAGCAGGAACCAGGACGGTGGGGAGCTGACAGGCCAGAAGGCAGCCAGGAGGTTATTTGTGGCCATTTTTGCTGTGGGAAAGTTGGGGGTGGGGTAGGTGGGCAATCCTAAGCTGTGAGCTAGTGGTGAGGTGGCGATGGAGGGGGGGGAGGTGTGTTTTCTGTTTAAAGACAAATTCCCCCCGGCACTCAAGAGGAATCCTGATGTGAGAGTGCCTCCAGGCCATGGGCACACACAGAAGCAAACTCTCTCTGGGGGAAAGCTTCCCCAACATCCAGAGGTGAAGATCGGACAATGAGCCCAGACGCGGAGATCACAAACCCACCAGAAGGAAGCCACACATGTACGGGAGCGAGAGGTAACGGATTTAGAACATGTCTCCCTCAGGGCTGAGTTGTCATAGACAGCAGATAGCTCCGATCCATGCAGGAGCTAGCACAGAGCAATGCAGAGGACTGCACAGTAGCAGCGGGGGTCAGCAGGAACCGGCTGCCCTGGGTACAAACAATAGGAGTAAGGACACGTGCGCATCACCTGAGGGGAACATAAAAAACAAGAAAGAAACCTACCAAAAAGGTTGATCTTCTTTGTGTTACATTCTCTACAGTGTCCGTGAGAAACACGCACCTCCCACTAGAACAGACTGGTCTCCACTCTCCTGCCCACAGTCACCCTTGAAATAGCGGAACAGGAAGTGTTTAAAGAACAACAAATACAATACAAAGATAAATACTTAGTAAGAAATGATGAATGAACAGGTAAACTCTTTTTTAACGTGTCTAAAATAGATATGGTTATTTCACGAAGAGACAGATTGGTAGGAAAAGGCTCGAAGCAGCTGAGGAGAGAACGGATGAACTGGAAGACCTAGCCCACACCAGGCATTAAAGCCACAGTGACACACGTTAACCCATAAGATAAGAAGATGAGGAGAACGAGGCCAGCGTGGGAGACATGCACCCCAGGATTCGCACGTCTAACTAGGTCTAAGTGGGGTCCTAGAAGAGGGAACATAGAGACAATCATTCGTAGATAATGGCAATGGGTTTGTTTGAAACCATGAATCTATAGACACAATAAACCGAATATGACCATAGCAGGGTAGATAAAACATGCAGCCATGCCTCGGCTGCAGAAGTCCAAGGCCAAGAGATGCTCCCGAGAGAAACCGAAGGGAAAGAGCTGGTCACTCCAAAGTCATGAACGAAGAGCCCAGTAGCCCAACGGAGGCCGGAAACAAGGCAGGATGTCCGAAGTGTGCAGAGAAAATCATCGCCAACCTTGGATTTTCTACTAAGGGAAAGGGGGTTCAATGCAGACATTTACATACAAACGGGATCTGAGAAAATTTAAAACCTGCTGTAGAAGAATTCATCAACCATGTGTTTTAAGGCGGCGGTGGGGCAGGAGCCAGCCAGGAAGTCAAAGTAACGGTGAACCGAACAAATGGCCAATGTGTAGGCAGATACAGGCACTGTTCGTATCAAATAATAACAGAGCCCAATTTGGGGGTAAAAGAGACAGAACTCAAAGAAGGAGCATTTAAAGCAGGAGAGAAGATATTAAAATCTTTGTATTTTCTGGAAGAGAATTCAAGCTTCTGTTTGGTTTTACACTTTAACACATAAAAGTTTCAAACCAGTTGAGAATAAAGTAGAAATTATATATATATATGGAAATAAATGTGGAAAAGTCTAAATAAATTGTCACATATATAGGCAAGCTCAAAATTAAGTGAGAGAAACCCCTAAATGCTAAAAATGAAAAAGAAATGACAGCTCCCTACCCTACCCTGCCCCCACAACTGGGGATTTTGAACTTTATTCTTTTAAAAAGTTATTATTTAATCATTTTATCGGGCACTCTTACAGCTCATAGAACAATCCACATCCACCCATTGCACCAAGCACATCGGTACAGATGCTGCATTGTCTTTTCAATGTCAAAGCATTTCTTTCTACTTGAGTCCTTGATATCAGCTCCTCCCACCCCCAACCCCCTTCCACCCTCATAAGAAAGGACAACTTTGAACAGAAACTGGAGCCGAGGGGATGCCTACATCCCCTAAACTGGGTCTGGCCCTTGAAGTTGAGGGCTCGGGCTCAGGGGGTGATGTCACAGGCCCGAGGCTGGATAGAGTGAAGGCAGGCTGCCAAGAGATCCCACTGGACGTGTTCCCCATAAAAGGACCTGGTGTGGCTCCCTCAGTAAAGAGGAGACCAGAGTCCCCTCCAGCAAAAGGAAGCCCCCCAGGAAGCTGCTGGCAACAAGACTGTGATAGACAGAGCCACGGTGGGCACTGCTCTCCATTCTTGGGGCGTGTTCCTTAGACCCGCTCTCTAGAAGTCTTCCCACGAATTCAAAGTATCAGCAAACATGCTCACCACCCCTTCCCCTCTGTCTGATGGAAGGCCTCGTCAGTGCAAGGTGCTAAGAACAAAGAATCAAGATGCGCAGACTGGAAATAGAGCGTGTAAACTGCTCATCTTCACAGATGACAAGGTGGCTCCCGGGGGAGGTTAAGGCATATCTACAGACACCCAAGGAGAGACTTCACCGAGGATGCTTGCTGGAGACACGCCGCCAGGACAAAGCTGAAGTCGTCTTAATGACTCATCCCAAACAGCTCTAGAATACATAGAAACTACACTATACTATATAGAGTATATAGAGTACTATGTAGAAAGTACAGTGAACCCTCGCCACTTCGCGCTTCGACTTCCGTGGTTTCACTCTATCGCGGTTTTTGCGTAACAGCACATGCTCTGTCATTACTGCCACTGATTGGCT
>NW_022111320.1:47538235-47538866 GCF_000313985.2 Echinops telfairi
CAAATAAGGAATCCTACTTCGCGGAATTTCATTTATCACGGTAGGGTCTAGAACCGATTAACTGCGATAAACGAGGGTTCACTGTACATAGAATATAGAAACTACATTATACTATATACAGAGAGAGTATATAGAATATAGAAACTACACTATACTATATAGAGTATATAGAGTACTACATAGAGAGTACATAGAATATAGAAACTACATTACATTATATACAGAGAGTATATAGAATATAGAAACTACACTATACTATATACAGAGAGTGTATAGAATATAGAAACCACACTATACTATAAGGAGCATATAGAATACTATGTAGAGAGTACATAGAATATAGAAACCACACTATACTATAAATAGCATATAGAATACTATGTAGAGAGTACACAGAATATAGAAACTAGATTACATTATATACAGAGAGTATATAGAATATAGAAACTACACTATACTATAAAGAGCATATAGAATACTATGTAGAGAGTACATAGAATATAGAAACTACACTACACTATATAGAGTATATAGAGTACTATGTAGAGAGTACATAGAATATAGAAACTACATTATACTACATACAGAGAGAGTATATAGAACATAGAAACTACACTATACTATAAAGAGC
>NW_022111320.1:47539560-47547353 GCF_000313985.2 Echinops telfairi
AGAGTGTATAGAATATAGAAACTACACTCTACTATATACAGAGAGTATAGAGAATATAGAAACTACACTATACTATATATGAATGAGCAAGTAGAAGCACTGTGTCGTTTGAAGTATACATCTGCACGGTGTTTAATTGCTTATTCCAGGTGGTGAATGCATGGGTGTGTGCTATCGTGTTGTCCGCACGTTCCTGCATTTTTTGAACTTCACAGAGAGGGAAGGAAGGAAGGAAGGAAGGACTTGGAGAACCCAAAGGGAAAACAGGGAAAACTAGGATTCCTGTCCCACCTGGAGGAGAGGATGGTGGAGGCTCACTTCTCTAAGGAGGGACGAGGGAAACACCTGCGTTTTCCTTGGTTTTCATGGACAGCGCATTTCCCTCAAGCCCCATATTCTCCTCTACACCCCTTCCTCCACCCCACCCCACCCCCACTTTTCTCATGAGCAGCCGGTGAAGGAAGCAGGTGTGCTAGGAGCTGCGGCCTCCTGTGCTTCCCTGGGGCACGCACCGTGTCCAGCTCCGCTTCCAGGCTGCAGTTTGTGATCCGTGGGAACACCTCGCCGTACTGGCTCGGGTAGGCGGAGGCGAGGTAGCTCTTCACTTGCTCCAGGTTGCTGGGGGTCAAAAAGCCGTCTTCAAGGTCAAAAGAATTGGTCAGCAGCAGAATCACCCTGTGGAGCAGATCATCGATTGGCCCTCGCCCACTACAGAGGCCACAGTCCGTCCGTCCCCTTCCCCCCGCCGCCCCCCTTCAGAAGCTGGGGCTCTCGGCCGGGCTGCCCACTCCTTCAGCCTCTTCCTGACTCAGGAACGGACTCCTCTCCCCTCCGATGAAGGGAATCTGCCGACTGGTGACCCCTTAAAAAGGGCCAAGTGATTCTGCAGGCTTGGACAAAGCCTCAAGTAAGATCAGCAATGACAATGGGGGCCAGCCCCACACAGGGAGGCTGTTGTAACCTTTGGGCCGGTGCTGTCCGGCAGAACGGCAGTGTGGCTGCCGGACTGGGCGGTGCAGACAGAACCCGTGAGGGTGGACTGCTTCTCTTTCTGTGCTGTGCCGCATGGCAGGCACCCACTAGGCTGCTGAGAGAAGCTGAATGTTCCGTTTCACTTGATTTAAACGAATTTAAAGGGACCAATAATCACCGCTCTGAAGAGCACAGTGTCTGCACGGTGCTTCTTGAATAGTTGGAAACGGGGAGCAAAAGTAAGTGCTGGGGCTTAAGCAGAGAGCTTCCCGTATGTCCGAGGCAGGAGAGATGGGACAGTGGAAACTGAGGTTTGTTAAACACTCAATTGGCCGTAGTGCTTTGAATGACGGGAGCAGACAGCGGCGTGCCCAAGGAGTGGGGGGCTGGTGGGGCCACCTGGAACCCTGACCGAAGGCTCCGAGCTAGAGCTCCTGACTCCCTGGGGCCCACCTCTTCTTCCCCGCTGATGAACCTTCCGCTCAGAGCTTCTGGGACTCCTCTCTGGGTGCCGCGCGGGGCCTGGGCGGGGCTTACTTGTTTAGGCAGTTCTCGTAGTTGAAGGTGGCCTTGAAGCCGTAGATGGAGAAGGTGACGATGCTGGCGAAGATGGAGGTGGCGCTGTTGATGAGGGAGACGATGATGGCGTGCTTCTGACAGTTGTTGGAGGGCTCGTTGTAGCTGGCAAAGGCGATCAGGCTGCCGAACCCCAGGCCGAGCGAGAAGAAAATCTGGGTGGCCGCGTTGATCCAGGCCTTGGGGTTGGCCAGTTGCTCCAGCTAGAGGGGAGAGGGCCCGTGAAGCCGGCGCAGGATGCTCAGTGTGTAGGCGGGCCAAGAGAGGCACGAACTCATGGATGGGCTCCTAGCCCGTTAGAGACGGGCCTGGGCGGGGAGCTGAGCAGTCTTTACGATTCCCCAGCACATGAAACGCTCGGGCCCTCCTCCGCCGTCCCCCCATCGCAAACAACACCCGCCCCTGCTGTCCAGTGGAGTCTAACCGGTGGAAGGGTTTCTGAGCCGACAGCCTCAGTTTTCTCCCTGGAAAGGGCTGCTGGGTGTGAACCACCGATCTTACTGTCAGCAGCCCAACACTCACTGGACAACGCCCTGAAACTCCCCACAGGAGGCGCTCAGATGAAAACAGCAGCACAAAATCAGTGGACAACAGATCGAGCCCCTGATCTGGGGCCCAGGCACTGTGAGGGGAGAGATGGAGGGGCTGCGAACCGGTGGTGGAAGCCCAAGCTTAGGTGTAAATGCCACGCGGGGATGGGTGTGGGGCTTTGGAAGCATTTTGTTTCCGGGGTCACATTTGCTCAAGGAAGAACTTGTTCTGTGCTTAAGGCCAGGAGAGCCCCTCAGTGAAACACACTCTCGGTGGGGGTCCCTGGAGAGAGGTGGGTGGGTTATGAACAGGAGAGCGATATTTATGGCAAATAACTCAATCGACGGTCTGGAAGCTGGTTGTTTTGCTTTGAAGGGTGTCTCCCAAGAAGATAGATTGAAATCCCAGCCCCTGTCTCCGTGCCTGGACTCAACTTTTCCTTTGCAGATGTCCTTAGCTAAATTAAAGAGGCCACGCAGGAGTCCACGCAAGCCAAACTTGTGGCCACGGAGTCAATTTTCGACTCAAAGCAACCCCTACAGGAGTAAGGTAGGTCCTAATCCCTGGTCCCAGCTGGCTGCTGTCTTATGGAAGGGGAAAATTGACTTGGAAATGGGGCACAATGGGGACGGGACAATCCTTAGGAGAAGATACCGTCAACAAGTTCATGGAAAAATTCCATTTCTCTTTTAATTCCATTTCCCATGAACGTTTGAAGCCCTTTTATAGAGCTACAAACCAAGGGCTGCCAAGAAACTCCTGGTGCCACCCGCAGCTGGTCAGAGCCAAAGAAGGATCTCCCTCAGGGTGGGCACAGAGCAGACCCGGCCCTGCACATGCTGAATCTGGACCCCTGGGACTGTGAGAAGGTAGCATTCTCGTCTCTGGAGTCACCGGCGTGGTTATAATTTTCCTGGTAGCACCAGGTAACGGATCCAGCGGGTTTGCAGTAAGAGGCTCGGGCAGCAATCCGTGGAGGGAGGGTCGAGAGAGTGTCCTAATGACTCAGCATGAAGAGGGTGTGGAGCCTACCAGCGTGGTCCTGGCATGGTACAACCTTTTGGCTCCGAACATCAACGTGGGTGGAGCAAACCCCTCGGGTGCTACCCTCAAAGAAAGGCGTAGAGACCTCGTACCATCAGGATCACAAGCAACGGAGCCCTGCGGAAGTGTTCTGTTCCGTGACACGGGGCGTGGGCGTGAGCTGGAATGGACTAGACGGTGTTTGCTTGAGGGGTCACCGTGGGCTGAGCAGACGGTCTCGTGGCTACAGGGAACCTATCCCCTCATCACAGTCTGGTGGGCTCCCACCCATCTCCTGAGGTACACTACAGCTCCCACCACCCACCCTCTGCCTCGCCCCCCTTCCCACCCATCCTGGAAGCCAGCGGGCTGGGTGAGGACACCTCAGGGCTCTTTCTCCAGCCAGTACCTTGGGAGTGAACATGTAGGCCAGGCCGTTGGTGGCTCCATGGAGTGTGAGGCCCCTCACCAGGTAGATGATGAGGACGCAGTAGGGCAGCGACGCGGTGAAATACACCACCTGCGGGCACGGGAGAATGAGGCTATTTCAGTGTGGGGAGGGTTCCAAACCTAATCACTTCTGAGCTACAGAGAGACCAGACTCCACCCAGAGACACACACACCCAGGAGAGTAGAGAAGCCATGTGGGAAATGGTCTACCCGTCAAGGGACCCAGGAACACCCTGGGCTAGGGATAAGGGAGGTATCAACATGGTGGGGGCCTTGAGGTGAGCTGGCAGCCTCCACACGTGTGAGAAAACAAATGTCTGTTCTCTAAAGGCCCCTCACGGTGGTGTCTGTGTTACAGCGGCACGAGCAAACTAAGACAGGACAGCGGTCTCCGTCCTCCGCTGGACCTCATCCTGAAAAAGGTTTGGGGTCAACTGCACCCATGCTTTCAAATGACTAGAAGGCAGCCTAAGAGGCAAACATGGGCCCAAAGAAAAGGCGCCGGGGTGGGGGTGGGGGGAAGGTCCTCCCTGGTTTTACAAGTGAGCCAAATTCAGCTCTGAGCTTCCTTGTGACCTAAGCAAAACTGGAGACACATCACTTACAAGATTATCTGTAAAAGGAAATAGTGATAAAAACCCCAGGCCTGGTGGCAGGCCAGCCGAAGGTCGTCTGCGTGTATAAAAGAGAGGCAGGGTGGCAAGGAAAGGCCAAGGTCCTCCCCATAAATACCTCAGGGAATCGAGTGATTGGACCAAGGCAGCCCACACATCAGAGCTCTCTTGAGTGGACTTTAAAATTGCACACACATGGTATTTTATCCCCCCAGCCAAATCTTCATTTCCTATGTATTGGCCTCCCAAGCTCAATAACGCTTTATCTTCAGTTTCCACGAACCTTTGGCCATAGCCCCTCATATGCTGGAGACTTCTAACTTTAACAAAGTTTTCTCAGAGACATGTGCAACGCGCATGTATTCAACCAACCACCCAGGACCGGATGTTTTCCTCCCTGTAATTCAACTCTGTCATGCACCACAGTCTCTTCTTTTGGAAAGCAAAGAACTCATTTGTGAGATTCCTTTGTTTGTTTTTAAATGCATAGGCAGTTCCCTTCAGAGTGGGGAGCCTTCTGGGTGAATCAAAGCAGATGGCCCATGTGCAAGTCGATGGGGGTGTACTGCACGTGGCCATCCGGTCACACCAAGGTGTGGTACCCCACCTTCTCCTGGGTTTCTGAGGCCACCAGGGTCATGCCATATGCCCTTCCCGCTCTGGGGACAGCAGGAGAATGACAGTGTGTCATTTCTCATGGTATCTTAGCTGAGATCACTGTCACTAGGGAGAGTAATAAATCCACCTTAAGTGATAAGAAAATAAACCAGGGGCACACAGAGGTTGGCCAGTGGATAAAATGGGCATCAGGTCATGGAGCTGAATGAACTCAAGGGAGAACAGGTGGTGGGGAGGGGAGTGACCAATCTGGAGAACTAACCAGTGGGTGACAGAGGAGATTCCAGGGGCGAGCCTTGGTATCCCTCCACTTTCCCAGATGAGCAAGAAGAGTTCCCCTCCTGTGGTAGTTACATCATTTCATGTCAACTTGACAAACAGGTGAAGGGGTGCAGTCTAGCTTGTCCATCAGGCCACAGCCTGATGATGCCTCCTGGTGGGTGTGGCTTTCTCATGAGGATTCTGGGAAGTTCCTCGGCCTCTCTTTCTGCCTTCACCTTCCTGCTGGTGAGACACTCAGAGGGCTGGAGGCGCCATGTGGAGACCCGTGCCAAACTGAGATGCTTCCACAGCCGCTGGATCTACAAGACTTTTCACCCACCGGCATGCGATCTTCCTGCAGTCTGCATCATGCCATGTGGCTGTGTGAGTCTGAAGAGGGACTTATGGACTAGCAGCAGACTTCGGGGCTAATATCGGACTTGTGGACTTGATCTGGACTGGGGTGTTCCCTTAATTGATATAAAGCATATATATATGGATTTGTTTCTCTAGTCTACCCAGTCTAACACACCTCCCTTTCTGCTAAGCAAGCTTTCCTGAAGGCTTCTCCCAGATCAGGGAAGCAGGTCGGGTGGCTGGGCATGTGACCAAGCCCACTGGGAGAACCCGTTGCTGACCACGCTGCACAATTCTTGGAGGGAAACAAAGGAGATTCCCAAAGAGGGACCAGGAACTGCAGAGTCTCTGTCAGGACAGTTGGCAGCTGCTGTTGAGTTGGTCCCTGACTCATGGGCACTCCATGCCCGATGGAACAAAGGCTGCCCAGCTCCTCGCCCCTGCACTGCAGAGGCCCTGCGGGGCGGTGCCTGAAACAGAGGTCCTTGCTGCTTGGCTGCCTACCTTCCCGGTGGACTCGGTCCCTCTCAGAATGCAGAGATACACCACAAGCCAGGCCAGAATCAGGCACAGTGCAGGCTCCCACTGCACACCCCCGTTCTCTTGGATGGAGGGGGAGATGTTGAGGGTTTTCCTGTACCAGAAGTACTGCGTGGAGGACGCCTTCTCACACTCCTCGTCGTAGCCTGTGCGGTTAGCGTTCAACGGGCAGACGGACCACGGCAGGGGATCCTTTGGGATCAAAACAAACGTTATATAGAGAAGATGAGAGCTAAGGCCACAGGTGTGAAGACTGTCACCCATGCTACATCATGCTTCAAGGCAACATTTCATTGATTTGTCCTTAGAAATAAGCATTTCACAGTCTGTAATTACATATTGTTTTTGTGATGAATCACTATGCTTTATGTTCGAGTTGTAACCATGAAAATACATGCTGCCTATCAGATATTTACATGATGATTCATCACAGTAGCAAAATGCCAGTGATGAAGTAGCAATGGTTGGGGGTCACCACAACTCGAGGAACTGTATTAAAGGGTGGTGGCATTAGGAAGGGTGAGAACCACCGCCCTAAGGCAACCTCCTTTCTAGTGGGTCAGGGCTGTGACCCGAGTAAGGGTATATGCTTCCTGATCTATTTCTCTGACATCTGAATGTCTGATCACGTCAGGTAACATCCTGAGATATGATTACATCATTCCATAACTGCCAAATCATTAGGTGCTGTCAATGTGCAGTCCCAAACTGGCCTGTTCTTATACCATTTGCGCCATTGCTGCTCCGTGGGAGCCCATGGTGGGAGCCCCTGTGTCAATGCATCTCCTTGAGGGTCTTTCTCTCTTTCACGGACCCTCGACTTTGTGCCTCTTCAGATGCTGGTGTCTCCTGAGAACATGCCCAGAATATGTGAAATGAAGTCCCACCCTCCTCGCTTCTAAGGAGCATGATGGCTGTACTTCCTCCCAGGCAGATCTGTTTGTTCTGGTCGTCCATTATGTTTTCAACATTCTTCCCAATCGCATCATTCGAATGCATCCGTTCTGCTCCAATCGTCCTTGGTCACTGTCCGGCTGTGGCATGCACAGGAGGTCACTGGAAATGCCATGGCTTGGGCCAGGCTCTTCTTCGTCCTCAAAGCGACATTTCTGCTCTTGAGCACTTGAAAGAGGTCTTGGGCAGCAGATTTGCCCCGTACAATTCATTCTTTGGTTTCTTGAATGCTGCTTCCATCAGTGTTAATTGTGGATCCAAGTGAAATGCAATCCTTGACAATATCAAACTTTCCTCTTTTTAGCATGATGTTATCTATTGGTCCAGT
Source organism: Echinops telfairi (assembly GCF_000313985.2). Lineage (NCBI taxonomy): Eukaryota > Metazoa > Chordata > Mammalia > Afrosoricida > Tenrecidae > Echinops > Echinops telfairi. The sequence goes on from NW_022111320.1 coordinate 47,546,785, forward strand.
GGGAGGATTTTAAAACAACATTTTTTGGTCTCCTTTACATTTAGCTGTAATCCACACTGAAGACTGTAGTCTTTGATTTTCATCGGTAAGTGCTTCAACGTCTCTCAGCAAGCAAGATGTGTCATCTGCATATAGAAGATTATTAATCGGCTTTCATTCAATCCTGATGTCACCCTCTTCCTCATCTCGTTCAACCTCTCAGATTATTTGTTTAGCATGTAAACGGAGTAAGTGTGGTAACAGGTGACAGACCTGACTTTCAGATACTTCATGATTTTAAAATACACAGCATCCCTTGTGTTCTCACGGCTTCTTGGTCCGTGTCCAGTTTCCACAGGAACACAAGACAGTGTTCTGCAGTTCCCATTCTTCGCACTGTGATCCATAGTTTGTTATGATCCAGGCAGTGGGATGCCTTTTAGAGTCAATAAAACACAGATAGGTTTACTGTGCCCACCTGGCCAATAGGAACATGTGGGATTAATCAGGTCGCAGTTTGATTGGAGGGCAGAGAGATAAATGGCCCTGTAAGGCCCGCCCCCCTCTATCAGGCTCTCTGGTGATTGGAG
>NW_022111320.1:47547834-47553183 GCF_000313985.2 Echinops telfairi
ATCTATCTATCTATCTATCTATCTATCTATCTATCTATCTATCTATCTATCTATCTATCTATCGATCATCATAAGTGTCCTGGTTTTGATTCTCTAGAGAACCCTGCCCAACACACCGTGTTCCCTGCTTTCAGCCAGGATGCATCTGATGTCAGACATGGAATCCTTTGTCCCACGTGCTTTTCTGGATCCACCTTGACTTTCTGGTAGCTCCTGTCCAGGTACTGCCGCCGTCACTTCTGAATTACCTTCACCAGACTGAACTTGCATGTGATCTTAATGATACTGTTTGATAAGTTTTGCATTCTGCTGGGTCCCCTTCCTTTGGCGCGGTCACAGATACGGATCTCTGCCAGTCAGCTGCATAGGTAGCTGTCTTCCAGATTTCTCGGCTGAGACTAGTGAATGCTGCCAGGGCTGTGTCAGTTTACTGAAACCTTTCCGATGGAATTCTGTCAGTTCTTGGCACCTTATCTTTAACTAAAGCCTTCAGCCCACCTTGGACTTCTTCCTTCAATCCTATCAGTTCTGCTCACATGCTGCTTCTTGGAAGGGTTGAATGTAAGCCGATTCTTTCTGGCACCATGACCGTGTATCCCTTTCATCTTCCTTTCAAAAAATAACTTTATTTATTGATTACGGTGAAGGTTTATTTCAGTTCACTTGAAGGTCGTTTATCCAGGTAGAATTAACACATCACACACATCAGTAGTTCAGTCACGCCCTTCTGTCTTCCTCAGAGGCTTCCTGCCTTGTTCAGTGCTTTGTCCGTAGAGGGATTGGGTTGTTTTTCCGTCCGTTCTTCCCGCTTGAGTTTCCCTGAGCATATTCTCCCCTTTGGGGTTTCCAACTCCAGGTCTCCCCACTTTTCACTTAATGCTCCCTCTGTCTTCTCGAGCTGCCCTTTGAAACGTCCTGTTCACTCTTTTCTCCGTCATTTCTTCCATTTGCGCTTGCGACTCAATGTGCAAGGGCACGTTTCAGAGCTTCTTCTGGCAGCTGGCTTCCCTTTGGATTTTGCTCCTGTCTCTTAAATGACATTTCGCTTTCTTTCTTTACAACGTTCTTGGCATCATCCCACAACTCATTTGAACTTGGGTCATGAGGGTCAAATCTGTTCTTGAACCGGTCTCTCAATTCAGGCGAGAGAGACTCAAGGTAGTGTTTTGGCTCTCATGAACTGGTTTTCATTTTCTTCTGTGTCAACCTGAACTTTCACAAGCAATTGATGGTCTGTTCCACAGTCAGCCCCTGGCCGTATTTAGGTTGCTGATTCTGAGCTTCTCTACTGTCTCTTCCCACAGATATAGTCAGTTTGATCCCTGCCACATGTCAGGGAGACTCAATCCAACCCATGACAATGCCAGGCCTAGTCTACCCCACGTCGGTCAAGTTTGCGTATGTCTGGATTCTAAAAGCTGGGATTTCGTTTGACACAAAAGAAAACTTCCAGGAAAATAAGTAACTCTGATCACCTTGCTGAGTTCAGTCTGGGTTTTTTTTTTTTATGGAATCCAGGACTGAGGCCTTGTGCAAGTCCCTGAGGAGCCATGGCCACTTCCCCAGCAGGCACGACTGCTGAGCACTGTCCCGAGGCCTGTGGTGGCACAGCCCCGGGCTCCAGAGCCACTTTTGCCCACCGGGAGGCGAGATCCAGTTTCTTGTTTTGACTCTGAGTTCCCGGACAAGACAGAGCGTTGACAAGACGGCTGCTACCCATTCCTCCCAACCTCCATATGCTTATCCAGCTCCTCCCATCCAGCACAGGTGTTGATTGCCCCTCCCTGGGACCTGGCCACAGAATGCTGTGTAAGTGATGCTGAGTGATCTGTTGGCATAGGGCCTGGGGAGGCTTTAAGCTGCTTGTCCTGCGGTCTTGGAAACGGGCTGTTGTAGACCATTTTGGCTCATCCCCTGAATGAGGAGAGACTGCCTGCAGAGAGGCCATGCAGCGCAGAGCTGAGGGCCAACACCCAATGCCAGCCGGGCGAGGGGGGCCCTCTTGGACTGGAAGGCCCAGTGGACACCACAGGGCGCGGAGAGGAGCCTTCCCCGAAAGATTAACTTGGCCTAAATTCCTGGCCCACAGAACTGCGAGGAGCAAAACGCCATTGAAGCCAATAGGTCTGAGGGTGGTGGGTCCCACACCAGAGGGCAGAAACATTGGGATGCAGCGTGCTCTGTCCCTGTGGCCGCTGGCCCTCCTTGCTCCATTCGGCCTACATGGGCTGGCGGGTTCCAGAGGCCACACACATGCAGGCTGTCCTCAACACCGTTAACAGACCTGGGGGCGCTTTGTGCTCGATGGAGCTCAGCACATAGGAAGCCACATACGGGCAGGCGCCCCTGCCCCAAAGCCATGGCAGATGCCACTGACTGTAAACGTCTTTCACGTGGGTCCCAAACTCAGCCCCCTCACAGCCCTCCTTCATACAGCCCCAGCATCCTCTCCCAGGCAGCCGGAGAAGAACTTGGAACAGGACGGGGACTGGGAGGCGCCTACTGTCTTCAGAATGAAAATACGTTTGGCGGTCTGCTGGGCCTGAGCGAAACCCCAGTTCTGCCATGCAGGCGTGTTCTCTCCGTCCGCTCACATGGGCGGATTCTCATAGGACTGACGTTCTCTTAGGACAGCAGTTCTCAACCTGTGGGTCGCGACCCCTTTGGGGGTCGAACCACCCCTTCACAGGGGTCGCCCGATTCATAACAGTAGCAAAATGACAGTGGTGAAGTAGCAATGAAAATAATTTTATGGTTGGGGGGGGGGGGGGTCACCGCCACACGAGGAACTGGATGGAAGAGTCTCGGCATGAGGAAGGTTGAGAACCACTGTCCGAGGAGGACTTTGGGATCTATGGGGAAAAGGAGGGGCGGAGCCTGGAGACAGAGATAAGTAACAGTGGCAGGAGGTGGGTGGGGAGAAGGGAAAGGCTGAGGCAAATGAGGACGAGGAGGAAGGTGGCTGTTGTCTCCTTGGGCTGAACTCCCTCCCAATGAGGCTGTCCCATGGCGACCCCGCACCCCCCACCCTGACACAGTGGCGAGTCCTATTCAGAGAGAACCCCATGAACCTCAGGCCCGCTCCCCACACACGTGCTTACGACCGACATCAGCCCGATCCGGCTTGCAGTTCCCGGGGACCCCTGGACCCCAGATCCAGGAGCTCTCTGCTCGGTTTGGAGTGCTGGGTGTGACTGCCCGACCCCCTCTCACCACTCCCTCTTCTTGCTCCGGCTGGCACGAGCCCCGCTCACCTGGAAGGAGTGGAAGATGTACCAGAAGGCCCAGGCGTTGATGACGTTGTAGTACATGGACAGGAAGAAGGAGACCACCACGCTGGCGACACCTGCGAGGAAGAGAGGGCTGGCTCTGAGGACAGGACTGCCCCTCCGGACACGCCTGCAGGGGCTGCCCGACGTCCGACCCACAGAGCCACGGACGGCTTTGCCAGGCTTCCAGGAGTCCTAAAGGTGACCGGCCCCTGAGCACGTCTTTGCAGCATCCTCTCTCTCTCCCCACCCTCTGCGCCATCCCCTGGAACACAGGCTGGTGGGCTTGTTGTCTGTCATTAAACCGAGTACCAGGTACTGTGCCGACGCCTGCGGTGCTCACGAGGCTTTAAAGTGGGTCTTCGTATCACCCCCCATTTCAGGGCACCGAGGCACGGAGTTATTAACTTACCCAAGATAACCCGGGCGGCAAGTGGTGGAGCTAGGTGCAAGAAGCACGTTGCCACTGCCAAGGACCGCCCTGATGCCAGCCGTTATGGCTGGTCCCTCCTGGGCTCACCTCAAGCGAAGAGACTTGGGTCAACCCCCACCTAGTGGTGGCACAGGGCAGGGGTGTGAGTGGGTGTGTAAGGGACAGGGGCTGCCCTGACCTCTGGTCGGGACTGTGTGGAACCTGAGGATGGAGGGAGGGCCAGCAGTCAGCAGTTCCCACCCTCCAGGGTCACTGTATACCCTGCCTCACTGTGACACCGGGACCCCACGTTAACAGTGTGAAATTGGCCGTGGCAGAGATATTGATACCACAGGTATCCGAATATGCTTGCACCCCAGGGAGCTGGTGGTTCGACTCTGACCAGCAGCATCCCGCTGGTTGGCATCGGCCTCTGGTATGTTTCCTACTGAGTGGTGGATGCCGCCTCTGAGAAGCCCGCTGGGATAGCTTGCTCTGGCAGCTGGGGAAGCCGCACACCTCCGGGTTAAACATTCCCAGTCATGCAGACGCCGAAGTGGCGCCCAGAGTGTGGAGATGTTTTTGAGAGTCCGCGTGTGGGCACCCAAGTCTTCTGCAGCGGGGACTAAGTCACACTCAGGTTTGTGTTCTCGGGGCACCTGCCCGCTGGTCTCCCTCTCTGGGGAGGCAGCAGGGCCAGGCAGAACACACTGTGACCACGGATGGTCAAAGGTCCTCCTGTTCGCAGAGGCAGCCCTGGCCCGGGAGGGCTGTTAGAAGCAGGTTAACCATCTCCCGGAGGTGCCGGGGGCACGGGCACGCAGTGGCTCACAGCGGCACGCCTGTGAGCTCTAGTTCTGTACCCCGAGCTAGCTGCGTGTCCAAGGCTCACAGAGGTGCTGTGAAGATGAAGTGGATGGGGTGAGCTCACGGCCAGCACATATCAAGTGCTCGATAAACAGAGAGGGGCTGCTAACAGGCAAGGGCAGGCATGTGTGTGCCCAGGGACAGCTCCTTTGCTGGGTCACCATTTGCCCTTTATTGATGGAGAGACACTGGGATCCGGAGGCGGGAGGTGCTATGTTGGTGCTCCTGATCTCTCCTCCTCCCTCACTGCCCAGTGGGTGCAGAGGGCCAGCCCCACTCTAGGATCTTCTGCCCAACTCCTGTCATGCACTCTCTCTCAGCCCTCCTGTCCTTTATTCCAGTGTCTTTCCCAAAGGAGTCCCACCCAAACTCTTGTGTGGCTTAAGACAGAGTCCTGGGGTGGTGGGGGGGGAGGGGGTGGTCCCAGGTGGGACAGGGTTGTAGGGGACCTCACGTACCAACACCACCGAGGTACGGGCTGATGGTCCTCCAGGCTCCAATGCTGCCCTGCCGCATGCGCTGCCCCACCGCCAACTCCAGGTACAGGAGCGGCATTCCCTCCAGGATGAGCATGATGATGTAGGGGACCAGGAAGCTCCCTGGGGAAATCCAGAGGGAGAGGCACACCATCACTGCAGGGCTGTGGTCCGCCACCCTCCCACTTGCTGGGAAAACATCCCACCAGCCCCCCGCCCCCCACCATGCTTCTTCAGGCTTCCCACGTGTCCATCCCCCCATGCACCTTTCCACTCCTTCATCCATCCACCTACCTTTCCACACATGCATGAGTATCCATCATCA
>NW_022111320.1:47553406-47554546 GCF_000313985.2 Echinops telfairi
CCATCCATCCATCCATCCATCCATCCATCCATCCATCCATCCATCCATCCTTCTGCCCTTTTATCTTTCCAGCATCCCTCCATCTGTTTATCGGTCTATCCACGATGGCCTATAAATGACACTGACCCACGGAGGATACTGATCCATGTCTCTGGTGAATAGACTTCAACAGTCTCATCCCAGATGATAAGACATCGCTGTCCCAAAGCCCCCTGAGTGTCTCCTGGAACCCTCTGTGAGGAACTGCTAGTCTAGCTTACACTTCAGCAACCAGTGGCTGATCAGAGCCAGGACCGTCAAGTTGTCAAATAGAGACCATCAGCCCTGCATCCATGCATGCAGCTGTCTACCGCCACGCCCTTCCCTGGGGCTTTCTGCACAGCAACCCCCACCCCATGCTGCTCCACAAGGAGGGGTCTATCGGACCCCCACCATTTTCTTTGCAAAGACCACTTTATTTTATATACCATTAACCATGAACGTGGGTCATCACATGAACTAGTGTCATTATCCAAACGCGGACCATTGATAACCACCAGTCCTCTGCGTGGTAACCGAAGGAATGTTCGTCATTTCCATAAGTGTATGTGTCAGTGAAGATTGACCACTGAGAAGCAATTGAACACCTGTGACAAATGATGTTTTTCAGACAGCAGTGTAGAAGAGATGTATCACCTTTCACCTGAGTGATCCTTCGTAACAAAACAAATACATACATGCACCCATCATTTAGAAGTTGCCAGTGTCCCAAGTTTTCAAATGCATAGGTAGAAATAGTTACAGGCGGCAAGATTTTAAAGATGCGTCTTCCCTAACCACCTCCTCCTGTGAATTCCGTACCAGTTTGTCTTCCTGCTATTTTCCTTTGCCTGCAAACGGTACCTGGATTTGATGGATGCCGTGCTTGACTTGTGCTTGACTTCTTCGATGTGGCAGACTTTCTGTAGCTTTGTTTCCCTTTAACCCAGCTCGCAGGAAGGTAGCTTGGTGTGTCTGCTTGATCTCCCACTCTCTTCGTTGCATCCGTAGTTTTGGTCTGTAGGCCTCGCTCCCTCGCCGGTACACAGAAGGCTCCTTTCTTTTTTTATTATTACTATTTTTTAAAAATCATTTTATTGGGGGCTTGTACAACTCTTTTTT
>NW_022111320.1:47556489-47559470 GCF_000313985.2 Echinops telfairi
GATGGAGGGGAGTCAGGGAGTGTGAAGGAGCCAGGGAAACCCTCACCACTGCCAGACATATGGGTAGAAGGATGCATGTATGTGGACTTGCATAGATATGCACGCATGTGCTGATGTGCATACATAGTTTTATATATGTGTGTACATAGTTCTGTATATATGTTTAAAAACACCCTTACATACAGATACCATGAGCTTCAAAGGTTCCTGGGGAAATTTTAATTATCTTTTAAGCCCATCTCCCGTTAACTTTTGGAAGTCCAGTCTTGTGGATGTGGTAGCAGTCACATGTCGGGCTGCTCATCCCAACGTCAGCAGTTCAAAACCATCAGCTACTCCTTGAAAGAAGGACCAGCCTCGCTCGCTATTCCTGTACATAGTTACAGTCTCGGGAACCCTGTCCTCTAGGGTTGGAGAGTTGGAATCGGCTGGCTGCCAGCGAGGGAGACCTGTGTGGACCTGCATATGTGCGTCCACACAGAACATACATCATATGCTTTAGGGTGCCTCCGGTGTGCACACATGCGGTCTGATCACCCATTCCCCCCACCCTGTTGTACTTCCTACAGCTGCACCTCACAGAAGGCCACCTCCCCATGGCCCCCAGAAGAGGGGTGGCCCACTACTTCTCCTGTGGGTCCTGCCCACTCCTTCCCTCTTAGCCGTCCCCACCCCACCCCTCCCCTTAGCTAGCTCTTAGCCGTACCCCCCTCAGCTCCCAGCTCCCTCGCCACCAGCGAGAGATGCAATGGGAGAAAAGGGCAGGATTTCCGATGCAGACAAAACCCTGGTTGGAGGCTGCAGGGATTAAGGGCCGGCTACAGAAGGAATTGGAGATCACTGGGTGGTATCAACGGTCCATGTGCCCAGCTCTGCCCCAAAGGGTCGCTTCAAGTCCATCCAGTGGCATCCTGGGAGAGAGCCCTGTGATCCCACTCTGAAAAAGCAGCCCATGAAGATTCTTTAGGGAGCACAGCTCGACTCCGGCCACCGGGAGTTGGGAAGGACTCCGTGTCAAGTAATATTCCTTACAGGAGGAACCGCCCCCACGGCTGTCTGAAGCCAACGATGAACTGCACATGCTCACACAACTGTCCCGTCCTTTGAAAAGGGCCTGGGTCCTGGGTGTGCTGTCTTGGGACCCATTTTCCGCACACCCAGAGGTATCTCATGAGCCTCCCCTGCCCCGCGGGCGAGGCTGGGCCTCACTCTTTCAATGGCGCCCGCCGTGAAAAAGAAAGCAGGTTTCCTTCCCTCATTCACCTCCCATAGATTGTTTCCAGCTCCACTCCCCCACCCCCCATCGGCAGCCAAGCTGTGGGACAAAGCCCAATTCACTTGGCCGGTTCTATTTCTTTGGGCTAGAAGTCCCAGCAGGAGGATTCCGACTAAGCCCAAGTCCCCGAAACCCCACGGAGAGAAAGCATTTCCCCGAGCCCAGGCCTGGCATGCCTGGCACAGCTCCATGGACGGAAGAAAACTGGCTGGGTGGTGTTTGCACGGCAACATGTTGATTGGTCGGTCACTTGGGAGCAAGGCTTCGCCTATCCGACTTCGTTCCCCACCCCCCACCCCCCTCCGCCTTATGTGCAGACCTAAGACAAAATCCTGCTTTCGGATTTGGCTCTGAAGACTCTCTGCTGGGCTCAGTTCCCTCGGTGGCACACTGAAACTTGTCCAGCGCTTCAGCCGGTTCATTGCCATGTCAAAGACGCCCAGGAGACCACCGGGCGCTGGGGGTGTGTGTGTGTGCACCTATGAAAATATCTGACAATGAAGGCTGAGCCGGCACAGCCTGCTGTGCGCAGCACCCCAGCCTTGGGCGGTTATAAACTAATCTCATTTTCACCCATGGTGTTAAACTGTAACTACATGAGGATTTGGCAAGGTCCAAGAAAGGAAGGCTGGTTTCTTTGAATGCCCGCTGCCCAAGGCTGAGTGGATCTCCTAGGGATGGGTGCCAGGGAGGGGGACCTTTAACCAGGGCCATCAAGAATTTCCATCACACCCCAACCGCCAGGCACATCAACAAACAATCCAGGTCTGTCGCCATGTTTTCACCAGAGGTTGCTAGAAAAAGGAAAGGTCCGTAGTTAAGAGGGTGAACCGTGGCCCCCGGCTTACGTTTTACGGAGTAACACCAAACTAAAACAGATCACAGACCTACCTGTATGATTTAACAGTGTGCGAGTTCTAGAACAAGAGAAAGTCTTTGTGGCCCAGGATGGGTCAAGGTTTCTTAGATTCAACAACGGAATGCAGATCAGTCAGGCTTCGTGGAAAACTTCTGGGCGATTCAAGTGAACCTCAATCACAAGGAGAGAGGTATATATTTAACATACTTGGAAATGTAATCAAACAAGGGTTTGGGAATCATTATATTTATTGAATCCTACACTCTTCTGAATTATGTAGTCTGTACCAAGTGCTTATCTGTATGGAAACTGGAAGAGTGGGAATGGAAGGCAAAGGAAACAATGGTGAAGCAAGATTTCTGGTTAGATCACATTCATTATTTCACTACCCCAAATCCTCCGTTTTTCTTGTTTGCCCCCGGGATGGCAGCAATTATAATGTTTAATGTCTGAGAGAGTTTTGTTTTTTCTTTTCAAAATCATTTTATTGGGGGCTAGTACAACTCTTACTACAATCCATCCATCTATCCTTTGTGTCAAGCACAGCCCCAACCCTTTCTTTAGGGCTATTCCAGGCTGAGATGTATCCTATTGCCATAGTCACTACAGTCACACAAATCACATGGTCATTTTTAGACTTGATTAGTCCTTGAGTAAATAAGACAACCGCATGGACTGTACTTATCCAAGTTGGAAAAACACGGAGAATCCAATTTCTTCATTAAAATTAAAATGGGTGTAAAAAAAACTTCTGTGTGAAAGATAGTATCAAGATACCATAAGACAAGGGAAAGATTAGAAGGAAGTATTTGCAACATGTTGGACAAGGAGATTATATATATATAT
>NW_022111320.1:47561603-47575267 GCF_000313985.2 Echinops telfairi
AAACACAAACACCATTCTGATAGTCTCTGCTTTCAGCCAAGATCCATCTGACGTCAGCAATCCTAGCCCTTGTTCCATGTCCTCTTCTGAACTGGGCTTGAATTTCTGGCAGCTCCCTACTGATGTACTTCTGCAGCTGCTTTTGACTTATCTTCCACAAAATTCCATTTGCACCTGATATTAATGGTATTGTTCAACAACTTCTGTGTTCTGTTAGGACACTTGTCTTTGGCATTCCCATAAATACAGATCCTTTCCAGTGGGTTGGCCAGGTGGCTACATACCTTTTCAAACTCAGGCTCCAACGAACTGTCACTGATTCCCACCGATAGTGACTCTACCTTATGGGACAGGGTAGGGCTGCTCCTGCAGGCTCCAGAAACTGCACATCTTTACAGAAGAAGAAAGCCTCATCTGTCTCCTGGGGAACAGCCAGTGGTTTCTAACTGCTGAGTCTGCAGCCCAGTGCCTAACCTAGTACAACCACCGAGCTCCATTGTTCAGAAGGACCGAAATAAAAATGACTGACAAGGCCAAGGTCTAGTGAATGCAGAGGAATCCTGTACATTGCTGGTGCCTGTTAGTCTGGGTCTACTAGAGAAACAAATTCATAGACACTGGTGTGTGTCTCTGAAAGAGCTTTAAATACAAGAGCAACTGAATATTGAGAAAACATCCCAGCCCAGTCCAGATCAAGTCCATAAGTCCGATATTAGTTTCCTATGTCTGATACCAATCTATAAATTCCTCTTTAGGCTCATGGAACACATGGAATGATGCCGAGTACAGGAAGATCACAGGCCAGTGGGTGGGAAGTCTTGTGGATCCAGTGGCAGTGGGAACATCTCAGTGCTGACAAGGGTCTCCACGTGGCTCCTTCAGCTCCAGGTCTCTAGCATAGCTCCATGTGTCTTGTCAGCAGGAACGTCTCACAGGGAGTGAGTGTGTGCCCCACCTCCAGAGAGCTGTTTATCTCCTTCGTGCCTCCACATGAGGTCATCAAGCTGCGACCTGATTGACAGGCTAGACTCCACCCCTCCACAAGTGGACAGCAGATTATGTAACTACCACATGGTGGGAATCGAAAAAGGTCAGTCACTTTGGAAAACAGTTGGACAGTTTCTTATGAAGCTAAGCCTACCTGGCAATTATGCTCCTGGGTGTTTCACCCTACGGGGGGTGGGGTGGGGTGGGGGGAGTCATGGTTACATACAAAGCAAGGGCTGGGTGCTCACGGTAGCTTCATTCATAGTTGCCTCGCACCAGAAACAACCCGATTGTTCTTTGTGGGATAAGCAGATCAACTCTGATACATGCCACGAGTGAACTACTACGTAACGTAGCCAATACAAAGGAGCCAACCACTGGACCCGTCTCAAAGGCATGATGCTACATGCAAGAGGCTGGGCATAAAACGCTACGGACGGCCCGATTCCATCTGTGGGGGGGCTTTCAAAAAAATTTTGGAAGCATCCATTATCTTTCAATTCTACTCTTCCGTGAACTTTTTGAAGCCCCTGGGTACATGACATTCTAGAAAAGGCCAAAAGCCACAGGTGGCCCTGTGGTTCCCAGGGGATTGGGGACAGGGAGGAGTTAGTTAAAGGGGGCAAGAGGAATTCTGATTGTGGCAGGGATAATACAATGTCCAAACTCGAACTGCGCACCAAGAAAGAAAGGGGGAAAAGGTGAATTTTTACTGTCTGTAAATGCCAACCTACCTGGGGGAAGTAGTACAGTCTTTATGGGGAAGAGGTTGTGACCGTGGCTCACTGTCTTTGGAAATATTAGCAGGCGGGGACCTGTCCCTGGAGAAGGGCGTCATGCTTGGTAAAGCAGAAGGGCAGCGAAACCCTTGACAAGCTGGATGGACAGAGGCGGTCACATGGACTCCAGCAAGACAGTGGCTGTGAGGGTGGGGCTTCATTCTGTTGTGTGGCAGCACCCCCGCGAGGGCACCTAAGCACAATAACAGCAAGCACCGTCGCAACGGAAACGATTTTAAAAGTATGTGATCAATTGAGAAACAAGTGCAGCTCTTTCCAGGATGGATGCTCCTTGTGCCTCTTCAGTCCGGGAATTCTGATGCCGGCCCTGTGGGAAGACACCCCCCCCCCACCTCCCCCCACCCTCGCATCGGGGAGCAGCGGCGTCGGAAAGAGGGTGTTTGTGTGCTACATGTTCTGACAGGTGTGTCACGGTTCATGAACTACGGCCACCTCTTCTTTCCTGCAGCTCCCCCCTGAGAAAGCGTCTCCACCCCACCCTTCAAATCTGAGCTGAACTTGGGGCTTGTCTTGACCAGCAGAACATGATCAAAGGGTTTCCCGGGAGTGGCAGAGCCTGGGGCTGACCCAGCTGGTAGCTCGCACCTTCCGTCTTGGATGGATGAACACCACATAAGGTGCCCAAGTGGAGGGTGCAGGGTGAGCCGAGGCCCCTCAGCCCACCGCCAGCACTGATTCCCAAACCGGAGGGCGAGGGGGCCACCGCAGGAGACACACCTCCGAGCCCAGGAGGTCCTCTCCTCCTCATCCGGCCAGGAGCGCGTCCACGGGTGTCTCGCCAACAAACTGCCTGGGTGGGCCCTCAGAATCGTGAGAAATGGTGCTACTCCTGTGTGACTTTAAGCCACTAATTATTCTTGTTAATATTTTAACTTCTCAATGCCCCTCCTTGCAGTTCCTGGAAACGAGACCATTCTCTTATGCTGCTTCTTAAAACATTTAAAATAAGTTGCAGTAGAGTCCATTGTTCGGACGCGAGGTGCTCCATGGACTGGCCAGGGCGAACCTGCCCCACCGGGCTCTCAGGGCTCTCAGTGGCACGCGTCTGGAAGTAGCTCAGCACCAGGCCCTTTCCCCTGAAGACTTGCACCACCAGACCTTCCAGAGCAGCTGAGAACGCCGTTCACACCATTCAGACGTCTGCCATTCCGAGGAAACAGACAGACACTGGCACGGAGTCCTGACTCGCCGGGGTCCCACAGGGCAGGGAGAACTGCGCCTCTTTCTGGGAGGAGAAACCGCACCGTTCTCTCTTGGAGCCGGTAGGGGTCTTGAACCGCTGATCAATTCCCAACGATGACACCACTCGGGCTCCTTCTAACCAGGGCCGCCTATTATTGACGCTGCAGACCTTATTCAGATTGTGCCAGTGGTCCCCACCGCCGCCACCCCTGTTCCCGACTCACACGCTGTTCACAGTCACGCGCCCGTCACCACTCTGCTCTGCTTTCCTCTGGGACACCTCCCCAGTCGTTGTCTTTGACAGCCTCGACCCGTCTGTGGAAGAGTTCACTGGGCCATCCCTTTGCCGACTTCCCTCGCATGGGGTTTTGGCCGGCATACCACCAAAGTGGACCCGTGTCTTTCTCAAGAGGCACGCGTTGTGATCTGTGGCGTTCTTGGCGATGTGAACTTTGATCACTCGGTCGAGGCAGCCCTTCCTAGGTTTCTCTGCGGAAAGTTTCCATGTCCCTTGTGGAATTACGAAAGATCGGTCGTGTAGGGAGCTGGTCTGAGCGTCGGTTGCAATGCTATTCCTCATCATACTTCTTTTGCCCACCAGTCTTAGTACGCACGCTAAGATACTTGTTTGAAACAATCAGGTGTGGACGAAGGGACATTTAAAAAATTCCATCATTCCTTCTATATCCTGAAACGTTAGGATAGTTTGTCAAGCAGAAGTAAATTAAACAACTACAACAATAAGGAAAAACAATTGCCATTGGCCCTGCTCCATGTTCTGCCTCACGGCCACATCACTGAATACAGAATCTTCAGAGCTGCCTCTGTGTGGATGCCAACTGGCAACCTTTTGGGGGGCACCTGAGTGCGGCAACCATTTGTACCCCAGGGACCCCGGAAACAGAGAGTGGAGGCACCTATCCAGTCCGGTGTGACGGTGGGTGTCCTCCTGCGTGGGCAAGATGACACAGAACAATGAGGGGGTTCAGGGTCCTTCAGCGGAGCGCTCATCCCGGCCGATCCTGTCATCCCCTCCCCCTGTGTATCACTCATCACCCCCTTCTTGGCAGGCTTTCTTGTTTACAAGCTACCTTCTCACACTCTGTGCCTCTCTGCCTCCTTACCACCTGGTCAAGAGCCACACCTGGAATAAGCTCCACACCCTCCTCCTAGGCCATCAGGCTTTGAGGCAGAGGGAGGGCTCTTGCTCTGGCCTCAACAATGTACTTTCCCTTGGTTCGGTGCCTCCAAACCCGGCCTCCTCCTGGTGAGCCTCTCTGTCTGCCCCCAATGAAAATAGGCTCGAGGTCAGGGTCACCCTGACTCAGCACCTTGCTTGCCGTTCCTTCGGAGCAGACAGCTATGTGAAATTCTGCTACCATTTGTCTACTTGACTATTGTTAGTCTTTCCACATGGATGGAAGCTTTTATTCCTTGCTCTGCCCAAAGCAGTGCTGGCAGTGATAAGCAATGCAGGGGATCGTTGTGGAGGGAGGAGGGAAGGATTGGGGGAGGTGGGGCGAGGACGGAGGAGGAGGAGGGAGGAGGAGGAGGGAGGAGGAAGAAAGTTATTCTTTTTGATGTTTCCCCCTCCAGATTTATGCCTTTCTTTTGTTTTTATTATTTTAATCGTTTTATTGACATAGGATTCATATATCATACGATTCGATCGTTTAAATATGTTAAAGAGCTGTGCCTTCATCACTGCCATCGGCTTAGAACATTCTGCTCATTCTTGTATCCATTATTATTAGCTCCCCATTTCCCCCCAACCTCCCCTGTCCAAACCCTAGGAGACTATTCATCTCGTGGCTCTCAGTATAGATTTACCTAATCCAGGGTTTCATATAGATAAGATTATTCAAAAGAAAACAAACCCAGCCACAATCACAAGGAAATAAAACACAGCTAAACCTCAATCCCAAAGATCGCAGCTAGTTAGAGAAACCAGGACGAGTTAAAGATGGGCCCAAAGGACTGGCCCTCATGAAAAGATCACTGAAGATGTGGATTCTATAGCAAAGTATATGGGTGTCCAGGAGAAACCAGATGGTGCCCGGCCATCACAAGTGTTAAAGGCTTGTCTTCAAACACGCAGCCATCTACTGGTAAGTGAGATGTCAACTAACTCCACATGGAAGAAGCACACCAGCCTGCGTGATTCAAGGATGGTAAACAATAAAATCTAATCTGAAGGAGGGAATGGTACCAGCGCTTAAATTACGAACACCTGGTTTGCAGAAGGCTAACGATGAATGACAGTGGACGCTCAGAGTCCATTTTCGGGCTCCCCACATGGACTGTCTCTGGTGAAGTCCCTCTGACAATAATCTAGGGATGTGAAGAGCCCGGCTGTGAGGCAGAGAGCATTGTAAAGTGCACTGTGACAGATGTAGTTAGGCTGAAATCTAATACCTTATCATTTGATCTCTTTTGACCCATTTTAAAGTTCCAGTTTGTAATGTCTTCTGCTTTCTTTTTAATTGAGGTTTTTCTCTGTTTTGTCTAGTTACTGTTGTTGGGTGTTTTTTGTTTTTTGGGGGACTGATGCTTGGCTGCAGTTTGTTTTGCATGCTCTTCTGTATATGAAATCCGGGATCGGTAAAGCTATAGAGGCAGTAAGTGCATTAATAATCACCTAGGGGAATGGCAGGGGATGTCCTGGGGGAAATGGAGACCTAACCCCAGTGAGTACAAGAAGGAAGTGTTCTGAAATTGATTATGGTGATTGCACAATTCTTCTCAATACGATTGAATGGTTATGTGACGTCCATGCCAATACAACTGTTTTTTTAAAGGGTCAAAAAGGAAAATGAATCCTTCTGGTTTTATTGTATCTTTCACACAAATCTCCCTCCCAGATCCAAAACTCCCCCAAACTAAGTTGAAGTCCCTGTCTCTGGTATCACAGGTCTCCTGCTGTGGTAGAGGCCAACACAGCCTATTGGTTTTCCCCCTCCCACTCCACCCCTGCCCTCCGCAAACACTTGGCTCTTGGGAGACAGAGGTTGGGTCTTCCTGGCCCACAGTTGCATCTCTCTCTCCTAACAGTGGGCCTGGCACATAGTGGGTGCTCAATGAATGGTTGTGGCACGGTTGCCGGGTGGGAAATGGCTCTATGGCAATCTTCTACTTGGGTGAGCAGATTGTGATACTCTTCACAGGGTGAGATGATGGAGAGATCTGGATGCGTTCGCCAGGTTGTAAAAAGAGTGTTTTAAATTACTTATATAAAACTAAGCTGGGGTTTTCTTTTGTGTTTGCATTAGGCAAGGCTAGATGAGTCTGTACCCCCTTAGGCTGAGCAAGCAGAAGGAAGTGTTTGGACCCATGAGAGCGCACTGTAATCAAATCAAGAGGATCCCTTGTCAGCATCAGGGCAAACATTGTCCTCTGAAAGAGAGTCTTCTATGAGAAACAGAGGGACTTTTCAGGAAGTTTTCTAGGATCTGGTTGCTAAGAGTCAAGAGGAGGCTGTCTTCAGGGAACACCACAAGAAATGATGAAGCGGAGACTTTTTTTTTAAGGAAACACCCTTGGATGTTGAAAAAAAATACATGAGGTTGCACTTACAACTCAATGAGACAATAATTAAAAACCATTGCTTTGAGAAATGACCTCATAGCCCAGAAAGATGAGCTGAGATTGTGACAGCACCCCTTTGTCACTAATAAGAATTACTGTAGATGCTTGGGTCTAAGCCAAGTTTTTCCAGCACATTCTTTTTCTTTTCTTTCTTTTTAAAAAAAAATCATTTTATTGGAGACTCGTACAATTCTAAGCACAATCCATACATTCATCCATTGTGTCAAGCACATTTGTACATTTGTTGCCATCATCATTCTCAAACATTTGCTCTCCACTGGCATCAGCTCCTCATTTTCCCCCCTCCCTCCCCCCTCCCCCCTCCCTCATGAACCCTGGATAATTTAAAAATTATTATTATTTTGTCATATCTTACACTCCCCAATGTCTCCCTTCACCCACTTTTCTCTTGTCCACCCCCCAGGGAGGAGGTTATATGTAGATCCTTGCAATCGGTTCCCCCTTTCCACCCCACCCTCCCTTCACTCCAGCACATTTTAATGCCATTTTTGCGGTAAAATTGGGTGCCTTGACTGATATTCGGGTCGGCTTATACTCGAGTACATATGGTACAAGATGAGAGAACACTACAGACCCAACGGGTGGAACACAATCACTAATACATTCTACACAACATTTTCCTGGATGGGTACCTGGACTGGGGCCACGAGTTCAAGGTAAAACAGAGACAAATTCAGTACCTAGATGTGTGTGTTGTGATTAGGTGCCGATGAGTCAGTCAGTTCTGCTTCGTAGTCACCCAGGTACAACAGAGCACAGCACCCGATCTCCTCTACCAGCCTCACAACTCATGTGTGCATCATGTTTGAGCCCCCAGATGGGTGAAGGTCATCTTTTCCTTTTTTAATGACTGTCTACTGAAAGTCATTTCTACTCACCACCATCGAGTTGATTCTGACTCGTCGTGACCTTGCTCAAGGTTTCTGAGACTATAACTCTTTGTAGAAGACAGCCTCATCTTTCTCCCAAAGGAGATGGTAGCTCAAACCAGTGACATAGTCTAACCCACAGTGTCACCCGGCTCTTTGTATCTGCTTATGAGTTTTTTAAAAAGTGTGTGTTGCTTACGAATTTAAGAAATAAAAACTCATAGACTATTTTAAAGTTATATATTTTTAAATTTATATTTTATAAAGTCCTACAATGATGTAGGCTAAGAAGAATCTCAAACGCAACCTGCCTTCAGAGTTTTCCACAAGAACAGAACATCTGCACACATGGGAAAGCATGTATAGACTTTAGACAGAAATATACCGTGACTCATTCTCGCGAGGGTAGACAAGAAAGCCATTCTCACACATGCTTTAAAAGTGGACCATCCACCAGCCAGCAGAGAAGCAACAAGCCCACATGGAAGAAGCACGTCAGCTTGTACGATCATTGGGTGTTAACGGGATCAAGTAACGGGTATCAGAAAGCCCAAAACAAACAACATATTGTTGAGAATGGTCAGAACAGAGACCCCAAACTCATCTGTAGACAACGGGACATCCCCTCACAGAAGGTCACAAGGAAGGGATGAGTCAACCAGGGTGCAGTACAGCACTGATGAAACACACAACCTTCCTCTGGTTCTTTGAGCCCCACCCCCCCATCATGACCCCAGTCCTGCCTCTCACTGCGGGTTAGACTCAAGCATGTGCACAGGTACAAATAAGAGATAAGAGCTCATGACACAGAATTGAGCAACAGAAATGGGAGTAGGGATACCAGGAGAGTAGCGGGACCGTGGGGAGTTGAGGGGAGGAAGGAGGAACTGATTTGCAATGATCGATACATACCCACCCCCCAGGAGGATGAACACCAGAAACCGTGGGGTAAGGGAGACAGCAGTCAGTCTAAGATATTAAAATAATTTGTAATTTATCAAGGGGTCACAGGGTGGGGGGCAGGGAGAAAAAAGAGAGGAGATGATACCAAGGGCTCAATAGAAAGTAATGTTGGGAAAATAATGATGGCAACATACGTACAAATCCAATCGATGTGGGGATTGTTATAAGAACTGTAAGAGCCCCCAACAAAATGATCTTTTAATTTAAAAAGTTAAAAATAAAAGTGGATCATTTATTTATTATTTCTAGAAATATTATTTGCATATGAACTCTAGCCAACCCAGTGCTGGACCAGAATAAAGGACTCAAACATAGAGTTGCTTTATAAAGGAAATGATAGCAAATGAATTGAGCAGAATTCAATCTAAAAATAATGTTGTTAATATGATCAATAAGCACAAATAAAATATATAATTCTTGAACGAAAATAAACACAATATTAATAGTAAAATAATCATCACTACTGTCTGAAATCCCACATGCCAACAAAAACTGAAAATTGTAGTGGGGATACAGAAAGGAGAAAGAAATAAAATCTGCTAATTAAAGAAAATAAACTTTTATAGATAATAGAAAACATTCCATTTTGGCACTGATAACCCATTCAAAATTTAAACTAACGGGTAGAATAAGATTGGGAATTATACCTTCTAAATCACTTGTGGGCAGGGGGAAGCAAAGAAAAAGTACATCCTATTGTAAAGAACAAAATAAAACACCACCAAAAAAATCCAAAAAAGAAATCAGCCAGGAAGTTCAAAACTAGATTTAAAAAAAGAACAACATGATAATATGTTAATAAAGATAAACGGATCAAAGTCCTCCCCTACAAGATAATGACCCTCTCCATTATAATGATATAAAAAACGTAGACAACTCAAAGTTCCACGATTGAGCAATGGTTAAAAGGCTACCTACTACTCGTCTATCAGTTTGTTGTATTGTGGTGGCTAGTGTGTTGGTGTGATATTGGAAGTCATGCCACCAAAAATGATCAATGGGGCTTGCAGACTAAGAACAGACCAGGGAGATGGAAGAGGCGGTCCCCTTTTGAAAATGAACCCCTCCGGTTGGAACGCATTCAGAGCAGCACTGCCTCCTCAAAGTCAAGTCCATCTTAATGAGGTGGATGGAGCAAAGATTTCCCAATGTGCTAATGAGGCGTGAGTCAAAATGAGACGAGACGGCGTCAACAGCCCTTAATAATTGGAACATGGAATGTACAAAGGATGAGTACCTGTTGAAATATTTCAACAAATTGATGCAATGCTAGACGCGCTCACTGATTTATGCCAAGAAGTTGCGAGATAGCTACCTGGCCAACAGACTGGAAGAGATCCAGGTGTGCGACCATTCTAAAACAAAAAAAAGGTGACACAATTACCTGTGGAAAATATTGAAAACTGTCATTAATACCACATGCAAGTGAAATTTGGCTGACGATCACTCGACTGCAATTTCAGCAGTACGTCAACAGGGAGCGGCCAGAAATTCAACCAGGATTGAAAAAAGGATGTAGGTTGAAGGACGTGTTGCTGATATTAGGTGGATCTTGCTGAGAGAATGCTTATGTTTTATTAATGATGCAAAGGCATTTGACTGTGTGAATCCTAACAAACTGTGGATAACATCGCAAAGACCGGGAATTCCAGAATATCTAATTATGGAACCTGGATAAAAGCCAAGAAGCAGTCGTTCAAATTGATTAAGGCGATACTGCATGACTGAAAGTCAAGAAAGGTGTTCATTAGCATTGTATCCTTTTACCACACTTACTCCATCTCTATGACGAATGAATCATCCAAGAAGCTGAAGCCGATGAAGAACACAGTGTCGGAAGTGAACAGTCTCTGATATGCAGGCCCTACACCCTTGCTTGCAGAAAGCCAAGAGGATGTGGAATGCTTGTTGATGAAGATCAAGCACAACAGTTCAGTGTGGATTGTAGCTCAATGTAAAGAGAACCCAAACCCTCACAAGTGGATTGATGAGCAGCATCGTAACAAATGGAGAAAAGTTTGATGTTGTTCAGGATGTCACTTTACTTAGGTCCAACATCAGCACTCACTGAAGAAATAGCCACCAAGAAATCAAACGACAAATTGCATTGGCAAATCGGCTGCGCATGACCTCTTTAAAGTGTCACAGAGCAAAGGTATCACGTTGAGGATTAATGTGCACTTGATCCAAGCCATAGTGTTTTCAATTGCTTCATATACATTTAAAAACATTTAAAATCCAATTGCTAAATTTATTGTGAGAGTTAGGTTTATTGTGTCCACCTGGCCAATAGGAACATGTGAGATTAATCAGGTCGCAGTTTGATTGGAGGGCAGAGAGATAAATGGTTCTGCAAAGCCTGCCCGCCTCTATCATGCTCTCTGGTGATTGGAGCGTGCTGGAGTGTGGTGCTGCTTTAGCTAGTTCTCTGCCTCAACCTGTGAGTGACACTACCTGTGGGCCAAGCCAACTGGTGGATCATGTCACTAGAGCATATATATAATCATAAGTGTCCTGATATTGTTTCTCTAGAAAACCCTGCCTGGGTTTTCTAGAGAAAACTCCTCTCTGGGACTGAATGTTAAAGGGAGCCTGTGAGCAGGCTGAAATGCTTGCTAGGTGACCACCTGGATCTACTTGTTGAGTGGAAGTGGGAGAAATGCAGCAATAAAGAGACCGGTTGAGTTTGGCCACTGACACCTGTGGACTTGGTTTACAGGAAAAAAAGGAGACGATGAGAGCGGGTTGACTGGTCTAAGGTTCATGACCTAGCACTAGGGGGCTAGGCTTGTCGAGTATTGGTGAGAACCCATGGTCTAAAGGCAAGGTGACCAATGGGCACTCTGTGGAGGTTGAGTGAGGCAGCCCATATTGAGTTGACCAGAACCCGACCAGCTGGAGACTTTTGAGCCTGTGAACTGGTGCATATTGTTGCTGACTTTATGGATGGCCTGTCCGGATTTCACTTTGCTTATGGATGCAGACTTCACAAGATTCCAACTGGAATGAAGACTCTTCATGTTGAAAAATATGATTGTCTTCTCAGAACCGGGTTGATGTAAGTGGGAAGTATATAAATTGGATACCCAAAATTGGGGGAGATAAAGGCATGAAGTGGTTGGCTTACAAACTTTCATAGGTGGGGGGAAAACTTTTACAGGATTAGAGGGTTAAGGTGTAGGTGTTACTTAATTGCAAATGTGAAGCTAAAGAATTATGTACAGGTGCCAGGTTGGCAAGGGGTGGATTGAGCTAGTTTATTGTGCTAACCTGGCTGATAAACACATGTGGGATTAATTGAAGGACAGAGGGATAAATGGCTCGGTGAGCCTCACCTTTCTAGTTCTCGGGTCTCTTGCTTTCTGATGGTTGGACCAGGGTGCAGCTGCTTTAGCAGTTCCCTGCTTCAACTTGCAAGGCTGACGTCCTGCAAGACATCCTCAAGGAGAAGCTGCATGGACCTACCCTAATGCAGCCCTGGGTGCTGGAGCAGCCATGTGGAGACCCCTGCCAGTGGTGAGATGTTTACATATTCACTGACTCAGCTTTCCTCCTGCAGTTGGCATCATTGTGTAATTGCATGTGTTTTGTGAGATGGAGGAGGACTTTGTGGATTGGTGTTGGACATATGGGTTAATGTTGGACTTGTGGGCTTGGGCAGCACTGGGTTGGGATGTTTTCTTGGTGGGCACTTACCCTTTATATAAAACTCTCTCTTATACATGAGTTTTCTGTGGATTTGTTTCTCTAAAGGACCCAGACTAACACACCTGCCTAACACCCTGGTATTCCCTGCTTTCAGCCAAGATGCATCTGATGTCAGACATGGAATCCTTTGTCCCACGTGCTTTTCTGAATCCACCTTGACTTTCTGGCAGCTCCCTGTCCAGGTACTGATGCCGTCATTTCTGAATTATCTTCACCAGACTGAACTTGCATGTGATCTTAATGATACCGTTTGATAATGTTTGCATTCTGTTGTGTCACCTTCTTTTGGCGTGGTCACAAATACGGATGTCTTCCAGTCAGTTGGCCAGGTAGCTGACTCCCAGATTTCTTGGCTTAGACTAATGAGTGCTTCCAGTGTTGCATCAGTTTACTGAAATCTTTCCGATGGAATTCTGTCAGTTCTTGGCACCTTATTTTTAACTAAAGCCTTCAGCCCAGCTTGGACTTTTTCCTTCAATCCTATCAGTTCTGATCACAATTTGTGCATTAAGCATGGCCCTAATTTTTAAAAAGCAAAATTAAAATGATTATCTCGGGGTGGTGGAATTCTTGATGATTTTAAATCTGTACATTTTTGTATTTCTCAAATGCTCTACCTGGGATATTTACAGCCAATGCGCCCTGCCCACCCCAATCCCCTTCCACCGACACATATAATACTTGATTCCAGAACATTGTGTTACTTATTTTTTAATTACCTTAGCCTTTTTACTAATCGCCTCATCTGTTAGTTCAACCCTAGAATCTCACTGAAAGAGGACTTGCTTCCTGTCTGGTATTTATTCCTCTGAAGTCCTTGTATCTTAAGAGAGGAACGAACTTGAAGTCAGGGGGAAGGTTCCTTGGGATTCCACACTCTTTCTCTCCCTCCACTTGCACACCTCTGTCTGCTCTAAAGACCACACACCGATTTTTATTTTAGACCGGGTTTTTTTTCTTCTCAGGATGCGTGTGCTTCAGAAGCCCCAGTGCCCAGTGGCGGCTAAACCACACTCTGAGGGCCACGGCTCTGATCTGTGCCACCAGCCATGCCAGGGCCTTCCTTTCCCTTCCTCATCCTGGTGATGGTCAGTCCCACGTGTCTACTTGGCTGAGCTAAGGGACACCCCCACCTGCAGTTCTAAGTCAAGTGTTGCTGGTCCAGGCGTCTCTACGAAGGTATTTTGTAGACATGGTTAAACTCAACCACCTGCCGATGAACAGAAAGGAGATGACTCTCGAAAATGTGGGTGGGCCCCTTCTAATCTGTTGAATGCCTTACAGGCAAAATGAGAGCCTTTATACGGCCTCAAGTTTTACAGCATAAAATCCTGCCTGAGTTCTCAGCCTACCAGCCTGCCTGCCCACAGAGGTGTTTGAAACGTTCCAGTCCCCAGCATTCCAGGATACACTTATTTAAAATGGATCGACTCACCTACCTGTCTCTACTATAGGGTCTGTTTCTCTGGAGAACCTCCTTCCATCTCAGCTTTAAAAAGCCAAAAAAAGAGGACGTTTCCTATTCAGAGTCACGCACACTCAGGTTTTT
>NW_022111320.1:47575849-47580784 GCF_000313985.2 Echinops telfairi
CAAAAATAATGTTAGGGTTGGGGTCACCACCACATGAGGAACTGTATGAAAGGGTCGTGGCATGAGGAAGGTTGAGAACCACTGGTCTAGAACATCTAGAATTTTTCCACCGGTGCCTCCTCTCCACCCCTGTCCCTTCAGTCAACATGGTCACTCACTTCACTAGATGTCCAGCACAGCCTCCATCCGGGCAATCTTTGCAAAGGACAGCTCTGACCACACCACCCTGTGGGGTCCCAGCCCCCACAATCAAACAGGTCCAAGGGGGCGGTTGTGTAATTGAGGGGTAAAATGAAAGAGACATCAGACAAGATAAAGCATGCGATTGCTCACCTCCCGGACGGCCATGATCTCAGCAGCCTGGTCAGCACAGAGAGAGAGAATATATTTCCAACCAGGGCTTCTGTACACTCAGGGGGCGTGCAAGCCCACCTAATTACAGGTAACTACATGCGTAACAGGAAGGGGTTGTACAATAGGCATACTCGAGACAGGATGGGGAAGAGCTAGGGGTGGACACCCAATAGGAAGGGGAGGCACTGGGGGATACGTGACAGGAAGGCACAAGTGTAATAAGATGGGCCAGCTCTAGAGTCAAGATGGCAGCCTAACCTTGGTCATCCCTGAGTTGGCCTGACCTTAGTTAGTGTCTTTGGGTTTTCCTTCAGGGGTACAATCCATTATCTTTATCAGGAGGGAGCAGGCTCTCCTAGGGTGGGGTAGACTATAGGGTCTGATTGCTCTAGATGGCTGATAACCTTCAGGCAGATCACCTTTCAGCAGTGGACCTCCACGTGTATAGTCATTGACCATGTGTGAGCAGGCAGCACCTTGGGTTTGGCATCTAATAAGGGGGACAGCCTGGGGAATGACCTTTCTGTTTCCCTCATCTACCTCGTACGACATCCTGGTCTGCTGTCAGAGTCAAGATCAGCTTCTGGGCTTCTCCCAAGGCCCCAGGACAGGCTGGATCCTCCCTACCTGCTGGCTCCCCAAGGATCACCATCACAGAGAGTGCCCACCCCTCCCGCCGATGCACACGGCGCCGTCCACACAGGTGCACTGCTCCACTGGAGGTGCGGTTCCTCATCTTCGAAGACCTAGACGAACGGCTGACCCTTCAGGAAGTCTTCTCGGGCAGTTAGCCTTTCCTCTTGAGACATTCCAACAAATCCCGTGAACAGCACTCTGAAAACCTTTCCTTCTCCATCATGAAGGGCGGCTTTCATATTTGACCTCCCCCCAGGAAGGTCAATCACCAAGGTTGCACACCCCTCTGTCCCACTGCAGCCCCTGACCAGTAGCACATACTCAATGACTATTTACTGAATGATGGAAGCCAGGTGTTTAAAGGTTGACATTGCTTCTTATCATGTATTATTCTGTGCCCCTTCCTGTTTACAAAACAATGATTCTCCATCCTGGCTGTGCAGGAGAATTCCCAGGAGAGGGAACCAAATCTGGGTCCACTGCAGTCGGGGTCACTCGGGGTGGGACCCAGGCACGCATATTTTCCAAAGCCCCTGAGCGATTCTAGCATGCAGACAAGGTGGAGCAGCACAGAGCTACCAGGAGCTTCGACACCAGCAAGTGGGCACTCGTCTTCCGGAATGAATGTCGTGAGTAGGGACTGAGACAAAATTCGATCCCACAGTCCATCGTACCAAGAGGAGTCAGGGAGGGCTCCCTGGAAGAGGTCACCTTTCATTTAGGGAGGGTCAGGAGCATGGGGTCCACCTGGCAGAGGCAGGTCACCATGTAGAATGTGTGTGCTCGGGGGGGGGGGAGGGCAGAGGGGGAGAGGAGGCTGGACCAACAGGGACAAGGAATCCTCAGTGATGGACATTGTAATCCCACCGGCCCAGCTCCAATGTCAAGGTCGGCCTTGGGGAGGTGTCACATCAGAACTAGGTGGAGGAGGCCCTTGCCCCGTGGATATTCGGACTTGGGGGTCCTGGGACAAGGCTGGGACTTCTCGTCTTGGACTAAACAAGGAAGCCACAAGAAAGCCTGGGCCTGGACCCACTCAACGCCAGCTGCTCCTCCACGGCCCACCTTGCGTTTCCTGCCTACAGATGGAGGGGGCAGGGCACCCGAGGAGTGTTGTGAAGACCACCTGCAGAGTGTGTCTCACAATGTCCGGCACCCGCTAGGGGCTGGTCCTGTTTCAGGTCGTCCTCAGAGCAGGAACTCCGGAATGAGGGCACGTGAGCGTTTCAGAGGGCCCTGGAGCGCAGTCCTTCCCAGCTGCAGCAACCCAGCATCTTTCCAGCCCACTCTGGAAAGAATATGAATTCGATACTTGATACCTTCTGAGTTTCAGGTGCCTGCCCCAACAGTCTTGTAGAAACATCATGAACCAGGGAAAGCACACACACACACACACACACACACACACACACACACACACACACACACGTGAATGGTGATCTTGCCATCCATCTGTCCTCCACGTATTGACTTGGTTTGGATTCCCTCCCAGACTGGGTGCTGGCGTGAAGAGTTGTCGCTACCACAGGGCCTGGGTCCAGAGGAGTACTGGGGTTGGCTCAGACCAAGTCACAAGAGACCCTTGTGCACATCTTTCCCCAAACCCTCCTCCAGGGACATGACGTTGGTAGTTTGAAACCAGCCTTAGATGGGCGTATTTATACCCCAGGAATTGGCTTAGGTCCCTTTACCCCCAAAAGCCAGTTGCTAAGCATTTGTCAGCATCCTGCCGCCTGACTCTGGGCAGCTGGTTGGCTGAGGGGCGGGGGGTGGGGGTGGGGGTTGACGGGGACACACAATAGCTGTCAACGTGTGGTCCACAGGTCCACAGGCCAGCAGCTTCAGCATCGCCTAGGAGCAACTTGGAAGTGCAGATCCTTAGCCTCACGCAGCCTTCAGAACCCCAAACTCTGGAGCTGGGGTTTAGGAATCTGCAGTTAATCCAGTTGCTTAGGCAGATGAGCACGTGAGGAGCAATGTTCTAAGCAGTTTGGGGTCGGCAGGGTGAAAGGGGCTCCCGAGAGCTGCCTTCTGGTCTGAGAGCATCAGAGACCCACTGCACAGTCAGACCCCCCTCTGCCCTTCATCCTTCACATCAAGAAAGAAAAGAGGAAAAGCCTCCACGTTCCCACCAGCCACATGACTGGCCAGGCAGTTTTCTTCACTCTTTGCACCACTCTCTGAGCACCTGTTTATAGACAATTAAAGACAGCCCTGGTATATTTACTTTTTTACGCACTAAGATTTAGTACACTGCATTACTGCCTTTAGTCTCTGACCTGGCGACTCCAGGCCTGCTGGCTTTGTTCCAGAGATGTTGTGAGGTTCCCTCATCTGCCTGTTCTTTTAAAAAAATGTTTTTATCCCAGAGCAGCGGGGCCGTGTGGCACAGAGATGTTTGGAACCTGGCATGGGACCTTCTGAATTAACATTCCTCTTGCTGAGCCTGGCGGGGAGATCAGGAGGGAAACAAGCCTTCCCAGTGAGGGCCGAGCCCCTGCAAAGAGGCACAGCCTCCTAATCCGTTTGATGCTGGGAAGGATTTTGGCATAGCCGGCCTCCTTGGTTTATACACAAACTCTTTGTTTGTTGGGTGGGGGTAGGGTGGGGGTGGGTGATGGGTCACAGCCCGGTTTCATAGGGTGCCTACATCACTTGGGAGTCACACGTGGTCTGGCTGATTTGTCCCTTTCTCTGGTAGAGATTGGGTTTGTAAGCTGGCTGGCTTTCAGAAAACACAAAGCACTCCTTTAACGGGTGACCCCGTTCATTGTGCAGGCGCAAGCTTGGGAACAATCGTTGGTGTCCCCACCTCTTTTGCTCTGTCGCTTTCCTTGGAAGACCGGGCCCATTCACTCAACAAATATATCCTGGTGAGGTGGGGGGTGTTCCTCTGACTCTACCACTTCCCTGGGCTAGTGGGGCACCAGAGGGACCCCTGAGTTGGGGCAGGTCTCTTCAGGGCTCATGTGGGCTGAGAGCGAGTGGGGAGAGGGGCAGACGACATTGGGCCTGCCCTCGGAGGAACGAAGTGGGAGTTTTCCGGGTGTGGGACTGACTCATGCAAAGGTGTGCAGTAGAGAGAGTGACCCTCGTAGAACAGAGTTGTTGAGAATAGATGGAGGCAGGGAGAACGGAAGATGGGAGGCAGGCAATGAGAGGCCGGTGTTGGTCAAGGGTCTTATGAGCCAGGATAAGCTGTTTGGGGGTTATTCTGCAGACACTCATGCCTGAGAGGGGCCTGTCCACCTTTTCTGGGTCCACCTGGCCGCTAATTCCTCCTCTACGCATCTTCCATCCCTCCGTCTACCCACCAGTCCATCCATTCATCTCTCTCTTCAGCCAGCTATCCAGTCAGCCTAAGGATATTTTGTACCAGGCCCAGGATTCATTTCTGTTGCTTTTCCTTGGCATCGGACAGCCTCGAGGTTTCCCAAGCAACCACTTGACAGGTATTCTATTTCAGAATTACTCAGCTCCACCCATGTTCACCTGCAGACGACAGCAGGTAATGGGGTTGTTATACACAAGGACTTAGTGGTCAGGTGACAGGAGGCTTGGCTGGCCAGGCGTTTGGGAAATGTGCACCCAAACGCCCGGGTATATCGTAGCTCGAGGTGCTGACAATAGAGTGGAAATCGCATGCAGGCAAATGAGTCTTCAAACATAGGCCAGGAAGCTGTTAGAACTTATGCCTGTCAAGTCAGTAGAGTGTATTTCTGGACTTCAAATAGAAAAATAATCTGCACTTCAAATAGAGGCACACAAAAAAGGGAATCAGAGAATTAAAAATTTACTCTCATAAAAACCTTTGTGGATTAACCTTTGTCAAGTTGTTATGGGGCTGGTGTGGGCATGGGGGTGGGTAAGAAGGGAGAAGTATTTCTGTCATGGTTTTTCTTTTTTAAAAATCATTTTATTGGGGGCTCGTACAACTCTTATCAC
>NW_022111320.1:47583150-47584161 GCF_000313985.2 Echinops telfairi
CACTCCCACTCTATCACCCTGAGATTGGACTGGATGAACTGTCCCCTGGTCCGCCCCATTCGACCTACACAAAGGGCCATGTCACCGCCCAAGGTGCGAAAGACAGGCAGAGCGAAGAGATGGAGCGTGGGGGAGGTAGGGTCTGGGATGGTCAGTGAGGTCCCCCCCAGAGGAGGGGACATGGGAGACGTTCCATTGGAGGATCCCTGACTGGGTGGCTTTTCCCTCCTTCTGTTCAAGGGCCAGCCTCTGTAGGCCAACATATGCCAGGAATGGGGTTTTGAACTAGCCTTGTGGGGGATCCAAAAGCTAAACCGACCTCTAGTGGAGGTGACGCGATAGGTCAGGGTAGAACTGCCCCTGTTGGTTTCCAAAGCCATAGCTCTTTACGGCCTTTGCCCGCAGAGGGGTCGACTGGTGATTTTGAACTGCTCACCCTGAGGATTGCAGCTCACCGCCTAACCCCCACTCCACCAGGGCTCCCGGGGCTTCAAGCAGAGAGGCTCATTCGTGGGGCATATACTCTGCTTCTATCAGCCCGTTTTCAAGAGTGCTGAGGGTGGTCCCTGAAATAACGAAAGCTTGGTGCTTTGGGAAAACGCAGGATTTGACATCAAAGCCCAGTTGGGCCACTGACTTAGCTGTGTGACTTTGGGTCCGTCGTTTAACCTCGAGGAGCCTCAGTTTCCCCATCAGGTCTGGGAGCAAACCTGCTTCCCTGAATGGTCTCTTTTGAGGCCTGAAGGTTTAACCTAGTATCAGACCCATGGGAAGTGCTGGGGAGGTAAGTCCACACAGATCTGAATGAAGGTGTTATGGACAAAACACTTGGGACAGTGCCTGGCAAATAAGAAGGGTTAAGATGGTGCTTCTTAAATTACATAATTAAAAGGGGAGGTGGGAGAAAGGAAGGGGGTGGGGGAAGCCAACCCAGGGACAAGGGAACAATAAGTGAACTAAAATCAATGGAAGGAAGGTCGTAGGATGCCTAGTGGGGCTTAATCAAGGGCA
>NW_022111320.1:47584873-47585831 GCF_000313985.2 Echinops telfairi
GATTAGACCAGAGCATGCACGCTGCTACAGATAAGAGCCAGAAACACAGGGAATCCAGGATAGATAAACCCCTCAGGGTCAACCATTCCAGTAGAGGTACCAGGAGGATTAGGGGAGGGTGGAGGTAGAAAGGGGGAATCAATCACAAGGATCAAATAGAACCCCCTCCCAGGGAAATGAATAACGGAAAAGTGGGTGAGGGGCGATGGAGGATGATGTAAGAGATGGAAATAATAATCTATAACTTATCAAGGGTTCATGAGAGAGGGTAGGCATGGGAAGGAGGGGGAAGAAATGGGGAGCTGATATCAGGGGCTCAAGCGGGAAAAGAATGCTTTGAAAATGATGATGGCGGCATATGTGTACACTGGATGAATGTATGCATTGTGATAAGAGATGTAAAAGCCCCCAATAAAAGTATTTTTTTAAAAAGGAACCAAAAAACAAAACAAAAAATTACCTAATGAAAATGCAAAAGGTGTGTGCAAATCTCACTGGAGGCTGGCGGCAGAGGGCAAAGGTGGATGTTGGGAGGTGGTCGGGTTGTCAGTTTGGTGTGATGGAGTTGCCTCTGAGACCTTGGCCAGCCTTAAGCCGTCATGTGTCTGATGGATGCAGCTGTTGTGTGGTTTTGCCAGCCTAGGCGGCTCCTCTGTCAGCACCCTATCAGACAGGATTCTATCGTGAACTATTGGGTTTTCATTGATTCCTTTTTGGAAGCAGATCTCCAAGCTTTACTTCCTAGTCTGTCTTAGTCCGGATGCTCCGGGGATACTTGAGCACCGTGGGTGACCCTGCTGGTATTTGAAATACCAGGGTCTCAGCTTCCAGCATCCTGTAACACATGAACACCACAGTACAACCCACCGAAAGACAGGTGGTGGGAGGACAGTGTAGGCTCCCTGGCCCCTATTTATTTATTTATTCATCTCCAACACATAAAGCCTACAGTGAAGAA
>NW_022111320.1:47588252-47594654 GCF_000313985.2 Echinops telfairi
GTTGCACGCCATCCTCTCTCCCTTCTGTACTTGAGGGCGTAGCTGCTCGACCCCTGAGGGACGTGCGGTTGCCTCCAGGGTGGGGCTGCTATGGTGACAGCCATAGAGGACATGCTACGACCTGTCTGCTGGCACAAGCTGGCACTCACTCCTTGCTGGGAACTTCTGGGTCACAGGGCAGGTACTGCCCGGCTCTTTTCCAGAGCGGTAATACCGGTTCCATTCCCGTCAGAGTTTCAGTTGCTCCATTTCCTCATGAACCATTGTCAACCTGTTACTTACATGTTGCCCAGTCTTGGGGGGTGGGGGGGAGGGGAGAGTCCACTGCGGTGCCTAATTTCCATTTCTTGGTGAGTCACGCCGGCTGGGCCAGCCGGATGCCTTTTCCGTGAAGTGTCTGCTCACCTCTTTCGCCAAGGTCTTGTCAGGCTTTTCTCTTTCTGTCAAGACGTTGTCGTTTCTCTCTGCCTTCAACTTGGCCGCCAACTCACGGGGACCCCTCGGACCATGGAGGGAAGCGCTGCCCAGTCCTGCATCCTCCCCGGCATCCACCTAGATGGGACCACCCCGGGGTCCTTGGGGGTTGCAGCATCGGCGAGTTTTCAGAAGTCCATCAAAAGGCCTCTTCTTCCTCGTGGGTCGTGACCTGGAAGCTCTGCTGAGACCTGGTTGGCATCGTGGCAACGGGCCAGCCTCCATGGACAGATGTGTGTGTGGGTGTGGGGGGTGGGGGTGGGGGGTTGAACGTGAGCTACAGGACCTGAGAATCGAACCTAACTCTCTCGCTTGGAATCAGGCAAGTTGACCGTTCGCTGGACCATCGCCACCAGAATGTGCAAAGACCCGACAGGTTCTGGATGCAGACTCTTGGTCAGTTTTATGTATGGCAATGTTCTCTCTCTCTCTCTCTCAGTCTGTGTGGTTGCTTTTAAAGTGCCGTGTCTTTTAGCAAGGTCCACTTGATCCGTCGCATTTGAACGGTGGAGTTGGAGAAGCATATTGAAAGTACCACGGACCACTAAAAGGACAAACGGATCTGTCTTGCAAGAAGTACGGCCAGAGTGCTCCTTAGAGGCAAGGATGACAAGACTTCGGCTGCCGTGCTTTGGGCATGTTGTGAGGAGAGACCCGTCCCTGGAGAAGGACGTTACGCTGGGCACAGTGGAGGGGCAGCGGACAAGAGGAAGGCCCCGGTGAGATGGATGGACACAGTGGCTGCATAGGAAGGACGGGTGGCCGCCGGATCGGACAGTGGCTCCTTCTGTTCTGCGTAGGGTCGCTATGGGTCGGACCACTGGATGGCATGGAACACACACAGCAGTGTATCCATCTTTTCCTTTAGGGTTCTGCTGTGCCTTGGCGGGGTGGGGTGTGTGCGTGTGTGTTAGGTCTTGCTTAAGAAATCTCTCTCCTATCCACTCCAAGACCATGAAAACACCCCTGGACTGTAAGTGCCCCGCACAGGAAGTCTCACTGATTCTCAGATGGGGCAGCCTCTTTAAAGGTGTTTGACCCTTGGACGGAAGGCTTGTCCTTGACTCCAGTTATCTGCTCGGCGTCTTCCTGTGCTGGCAGGGGGTTCCCCGGAAGGTACCAGCCCCTGCAGTGGCTCTCAGGATCTGGGTCTCTCTAGGAGGTGCCTGGCACACCAGCCTGACTCTTGGAAGCCACGGCCATTTGGCCGTTTATCATGGGCCATGGCACCCCCCCAACTGCCCACCCTACAGATCAGGATGTGAGACGACCTCGGATATGTGAGGCCCCGCATGGGGGATTTGGGGCAAATCAAGAATCATCCAGATAACCCCAGAACAGGACGAAGTACCTGCAGACACGGCAGACCATCTGGGTGAGGCCCCCACGTCTTCCTGCAGCGCAGTCAGTGGTTCGCGTCTGCCTTACTAGCTGTGCTGCTGGCACTCTGGAGTGGCCTGGCCAGGCCTGGGGAGGGGGTGGCGGGGTCCACCCAGAGCGGGCAGAGCCATGTGTGGAGCCCGGCTGTGGGCTGACCAATGTTTAACCACCGACTTTCCAAAGAAAAAGCTGTCACCGGTAGCATTTGTTGTTTCCTATGGCTGGCGTAGTTATGTGTTGGGCTGCTCACCGCAAGGTCAGCAGTTCAAAACCACCGGGCACTGTATGGGGGAAAGATGAGGCTTTCTACTCCCAGAAAGAGCCGCAGTCTCAGAAACCCATGGGGGCAGTTCTACCCTGTCCTCTGGGGTCCCGATGAGTCGGCACCGGCCTGATGGCAGGGAGAGTTTTCTTTAGGTAGGATGTCAGAGGAGCGCGGGAGGTGCAAGCATAAAGGTTCATGGTTCAAATCTCCCTGCTGCTCTGAGAGGACTGAGGGAGAAAGATGGGGCAGGCAGCTTCCATAAACCTCCGACTCCCAGTGGCCCTGCCCATGACAGAAGGAGACACCGTCATAACAGAAGACACCTTGGGAGTCCTAGTGGGAAGGAACTGGCTGACAATGGTCCTTCGCCACCTTCTCCTTTTCTCCTCCAGGGCCTCTTTCTCCCCCTCCCCCTGCCTCCTCTCCTCCCCATGCTTGATGTAAATGGAGTCACTGGCTGGTTCAAACTGTCCAGGGTGCTCCGCTGCTAGTCAGAGGGTGGGAGGTGTGACACCACCCACAGGCTCTCAGAAGACAGGCCTGGTAGTCCACTTCTGAGAGATCGGCCCCTGTGGAGCCCCATCTGACCCTGGTGCACGTGGGGATGCTGAGAGTTGGAATCCGCTTGATCACACTGGGCTGGGCCACAAACGCTCCCCCCCACGGACCCCTGGAAGCTGCCCATGGGCTGCGAGGGAAGGTGGAGCTGAGAAGAGGCCCATGGGGGTGCAGGGTTCGGTAGCATTTCCCCCGAGCCCAGGCAGAGACACCCCTCAAGATCCCAGATAACCAGAAAGGGCGGTTAGCCATTAGGCAGGGGCATCCTTTTGCGGTATTTATTGCTGTAAACATTGTATTTAATGATAAGTCTGTGTGCTTTTGTGTTAATGATTTATTTGTCAGTTTATACAAGACTGGGCCATGTTCATCCAGGGTCCCTGTGACTAGAGAGGGACAGGACGGCACCTAATGACAAGGACAAGTGTTGGTAGAGAGTGTCATCCTCAGTAAGGTGTGTGGCCCACAGCAGACCAGCCGGGCGTGCACACACACCCCTCAGGATGTGGCCAAGATGGCACCTCCAAACTCGGCCGTGTCCCATGTTCAGTGGCTGCAAGGCCATCCCCCCTCCCCCACCTGCCAGCAGAGGAGGAACCTTCCTGTGGCCTGACCTGGGCTGGGCGGGCAGGACTCAGTCCCTAGCATAGTCCAAGGCCAACCTTGCTGAGCCATCTGAGTTCTGGACGAGGTGGAGGACCAGGGGACTTCCCTGACTCAGGGGCCTGGGTGTGCACTCCAGATTCCTCCTTGGCCAATTATGCAGCTCTCTGTTCCCCAGAGATAAAGTCCAAACTCCCTAGCCTGGCTTGTAAGTCCCTGAGGAATTTGACCCTTGCTCACCTAGGCTCCAAGAGAAGCCAGAGTTCTCCACTTCCAGAAAATGCTGTGCATTATTTTTCACTCCGAGGAGGCCCCTTGTGCCATCACCTGCACTCCTCCCTGGATTCGGGAAAATCCCACCTGACCATCTGGACCCGGATAGACCATCACCTTATTTAAGGAAGCCAGCAGCACCTGCCCAAGTCAGCTTCTGGTGCTCACTCACCAAGCCCTGTCCACATGCGCCCTGTCTAAGGCTTCCCAGAAGGAGCCCAGTGGGCACAAATGGGCATGCACTTGGCCACCAACCTAAAGGTTATCGGTTCAAACCCATTGGCTGTTTTGCTGGCAAAAGACCTGGCGATACACTTCCGGGAAACATCCCAACCAAGAAAACTGTGGAAGGCAGTGTCCACCCATAGCTCGTCCGCGTCCTGCCGCACGCATGCCTATTGTAGAACCCCTTCCTGTTACGCCTGTGGGTACCTGTAATTAGGGGGGCTTGCATGCCCTCTGAGTGTATATAAGCCTTAGTTGGAATTTTGTTCGCTCCCTGCACACTGCTGAACTCATGGCCGTCTGGGAGGTGAATAATCGCATGCCTTCAAGAGTCTGATGTCTCTTTAATTTTACCCCTCAATTACCAAGCTGCCTCTTGAACCTGTTCGATTGTGGGGGCTAGTACCCCACAATTTGGCACCACAAAATAGGGACAAAGGCAAGTCTCCCGGAAGAGAAATTACCCCATACAGTACAATGGTTTTGTAACCCCATCGGGTATGGAGTGAATCGGGGAGATTATTTGAAGTGAGGATCCAGTTGGGGGATTAGCAGATAAGTAGTAATAATAATAACAACAGAATACGTATTTTAAAGAGGACAATCGGGGAAGGTAAAAGTAAACCTGAAATTTAAGGTATTACCCTCATCCACTTACTGATAAAACAGGGCATAAGAGTAACAAACAAAAAGATACAAGGTTTTCCACAGGTAGTAAAAACGTACAATCCATGGTTCCCAGGGGAAGGAACTTTAGATCTAGGAATTTGGGAGGAAGTCGGTACAAATTTAAAGAAAGTATACAGAGATAGGGGAATATCCCTGTGGAGACCTGGTCTCTGTGGGTTCAAGTTAAGATGGTTGTAGAACTTCTGCAGGAGGAAGAGAAAGAGGATCATCAGTCTAGTGAGAAGTCTTGTGTAAGCAATCCAGATCTAGAAAAGCAAGCTAAAGTCTCTTTGAATGAGTACGAATTAGGTGATGAAACTTTAGAAAAAACTGCAGAAGCAGGGACTGATTTGTTATCTAAGGCCTCTGATTCTAAACAAAACCTCATGGCCACAGCCTCTATGCCCTTCAAGGTCCCCGAGTTAGACAATAGGGCCCCAACTAAAAAAAATCCAAATGCAAACCTGAACCCAGGGCATGGTGGATAGCACCACAATGTGTCAGTATTTCCTAAGCAAAATTCTAGGGCTAATCAAGGGGCGTTTTTCTGAGGTGTCATTGTCTGCTACATGGGGGATATCTTAATAGTGGTGCCTTGTAATGAAATGCTACCATAAGCTTATATTCACACCAGAGAAGCCATCTTTCAGATAGGCTGAGTAATTTCTCCTAATAAAAATTCAGACAACCAGCCCTTATACGTACCTGGGGACAACAGTAGACAGGATGACTATTAAACCACAGAAACTTGAAATTAAGAGAGATCATCTAGAAATGTTAAAATACTTCCAAAAGCTACTAGGAGATGTACATTTGATAAGACCTTTGGGTATCCCCACGGAAGAGCTCAAACAATTGTGGTACACATTCGAAGGGGACCTACAGCTAAGTAGTCCTAGAGAGCTCACCCCTGAAGCTCACTGCAAGTTAGTTTGCAACAGAATGCATCACCCCGGGAAAGGCTTCTCGTGTGGATCCAGAGAAGTGTGTTCATCTTGACATTTTTCACACACCCATCATCCCCACTGCCACGCTAGCACAAGAGCATAAGCCTCTATCGTGGCCATATCTGGGCAGTACTGGCCCCAAGGTTCCGTGGCGTTATTGGGAGCAAGCAGCGCAGGGAATCACCAACAACTGAATGGGTATGTATGACCCTTCAGCCATCATGTTTCCATAT
This sequence comes from Echinops telfairi, assembly GCF_000313985.2. Taxonomy (NCBI): domain Eukaryota; kingdom Metazoa; phylum Chordata; class Mammalia; order Afrosoricida; family Tenrecidae; genus Echinops; species Echinops telfairi. The sequence continues at coordinate 47,593,880 of NW_022111320.1, forward strand.
ACCCCAGCTCAGATAAAAACTCTGCGAATGTTCTACAGACTTTCAGATAGCGTTATCTGGAGTCTATGGAAAATTAGACTGTAATTACCCTCCAGGAAGGCTCTGGGGATTCCTAAAACGAACTCCATGCATCTTAGTCTCATCCCATAAGCCGCTGAAGGGGCCCCCACTTACTTTACCGACGGCTCCGGTAACAGCATAGCGGCCTACTAGGGTCCTTCTTCTCGACCCTTTCAAACTTGTTACACCTCTGCTCAGAAAACAGAACTGTTCCCTCTCGTTCTACTATTCAAAGATGTGAAGCAGCCTTTCAATATAATCAGTGATTCAGTGTGCACAGTCCAAGCGTGTTCTTCCATTGAAGCAGTGCAGCTGAAGTCGGATCTGCACTCTGGCATTGGCGAGTCATTTTTATGGGCATCAGCCATGACTGGTGAATCCACAAAAATCCACTGGTGAAGCGATCTATTGTCCTGCTTCATGGTAATGGGCACTCCAGCACAATAGCCGCTTACACCAGCAAATGGTTCTGCAGTCTGTTTGTTTGTTTGTTTTTAAATCATTTTATTGGGGGCTCATATAATTCTTATCACATCCATACATATATCCATTGTGTCAAACACATATGTACATTTGTTGCCATCATCATTCTCAAAACATTTGCCTTCTACTTGAGCCCTTTGTATCGGTTCCTCACTTGCCCCTTCCCCCCCTCTCTCATGAACCCTTCATAATTCATAAATTATTATTATTTTGTCATATGTTACACTGTCCG
>NW_022111320.1:47606663-47608276 GCF_000313985.2 Echinops telfairi
TAATCTACCCTGAATTACTTTTTTTTAAAATCATCTTCTGCCGTGTCGTGGTTTCATTTATTTAGCACAGTGGTTCTCAACCTTTCTCATGCCGCCACCCTTTCATACAGTTCCTCATGTTGTGGTGACCCCCAACCATAACATTATTTTCGGTGCTACTTCATCACTGTCATTTTGCTACTGTTATGAATTGGGCGAGCCCTGTGAAAGGGTCGTTCGATACCCAAGGGGTCAAGACCCAGAGGTTGAGAACCACTGATTCAGCACTTTTGGACTATGGCATCGCTTACCTGTGAAAAGGTGCATACATGGGTAGAGGTAGTCGTATATCCGACCGGAGAAATGAATGACCCCAGCCCTGAGGAGCCCTCTTCTTGAGCACTATCCCAGGTCTTCAACGTCTTCCTCCCTCCTCTCAGCAATGAGCACAATGCTAACTTTACCATAAATACGCGTGTGACTATGACAACCCGGCCTTGCTGCCGTGTAGCCTGCCCCCCACAACTAATCACGGGTTCAGTAGGCGCAATTGCACAGTTAAGATATATAAAGATTATAGTAAAGTCATAGAGAATAAGAAAGATAGGAGAGAGTAAAATGAAAGTTTGTGGGAAACAAAGATTTCTCCCAAACTGTTGCCCCCAAATATAAGCCACACTCAAGACGCTGCTTGCTACACATGGTAAATGACTGTACACTAGGTCGTTGAATGTAGGTCAGAGGTTATTCTCCTAAAGGGCATCTAGAGCAACCACACTGTGCAGTCTGACTCCCCTAAGTAGGGCCCACTCCCTTCTGATACTGGTCCCTTGAAGGAGTGCCCAAAGGCAAGCCCGGGACCAGTCAAGGATGACTGAGGTGAGGCTACTATATTGAGTCTAGGGTCTGCCCATCTTGCCATATATGTACCCCTATTCCCTCTCTTTACTATTGAGTGTACATCCCTAGGTCACCCTCCTCCTGTTGCCTGTATTACTTATGTTACAACCTCTTCCTATGACATAGATCGTTATCTGTAATCAGAGGGCTTGCACACCCCCAAAGATATATAAGCTTTGGTTAGAAATAAAACCTCAGGAGAGCTCTCTCCTGCCCGCTCGTCCCCCACCTCCACGTGTACCACCAAGAGGAGCTGAGGTGAGCATGCTACCATGAAACGTGTCTGACTTCTTTATTTTACTCCCCCCCCTCTCTCCCATCTCTCCTATTTCTCTATGACTTTACTATGATCTTTATATATCTTAACCATACAATTGCACCCCCGAACCCGTGATAAGTTGTGGGGGGCTGGCTACCCCCACAAAAGAGTCAGACACATTTCATAGTAGCATGCTCACCTCCTGTACGGCCGTGATTTAAACAGCCAGGTTCACACACAGCACGGGCAGAGAGGGCAGGAGAGAGCTCTTATGAGGTTTTATTTCTTACTAAAGCTTATATATCTTTGGGGGCATGCAAGCCCTCTGATTACAGATAATTCATAGGAAGAGGTTGTAACATAGGCAATACAAGCAATAAGGGGGGGCGGTGACCTAGGGGAGTCCATGCAATAGTAAAGGGAGGGAATAGGGGTACATATGTGGCAAGATGGGCAGACCCTAGACTCAATATAG
>NW_022111320.1:47609503-47613431 GCF_000313985.2 Echinops telfairi
CTGGCATCCAGAGGGCTGCAGGGTGGAGTCCACCCAGAGGCAACTAGGAAGGAAGACCTAGGGATCCAGTTCTAAAACGTCCGCCATCACAACCCAGGGGAGCGCAGCTGTCCACTGGTCGCGCAGGCACCGCGCGTCAGGACTAACTCAAGGGCAACTGGCTACTTAGTTCATTTCCCTGGAGATCAGTAAATGGGAGAAGGGAAGGGGAAGGGCAGAACTTAGCAGGCCAGATGGGATGTTGCCCTCCCCTGTTGAGGGCTCTGCAGACAAAGCACACATCAACACTGATCCACGTGAAGGCAAAGGGACCTTTGTCTTTCGGCATCCACCAGTATTGGACAGGAGCGTCAACTTAGACGGGGAGATCCTCATCACTGGGCTGTTAGCTGAGAGCCACCTGTCAACAGCAGTCCCGGGAGCTGGGGTCAGAAGTCCTTCCTTCCTGAAGGGGGATTTCCACATCAGCCGCCAAGACAAGGCCAAGGTGTGAGAGGAAGAGATCGAAGGATCCATTTGTAAGTTCAGTGTTTCGCTTACACAGGCAGCAAAGGAAGGAGGAACAAGCCATGGGTCTGATCTACGTCCCACATAACAAGAAGGACAGCCCTGAAACAAAGGGGCAAGGTGATGGCCGTGGGACACCCACTGCCGAGATGCTGAATCTAGACCGAGGGTGAGCAGTTGTCAGTTCTGCAGCCCTACTCTGAATTCATTAGAACCACACGAGAACCTTCCCGGGGGCGCCAGGAAGGCAGGGGAGATGGCCTTGAAGCAGCTCCCCACAAGCTTCCTAACCTCTTGTGTTCTGGGTGGACCACAGGGTGTTCTGTCAAGCTGATTAGCTGCAGTTCAAGTCTGGCCTCCCAGGCCTCTGTGCCAGGCCACCATGGCAGAGCTGTTCTCCAGGGATCTGGAAATTTGCCCCCACATCCTTCACCATGGCCACATAGAATGTCTCTCAAGAGTGTGAGGATGGTTTTAACGACCCATCTCACCTGTCAGCTTGTCATACTGCAGCAGATCATGTTTCTGTGATGCTGGGAGCAAAGCCATTGGTCTTTCCAACGTCAGCAGGTTCACCATGATGGACAGGTTTCCGTAGGGCTTCCTGGTGAAGACTCGGGAGAAGGCCTGAAAACCTACACCTGAGAATTAGCCAATGCAAACCCATGGACAATGAGTGAATGCAAACCCATGGACAATGAGTCAATGCAAACCCATGGACAATGAGCCAATGAAACCCATTGAACATGAGCCAGTGATCCAAGCGGCCATCTAGCAGGGAAGTGACAAAGCCCACATGAAAGAAGCACACCAGCCTGTGTGATCATGAGGTGTCCATGGGAACAGGCATCAGAATTCCAAAATTAAACAACCTCACCAATGTGATGAAGAGGGGTGAAGCTAGAGACTCAGAGCCCCTTATGTGGATAATTGGATGTCGCCGGGCAGAGGGGCTACCCAAAGGGAAAAATGCATCCAGGGGGCAGTTTAGAACTGGCGAAATACACAACACTCCTCCAGGTCTTTACTCCTTTCTTCCCCCACTATTATGATCTCCGTCCAACCTCACAATTCCGGCCAGTCCAGTGTACAGACAGTGGCACAGATGAGAGCTCTCAATACAGGGGATTCAGGAAAGACAACCCCCCTCAGAAACAGTAATGGGAGCAACGATTCCAGGTGGATAGGGGAAGGGAACTGAGGGGGTGGGGAGGAGAAATGAACAGCAATGACTGCAGAATCACCCCCCTCGGGGGAGGAATACCAGGATGGTAGGTGAAGGGATAGAATGGGTGGAGTAAGACATGTATAAATAATAATAACAAAACATAATATATTAAGGGTTCATGGGGGTAGTAGGGTGGGGGCGGCAGGGGTGGGCAGCTAATATCAAAGGGCTCTAGAAAAAAGATGTTTTGAAATGGTTGATGCCAATAATTGTACATGTCCACTTGAGACAACGAATGTATGGTTTGTTGTAATCTATGTAAAAGCCCCCATTAAAACAATTTATTTTAAAAAAGAAAGAAAGACAATGAGCCAATGAAAACCCATAGGACCTGGGCTGATTCACTTGCTTTGGCCGCATCAAGAGGGAGACATGGTGCTTGGCAAAGTAGAGGATCAGTGTGATAGGCAGGCTTACAGTACCAACCTGGCCAAGGCAGAAGAGGATCTTTGCTGAGACGAATGGGCACAATGGGCTCAGAAGTGGACGAGAAGATGCCAGAAAACATGAGGATGACGCAAGAGCAGCCCATTTTTGTTCTGTTGGGCACGAGGTCTCCACGTGTTGGAGTCCACTCCATAGCAGCTGTCCACTTCTCCACTTACCGACCTGCCTATCGGGAGCACTGCCTGGGTAGTGGCTGTGTTGGGCTGTGTTGTCCACAGTTCGAAACCACCAGCTGCTCCTCGGGAGAAAGAGGGTTTTCTATGCCTGTAAAGAGTGACAGTCTCAGACACCCACAGGGACAAATCTGCTCTGACCTACAGGGCCGCTATGAGTCAGCATCAACTTGATGGTACTAAGTTTGAGTTTACCTATCTGTTAACTGTCATCTCATCTATCTACCTACCTACCTACCTACCTCAGCGGTTCTCAACCTGTGGGTTGTTACCCCTTTGAGGGGTGGGGTCGAACAACCCTTTCATAGGGGTCGCCTAAGACCATCAGAAAACACATAAATATTTCACAATATATAATTACATATTGTTCTGTGATTAATCATGATGCTTTAAATATGTTGAATTATGTTCAATTTGTAGCAATGAAAATACATCCTGCATATCAGATATTTACATGAAAATTCATAACGGTAGCAAAATTACAGTTATGAAGTAGCAACAAAATCAATTTTATTTTCACAACATGAGGAACTGTATTAAAGGGTCGCAGCATTAGGAAGGTTGAGAATCACTGATCTACCTGTCTGCCATCCATCTACTACCTACTATCTATCTTTTGACATTAGAAAATTAAGTATTGTAATTCACCACTACATGTAACAAAAAAGAAAAAAATCATATCAGTCAATCAGTTCGGGAAAAGCACATGGCAAAAGCCATCACCCATTTGTGATTTTTATATAAGCCTTTAGCAAACTAAGGATAGAAGAGGATTTTCTAAAGCTGACAAACAGTACTGCAAACTTTATCCAGATTGGTCAAATAGTCAAAGCTTTGCCCTGTCACTGGGAACAAGGCAAACCTCCCTCCATCACCACTTCCAGTCAGCATGGCACTAGAGGCTCTGGCCAGTGCAATCAGGCAAGAGAAATGAAAGGCAGAATATGCCACCCACCCAGGATTATTTACCCAGAAACACCCGTTCCCTGACACAAAGCTGGTAACTGGGGAGGTAGCATTCTGTTCCAGAGAAATCTTGAAGGGCTTTGGAGTTGCCAAGAAGCAAAAACTTTATCCTCATCACTCACAGAGGAGGATTCTCCTTTTGCCCCATCTGAGGCTAAGTATAATTTGAATACGTTTCTCTGTTTCCCAAACTTGTACCACAGCAGCCAAGATAGGCACACTGACCAGCATTGGAGAGTTAGCTGTGCCTGATAGGAGAAGCCCGAACCAACCATAAAATCAGATACACTAACAAAACACTTGGTGACTACCAACCACCCGTTAGAAGGCAAACAATTCTCCTCACCTCAGCAGCCCTCAGGCCACTGCATTGAAAGACAATCCTTGATATTTATAAGGATAACTTTAAGCCATCAGAAAACAGGGATAGCGATAGGCACACACACACATATATAAATGTATTCATTTATAATGATAGGGCACATATATATAAATGTATTCATTTATAACGATAGGGATAGAGGTTAATGCACATGTATTTATATGTTAACTATTAAGATAGACGGACTTTTGGCCTCTACTCAAGTCCTCCCTCAACGCAAGAACA
>NW_022111320.1:47614944-47616580 GCF_000313985.2 Echinops telfairi
GCCTACCGGACCAGTGATGGTTTGTGGGGGGCCGCTCCCCTTAACCCCTCAGGTGAGGGAGGGAGGGGCAAAAAGAGGAGCTGACACCAAGGGCTCAAGTAGAAAGAAAATGTTGACTCCAACATATGTACAAGGATGTTTAATACAATTGAATTGTTACAAGATTTGTAAGAGCCTGCCAATAAAATGATTAAGAAAATGAAAAGAAAGAAAAAGAAAAATTATGCTTATGAAGGCAGAACTTATTTTATATTCTGTATTAAAAGTTTTGTTTGTTTGCTTTTGTTTTTAAATGGATAACTTTAGAGATGTCTAGGTGTTGAGAATGAGAATCTTTAGTATAGGGAAACTAATTTACAAGGGGATCTAATTTTTCCCTAGCTAAGCCAATGTTTCTCACGGCTTATGTATTGCTTGTAGAAGAAACAGACATTCCGTTTAGCAGCTTTGTTGGACTGAGTACCTGTGATTCTCTTTTATTGCTGTTCAAAAGGAGCCCTGGTGGGGTCATGGTTCCATGTCGGCTGCTAACCACAAGGCCAGCAGTTTGAACCACCTGCAGCCCGGCTAGGTGGCATGGTGCAGGGGCTTAAGCCCTAGGCTGCTAACCTCGAGGTTAGTGGTTCAAGCCCACCAACTGCTCTGGGGGAGAAAGACGAGGCTGCCTTGTCTTATCAAGGTGTATGGTCTTGGAAACCCCATGGAACAGTTCTGCCCTGCCTGGGAGGATTGCTGTGAGTCAGAATCAACTCAATGGCAGTGGGGCGGAGTTACTAGGAGGACAGAAGCATTGTTGAAGCACCATGGTGGTCAGCACTAAGAGGCGATGCTGGTTGGTACCTAATCGCTCCCTAGTGTCAGTGCATAGGATTCCCAAATAGCAGAGCTTAATGGCAGCACGTAGCCATTAGAGATTGGGGGTGGGCGGGGGTGGGCGGGGGACATAATGGCCCAGTGAGCAGCAGGGCCAGAATAGCAGCCCAGGGGCTGAGGCTTTGTGGCGCATTGATTATAGTGTTCCCAGGGGCAAGAGAAAAGTGCCCTCAGTGAACTGACTGAGTTACAAAGCCAAACCTCAGCCAAGTAGCTGGTGAGTTTGGAAAACTGTGATCTCCCCTATGGTTTCTAGACTGGAATGAGCTCCTCGAGAGCCCATCACCTGAAGGAGGGGCTGCAGCACATTAGCAATGTTATACAATCATACAACACCCCCACCTCCATCTCTTTCCCAAAGAGACCTGCCATTTTTCAAGTAACTGTACCCTGGGGAAAGTGGAATACAGGTACATTTCAAGAATCATCAGACACAGCCTGAACTGGCATAATACTTACCCAGACTGCTGGGATCGTCCACTAAAGTCAAGGGCAAACCATTGCATCATGTTCAGAGCACTGGGCAGTCTTTACACTTCTGGATGAGCATACACCACATTGAAGACCCCTTCTCTGGCTACAGGTCACTCACAAGAGAGGCCTCTGCAGCCCTCTCTGGTTTAGGCTGTCTTTCAAACTCCCCTGCCACTTGGGTCATTTGCCCCAGCAAGCCCATGGTGCAAGAGACATCTGTGGTGGTAAGGATGCTGCCACACCACACACACACACACACACACACACACACACACACACACACACACAC
>NW_022111320.1:47618295-47619945 GCF_000313985.2 Echinops telfairi
TTCCTTCTGTTCCCCACAGGCGGGCACATCATTAAGCCATAAAAGATTAACATGGCACATTCAGGGCACGGGTCAAGCAGATCCAGAGGACACCACATGTTCCATAGAGGTTCTAGATCTTCATATCGTTGCCCTGATACCTCTCTCCCCCACTTCACATCCATAACAGGGAGAGAGAAAAAATTAGCCCAGGCCTGGTCCACTCAAGACGAGTGGAGGCTGAAATGGATCATTGTGTTCGACAGCGCCTCTCACTGATGGGAAACCGTTGGATGGAATTTTCCCAGTGCGGGACTTCATGCCCCTGGATCAGTTACATGTGGATGGAGAAGAGGCTAGAGGGAAGACTAACCGTGGACTCTTGGGAGTGGCAAATGGTTCGAGTGGAGGGTCAGATCCTGGAGGGAGAATGTTTGGAAGACCAGAGACAAGGGAGTCTGGGGAAGAGGTCTGTGGATAGACCCATGGGAGTCAGCTCAGCATATGGGGGTGGCTCTTGTTATCTCTGGCACTGCCTACCAGGAAGCGTCCCCTGCAGCGAGAATGCTGACCGTCTAGGGGACCCAAGGATGTGTCCATATATGTGACAGTCAGCCTCTCTGTCCTCAGTTACTCCAGATCTTGCACAGTGAACCCACTAATGACAGAGCCATGGTGACAGGGATACAGGCTATGCGTGAGTTCCCCTTCACCAGCACTCCGCTGGCTCCTGCTGCTCTGGGCTGTCCAACCTGTTAGCAGCATTGAACCCTTGAAATGGTGTTAGCCCTCTAGCACAGTCAGCCAACTGCTTATCAGTCAATCACATTGGACCCCTTCTGCTCTGGGGGAGGCAGTGACTCCTCTCTATTGGAACGGATGTGTATTTTAAGTACCTGCCATGTCTCTCCCAGTACCATTATCCAAGAGCTCACACGGGACCCTGTGTCATACAATCTCAGGTCAAGGGGTGCACTTGAAGGTCAAAGACGTGGTAATGGGCACATGGGCACAGAGCCCACCGGTTCTACCATTTCCTGCATGATCTTGGCATTTCGAGTTTATACAATGGTAGAATGGCCTCTGACGGGAGCTGATGCCCTGTGGGACTCGATGCTGGCCTTCGGGATGTGGTCTTATACACATTCAGCCAGTGGTTGCAGATTTGGGGACCAAGGAGTGCAAGTAGGCGTGTTCCTCTCAGTCATTCTGTTACTCATTGAGGGATGGGGTGGGAGGGGAGATGCACTTCCTATCCTGAAGATTTTAGGCTCTATAGATTAGCCCTCTTGGTCTCCAGGGGTACTTCCACCAACATATCATAAGGGTTACACTGAACCCCAAATTCTGCTGCCTGGTTTTAAGGTCAGTAGACCAGCAGGCAAAGAGCATGCCCATACTAGCAAGAGTATTTGATCCTAGTTACCATGAGGAGGTAGGGGCATTGCTACATCAGGCGGCAAGGAAGGAATGTGAGATAGTTAAAGTTTATTGTGCCAACCTGGCTGATAAACACGTGGGGTTAATTGAAGGGCGGAGAGATAAATAGCTCAGTGAGCCTCGCCTTTCTAGTTCTCAGGTCTCTTGCTTTCTGGTGGTCGGACCAGGGTGCAGCTGCCTTACCCAGGTCCCTGCTTCAGCTGGCAAGGCTCACTTCCTGCAAGACATCCC
>NW_022111320.1:47621133-47622831 GCF_000313985.2 Echinops telfairi
CCCCCCCACTTTAAAAGCGCACAGTTCAACGGCTTACTAAAAACCGTGCTCACAGAGCTGTGCCATTCCAGAACGCTCTGTCACCCTCCTGAAGAAGTCCCCTCGCCAGGGAGCGGGCCTGCCCCGTCTAGCGTGGTCCCCAGGCACTCTCATTCTGAGAGTACTTGTTCTCCTCGCAGGGCAGACAGGACATGTCAAGGCATCAGCCCTGAGGATCGACCAAGGAGGATGGGGAGATGGCGGAATACTTAGCTCCCTGGCCCCATCAGCAGAAGAATTCAGAAATATTTCCTAGATGGTGTCTCTGGGGGTCTCCAATGTAATTGAGCCCCGGGTGCCTGCAGAGAAGAGCCCCACCCCACCCCAGTTTGTCTCAATTCTTTATTTCCACCCAGGGCTTTCTGGAGTCACCTCCCAAATAAACTACCTGCACCCCCCCCACCTTAGCTTCAGGCCTGCATTCGGGAGAAGCCAGGCTCTACAATAAGACTCTTGTCAGGTGGTCTTTGCTGAAATCCTGATAAACGCTCTCACACTCGGAAGACACACGAATGAGTGGTGTCTGCTGGGATAGCTGGCTCCTGGGGATTTTAAGAAGCTAGTCACTTGGACCGGGTGGTCATTTTCACGTTGTAAAAATTAGAAAGGAGTTCACGTCTTCAACATGGCTTTTCTAACAGAGGTGTTTTTTAATCTGTAAAATGAAAAACGATGCACTAGGTAAAAAGAGAAGTACTTTGGTATAATGGAAGACATTGATTGCTCTACCATCAGCGTGCTAAGACAGGCCATGCCATAGCAGGGAGCTCACTGGACCGAGATGACGATGACGGCGCTGTGACACACACCTGGACCCCCCTGGGCCAGTACCCAAACTGGTCTTCACCATTCCCTGTGCCTTTGGTTAAATAGAACATTGCCCCTCAGAAGACAGACTGCGTTTCTTTAAAAGTGGTGTTGAATACAGTCTTTTCTGAATTGACCAGAATTAGAAAGCAAACCCGTTACTGCTGATTGCCACTCGTGCTGGCCCGATGGGACAGGGTAGAACTGCCCCAAAGGGTATCCAAGGCCGCGTCTTTCCGGCAGGAGACGCCTTTCTCCAGCGCTATGGCTGGTGGCTTCAAAGGGCTCGCTTTTTTGGTCAGTGAGAGTGGTGTGCTGAGCCACCGAGCCGGCAGGTCCTCCGTCTGTGAAACGCTGCTGTCTGAGGAATCTCCCGCTGGGCTGGATGGCTCCTTTCCTTCCGAAGGGCTTGCTTCTGTGAGACCAGGCGAGCGTTTGCAGTGGCTGACTCTCAGGAGGTACACAGGCTTACACCCGGCCGCGGGGAGCCAGGAGTGGCCGTCCTGAGATTCAGAGCCTGCGTTGAACACGTCCAGGGCTTTATCAACTAGGGCTGCACATTCAGGGGAGCGCTTCTCTTTCCTGTGATGGGCACGGTCGATATAGGGTGTAACCAAATGCTCGTGTGAACGTTTATGGAACGCAGACTCAAAATGTAAATCACGCTTGGGAAAATAAATGCTCCGATGAAACACAGGAGAAATTGGCAGCCACCACCTTTTTACATTTGATTGTTGTCTATAACAGGGTTGGTTTAGGTCACCATGGAGCAGAAGCCTGGGTGTTTCCATCACGCCAATGCTGCCCTCTGGAGCCCTGGCAGTGTCATGGTTGTGTGTTGGGCTGTGGTCC
>NW_022111320.1:47624285-47639885 GCF_000313985.2 Echinops telfairi
CTGGCCGAAGGGAGGGGCACTCTGCTTGTGGATGCGAGCACAGTTCCTACATGGGGCCTGGTTAAGGAGGAAGTGCTGTCCTTCCCAGGCCTGCCCGCTCAGGCTGCACAACACAAACGCCAGGATGATGCCTCATTTCCAAGGGTGTAGCCAAGGTCACCCAGGAAACCAGGAACACGGGAAATCTCCTTAAACTCTTGACGACAAAGATACTGGTGGATGCATATGCATAAACCCAAATCTGGGTTCGATTCTGAGGTTTGGTCTGGGGACTGATTTTTAGGTAAAACGCAAGTCATTTAACAGTGTTCTTACTCAGCATGTGCTGTAAAGAACATTCTAGAAGCTGAAGCATTAGGATTACATGTGCTCTGAGGCCAGACACTTTCTAACCCATGCAGACATGGAGTCCACAGGGGCTCTGACTTCTCCACTGGGAACAGAGACTCCAGACAAGTGGGACGGAAAAAACCTAGGCACGGTGTTTAGGCAGAGACAAGAGCTAACTGAGTCATGGTCTCACCTCAAAAAACAGTTTTTTGAGCTGATTCCGACTCTCAGTGACCCTGCAGGGTGGGGTGGAACTGCCCCTGTGGGTTTCTGAGGTAGTAAAATAGGAGTAGAAAGCCTCACCTTTCTCCCACAGAGCAGCGGGCAGTTTCAAACTGCTGAGCTTGTGGTTAGCAGCCCAAAGTGTAACCACTGGCTCCCTAGAGCCCCGGTGCTGCTGCGGTTACCTCGCCCCAAGGTGGGTCAAAACACGGCACTCGGGTGACGGCATTCACATCTTCAACACGTTCACATGCTTCTTCATGACCAGGTGGCAAGTTAAACACGAATCAGAGTCCATTTCTCAAAAATAGGGACCTTTATTGGGAGTAACGATCTTTTTTTACCGGGGGCTGTGGAAGTATAGACGCTGTTAGCTCAGTAAAATGGACCTGTGATACTGGTGCGAAGGGGTCAGCGTTGTTGTCTTGCTACAACATTCTCTGGGCCCCTTGGCAGAGGGCGGCCGGCCAGAGTCCGTTTTTACTTTTTCTCTTCTCAACGAGGCAACTGAGAGTCGAAACTCTTTAGGGAGGGGAAGTAACCGCAGGGTCTGAATATTAAAAAGCAAGAGGAGGGTTAGCCTATGACAGAGTGCTTCGTCCAAGTCCGTGCCTGGGCGACAGCCACGTGGAGGCTCCGTGGGGCAGGGCCGGTGCGGCATCCTCAGCGCTTAGTCTTCGGGTTCGTATCTACAAAGAGATGCGTCCTCAGTGCACAACATTGTTCATGGAAACAGATGGCCCTGACTTCAAACACCTCCACTGTCCACTTGGTAGCACTATCTTTTCAGTTAGAATCCCTGGGGGGAGGGGGTAGAAGTCAGACACATTCAAGGCATTCGGATGGTGCCTGGGGGACTCCCCTAACAGTGGGGAGGGTGGCCAGTGGCTGCCAGGGAATCACACACACACACACACACACACACACACACCCACACCCATCTTCCTATGAGGCCCTCAGATCCATGAGTACAGAGGGGGCCTGGTTAGTAACCCCCTCACTCGGGTCCACTCAACAAGCTGGGGTGATGTGAATAAAAGGTGAACAGTCCTCCTTCTACAAGGACAAACATGTCCTTGGATTCACTTTCTAGCTCCTTTTCCCAGGGATCCTGAAGAGTATGAAATGTCAGTTGAGTCAGGAAGCTATGTTGCTGATGGCCAAAATGAGCCCCCTGGTGAGCTGCACGTGGCCTGGGGAGATGCATGGCTAAGCCAGGAGGCTATGGCGGGCATCAGGGTGGACTTCATTCTGTGGGGGCTGCCACGAGGATCCCTACAGAGCACTGCCCGCTGCTGGCTGGTTCCCACGCTTAAGCGCGCATGCAGTGTTCTGCAGGTGAAGCAGGGAGAGTCTGCAGGGCCAGTCGGACCATGTGCCCAGCCCTGGGGACAATGGTGTGAAAGCCAGGCCGAGGCTTTTGGACTCCGTCCTCGGTTCCCAACTCATTTGGCCCGCCACCCCATTTCCAGAAAGAAAAAAAAGTTACTCCGTGTCCCCCTGGCTCCTAAAGATGTTTTTACCGTGGCCCCAGTCAGGATAAAATGTACTCTCTGCATTTGTTGCCCCTGGGGTCCTTCCAGCACCCCTGCCGAGGCAGCCCCACTGGGAACACTGGGCACAGAGCCCCTGGAAGGGGCTGCAGGGGCAGCGGGACTCACTTGGCTAGTCTCTTCCTGAGCTCCTTGATCTGGTCGTTCTTCTTGGTGAGAATCTCTTTCATGTTTCGGTAGGCGGCTGTTTGCTGGAATTTCCTTTCCAGTTCCTGTGGAGGGGAGGGGCAGCCTGTTACTGAAGGCGGGCCAACTCTGAGAACGGCCCAGGGGCTAGTTCTAGTTTACAAAGGGTTTGCTTCCGCTATTTCCTAATTGCTTTAAAAGACACTTTGTATCGAGTGCTCTCCAAACTTGAAAATATGATTTCCAATGAAAAGTATGAAAGTGGCAAACCTCTCGCCCCCCAGTATAGTATCATGAACGCCCTCAAACCAAACACAGTGCTCTAGGCCGTGGGGACTGCTGTGCCACTGATGTGCAACATGGAACTAACTGCCAGTACATAAGCGTCATCTTTCTCCAGAGCCCGGGTGGCGCTGGTCGTTTTGGAGCCAGGTGAACTTTAACCTCCATATTCTTCAGAGGCAAGAAGCGTCTACCCCTTGCAGTGGAGACCCCAGCTCCCTCTGCAGCCCACGGGAAGGTGGCAGAGCCACCTCGGCCAGCTCCAGGAGAAAGCAGCAGGAGGGCCTCGACCCGCAGGGTGGGCGGGGCTGGGGTGCTGGGGCGTCCAGGCACAGGAGGAGCAGAACGTCCTTGCCATCATCTTATCACCGTGGTGCCCACGGCAGGGACGCACACTCCTGAGGACGTGCACTGGTCACTCCTAACGCCTCATCTGAATGTGCGGCTTCAGTGCTGACCCTAACGGCCCGCGCCCTCTGGCCTTGGGCCCTAACGGACACCCCCACCCCCGCCCCCAGACCTTTTCAGCCAAGTGCAGCTGCTCCTGGACCCGGAGAAGGTCGTGCTTGGCTGTCGCCAGGTTCTCCTCCAGGGACTTCTGGCTTTCCGTCTTGTCACTGAGTGTCCTCTGAAACTCACACTTCAGAGCAGCGACTGTGCTTTCCAACTCACTCACGTCCTGGGCCTTGATTAAATCCTATGAGAGCGAGAGAGCGAGAGAGAGAGAGAGAGAAGCCCACCAGTAATTTCAGGCGGACCTCCCAAATGACAGCAGATTTACAATAGTGGGGAGGTGTCACAGGAGATGCAAACACGCATGCTGGGTGACTCGTGGAGCGCGCCAGCTAACCACCCCCCCAAGGTCGTCACTGCGCCCCGCCCACCACAGCATCCAGGGCATGGTATCTCAGCCTGGCGGCCACTCAGCAATAACCCGGTTCCCAATACATGAAATGTGGCTTATGAGCTGTGGACAATTCCACCCTATGGGAGTGGGAGAGGGGTAAAACTCTGAGCTTGGCAAGGCTGTGTGTCCCGGGATGGGCTGGCAAACAGGCTGCATTTGCAAAGTCAAGGGGGTAAAATCCTGTTGAAAAATTCAGAACGATGCAGACGTAAAAAATAATGAGGTTCATACACACCGTATTAAAATTTTAATAGCTATATGCGTTGTTTTTAATTGTACATAAAATTGCCAGATGTGTACTTGAAGCAGAATGATCAGCATGAGAAAGGGAAGTAAAAGCAGCGCTATCCTTTAGGACTCCACGTCACCACGATGTAAAAGACGGGGTCGGTTTTGCTTTTGTGATCCAAATCTTCAGGCGGAAACTGAGCGCAGCCCAAACTGGCCTTCAAAGAAATCATCATCTAAAAACGGTCGCTGCTCTTCTAGTTCGAAGAAACTCTTAGAACCGCTCCGAACATCTGGCTCTCGGTTTCACGGATCTGGCCCTTGGTACATATGGTTGACAATCTTGCCTGTGGAATGTCCTCTTTGGCCACCTACGCAAGGTCTCATGTTAAAACAGGACAAAACGAATGGCTGAGATTTGATGGGCGGGAGGGAGGGACGAAACAAGACCAGCACTGACGATTGTTGACGCTGAACGAGGAGGACATGGGAGGAGGGCTGTTAATATCTCATCTCTCCTGGGTTGACGTCTGCCCTTTTCCACATAGGATTGGACAGACTCTCAGGAAGGAGGGTTGGAGGCTGTGTGGCCTCCGTGAGTGCTGCCATGCAGCGCGTGGCAACACTACCAAAGCAGAAGCCAGTGCTGACCACATGCCCCCCTCGCAGGAAACCACACCCCAGCACCCAGGCCACCAGCAGAAAGGCCGCAGGAGGGAAGAGTGGGCACACAGTGAGCCCAGAAGGTGGAGAGATGCTGGGCCCCGTGGCCAGCCGCTGCACAACCACGCCCAGTTCACTGGGATCCTGATGGCCTGAGGGTGGTCTGTCCCTGATTCCATTGTTACCTGGGATGTCAGAGGAAAGGGGGGAGAGCTTCAAAGAGAACAACAACGAAACGACCTTGTGTGCTGACCGGCGGGCAGGTGACCTGTCCAAGAGGAGGGCCAGAGAGGAAACTGCAGTGGTTCTCACTAGCCCTTAGCAGGTGGCCGTGGTGGGGGTGGGGTGCATAACAAACAATAACCGCAACGTAACTTTACGTTTACAAATGTGCTCTATCTAGAAAATGTATGAGGGCGAGAGAGCTGACACTTGGGCTTCACCTGTTGGACTTCTTGGTCGATGTGTGCGTCTCGCAGCGCTCGCTCGAGCTTTGACTTCGCATCCAGCGCACTCGTGGCCTGGAACCAGGTGGGAGCAAAACCACGGTCAGGAGTTCATCTGCGGCAAAGTGCCCGGCACTCAGCCAAGGGCTCCTCACTTACCTGTATCTCGACGGTCTTCAGCCTGGACTTCAATTTCTCATTCTCTTCTTGCAGCCTTAAGATTTCCTATGTGAGGACATTCAAGGGTTATTTTAGGAGTCTAACCAAATAATTCTCAATGTGTGACACTACCACTTGTTTTGTTTAAAAATCTGCTTTTATAAATGACGTAGTAGCTTAGAAGGGGGCAAGCCCAGGCCGTTGGCGCTAACCCCGTTCCACCCGCCCTACCAGCCTCAAGCTACCCTTGGTTTTAGATTTCTAGAACCTTCTGTCACTGTCTCTCAAACACCCCTTTCCTCCTTCAGCCCTCTGAAGTCAGCCTTGCCCCACACATTCTTCCCATCTCTCGTGCCTGTAGTGCACACCAGGGCTGTGTTTCCTTACACACCATTCTCCCCACCTCAGCACTCCCCTCAAGCCTCCCCCTGCATTCCACAAACACACCGGCCCTGCCGGAGCCCTGCACACAGGCCCACCACACCCAGCCTCCTCTGTCCTCAGGGTCTACTCCCTTCTACATGGAAACGTGTCTTCTCCGTAGCCTGACACCGGTGACCCACCGGCGAGTGCTCCCGTCTCTAAGTCCTCTGGGGACATTGCTTCTACCTTCCCAACCAGTCTGCAAGTTCTCCTGAGGGCAGTGGACCAGCATTAGACAGAGCTTTAGCTCTACCAGCACTCAGCACAATGTCAAGAACATAGGAAGCATTAAGGACGTTTACTTGTATGTTGATAATTTTTATACAACTTTTATTCTTTAAAAGAGCCCGTCATCACTATCACAGATTGAACGCTTCAGATATCAATCAGTGAATACTGTCTAAAAGCCCACGGTCTTCACTTTAATGGGAGAGAGGAAAAAACCCGAGGGCTCTTTTCAGTCTCTCTGGGAGACGAGGACGCCCTCTGCTGGCCAACTCCAAAACCACACTCACTGTGCCCCAGTGGGTTCTGACTCAGGGTGACCCTACTACATAGCACGAAAGCTGCAAAAGACAGGTTTGCCCTCTGCACAGCGGGAAAGGAACCAACTGCCCCCACCTCACCCCCCCACCCCGGTTCCCTCAGGCAAGAGGGTGTTGCCCTCTTCAAAAGGCTGAGAACGTACCTTGTTGAGGAGCTCCGCTGTGCCGGTTTCATTCAGCGGAGCGAGTTTGGGCTTCATGATGTCTGCGATGGGCTAAAGCAATAGGAAGGACCCACTGAGACCACCATGGGCGGGCCACTGCATGTGCCCTCCCCTTGCACGCACTCACGCGGGTAAGTCACTGTGTAAGCCCCACTGCGGGGCTCTGAGCGCACAGGGTTTCTGCTGCCTTGGTTCTCCATACGCCCCGAGCCCGGCCCAAGTGCCCAGCGCTCAGGATAAAAGCAAAACCGGCCTTCCCTGTGTATTTCCTAACGTCCACGTGGGAGAAGGGAGCAAGGCAGCCCACGATGGAGGCTCCAGGGGGTGGTACCCACCCCCCCCCGGGGAGGTGGGGGTGAGAGGCGCTGCTGCTAAGGCAGATACCTGTACTTTATCCTGGATTATGGGGTACTGCATCAAAGTTTTTCATTTCCAGGTGGGCGTGTATAATTTTTTTTGCTGAAAGGAGGGTGGTAGGCCAGTAAGTTTGGGACCCCATGCTCTAGCCTACAGGGACTGGGATTTTAAGGGCGGTGGGAGCAGAAGCAGGAGGTCTCTGGGGAAAACTCTGTAATCCTGGCGACGTAGACAACTGTGTGAAAGCGAAGGACAACTTGGTATCACTACACTGGCAGTTTCGCATGGAAGCACTGGCCTCCACGGCCCTGGTCCGCCTGTCTCACAGGAGCAATCGGGGAACGGTCTCCTCTGCGTCCGGAGGACGGGCTCGTGGCTGCACCATCCTCCTATACCACAGCAGGGAGCGCCACGGCACAGCCTCACACGGGAACGTTAAAAAATGGACTCTCATTCTCATCTCCAAAGCTTTCTTTTTCCCTGAAGATCTGATGGCAAGTTCTGAGTTCCAGGCCTGAGGGGAGTGCCTTCCCCTTGGAGCGGCTCACTCTGACCTCTCGGTGCTTTGAGTGCCTTGAGGGGTTTAAGTCCTGTGTGGCCCGAGAATGACCGAACAGTACCTTTTTGTTCGAAGATGTCAACTCTGCCTTTTCAAATTCCGCAACTTGCTCTAATAGCTCTCTACAAGATAAACGCAAACATGGACATGCATTTGTAAGTATAAAGTACCTGCTATGTGACGTGCCAGAGACCGGGACAAGATGGGCATGGCAAGGGCAGTTACGTATGATCAAGAATTCGTGGGCTCAACTCTGCATCCTCTTTAGTGCCTTGGATTTGTACTTAGGGAGTGAACGTAGCAGAGAGCTAGCATTAAACTGCAGTGTTGATACTGCTTCACTCCAAGCACACAAGCAAGCCTGGAGTCACCCCGGCCTCTCCGAGGTGCTAGAGCAGTGGTTCTCAACCTTCCTCACGCCGCCACCCTTTCATACAGTTCCTCATGTTGTGGTGACCCCCCCAACCATAACATTATTTTCGTTGCTACTTCCTGTCATTTTGCTACTGTTATGAATCGGGTGACCCCTGTGAAAGGGTCATTCAACCCCCAAGGGGATCACAGCCCACAGGTTGAGAACCGCTGTGCTAGAGAACCACTCTGCTCTTTTACACAATAGTACTGCTTACAAACAAGCTCATTTTCACAGAACAATGACGTTCGTGTACAAAGGCTACTGAAAATGGGTATCCTGTATGAGCAGGACAAGCAGGTGGTTTGAGGGTGATTTGGAAAGGTCAAAGGAGCGCTGGGTTATGGGCTCAGCTGTGGTCTGCACGATCTGCAGTTCAAAACCAGCAGCTGCCCCATAGGAGAAAGCCGGGGCTCTCTCTTTACGTAAGGTGCTAGTCTTGGAAACACACGGGGCAGTCCTAGCCTGTCCCGCGGGGTCGGCACAGGGCAAGGAGAGCTTACAGCACAGCAACTGGCAGGGACGACTCTGCTAAGCACTGGTTTCCAGGACTTTTTGTGCCAGACACGTGTCGGTTTCTAAGGCTTTCTGACAGCTGCTGGCGTGAGCAAGCTTTCAAGCACGGCCCGTGGCTGTGGTCCACGCTCACCGCTCCATACGCAGGACAACACGGCCCCAGGGCCGGCCCCAGGGCTGGGGCTGCCTGTCCTCATTTCTGGGATGCTTTTTCTCCCAGTGAGGTTGACCTTCACCAAATTATGACATTTTGAAAATGAGTAAGCTCTCTGATAGTGCTCAGGTGATCAGGTTCTACTTTAAAAATAGTTAAGTACCAACTTTAAACGCCTTGAGAAATAGACTTCTAAAATTGCTAGACTGAATTGATGGTATTTAGGTTTGAGTTCATTTTTCAACTGCTTCCTAAACTTGATTCCTTGGCCGACCAATCTCTAAAGACTCACTCCCACTAGCAAGTGGACAGAGATGCTGTCATTGACAGCCAACAGCTTGCTTGGAAAGCACTTTCATCGATCCTCAAGGTCTTTATGCTCCTAGGGCGAGGGCAGCAGACCTTGCCAGGGGGCCCTGGCAGGCGTCTGAGTGACCCCTTGGCAACCAGTGGCAGTTTTCTGTCCTCCTACAATTTTCTCACACACAGCTGCTAGCGAAAGCCACAGCAAAAGGCTTGCTAACGTTCAGAGATGATGCTGGGGCCTCTGGGGCCATAACCACAGGTACGCATTTCATTACCTGTTTTCAAGTTCAGAGATGTCTGTCTGGAGCTTGAGGTACCACTTCTCAGCCTGAGCAAAGAGCTGCCGCAGAAGGAGCACATTGGTGTGGGCGGTGTTGATGAGCTCGGACTCCACCTCGCTGTGCACCACGGCCCGCAGCCCACTCAGGACCTCGGAGACCTCGTCCACGGTGAAGGTCTCCTCCACCAGCCTGAGAAATGGCAACATCCACCAACAAAGTCAAGCACAAGGAGCAAAGCCACATGCGGCGCCTGACATAGGAAGGCACCAACGAAAGTCTGTCCAGGAATGATCTCTTTCACTAGTGGGACGCAATGAAGTCACTGAATGGCTGACCCCCAGGAGAGAAATGGGACTGGCTGTTCCTGTAAAGATTTGGCTGTGTGTCGGATGGACTTGTTAGCAGTGAATCTTACTTCGTTTCTAGTTCAAATGATTCAACTGTGGCTAATTCTTCCGTGTGTACTCTTCATCTGGCCCGTCAGTGCAGCCTCAGCGCACTCAGAGCCAGGACCTACGCCTGCCCTTCAGTTTCCAATTGCTTCCCTGCTCACTTCCCTGCACACAGCCTCCCGCTGGCTGTCCTTGGGCCCTTTCGTCACGGCACACATGATCTGCACCTGAGCAAGACTGACAACCAGAAAATCAATGGTAATTACACGTTGCTTCTCTTCACATTTTTGGAAGGCCCACTATCACAACAAAAAAACACCAACCCAAGCGCCTCTGTGATCACTCTACAGAGACGCCCCCAGCTAACTACCATGGAGCCGACCCCAGCAGGCTCCCAGAGCGGGTTTCCAAGACCAATGTACACCGTTACAGGTGCAGGCAGCCTCCTCTGTCTCCCAAGGAGGGGCTGGTGGGTCTGAATCCGCTGGCCTGTGGTTAGCAGCCTGATGCCTCACCCACAGCACCACCAGGGCTCCGGCACAGAGATGAACACAGAGCATTTACTCAGAGAGGCGTTGGAAGAAAACGCCTTCCCTCCTCTCACAACAGAGAGGGGAGCCTGAGGGGAACTGTCCCCTGGAGGGAACTCTCCCCCATCACCCCAGTGACCTCACAAGCATGCTCCGGAGCTGTGTCTGTGTCCACAGGCGAACAGCCTTGTCTGCTCCCTGCCTCCACCCTCAGAGGTCCCTGTACCTCTCTGGCTAGACTGGGATCATAATTACATGATAGAAACACATAATCAGTATGTGAGCTGCAATTCTCTAATGTTTCATCTCGCCAGCAACACGTTAGCCCTCTTTAGAAACCCAAAACTCTCCACAAATAAAAGGAAGAGAGCGAGAGGAAGCTCGCAGCCCTGGAAACCCTCCAGCTTCCTTCTGTGTCAGATCTGAACTCGGGTCTGCCCGTGACAGACGGGGGACGAGTGACACGGAAACGGACTTCGGTGCGCGTGTGGCACACGGGCTAGCTTCCACCGCATGAAACGACAGCAAAAATCCAACAAACATGCAGACTACTTTTAATGGAAGTATTTATTAAATTTACTGAGAATGGTCCTAATTTCTTGAACACATCAAATTTATTTAAACCTTTAAAAGTTTCATTTTGTTGAAAACATAAGACATCCAAGCATACCAATTCAAAAAAATTCTATGCATACCATCAGCGACGTTAATCACATTCTTCAAGTTGTGCACCTGTTTTCACCCTCTGGTTTTGGAACTGTCCCCCCTCTTCACATACACATATTCTATGCCCCCGAAATCTCCTGTCTGACCTTTTGATCAATACGGTCCCATATAGATAGTTCTTTAAAAGAGCATAGGGTTCAAGGCAAACATTTTTTACTAAGCTAATCTATCATTCAGTTTAAAGACGATTTCAGGGAGTACCGGTATTTTGGTTTAAGGGCGATATCAGGATGATTATTTTGGGGGTTCCCTGAGCTTTGATGTCTCCAGAAAGTCTGGACTCCATGATTTGAAATTATGTTCTGCACCTCTCCTTCCCCACTTTGATCAGGAACCGCCCACAGAATCTTTGGTTAAGAGTTTAGTAATGGTGGCCGGGCACCATCCAGTTCTTCCAGTCTCAGGGCAAAGGAGGCTGCTGTTCATGGAGGCGATGAGCCACCTGGTCCAAGTCCCCCTCCCTTACTAAATCTCCTTCTTCCTCTCAAAGTGAATAGAGATCAGATCACTTGTTATACCTTGGATGGCTGCTTGTAAAACTTTTGAGACCCAGGCACTATGCAATAAAATAGCAGATAGAACAGAAGCACTAAAAACAAGATTAGACCAATTGACTGGTATGTCCTATGAAATTGTAACCCTCAGTGCCCAAACTGAGAAGCCAGATTCCACGAGTGTTTGGTTGAACACTGGCATAGCAGTATCTCCTTGCTGTTGTTGTAAATTATGTATAACAATTGCCAATTCAATTTTTTACAGGTGTGCAATTACAGACATTAATTGTATTAACCAGTGAAAATTTTCCATCATCATACACAGAAACTGTGCTTTCATAAACCCTATTCTGCTGACTTAAGGCCATGATTTAAGCAGCAATTACAGCACTTTGATGGCTACAGTGACTACTGCAGTGTGCTCTCTGGCCATTCTGCAGCCTCCCCAGTTACATGGCTGCTTTCACACTCACTTCGGGCCTGGAAACCAGATGAGTAGATCTGATCCAGATTAGTGGATTAAACAGATAACCGTCTCAGGCGGGTGGCCTTCCCTACTGAGGGAAGTTCATGGCTTTTTGACAGCTGAACAAAGGCCTTTGTCACTGATGATCTTGACATTTGAATGATCCTCAAGTAATTGAGGGAGTAACTGATGCCCATCTTCCTAATGCAGTTTGCTACAGCCTCTGCTATGGTATCCCCATGCTGGCTACCAGAAAGGCCCGTGTTCCCACTTGATTTCTCTATCGTCTGCTGGTACCTGCTCTCCTTGAGGTCCTGGAAGCAGGAGTCTACCGTCTTCAGTCTCAAGCCTCTTTTTGAACGAGCAAAACGCATATAATTAATAATTTCATTTTGATGGTGGTCATTCAAGCCCAACTCCGCCTGAAAGAGAGAGAAGCAACTTGTTAGCCTTGGAGACATGATGGTGCCGGAGCCAAGGATGAGAACAGCCCATAGCAGGGCCTGCCGGAGGTTGACCGGATTCTGTTCTTTCCCTCTTCCGGGCGTGTGGTTGCTCAGCTAGATGACAGACACGGCCCAGGCTGCTTGCAGTCAGACGCAGCCCCGCCCGTGGTACTTCCCAGCAGCAGAATGCGAGAAGAGATGGGGGCCGCTTCCAAAGTTTTCACCACGTTCGAAACCCAAACGAGGTGGCCACTGGGCTGAACCAGGCAGGCCACAGCCCCCAGGGGCTCTGGGAGTGTCCTCAATATCCTCAAGGAGCAGCACGGCCCTCCTCACCTGACTGAGAAGAGCTGAGAGACGGCTGAGACACAGCTGCTGTAGGAGCCAATGTGTGTGTGCAATCGATTACAGCAACCTGACTATACCCAGCCTAATTTAGCTGTTACCCTTGGATTAGGTCTCTCCAAAGGTGTTCACACTCTAACGCCTATACCTGTGGAAATAACAGACTGCCCTGTACAATGGAATCTAATCTAATGTAATCTTATCAATGCCTCTGGGTTAATCTGAGTCGTATCGCACAGTGAGTGGGCACTTCCAGCAGTGCATGCACTTGCTGAAAGGCCTGTTACTTGAGTTTCCAATTGAAGATGTTAAATCTGACTTTATCTTGGCACACACGATCGTCTGTCCTAGGGCTAGAAGACAGAAATGGAAAGAAGAATTTTCTTAGTTTTCGGCAGACACTGATTAGTCACCTCCCCAAACTCATGGTGCCATCTGAAACAATCATAGGCAGGATCTCATTTAGTCCTCTTTAGGGTCCTAAGAAAAATGTAGTAGCATTCCTTCGGTGGAGCGCTGAGGTCCTCCTCGGCTGCTGAAGTGATTATGTTAGAACTGGGATTAGAATCATGCAATTTAATTGCAGAGCCCCTTTAAAAAATGGCAGAAATTAAATAAACAGAACACATACATGTTTTGTTTTTCAGAACATATATGCATGTGATAGGAGCCTTGGAGTTACTGTGGGCTAAGCCTTAGGTCGCTAACCACAGGTCATCAGTTCAAACCCACCAGCAGCCACTCTGCAAGAGAAAGATACGGCTGTTTGTTCCCACAAAGATGTATAGTTTCAGAAATCCTACCTAGGGTCGCTATGAGCCAGAGTGGACTTAAGGGCAGTGGGTTCTATATGTTATAGTCACCAAAGTGTCTGAATCAACAAATTTCAAAAAAAAAAAAAATACCCAAATTTCTCTAGGTATTACAAGCTAAATATGATATCATTAGAGATGTTCTCTCTCAGAGGCCCATTAGTATGAATGAGGATCTTCCAGGGTCTACAAACAACTCAAAACAATGTCCTAACCCGCTGGACCAGCGAACACACACTGGTAGAGAGAAGAGCTCTCATCACATGGAATCCAGGAAAAGTAGTGGCAGTAGCAATATCATGAGGGTAGGGGGACTACAGGGGGCAGGGAACAAAACACAAGGTTGAAATATATTGCCCCCCCACCCCCTAGGGGGATGAATTAACAGAAATATGGGTGAAGAGAGATAACAAATGGTAAGATATGAAATAATAATAATATATAATTGGTCAAGGATTCATGAGGGCGGGAGGGTGGGGGAGGGAGGGGAATAAGAGGGGCTGATACCAAGGGCTCAAGTAAAAAGAAAAGGTTTTGGACATGTTGACAGAAACATACATACAAGTGTGCTTCATGCAACTGAAGGATGGGTTGTCATAAGATTTGTAAGAGCCCCCAATAAGATGATTAATAAAAAAGTCATAGCATTCTAAAAAATATAAGCTATAGACACAAATTCTCAACCACTCCTCATTATGTATGGCATTCAAACTACAATCTCTGGCTCTTAAATGTCCCAAACTTCCTCCAAGCCTAGTGCCTGGGATTGTACTGGATGAACGCTCTGCTGCAGTCAAACTAGCCTGCTTCTCGGATCCCTGGCGGTGGAGCTGGTTAGGGATGTACCGGGCTGCCAAGCCCATCAGCTTGGAAGCCCCATGTGAAATCACCTGCCTTTGACTTTCACTTGTCCTGATGCTTGTACACAGATGCCTCTCCGTTTCCACCTGGGGAGGGGGGAGGGGAGCGTGCTGGCAAATGGCTCCTAGCCGGCTCTCTGAGGGGGTGGGAGACGGAGCTCTGCTTGGTAGTGCTTGTTCACTGGCGGGGTGTGACCATCCTCATCAGTGACGTGACTGGATGCAGAGCTGAGACGAGGTGCTCACAGCGGACTCTCACCAGCCGGCACTGGCACGCTCCAGCACGCCACTGAGTCCGGCCATGGCCTTCAAGGCCTACCCAGTGCTGCCTGCTGTGAAGCTGCCCAACCACCTCAGAACCCTGCCAGCCAGGCCTTCCATCACAATCATTGACCTCTGCTGCTTATGGGCACCGTCAGCAGCCACTGATGTCCCCTTTGTCCCAGCAGCCAACTGCTCTCTTTCCCTGGACGCTGGGGCACCACTGGGTTGGAGGGTATCAGGAATTTCCACCACTGCCCAGAGCCCAGCTCGGGGCCTTGTGCATAGCAGGTAGCCAAATCCCACCGGTTATTTATTTCCTTTTGCCATGGAGCGTTAAGGATGGTCTAGGATGGTTAAGGGCGGGTGGTGGTGGGGAGCCCACAAAAACTCAAACTGAGAAGGATGGCATTGAGGATAAAGGCAGAAAAGTCCCATTCAAATGGGTAAGGCTGCAGGGTGGGAGGAGTGCCCAGCCACGTTCCAGAGCAGAGCGCACTCGTCTACGGAAAAGGGCATTCACGAGCCAGGGACACACGGTCCAAGCCGCTAGAGAGGAAAAAGAACAGGTGGGTGTGTAAGATAATTAGACAAAGCGCTTGCTTGAAAACCAGGTGTTCCAGAACTATCTACCTGTGTGGCTCTCACCAAAGCACTTCAGGGACACCAGGTCCCTCAGCTGTTCAACGGGAGCGTGATCGTTTTGGTCAGCTAAAAAAGGTTTACAAACGAGGAGAGATGTTCAAATTGGGAAATCAGAAGTTGTTTCAATTTTGTGGCATAAATGTTGGCTGAATTTTTAAAATGGAGCTGAATACTGAGCAAGTAGTTGTATCAGAGCACTATGCACTGTGAAGGAAGGGGTGGTGGTTCCCTGCTCTGAACCGCTCATGAAGGCATATACAATTTTACCAGCAAGGAGCTACAGTGATAAAAACAAGCATAATGTAATGAATCTGTCCCATGTGGGGGGCTTAACCTTTTAACAGATACTGAGCAACTTACTGATAGAGCGGGCTTCAAAAAGTTGGAGGGAAAATTCCATTGCCTTTTAATCCTATTTTCCCACAAACTTTTTATATAAATCTTTCTCTCATTCATTGTTTAAGCAGCCCTAGTATCATTATTAGGAATGCTGGTGGCTCCCTGGCTAGATGCTTGGCTGCTGAAAGGTCAAGGGTTCAAACCCACAAGCAGCTCCTTGCGGGGCTTCCACAAGGGGGCAACCTTCGGAACTCCATGGCCCAGATCTGTTCTGTCCTATGCGGCTGCTGTGTCGTGGTGGGATCGATGGCTCATGGGTTTCTGGTTTTTAGAGTAATCATTCTTCTCTGGAATTTAGATGAGAGGAACGAGGTCAACCGTCCTAACATATTTCCCCTCCGTTTTCTTATGGTGTTTGCGGGGGAAGTCAGGAGAGTGAGTGGGGCAGGTTCAAAGCACCGGAGAGCAGGGAATGACCTGTTTTGTTCCCAGACTCTCAGCAGGGAGTCCGTGGTGCTCCTGGGAACGTGTTGCTATTGCTGCCGCTGTGCACCATCGTCCAGCTGATTTTTGACTCGCAGTTACCCCAATAAGGCACCCCAGGGTTTCCCAAGCGGTCATTTTTTCTTCACAGAGGCAGAAACACTGGGC
>NW_022111320.1:47641739-47658042 GCF_000313985.2 Echinops telfairi
CCATGGCCGCGGGCTGGGGTCGCCCGCCGGCTTCGAGGAGCGGGAGAAGCCGAAGCCAGGGTCGACGCGAGTAGCCGGACCGCCAACGAAGGGGAGGGCGGGGTGGGTTGTTCAGAAGCCTTCCGTTGCTATTGGGAACGGAGGCGCGTGCTCTAGAAGTGTTGCATTCTCATTGGTCTTCAGGATCACGCGACAGGAAGTGTCTTCGGATATGCAAAGGAACGCATGCGCATTCGCTTTCGGAGACAGGAAGTCCCGCCTTTTCATGCCACGCTAGCTTTGGGAGTTGGTCGCCGTTGCCAAGGGTAACGGTAGCGGGGCTGGAGTCGCCCTGAGTTCTGTTGCGCTTGCAAACCCTAGCTGTTTGGCGTCTAGACTGCAGGCAAGATTGTGCTACATGCTCCGGGGTGGCTCCAAGAACCGATTCCCCACCTTGCAACTGCTTCCCGGGTAAATCAGCCATCCCTGGTTGATTTCTTTCCAGGAGTTCCTACCAGAGCGTCAAGGTGACTGATGGCATCCTCAACGTTGCCAGCATCTTGGATAGAGGCAGAAGCTTGGAATGGCCCTCGCCCCCAATACTGCCCAACATGGTTCTTATCTTCTTGGTTAAACAACAATTCTCTAGTGCTGCTAAATACGGAATGGTTTAAAACCAGGATAGGTGTGCATGCTTATTCTACCTGTATGCCAAACCAATCTGAGAAACTGAACAGGACATCAGGATTGGAAGAAGACTTCTTAAGACCCTGCGATGTATAGATGACACAGCCTTGCTTGCTAAGAGAGAAGGACTTGAAGCACTTGCTGATGAGGATCAAGGACTGTAGTTTGGATTACAATTCAATGTAAAAACTCAACAAAAACTCACTGCCCTCGAAGTGATTCCAACTCACAGTGACTCTGTAGACCCCATCAATTCAAATGTAAAGGAAACCTGGAAACGCAATGTGAAGAAAACCCAAATCCTCATAACTGGACCAATAGACAGCATCACAAGAAACAGAGAAAACCCTGAATTTAATTTACTCGGATTCATAATCAACAGTCATGGAACCTGGTGTCAAGACATGGAACAATATGTTTTTGCTGGTCACATCTGCTGCACGTGACCTATTTAAAGTGTTGAAGAGCAAAGCTGTCCCTTTTGAGGTCATGAACTTTGAAGATGTACACCTGACTCAAGCCATGTGAAAGCTGGACTGAATAAGGAAGACTGAAGAAACATGGATGCATTTGAATTATGATGTTGGAGAAGAATATTGACAGCAATGTGGACTTTGAGAAGAACAAACAAATCTGTCTTGGAGGAAGTACAGCCCGACTGCTCCTAATAAGTAAGGGTGGTGA
Organism: Echinops telfairi; assembly: GCF_000313985.2. Classification (NCBI taxonomy): domain Eukaryota; kingdom Metazoa; phylum Chordata; class Mammalia; order Afrosoricida; family Tenrecidae; genus Echinops; species Echinops telfairi. Next base: position 47,643,090 of record NW_022111320.1, read on the forward strand.
GACCTTATCTCATGCACGTTGGACATGTTATCAGGAAGGACCAACCTCTGGAGAAAGGCATTGGGTTTAAGCACAGAGGGCCCATGATCAAAGAGGAGGGCCCTTGATGAGATGGATTGACACAGTGGCTGCAACCATGCACTGTAACATGAGAATAATGGTGGAGATGACACAGGACAATGCAGTGTTTTGTTCTGTTGTCCATCGGACCACTGTGATGCAGAACTGACTTGACAGCAACGACAAATAATGGAAATATCACAAGTGGGTGCCTTTAAGGAATAAAAAATTCTTTGGGGCGGGTGTGTGTGTGTGTGTGTGTGTGTGTGTGTGTGTGTGTGGCTCTCCAAGGCTTTAGTCGTCTACTTTGAGGGAAGGTCTCTTCCGTTTATATTCCTAGACTCCCTGATAATCTTGTGGCATGTATAACCCCCGATTCAGGCTGCTTTCTTGCTTAATCCACTCTTATATTTCAAGAGATTGATTGAAAACACACCCTGCACTAGTACTACCACATTAACAAAGAAAACTCATTACAAATGGGATTATAACCACCGATATAAAAGTTAGGATTAAAAAAAAATCATTTTATTAGGGGCTCATACAACTCATCACAATCCATACATACATCAGTTGTGTAAAGCACATTTGTACATTCATTGCCCTCATCATTCTCAAAACATTTCCTCTCCACCTAAGCCCCCGGCATTAGGTCCTCATTTTCCCCCTCCCTCCCCGCTCCCCCATCCCTCATGAGTCCTTGATAATTTATAAATTGTTATTTTGTCATATCTTGCCCTGTCTGACGTCTCCCTTCACCCACTTTTCGGTTGTCCGTCCCTCAGGGAGGAGGTCACATATAGTTCCTTGAAATCGGTTCCCTCTTTCCTACCCACTCTCCCCTACCTTCCCAGTATCGCCACTCACACCACTGGTCCTGTGGGGATCATCGGCCCTGGATTCCCTGTATTTCCAGTTCCTAGCTGTACCAGTGTACATTCTCTGGTCTAGCCAGACTTGCAAGGTAGAATTCGTGTCATGATAGTGGGAGCAGGGAGGAAACATTTAGGCACTAGAGGAAAGTTGTATGTTGCTACATCGTACCCTGACTGGCTCGTCTCCTCCCCGAGACCCCTCTGCAAGGGCATCTCCAGTGGCCTACTTATGGGCTTTGGGTCTCCGCTCTGCACTCCCCCCATCATTCACTATGGTAAGATTTTTTGTTCTGATGATGCCTTATACCTGATCCCTTCGACACCTCGTGGTTGCATAGACTGGCGTGCTTCTTCCATGTGGGCTTTGTTGCTTCTGAGCTTGATGGCCGCTTGATTACCTTCAAACCTTTAAGACCCTAGACGCTATACTTTTTGATAGCCGGGCACCATCAGCTTTCTTTGCCACATTTGCTTATGCACCCAAAAGTTAGGATTTATAACATATTTTTGTGAGGCACACTTTAATCCATAACGTATTTTCCCTAAAGACCAAAATATATATGCAGCAATGAAAACACACCCCAGCTACAAATGGTACCAGTTTTCTAAAAGCCACGACTTTCAAATTATTATGCCCAGAATTATCAGGGAGGTTTAGTGAACAAGCAGCTTCGCTGGCCTCATCCCAAATGACCCCTGGTGGTGCTGTCAGGTAAGCCTTGGACTACCTGCCTGGTCAGAGGTTCAAGCTTACCAGCTGCCCCAAGAGAGGAAGTTAAGGTTATCTGCTTCTGTCAAGGTTAACGGTCTCAGAAGCCCTATCTAGAGTTATTAGGAGTTGATATGGGCTCAGTGGTTGGGTTGGCCTCATCCCAGGACTTGTGTTTGGGGAAATCTAGTTTGGATCCTTAAAGCTCCTATTGTTACTGAGCTTCCCCAAGTGATCACAGCCCACTCCCTGAGAAACATTGCATTGGAAGAGGCAAAGGTGTAGGGCATGATCCAAACTGTCCCCCCACCTGACCACCATTCATTTGATTCTGACTCATAGCGACATAATAGGACAGGGTAGAATTGCCTCTGTGGGTTTCTGAGACTGTCACTCTTTATGGAAGTACAAAACCTCATCTTTCTCCTGAGGAGTGACAGGTGGTTTCAAACAGCTGACCTTGCCGTGCTGCTGGATGAATTCCAACTTCCAGCATTTCAGCCCTTTATACCACCCAGGGGTTCCTAAAGTAACCCCCAAAGCAACCACACTCACTGCTAGCTAGTTGATGCTGACTCATAGCAACCCTATAGGACAGGGTAGAACTGCCCCTGTGGGTTTCTGAGACAGTAATTCTTCGTGGGCGTAGAGAGTCCTATGTTTCTCCCGAGGAGTGGCTGGTGGTTTCCAACTGCTGACTTTGCAATTAACAGCACAACATGTAACCACTATGTCACCACAGGGTTCTTTATAAAGTAACAGAGAATGCTGTGTGTGTGTGTCACTACAAAGTGGAATTTCAAAATGGATTGCAATGGTGTGAATTAGAATTAGATTGCAATGGTGTAGACCTAGAAGGGATTTTAGCAGCCACCAGTATCCTCCAGCATGATTGACAGCTGAAGTGAGGGAGAACAAGGAGGCCGCATGTCCCAGGACTCAGAGGGCTTGGTGGGGCGTCTGGAGCTTGAATCTTTGATGACATGCATGCAAACAAGTGTTCAAGAGCAAAACTAGAAGGCAGGTGTGAACTCTTCTGGGACAGGGTATTAAATTAGTTTCTGGTTTCAAGAATTTCATTTTTCTTTACATTTCCTGCCACATTCCTTCCGTTCAACAGAAATGAGGCACCAAATGATAGACTGTGCTCAGGGGTCGTTCCAAGCCATGAGCTCAAGGCTTTTTAAAAGTAAACTTGATACTGTCCTGGCAGAAGAAAGTGATGGCAGATACATTCTTTAGAACAAATCTCGATTAGCAAAGGGTGGTTTCTTTAGCAAAATACGGTTTACTAGTTCAAGGGCTAATACAGGAAATTGGAAATAATTTAAGTGAAGAATTGTCCATTCAGACAAAGTCAGAGCTTGGGAGGGAAAGCAAAGGGTCTTTCTCAGGAGGAGATGCCAGAGGAGCCAGGGCTGGAATCCAGAGCTCATGGTTACTGCCAAGGGTTCCCCAGCCATTGGCCCTCCCCAAGGCCATGTCCTCCCCACACGACACCATCCTTCTGGATGTAAGGCGCTCTACCCTCCACGCCGGGGAATTTACAATTGCCCCAGATCTGTTGAGAACGTATGGGTAGGTGCATTTCCCAATCTGGATGACATTTGCAAGATGGAACACAGGCGGGAGTCTTGGATGACAGGGAATGATGTGAAGACCATGTTCCAGAGAAGATGCTCAAGTATCAAGGACAAGAACAGCTGGCAATATAAAACCATCGGGAGAAGCAACATGGCTCGACCTCAGACAACTGGGGGTAGAAATCCCATGCGATCCAGCAACCCCTTGGCTGGATACATGCCTCAAGAATTAGCACCCATAGCACAGACAGACACACGCACTCCAGTGTTCAGTGCAGCCCTGTTCACCATAGCAAGAAGTTGGAAACAGCCCATTCGCAGAAGAGTGGGCAAAGACACTTTGGCACACACCCACAGTGGCACCAAATGCGATGGTGCCTATCGTAGGCATGGATCCCTACCAAACAAGAATGAAACCACAACGCAAGACGTGGATGGGCCTGGAGAGCTGAGCGAAGTTAGCCAATCACCGAAGGACAGAGACTGCATGAGCCCACTCCTGGAAGGACGAGAAACCAGTCCCAGACCTGCACAGCAAAGGGAACAGACTCTGGAGGTTCCCACGGGGAGGAAGATGAAGCAAGGGGCTAGGCTGACCGCTGTTGACCTGGGTGAAAGGGAAGAGGGAGGTCCATAAGAGGGAGGGGACAAGTCAGGGGAGGGGGAGGGGAGGTAGACTATGAGAGTGGGGTAAGTGGTGGATGGGTGGGACAAAGCCTCACTCTCCTGATAAGCCCCAAGGGCACCCCCACCACCAAACTCAGTTCAAGTTTAAAACATGACAAGTTTCCGTTTAGCTTGTGTCCCCTGAGTGATGGGCTAGGCTGGCCCCCGAGTGTTTTTGCACTCGATGTTACTCAAACGGCGGGCAGTTCAAATTCATCCAGCAGCGCTACCAGCTACCAACCGAAGAAAGACGAGAGACCTGTTTCCACCAAAGCTCTCAGCCAATGAAACCCTAAGGACAGGGCGGCCCTGCTCTGTCCCAGGGAGTCTCCAGTGTGGGAATCAACTCAGTAGCAGTGGGTTCCAAGCTCCCTGCTAGCAAGTGGATTCGGCGACTCACAGCAACTCCGCAGGACAGGGTAGAAAGCTTCGTCTTTCTCCCTTTGAGCAGCTGGCAGGTTTGAGCTGCTGACCCTGTGGTTAGCAATGCGACTCCTGTCACCCACGGCATGGGGCATTCCATTCCAAGAATCCATCCTCAAGGTCTTCAGCGACTTCTTTTCTCCACAGGCACTGAGCCATCCCAGCCCGGAGGCCATGTCTCGGAGGAAGAGTAGGAAGAGATTCTTCGGTGCGCACCGTCATGAGCCTGACGTGGCAAGCAGTGGTTTATGGCCCAGCATTTCTAGGAAACATCAGCGGGTTTTCCCACAGCCCGAACTGGCTCAGTGCTCCCAGTGCCCGGGACCGCAGGCGTGGCAAGATAATGCAGATACTGGCCCCAGCGAGGATGTTTGTGGCTTGGGGGTTGTTTTTAAAGTTTGCTCTGCAAAACAGTCACCGGCTAGTTATTTCCACTCAAATCCTATTTGAATCTGAAAAATCTGCCTTCCCCACCGAGCTCGCGGTCTCACCGTTAGCCCATCTACCGAAGCAGGTCAGATGTTTGTTATGTAAGCTGCCTAAGTCGTGTCAGCAAATAACCCATATCTTCTGGGTCCGACGTGGATGAATGTGGCTCACAAACAGGCTGCACGTGTGTTTCGGGCTGTTCACGAGCTCCAGTTTCATCACCAAAGCAAACAATCCGAGCTGTGAGGGAAAACAGAGCCGCCTGCTTTGTGATGAGCAGCCCAGGCTTGCTCCATTAAAAAAAAAAAATTGCCCTGACAATTTTTAAAGCGTGTGTGTGTGTGTGTGTGTGTGTGTGTATGTATGTGTATGTGTGTACATATGTATGTACGTGTGTGTGTCATGGGTGGGAAGGCAGCTAAGACCATGAGGTACCTTTCAGCACAGGATAAAAGACATACACATAAATGTATAATAAGTAATAGAATATTATAATACATGGCCTGTTCTACATAACTAATACAAGTAAAACATACCATTTTAAAAATGAGAGTTTTACGTGCTTATAACTCACTCCACTGCCTTCAAGTCCCCTCCAACCCAAAGTGAGTTGGCAGGACCTAAGAGAACTGCCCCACACGGTCTCTAAAGTCTAGGCATTACAGAAGGCGCCCTGCTGGCGATGGCAGGGAATCCCCGGGCGGCATCTGCTTCGCAGGAGAAAGATGAGGCTGTCGGCTCCCATAAAAGCGTACAGCCTGGAAGGCCCCCTGTGCAGGGTCAGTCGCGATGGGTTGGAGTGGACTCGAAGGCAGTGGGTCTCATTGGGCAGCTTTACAGAACAGAGTGCGACATCTTTCTGCCCTGACCAGGCTGGTCGGTTTCAATGGTCGACCTGGCGCTTGGCTGCTGAGCTTAAACCAGTGTGCCACCAGGGCAGGGTGCACACTAGGATTCACTGTTGTTGTTGTGAGGTGCCACGGAGCCCGTGCCAATTCATAGCAACCTTGTGTATAACAGGACGAACCGCTGTCCCGTCTTGAGTCCTGTTCACACGAAGCCCATTGTTGCCGCCACGGTGTCAGTCCGCCTGGTGGAGAAGCTTCCTCTTTTTCGACACCCTTTGTTGTAGCTGCATCATCGGGTGTCAATTTGAGACTTACGAGTGAAAGGGTGGAGTTTACCTGTCAATCAGGTTGCAGCTTGATGACATCATTTGGAGGTACTGAGGAGATACATAGCTTGCAGAGGGCAGACACTCGCTCACTCCCTGGGAGACATTTCTGATAAGAAGCTACAGGAAGCTACCCTGATGTAGCCAGAGCCCTGAAAGCTGGAGGAGCCACATGGGGACCCCCGCCAGCGCTGAGATACCTCTAACGCCGCTGGATCCACAAGACTTCCCACGCACTGGCCTGTGATCTTCCTGTATTTGGCGTCATTGCGTGTGTTTCATGAGTCTGAAGAGGACTTTATAGATTGGTATTGGACATATGGGCTAATATTGGTCTTATGGACTTGATCTGGACAGGGCTGGGATGTTTTCTCCATATTCAATTGTTCTTGTATATAAACCTCTTTCTTATACACATATGAAAGTCTATGAAATTGTTTCTCTAGTCTACCTGGACGAACAGCACGATGTCCTTCTCCAGGGACTCACCCACCTCTCCTAACAGCATGTCTAAAACCTCACCCTCTTTGCTTTTAAGGAGCATTCTGGCTGCACTTCTTCCAAGGCAGATTTGTTGGTTGTTTTGGCAGTCCGTGTTCAATCTTCTTTACCAGCACTCTAATTCCAATGTATCAATTCTTCTTCGGTCTTCCTTATTCAGTATCCAACTTCCACATGCATAGGAGGCGATGGAAATGCTGTGGCTTGAAGGGTCAGCCGTGCCCTAAACCTCAAAGTAACATCCTTGCTTTTCAACATTCGGAAGAGCTCTTGTGCGGCAGACTTACCCAATGCAAGGCAGCATTTGATCTCTTGACCGCTGCTTCCATGAGTGCCGATTGTGAATCCAAGCAAGACGAAGTCCTTGACAACTTCCATCTTTTCTCCGGTTGTCGTGATGTCACCTCTTGGTCCATTTGTGAGGATTTGGGCTTTCTTTACACTGAGTCGTCAACCATACTGAAGGTATCCTTGACCTTCATCAGCAAGTGCTTCTAAGTTAGTAGTGGGTCATAACACCAGGGCTGCCAGTTTTGGGGAAGAGAGCACGGGTCTCTTGTATCACAATGGCTATGACCACAATAGGTCTGTGCCTGTGGGCAAGAGGCTAGGCTTAGCTATTTCAGTGTCCGCTTCTTTCATGAGTTGGTTTCAAAATAACCTTGTGAAGGAAGGCATCCTAGGGGTCACTGAGGATTTTGCGGTGGCAGCTTTGACTCTGTCCTTCAGGGTCACTGTTGAGTTGGAATTGGCTTCATGGTGGACAATCAACAGCCACGGGGAATGTTGGCTCTACCTGTGCTTGACGGCACTGGGTAAGCTTAGCAGACTGGCCCGAGGGCAGACAGAGAAAGGCCCTCAGGGAAGACATCCTGGCCTCAGTGGACACCAACCTTCATACCCACCATGGTGCTGGTCGTCTGTGCCTCCCTCCTGGTCACTTACTGATCCTTGAGCTAAGTTTCTCTCAACCAGTTCTTGTTGCTAGCTGCCCTGCTGCCGCCTGCCCTCCTCCTGCCAACATGCGAATCACCTCCTCATTCAAGGGTACTGGTTGAGGCCACGTGCCACCTGGCTTCACCTGGCCTGCCATCTCAGATGGATCACACACCTCACAGCCGTGCCCCTGCCTGCTGCTCTCCAGCAACCTTTAGGGACACCCACACCTGCACTTCCGACCCTTTTTCGTTCCCCACTCTTCGCCATAGCCGGGCGCTGCTCCATTGCAAAGCTGAACTGTCCATGCTCAGAGATGGGCCCTGGCGGGTTATTACCAACTCTCAGGCTCTGCTCTGACAGACACCGTCCCTCCCTCCAAGTCCCAACCCACCCCTGACCTGACGTGACCTAACCACTGTCGTTTAGCCCTTCTATTTTCTTCTGGGAGTCTGTGTGGCACTGCTTGGGGAAGCATTGGTCTCTTAACCTAAAGGTTGATGCTTCAAACCCAGCAGCAAGTCCATGGGAAAAAGAGGAGGCTGTCTGCTCCGGTCAAGATTTACAGCCTCAGAGACTTGAGAGTGAAGCTGTGGGTTGGAATGAACTCGATGGCAATGGACGTGATGGGTTTTAGTCTCGTGTGGCTTACTGGTGACTCCCTACTCTTGGTCCCAAGTGGGGCCTCCACCCACCCAATCACTCAGTCACCAGAGGTTTCTACTTCTCACCAGATAGCCCTTGTACACGGCCAGCTTGATCGAGTCCCACCCTACACCAATCGAGTCAGCTCTTTTCTTTGAAAAAGCCCCTCTAAATCACATTACTGACACCATTGGGTTCACAAAAGGGGTGACGAGCTTTTAAAACTATTTCTTCTGGGCTCGGAGACTTCCGGGACATTCTGGGTCAGCTTCTAATCCCATGTGGTGGTCTCCTAAAGGCCCCCTCCCTGCGCTCTCCCTCTGAGTGCACCCCCCTGCCCTCTTCATTTGCACGGACAGTCACCCCATCTGTGCTTCTCTGGAAGGGGGAGCTCCGCTGACTAACGGCCCTGTTTCCCGAAGAGTGGCTCTCCTCCTCGCTCCCTCCACATGTGAGACATCTTTGCAGATTACAACACAGGATTGGCAGGGTGTGGAGGGAAAACAACAAAAACAGCCCTCTTAAAAAAAATACTCTAGGAAGATGAAATAATACGTTTTGGGTTTTTTTCAAGGGCAATTTGGAAATACATATCAAAACTGAAAATGCACACGCCCTGTGACCTAGCAATCCGCTCTCACCTCTAAGAAGCTGTCTAAGAAAACACAACAGCCGATGTAGAGGGGTGGGCACAGAGAGGTTTACTGCCGGGGTGGTAAACATCTTGAGGTTTAAATGCCCCCATCTGAGGTGGGTCGTTGTGATGGAGCTCAATGGTGTTTTTTTTTCAATAAATCATTTTATTGGGGGCTCTTACAGCTCTTATAACAACCCATATATCCATTGTATCAAGCACATTTGTGCATGCGTTGCTTTCATCATTTTCAAAACATTTTCTTTCTACTTGAGCCAATGATATTAGCTCTGCTTTTTTTAATTAAACTATTGCATTGGGGCTCTTATAGCTCTTATAACAATCCATACATCATTTGTATCAAGCATATTTGCACATATGTTGCCATCATTATTTTCTAAACATTCACTTTCTATTTGAGCCCTTGGTCTCAGCTCCTCTTTTTTTCCCCTCACTCCCCCCTTGTGACCCCTTGATAAATTATAATTTCTCATGATTTTCAAATCTTACACTGACCATTGTCTCCCTTCTCCCACGGTTTCTGCTATTCATCCCCCTGGGTGGTGGTGGTGGAGGTGGCGGCAGTGGTGATGTGTCGATCATTGTGATTGGTTCCCCCTTCCTTCCGGCCTTCCCCCTACCCTCCTGGTATCCCTACTCCCATTCCTGTTCCTGGATTCCGTGTATTGTGAGCCCTTATCTGTACCTGTGTACATGCTCCGATCTAGCCCGCAGTGCAGGGCAGGACTGGGGTCATGATAGTTGGGGGTGAGGAAGCCTCAAGGAACCAGAGGAATAGTGTGTGTTTCATCAGTGCTAGACTGCACCCTGGTCGACACATCCCTTCCTTGTGACCCTTCTGTAAGGGGATGTCCCATTGTCTACAGATGGGCTTTGGGTCTCTGCTCCAACCTCCCTCGTTCTCAACAACATGGTTTTGTTTGTTTGTTTGGGGTCTTCGGATGCCTGTTACCCAGTCCCATGGACACCTCGTGATTGTGCAGGCTGGTGTGCTTCTTCCATGTGGACTTTGTTGTTTCTCAGCTAGATGGCCACTTGTTTACCTTCAAGCTTTTAAGACCCCAGCTGCTATATCTTTTGATAGCCAGGCACCACCAGCTTTCTTCACCACATTTGCTTGTGCACCCATTTTGTCTTCAGTGATTGTGTTGGGAAAATGAGATCACAGAATACCAGATTGCTAGAACAAAGTGTTCTTGCATTGAGACAGGGCTTAAGCAGAGACCCAAAGTTTGTCCACTACCTCAGGGTATTGCCCTACAAATATATGTATCTAAGCCAATACCTCTATTTTTATGAATTAATGTATTTAATTTTGTTTACATTTATACCTCTATCCACATAGTTTTGCTTCCTAGATCTTTCCTCTGTTTCCTTTTACCTTCCTCCTGCCCCACCATCATGCTTGCTTTCTGCCTCTTAGTAATTCCTCTCAGCTAGATTGCTATTGTTCCAACCCCCTGCCCCCTACCCAGGATCTCTACATCCTCCTCATTGTTGATTTTAATTCCCTAGTTGTTCCCCGTCTATGGTGATGTTTCCTCACCGCTCCCTTGCCCCACCTCCTTCTTCCCCGCAAGTCCCTGTGGAACGGTTGGTCCCACTGCTTTCTCCTCCAGCTTGCTTCCCAGGCCTATCTTATATAGGTAGGCAAAACCAACCATAATGGAGACAAAGCAAAAAGAAAACAAAAGATTGAATAAAGAGAAAAAGAAAATAAAAAGATAATAATAACCAGCAACAACAAAAAAAACCAAAAGCGTACGTAATTCCAGATCTGTCCGCTAACCTTTATGACTATCTCCCCACTGGTCCTGGGGGAATTTGGAAGCTGCCCCTCCTAGCCTGAAGCCTATTTGGGGGGCTCTTTAGAGATTTTGTGGCTTGGCTTTGCTCCTGTTGCTGATCTGTTACATTCCCTTCCTGGTTTGCCCTGCTGTGGGGGCTTCAAACCAGACTAACTCCCCGAGTGTGTCCCCAGCATTGTGCCCTGTCACGGTGTGCTCCAGCGAGGGGACAACATGTCTCGGGCTGTTGTCGGCCCTACGGTGCCCCCTGTGCCTTAGCAGATTCATGCAGGGAGTCGTCCTCCAGGCTTGGTGTGCCCATACGGGGTCTAGACTGTCTTTCTCCTTCTTGGTTTGCTTCCATGTGGGCATGCCGTGCCGCCCCTCCCCGCAGCCTGTAGGCTTAGTGTTGTGCTCTGTAGCGCATGCTTCTAGGGAGCGGGTCAGTTTTGGGTCTGATTGGGGCCAGCCCTGTAGCTCACTCTGTTCATGCATTGCTCCATGTGGTTCCGTTGTCCTCAAGGTTTGGGGCACCATGGGTGTGGGGGGGAGGTCTGCATGCACACTCCCAGTCATTTCATGGGAAGAGCTGGAGGAAATTATGCTGAGCGAAGTTAGCCCATCACAAAAGGACAAGTACAACACGGTACCGGCAGTCGGGGTCGGGGGGTGGGAACAGATCAAACCCAAGGAGGTACATGTTAATCCAGCACAAAGAAGGGGGGAAGGGGGAGGGAGAAAAGGGGGGAGCGAAAGGGAGAAGATGGTGCTGGGAGAGCAGGGCACTAGCCCACCCAGGGGGAGAGTGCTGGTTATGTCTCTATGGAATTCAGTGATTTATGGCGAGGGACGGTGGGAGTTTTTGCTGTGGTTGCAAACGCAAGGGGAAGGCTCCGTGAGCACTATGTGGGGGGATTCTCATCACCCATGGCCAGGTGGGGGGGTGGTCGGGCTGGAGACCACCCGGGTTACAAACACACAGAAGGGTGCGCACCAGCGAAAACAAAGAGCAGCACATTCTTCCACTCAAACCTGTGCAGGGGGACTGGGCAGGGGTGGGAGGGCACTGCATCCCTCCCTTAGAGCGGCACTAAGCATTTCCAACGCCCCGTGGCCAGCTATTGAGTTTGCGAGGCCGTCGATCTCTAGGGGAGCAGACAAACTCATCTGTCTCCCTGAAAACCCATCACGCTCGCTGCTGTCCAGGGGTTCGGACTCCCTAACAACCCCGTGTCGGGACAAGGCAGCCTCATCTCTCTCCGTCAGAGCAACGGGTGGTTTGAACCTGCGACTTTGTGACTAGCCATCCACCACTTATACCGGTGGGGGTGGGGAGGGACAAGGGGTCCTTGGCACAGGCCTGTAGTTGTTTGCTTCGTGTTTGGCCAATAGATGCAAGCAGGAATCGTAGCTGTTAATGATCTCAAGAGAAAAGCAGAAACTAAAGCCCCTCTGGGCGCTTGGCCCTGGAGTCTGTTCTCCACACAGAGCAGGCCAGGCCCCGTTTCTATTGGAATCAGAGGCGGACACTCCAGGTCACCAAGAGACGTACCGTGCAAAGGCTCCCGCCCTCTCCCCTCCCTTCTTCCCTCAAACGTTTCTGCCCACACGTGAGGCCCGTGTGCCTCATCGATGGGCGTTGGTCTTCTGCCTTTTTCTCCAGAGGGTGATGCTGGCCCAGGAGCCCCCTTGGCGGTCGGGTGGCAGAGCGGGCCAGAGGACCTTCCTTGCGGTGGGCTGATGGCTTCCTGGTCTTTACATGTCCCCCTGGTTGAGCAAGAATGCTTGACTTCCTTGGGGTCCGGCCAACACTGCTTTGTCTGGTGTGAATTGGGGTGAGCGGGCGGGTTGCTTGGGGCTATTTCTTAGCAAAGCAGGAGGCTGACATGCATGTTGGGGACACAAGCGTACATCGTAGAGACCTGACAAACACCAGGCCCGCTGTCTTCGTTGCACTTCACTGCACCAGGGGCAACCTCTCTTTGGTGAAAGATGGACGTCCGGTGTGATGTGATTTCCTTGTGGACATGGTTCCCGACCACAGTTCATGATGCAGCTCCCAATACAGAGAGGGGCATTAGTCACGTCACGGCTCCCAGCGAGGGTCTAAACTCTGCACTTGTCTTCCAGAACACTCTTGCACCCTGTCTCTTCTTCCCCGCGGGTGCTCAGGAGGAACCCTGGCCGAAGATGAACTCGGCCTCCCAGCAGGCCTTGCTTTCTTCCTTCGCTAGGACCTCGCCAGCACTCCTTATCCTTTCAGACCGATGCCTTCTTCAGTCCCTGCGTCCTCATTCTCCTCCTCATTCGTTGGTCTTGCTTCAGCTCCACGTTCAAACAACAGAAACCCAAGCCCACGTCTTCCTTTGTCCTAGCGTTTTCTACTTTCAACCGGCCCAATTCCTTCGTCCTCCTCACTGCTACCCTCCTGGGAGGAGCTCCTGATGACGGCTTGACTGAGCTTGCTGTTCCCTCCGCAGGCTAACGGGTCCCTTGTCCCTCCGCTGACACAGCTCTCAAAGGCCATCCAATGACCTCTAGTGGCCGCATCGAGGCCTCCTCTAGGAGTAGTGCAGCTTCTCACTCTGGACTTGGGGTGCTCGCCCTCTCCCTGACAGGGTCGTCTGCTCCTTCCCTTCTGTTCCTTCTCGCTCTTCCCGATCACCTCCTCTTCTGCCCAACCCAGAAAATTGGTCTCCCTTAGAAATCTCTCCTCAGATGCCATCCCTTTCCACGGTCCCCTCCTCGTCTGCCCAACTTCATCCGTCCTCAAGGTGCCATCCGCCCGAGACGGCGGACATCACACACGCACTTCCAAATCCTGCCTCCCACTTGCAAGCCTAACATGCCGTTCCAGAAGCTGATGAAGCGTTCTTTTCCAATGAGGTGTCCCCACATCTCCTGAGATAGCCAAAGAGAATTCCTCCCCTGCCACCTTGTCCCTGCCTATCTCTGCTCCACCAGTGAGAAGCTTCTTTTTGCCCCTGGGGGGTTCGCAGGATGTGCTGAGATTACATCTCCTGAAATGGCTTTCAACACCCCCACCTCCTGCTTCCTTCCTCATTGTAACAGCTATCCGCACCTGGCCCCAGGAAAACAAATGACAAAGGCCACCCACAGCCATCAAAACACAAATTCCCACACAGCTAAAACACGGACAGAGCTTCCCTCTGGGGAGCCAGGACCATCACCAGGGAGAGGTTGCCGGCATAAAAGATGGCGGTTCTCTATTTTCTCCCATGAAATGAGGGTTCGAGGTTAGACAAGTCAGTTCCCTTCCAGAAAGCCAAAAGGATGGTTCTTCTCCATCTCACCTTGGGCACCGGGCGACGGCATCGATCTGGAATGGCATGGCATGGATGAAAGGGTTTCCTGGACCAAAGCTTGTTTCACAGAATATTGCCAGGAAACGTTGCACAGAGAAACACGAGGAAACAAACCCCCCCAGAGATGCTGCCGGGTAGTGAGACTCGGAGATTGTTTGCTTCGCATTTTTCTTACGAATGTGTAAATAAAAAGTGTTGGCGATTTTCAGATCTGCTGATGGTCACGTCCCTTTCAAAAAGGATATGCTGGTTTTAACACCTGCTAATTTTGCATTTCTTCTTGTGAAATGGAGTAAATAAATAGACCGTGGTTTAAAAAAAATATGTGTGTATATATATATTTAGAAAGGTTGCACCCTTCTACAAATTCTCTTTTCAGCAAGAAAATACTAGCTCATTCTACCAATCTCCTAGAAGAATAAAGAAGTATATAAAAAGTGGATTAAAAAGAAATGTTAATGAGCACAAGGAAGAGGAAAATGTGCTAGAATTCATTGTGGTGATGATTGTACAACTCTTCGCGATATGAGTGAATTTTTGAATTGTGTGACATGTGGATGGAGTTAATAGAACTGCTTAAAGGGAAAAAAAGAAATGTTCTGTTTGGCTTTATATATCTATAAAAAACTATCAGTGGATATTGCCAAAAAAGCTAAATAATGTTTCACAACACAATTATATTGTGTGGTTTTTCTGGAAAAGCCTCTGAGGCTTACCAGTACTGTAGTCAAAATAGGAATTATTCCTTCAACATAACCTCCAAGGTCAAAGAAGATTTTGGGTTCTCACAGACAGTGCTGATGGAGGGACGTTTAAAAGGCCAACTACAGAACCCCACGTGCCATTTGCTGACCCTGGCCTTGTGCCAGAGCAATGCTTTACTGAGACCCCTAATGCGGCATTCACCCGTCACTTCTAAACCACATGTATGTGCCATCTAAGTGACAAAAAGCTAAAAAATAAAAACAGGAAACCTGGAGGGAGGGGGGAGGAATCTTGAGGAGCATGAGAAGCTATAGGCAGAGATGCTTGGGGCGAGGCTTTGCAGAGCCAGGGGAACAAGCTGTGGACCCCATGGGTGAGTTACCAGGGAACATACTAAGTCTGGATCCTTGTTGCATCTTCTCATCAGAGTTGAATCTGTCTCTATCCAAAAGAGTGTTCCTGTCCCATCATAATTAAAA
>NW_022111320.1:47659775-47661357 GCF_000313985.2 Echinops telfairi
TGAGGTGGAGGACTTTGTGGACTAGTGTTGGGTTAATGGGTTAATGTTGGACTTGTGGGCTTGGGCAGCATTGGGTTGGGATGTTTTTGTGATGCACATTTTCTTTACATAAAACTCTCTCTTATACATGAGTTGCTGTGGATTTGTTTCTCCAAAGTACCCAGACTAATACAGGTGGAGTCTAGCCTGTCAGTCTGGTCACAGCCAATGAGGCCTCTCTGTGGGCATGGCTTTCCCTGGAGGATTCTGGGAACTCCTGTCTTCCTCTCTGGAGGTGGGACACACTCCCTCTCTGCCTTCCCTTTCCTGCTGTTGAGACACTCAAAGAGCTGGAGGAGCCACACGGAGACCTGCATCAGCATTGAGATGCTTCTACTGCCACTGGATCCATGAGTCTTTCCACCAACCAGCCTGTGATCATGCTGGATTCAGCATCATTGCACGTGCTGCATGAGTCTAAACAGGAATTTATGGACTAGTATTGGACCTATGGGCTAATAATATCAGATGTATGGACTTGATCTGGACTGGGCTGGGATGTTTCTCAATATAAAAATGCTCTTTGATATAAAGCTCTTTCTTATACACAAAAGAGTGTCTATGAATTGGTTTTTCTAGTCCACCTGGACTAACACATGGTCTAAAGCTGCGAGCTGATGACTGTAGAAATCTGTGTTTGTTCTTGGAAAGTTGTCAACCCCAGGGGTTTTCAGAAGAGGTCGATTTATTTATTAACCTGGTGATTAATCCACCGATAAGGGAACTGGATGACTTCTTGGAAAGTCTAAGAAATAGGGACATACGTGGAGCAGGTGTCACTGCTAATCAGGTTATTGTACAGGTGAACAGGAAAGTGGCTCTCACAGCTTCACGGAGAAACAGAAGGCAGACTCTCTATCCCCTCTGCAGTGCTGGTTGGAGGTAGAAAATGAGGGGCAGAAATAGGAACTAATCCCTTCCTGCTGTTCGTCTTGTTTTGTCATTTGTTACTCAGAGCTGAGTTTTCATCTGACAATTAACCTAAAATTCTGGTCTCCATTTTCCACACCGTTCAGACAGGTGCCTGATCGTCTCCAGCCCTCAATGTACCTGGATTGTTGTCTTTCACCAACCTAAAGACCAACAAGCCGGTTTACTGATTCTCAAAGGGCAAAGAGGATTAAGCGAATGACTAAGCCTCTTTCTCAGAGAACATGACATCGAATACTAATTAAATCACACGCAGAATTAAAATAAAATCCACTCCATTTTTGAGAAATAAGCTGGGAACTTTGCTATGGAAATCTACACTAATTATATTTTAGTCATAGAACATGGCTCTACTATTCTGCACACGATTGCAGTATAATGAATAGACACTGGCTATTGGAGAGAAAATAATGATTAATGTAGATTTGGATGTTTTGACCGTCAAGAATAATTTATTGTAAGAAATTATGCCAGGAGAATGAAAGAAGACTGTGTGTGTGTGTGTGTGTGTGTGTGTGTGTGTGCACATGCCTCCTACGTGTGTTTACATGTATGTGTTCATGGGTGTCAGTGCATGCTTGGAGGTCTGTGGATACAAGTAATGTATGTGTGA
>NW_022111320.1:47662289-47664045 GCF_000313985.2 Echinops telfairi
CCCCTCCACACACACACTGTGGCTCTGAATGAGAAAGACATTCTGCAAGTCTACAGTTTAGAAAACCCCATGAGTCAATTCTACTCTCGGGGTCTCTGTGGCATTACCCAACTACTACAGCCTAAGATGTTTCTTTTGTTTTATTTAAATAGGTGATTAAAAAACAGTTCAGCAAAAGGAATAGTGGGCAAGGGTCTCTTCAGAAGGCAAATCGTTTCTTTTTTTGGCAAATATTTTCTTTTCGGACTTTTGCAAAGTCATTGGGCCAGGCTCGCAATTTCCCGTAAAAGGCCACTCGCGGGTTCCCGTAAAAGACCACTTGTGGGTTCCCGTAAAAGACTTTTCGAGGGCCTACCAGGACGGCGATTTTAAAGCAGACTGCAAAGACATGGTGGAGCTCCAGGTGGGGTTGGGAGTCTGGGCCAGGCCGGCTTCTCAGGGGTCTCCAAAGAGAACACTCAGCTCAAGGGGCTGACGGAATGACTAAGGAGTTGCCGAGTGAGCGGCAGTGAGCAGGGCCAGTTTTGTGTCTTACACGGCTTAGTTATTACACATCACTTGTTTGGCCCTGCTTGTAGAATCGACTGTCAGTTTGAGCATGTGTATGCATATGTACGTGTCAGGGTGTGTGGGGGCAGGAATGTCTAGGTGTGGATGAGTGGGAATGTGCACACATGTGTATAGGTGAGCATAGAAGGGTCCAGGTAAGCATGAAGTGTATATCTTTTTTTTAACTTTCAGTTGGGGGGGGGGCGGGGTCAGGATCTTGTCAAGGAAGCCAGAGAGGACCAGTGAGCTGTGTTCCCTCCAAACCTGCTCCTCTCGGGATGGATTCTGGCTGTGGGTTTTAGGCTTATTGTTAAAGAAGCAGAAAGAGGAAAAAAACCAAAAACCCAAAAACCAAACCCTTCAGAAATCAAAAGTAGGGCAAAAGTTCACGGGGGAGGGGAATTTATTTTTAAGGCTAAAGAGAAGCTGAACTGCAAGCAAAATCGAGAACCGCGAATAAAATGCGACAGCTCAGGCAGCCCGGAAGCCGCTGGGTTTGCCGGGTGCTGGCTTTTTCCGAAGCTGCAGCTGGCAGAATAGCCTGGCCTGATTCCTGGAAGGCTTGTCTAGCTGGCTGCTGTTTACAGATAAAAAAATATTTACTACAGTTCTAATGTGTGGGTGTGCGTTAACAAAAAGTCCCCCAAATAGGTTGATGCTGCTTAACGAGTGAATTGTATTTGCAAAGGTGCACGCGTGTATCAGCAGCAACACAGAAGCCACCACAGTCCGACAAACTGACACTGGACACGGGTATTTCAAATACAAGCAGGGGCGCCCAAAGTGGACGGGCTTCATTCAGCAGAGCTTCCGGACTAAGAACCGGCCATGAAGACGGAGTAGGCTGTCCGTTCCAGGGGAATCAGACACGGAAAACCTGGTGGAGAACATCACAGCGTGGCCAGATCCTGCAAAGCTCACGGGGAGAAGCAGAGCCTTGCCTGACACAGACTAAAATAGACTGAGAAGAGCTGTCTTCTCAAAGCAGGAGCAGCCATGATGGTCTGGGGGCAGGCAAGCCCGTGGGACCATCGCTTGCTGAGGAGCCATGACTCAACATGAGCAGCAATCGCTACACACATCCATCAATAACTGGAACTTGGAATGGCCAAAGAATGAAGCCAGCACTGGAGATCCCCTTGCAGAGGGGTCTCGGGGAGGATATGAGCCAGTCAGGGTGCGATGTAACAATGATGAGAAATACAAC
>NW_022111320.1:47664734-47665644 GCF_000313985.2 Echinops telfairi
GGCTCGGGAAAGCAGAAGGCTCACGGCCCTCGACAACATGGCCCGACCTAATGGCTGCGACGATGGGGTCAAAGGTGAGCGTCCTAGTGAGGACGGTGCCGAACCAGCCAGTGTTTCCTTCTGTTGTGCACCGGGTCGTGTGAGTCAGAACTGGTCCGACACTTGTAACACCAACACCCACACCACCAACGACCACGTGTGGGCGTGTGCTCAGTCGTGTTTATTTACCAATCCAAGGGGCAAAACCCCAGGTGACTAAGACTGTAAGGTAGCACAATGGGCATTTGTACGGCAAATTAAAGCATAAGGCTGAGCTTGGCTGCTCTCTTAATCTCACGATAGTCCATTAAGACTCATAGTGAACCCAGGAGTGTCAGAGTAGAAGGACAGGTGGTTTCAATGGCCTTTGGGGGGGTAAGTGGATCACCAGGCCTTTCCTCTGAGGCACTTCTAGACACAATCAAGTGTTTAACCATTTGGATAGCCCCCAAGCTTATGAGCAATTTGTGTCAACCCTCCAGGGACACCACCCTTCCGGGGCTTCATGAGTTATGTCTCTCAGCGTCACTAACTGGGAGAATTTATTCACCCTTTACTTGAACATATGGAGTTTATGTGTAGAAGCTGAAGACTGTGAGGGAACTTTTAAAAATATCATTTATTACAAACCCGTTCCGGGGCAAATTGAGGTCCAGAGACGTCGAAGTATGAAGCCACTGTAAACGTATTATTGTCCACTTGGTGGTTAGCATCACGGTCATTTCCATGACCAGTTTTTTCAGAAAAAAAATGCGATCATTATGATCATCTGTGATGATCATGATGATTTTTTTCTGAAAGAATGAAAATTACAGGTGGCCAATGTGATGACTCATGCTATGTGTCCGCTTGGCTCGGCCACGGTTCTCAG
>NW_022111320.1:47670669-47691303 GCF_000313985.2 Echinops telfairi
GTTTCAGTCAACTAGATGGCAGTGGTCATTAGGAACTGCACTATGGTGGGTCAGGCGTCCATCACTCTGACAAAATAGTTGTGGAGCAGTAAACCATAAGGAAATCAAGGTACTGGCATACATGAACTGGATGGCTTCAGACCCAAACCAAATGCTGCATTTTGAATTAATGGAAGATTTTTCTTTCCGGTTTTGTAAAGACGTCAGCCGGGCTTTGTGGTCAACACTTTACTGCTCAAACCCCCCCGCCCCCCTCTGTCCCCAAAAGACAAAGGTCAAGCTTCCTAACCTGGATGAAGTATGGTTGGGTGCCCGTTAAGGATGTCTGTACACGAGGCAGGGAATGGGACTGCTGATTCTAAGCCAGGCTGGAGTCTCTCACTAACCTGGCGGCTGTGTCAAGCTGTGACCCAGGAGAACGCGAGTTTGTTGGGATACAGAGACGGACGGCAACCATAACAGAAAATTCCCCCCTGACAAAAACCTGTTGTTAAACAACGCTCACGAGGCAGCCGCGTCAGGATGCACAAAGGCGCTGACTGAGGATGTGTGCGGTCCGACAGTCTTCATGAACGGTGCCAGGCTCCCACTGGAGCACACGGCCACTGCTCCTGACACGGTTCCCCCGCCACACGGCGCACTGTGCGTCTCCCCATCTCCAAGGGATTCTCTTCTTTCCATAAAAATCTTCCCTTTAGATAAGAGTTGTATGAGTCCCCAATACAATGATTTTTTTTTTAAAGCACACCCAATGAGCTGATACCAAGGGCTCAAGTAGAAAGCGAATGTTTTGAAAATGATGATGGCAACCAATGTACAAATGTGCTTGACACAATGGATGGATGGATGGATTGTGATAAGAGCTGGATGAGCCCCCAATAAAATGATTTTTTTAAAAAATCTTCTCTTTAAATTCTGGCAGAGCATCAGTCTAATATTCATACTAAGATGCAGCCAATTATAGCATCACAACAGGTAGGGCAGCCAGCGATGACAACCCCTCCTAGTGTTGGGCACCCCAGTGTCACAGCATCACCTGTGACACAGTCTAGCTAAACGGGGGGTGGGGAGGAGGTGGGTCTAGTCGGGTAGATTAGTTCCAGGAAACACAAGGTGGAAACAAATAAGCCAAATGACCCCACAGGCAAAGCTGACCCAGCATTCCAGTTCGCTCCATCTCCGTCAACAGCGATAGATTTCTCTCCGTCTCCGTCACCACTTTGCTGTCCTTTTGGCAGCACGGTCATTGAACACAGACAGACTCACTGCCGTTGAGTCCGTGTGAAGCCAGCGTGACCCTGTCCCACAGAGTACAACTGTCCCCTCGAGTTTCCAAGACAGACAGACTGTCATATCTTCCTCCCGCAGACGACTAGGGTGCTCAAAGCATCCACCTTTCATTAGCAATCAGGCATCGAACCCCTGTGCCACCAGGTTCCTAAAGGAAATACATAGTACGTAGGTCCACTGGCGCCCTGGCAGCAGAGTGGGTGATGCAGTGGGACTGCTAACTGAAAAGTCCGCGGTTCAGCACCGCCAGGTCCTATTTGAGAGGAAGAGGAGGCTCTCTCGTCTTGTACGGAGCGACAGTGTCACAGACCAACGGGGGCAGTTCTACCCTAGCCTACAGGGTCACCAGGAATGGGTGTGGACTCGATGACAGTGCGTGTTTAAAAATGTCGTTTCATGAAGAAGCCAACCCAACCCACTGCCATCTAGTGGGTTCGGACTTGGCAGACCTGTGTAGGCTTCCTGCGGCTGGGAATGCACAGGAGCGGACAGCCTCATTGGGCTCCTGAGGAACGGCTGGTGAGTTTGAACCACCGGCGTTGCGGACAGCAGTCTGACAGCTCTACCAGGCCTCCTGTGCCACCAGGGTTGCGGACAGCAGTCTGACAGCTCTACCAGGCCTCCTGTGCCACCAGGGATCCTTGTAGGTATGATCAAATAAGAAGCAGTAGACCTACAAATAATAATAACAGAGTGACAAGAACATCACCTAGAATATTAGCGCTTCCATATGGCTTGCAGTACGGTGAGTGGCTTTTCTCCACTCTATACCTTTCGATTTTCCAAGTTTCAACAATCGATTTGTATTTTGTTGTTGCTGTTGTTGGATTCAAAAGGACCCTCAACTTCATACCTGCATCTAAGATCCGAGTAGACATGATTTAGGCCCCTGAGCCTGGCTGAGAGAGGGAGAAAGCTATGACAGTTAGCACGGGGCTCTTGGCATTTTGATTTCTAGAGAAAAAAGAGGGTGGGGGAGGGGATCGCACTTGGGGCGTCAGCCAAAGAGCAGAGCTGACCCAGGGTGGGTGTAGAGTGTTGTCTGTGAAGGCGGCCTCGCTCACCACATTTGGCAGCTGTGGTAAATGTCCTGACATGATAAGAAACGGCTGGTTTTACTCAGCTCCGGAGCTGAGAGGTGAAGAGGTGAAGCCCTTTTGCCCTTCTCAGAATGACTCTCCCGCTCCCGGCGCCTCCTCCCTGCCGGGGACCAGAGGACCAGAAGGGGGATGTGGCCAGAGCTGAAATGAGCACACACAGACCCTCACGCTGCAGGTCTGTGCACCTATGACCGCCCCCTGCGTCCACCGGGACAGCCTCTCCATCCCCCCAGAAGGCCACGACTCACTCTGGTTCCGCGGAGAGAAACACATCCTTCTCGGTGGACGGCTCTCTGCAGTCGGGGGAGGAAAAAGTAGCCCCACTAACTGTCAGATGTTGCAAACAGCCAAAGAGGCCTGCCCCCTTTCCATTTTAACCATCTTAAAAAACCCTTACTCTCTCTTGGTTCTGGAGGTAGGGGAGCTGTTACCCTCAAGCTGTCTCTGACTCAGCCCCGCGTGTCAGCGGAGAGCTGTGCCCCGGAGAATTTCCAGTGGCTGATTTTTAAAAACGAGCTGGACAGTCCTTTCTTGGGAGCAGCGGCCTCCCGACAGTTGCTTTCACCCAGTACAGTAACTCAGGGTGTCGCCGTCCGCCCCCCAACCCCAGCCTCCTCGCCCAACACAAGTCTCCCTGTGCCAAACCACACAGAAGCCGGCGTCATGTGTTTTACCACTTTGATCCGTGGACTAATGTGTGATAAAACAGTTCTACATTAATCAGATGCAATATTTCTTAGACTCTATGAACCTTCCCAAACCTACTGCGGGCGGGCGGATGCCGAGGCTCAGGGATCCTACAGGCTGGAATAGAACGGCCCCAAAGAGCTTCCGAGGCTGGGAATCCCTCATGGAAGCCAACTGTGGCATGCTTCTCCTGCAGAGCAGCTGGTGAGTTTGAACTACCTACCATTTGAGGAGGTGCTTTTACCGCCGCTCCACCAGGGTTCCTTGATGATAGGAATACGGACCACAGCATAGTTTCATCAAACCTTTCTACATCCACAAGATGTTCCGTGACAACGTCCTCAGTAACGAGGGGAAGCCTTTAACGGTCCGCCCTCTCCCTTCCTTCTCTTTATTACTTTCTTCTCCAGAAGGTCATGGGCATGAGGGGGCTTCCAAACACTTGTGGGGGAAATGGAGGGAAAAGATCATCCGAGCTTTGCACACACGTTTGAAGCCCCCACTCTGGTATAGATTCACAAATATTAATCCCCACAACGTTGCCGTTCAAACAGCAGAACAGCAGATAAAATCAGCAACTGTGAAAACACTAACAGCAATAAAAACCCACAATGGGTGCTGCGAGCACACGCGGGACAAAACCCACGCGATTCCAAGCTTCACTGTAATTGAGTACCAATGACCGCTCTGACCTGAGCTCATTCGAAGATGCAAAAAGGAAATCGGCCGAGAGCTTCTTCGCCTCTCAGGTGTATGGACATAGGTGTGGGAGGCTTAAGAAAGCTTTTCTGTTGTTATAACGAAGGACAGGGATGGTTTCACTAAATGGTAATAACATTCCTGCTGAAACACTGCACAAAGATTGTAGAGAGTGGTTTTAGTGTCACCCCCTTTGTAGGGCCACCTGCTGCTCTCTGTACCCCCTGCACCCCATTAGGGAGGCCACGGCTTCTGAGGTTACACTGGGTGAGCCTGAGCTTCCAACCTTTCTGTTAGCACCCAACTATGTTCACTGTTTACACCACCCAAGGTCTGGGAGTTGGACACACACACACAGTCATAACACCTCAGCGAAGCGATAAAGCATAGAGAGATATCTTTTGTTTTATTAGGTGCTGTTGGGTTGGTTTTGGACTCAGCCCACGTGACAGCGTGAAATGGCTTCGCGGAGTCTACTTGGCTGTGATCGTGATGGGAGCGGATCTCCAGGTCTGGCTGAGGGGCTGTGGAGCTTCTGGCTGGCTGGAACCACTAACCGTGTGGTTAGTAGCCCAGGGCTCAAAACCGCACCACCGGGGCTCACTTATACATTTGATATCAAAATTTTGCAAATAACAAAAATGAAGAAGAATCATGAAAAGCATCCCGAGGCCCTTGTAAAAGTAACTGCAAACACTCCGGGCGTCTTCCTGCAGAGAACCTGGGGGCCCATCAGACTGAAAGCTCTCCGTGGGCCAGGCCATGTCTGCTTGGGGCTCCAGCTGTTTCCAGAACTAGGCTGGGAGAGTACGGGCACAATGACTGTCTTTGAATAAACAACTAGCTTTGTTGTGGTAAAGGAACTAGATGGATGGTGCCCGGCGACCAAAAACAAATAGCATCTGGGGTCTTAAAGACGTGTTTTCAAACAAGCAGCCTTCTAAGGTGAGGCATCAACTAAGCCCCCATGAAAGAAGCACACCAGCCTGAGTGATCTGAGGATTGTAAATAATGTAATCCAAATCTGACGGAGGGAATAGCATCAGAGCTTAAGTTGTGAACAGCGGGTTCACAGGCGGCTATGGATGACAGGGGAAGTCCATTGGCAGGGTCCACGCACGGAGGCAAGCTCCATTGAATCCCCTCCGATCATGGTTGAGGGATGTGTATGGCCCTGCTATCAGACAGAGAGCATTGTAACGTTGATTGTGGCAGACCCAGTTAGGTCAAAATGTGCTACCTTGTCATTTGAGCTCCCCTTTGACCCATTTTAAAGCTGTTTCGGTTTTGCTTTGTTTTGTTTTTTTAAGTGAAGGGGAAATACACATGGATTAAGCAGCAGCCCTTGAGGGAATCACCGGGGAGGCGCTTGCATTGCCAGCTATGTGGGATCTGTCAGCAATTTAAAATGACTTGACATCGGCCCTGTGCTCCTTAGGTACCCCTCTGGTTAACGGGAGTGAATTCATTCCAGGGGCCTTTCTTCAGCTTTGTGCTGAATTCCGGGGTTAAGTAAGTGAAACTTGGTTGAAACCACTAGCTTCGTCGAGATGTGGTAGTAACCATAAACATTTTAAGAAGTTTTGTAAATGTTAGAAAACCTTATGACTCTCACCAGAGCTGTTGGATTTAACAATATTGGAATGGATTTAAAAACAAGTTCAGGTTCCGGACTCTTAGCATTTGGCAGAAATGTTTAGTGAGAACACACACACACACACACACACACACACACCCCTGTTCAATTATTTTAACAGAAAGAAAGGTTCGTCAGTGAATACACATTCATGCAGATAATCTCCAAATACGAGTCTATCTTTATTCACATTATACTTTCATCTTACAACTAAGGAAGCCCAGACTTAAAGAGACTGACTCAATCCCAGCTAATTAGTGAGGATAAAGATAAACCCAGGTCTGATTCTAAGTTAAGTGTATTATTTAGATAGTATAAGGTAGTAATGAGCCCCGGTGGCATTGTTGGTTACCTCAAGGTTATTAGTTCGAGCCCACCAGCCGCTCCCAGGGAGAAAGAGGAGGCTATCTGCTCGCATAAATACAGTCTCAGTGTGCTACGGAGCAGTTCTCTGTTCTGCAGGGCTGCTTTGAGACAGAGTAGACTCCAAGACAATGCGTTCGCTTTGGGCTTTAAGGTAACAATTATAATAACAGCCAACACTTCCCCCACACTACAGTTCTCATGGGTCTTCCGCTATACGCGCTCTGGCCTTACGACCCTCCTCCGCTGAGGTGGCCTTCACGAATCAGGGCTTCTTCTCGGGCCGCTCAACCCTAAAAACAGAACTGGCTTCTCGCTTCTCAAAATGGGGTCCTGGGCCAGCCCCGTCTCCTGGCAGCTTGTGAGGAACTCAGAACCCAGGGCCCTCAGGGCACCTGGTTTAAGGTTTTCCTCCAAGTCCCCCGTCTTTCCACCCCAGACCTGCTGACTCAGAATCTGCATCTCCACAAGATGCCCAGTGGCTTCTGAGAACCCCTCCCATCAAATCAGCCTCCAGGTCCCCAGGCGGTGGGCCAGAGGAGGGATGCCCGGACGCCAAGAAGAGACAGTGCTGTGCCCAGCCCAACACTGATAGTAAGCTTACAAAGCCAGGCTTATTTGAAGGATGATGATGGTTAGAGGGCTGAGGAAGGCTCGTGTCCATTTGGATAGTGGCCAGTCAGGAAGGCAGGAGAGTGATGTCCCAGAGGGGACCTGGCAGGCCGGTCCAGCATTGCTCAGAGGTAGGAGGTTTGGGTTAAAGGTCTTCCAGTGGTTTGGCCATTGGCAAGGTCAGCCCGGTGGTGAGAGGGAGGCACCAGCACCCATGTCCACCAACTGCACGCTCACCATGGGAGGGTAACAGCTAGGAATCTAGTTTAATTGCCCAAGCTTCACGAGGGCCTTTCTGGAAGACAGGGCAGAGAAGGGGTCATGTCCGCTACATACCAGTTGAAGCCATCTTCTAACTCAGCCATTCTCAACCTGTGGGTCGAGACCCCTTTTGGGGCCGAGTGACCCTTTCACAGGGGTCGCCTGACTCATAACAGTAGCAAAGTTACAGTGATGAAGCAACGAAAATAACCTTATGGCTGGGGGGTCACCACACCACGAGGAACTGTATGAAAGGGCCGCAGCATTAGGAAGGTTGAGAACCACTGCTCTAACTTCTTGCCTAAATCCATCCCCTCTAGGAAGACTTCTGAGGGCGAGGCTGTCCAAGAGGAGTTACTCGGTTCCCTCAGACACTTGGCCTTCCCATTATATGACACCGTCTCATTACCTGAGGACAGCATTCGAAAGTCACAGCGAAGACATTGCTTGAAATAACGTCTGTCGGGCCTGCTAGGTCCACCACCATCCCCCACTGCCTTCTCTAAAGTTCAGCCCTGTGGGAGGCCCAGGGCAGGGCATGACAGGGCCCCTCGCAAGGCCACACCAGAAGCTGTGGTTTGAGGTCAGGAAACCGGGTGCCTGCCTGTCAGGCTACACCCACAGCCCAGGCATCACCGCGGAATCAGGTGTCTCTTGGTTTGGGCAGCTGTGAAATTATGAGTTGACAATCAGATGGCACGGAAGCCTAGGAGCTTAGCTTATCATCTCATCAGAGAGACCTGCCTGGATGTGGTTTAGACGCCTTGAAAGCTCGGTGTGGCACGAGGGAGAAATCGCTATGCCCAGGACGGGAGTGTGTGTGTATGTGTGTGTGTGTGGTTGAACACAGGGAAGCTGCCTTTGTTCTTAATGATCAGAACAACAAGAGGAGTTGTTGACAGATGGGGCGATCTTATAAGAACTTTCTAAAGAAAATCCCGTCGTGTGTGTGTGTGTGTGTGTGTGTGTGTGTGTGTGTGTGTGTACAAACACAAACGCTAACGTCCAGGCCGGGGAAGCAGATGTGCTGTTGCTGCTGTTCATGCTCCTGTGTCACCTCTGACTGACGTGAGAACAGAGGGAAGCAGTGTCCGGCGCGGCACCGTCCTCACAATTCTTGTCACAGCGGAGACCAAGCCTCCTGTCAGCGTTGCCGACGACCCTCTGTTTTACCCAGCGTGGTGTCTCCCCTGAGAGTGCGTCCAGAGGACACGAGATGCAGCCTCGCCATCCTCATTTCTAAGAAGTACTTATCCGACAGATAGACATGGAACATGGTTAGAATAAGGTGACCAGATGTCCCGCTTTTGGCAGAACAGTCCCGATTTTTAACAATTTGTCCTGCATCCCGCGGCATTTTTAAAAGTCCCAATTTTTGGAAAGAATGCACGACAAGCTAGGGTATATGGTTTTCGGCTGCCATGTGGCAATTTCACCAGGATATGAGTTTTATCTATGGTGTGCCGCTGGTGTCCCGCTTTACCAATGTTAAAATCTGGTCACCTTAGGTTAGAATCTTAAAATGGTTATTGTGCCATGTGTGCCTGTCCTCCTAGTAAACTAGCCAATGGTTAGAGCAGACAAAGCTATGCCCTTAGTTTGCCACCTATCCCAGACTCCTTCCTGGAGGTACGTGTGGTGTCACGTGGGGGGGATCTTTCTAGCTCTGTTTTCTCTGC
Organism: Echinops telfairi; assembly: GCF_000313985.2. NCBI lineage: Eukaryota > Metazoa > Chordata > Mammalia > Afrosoricida > Tenrecidae > Echinops > Echinops telfairi. Next base: position 47,678,997 of record NW_022111320.1, read on the forward strand.
AATGGCAAACACTTATATGCTCCCAGACGAGCACCGTGGACTGCCCAAAGGACAAAAATCTGCCTTGGAAAAAGTACGGCAGCGTGTTCCTGAGAGGCAAGGATGGAGAGACATTGTCTTTGGACACGTTGTCAGGAGAGACCAGTCCCTAGAGAAGGACATCATGCTCGGTAAAGTATGTGTGTGGGGTGGGCAGCAAATAAAAGGAAGATGTTGGCCAAGATGGGCCGGCACGGGAGCTGCAGTAATGGGCTCAGCATGGGGACGGTTGCTGTGAGGTGGCCCAGGACCCTGCCGTGTCTCGTTCTGTGGAGCTTAGGGTCGCTATGGGTCAGAACTGACGAGAAGGAACAACAGATGAATAGGTAGGGTCCTTGGGTGATGCCAATGGCTAGCCCACTTGGCTAGTAACAGCGAAAAGTTGGGCGGCAGGTCAAGTCTACGGACAGGTGCCTCGGGCAGAGGCCCAGAGATATACTATTGACAGATCAGCTATGGAAACCCTGAGGGAGCACATGTCTGCTCGGGCACACGTGGGGGATCCATGGGTTGGGGTCCCCTCCATGGCGACAGGTTAGTTCCTCTAGAGTAGTGGATTTCAACCTTCCTAATGATGAAACCCTTGAATACAGTTCCTCACCTGGTGGTGACCCCCAACCATAACATTATTTTTGTTGCTACTTCATCACTGTCATTTTCCTACTGTTATGCATCGTCATCTGATAGGCAGGATGTATGTTCATTGTTATAAATTGAACATCATTAAAGCATTGTGATCCATCACAAAACTATATGTAATTATATATTGTGAACTATTTATTTCTAATAACAAATCAATGAAATGTTGTCTTGAAGCATGGTGTAGCATGGGTAACACTCTTCATGCAGGGTACTCATACGTGGGCATATCTGCATGTGGGCAGACACGTCTGGAGCCGGATAGAGGAGCGGTGTCTCGGTTCCTAAGACCATCGAAAACATGTGTTTTCTAATGGTTTTAGGCGACCCCTGTGAAAGGGTCGTTTGACCCCCCAAAGAGTTTGCGACCCACAGGTTGAGACCAGCTGGTTTAGAGAAAGAGATGAAGTTGTTTTGTGCTTTTGATTTTATTTTCTCCGAAACCCTGTCCTATCAGACACATCTGCGATGTGCTCTGCTCACTCAGAGGCACACCTTGGGCACCTTTCTGCGCGAGCACCCCTTCCCCAGATCGCCTCATTCTCGCCCAACAGCTGCCTCGGCGTCCGCAGTGCGGGCACCCCACCCCACGAGGCCTTGTGGTCTGACTCACAGGCACAATGTTCTGTTGTCACCACACCGCCTCCACCTTCACTGCTATGCCCCGGGGGACCATTGCTCTAGGGGGGCTGCAGGAGTGTAAAAACTGGGTCATGGGGGCGGGGATGGGATATGGATTTGCTATTTTAACAGAGGCTGTCTGAGGTAGTTAGTTTATTGTGCCAACCTGGTTGATAAACACATGTGGGATTAAGTGAAGGACGGAGGGATAAATAGCTCGGTGAGCCTCGCCTTTCTAATTCTAATTCTCGGGTCTCTTGCTTTCTGATGGTCGGACCAGGGTGCAGCTGCCTTAGCCAGTTCCCTGCTTCAGCTGGCAAGGCTCAATTCCTGTGAGACATCCCTGAGGAGAAGCCACATGGACCTATCCTGATGCAGCCCTGGGTGCTGGAGCAGCCGTGTGGAGACCCCTGCCAGCACTGAGATGCTTACACATTCACTGACTCGGCTTTCCTCCTGCAGTTGGCATCATAGTGTGTGTTTTGTGAGATGGAGGAAGACTTTGTGGACTGGTGTTGGACCTATGGGCTAATGGGTTAATGTTGGACTTGTGGGCTTGGGCAGCACTGGGTTGGGATGTTTTCTTGATGCACACTTACCCTTTATATAAACTCTCTCTTATACATGAGTTTCTGTGGATTCATTTCTCGAAAGTACCCAGACGAACACACTGCCACAACCCCCTTGCTAGGGACCCGAACTAACGCTCTTAGGAGCCTGTGAGAGTCCCCGACTCCCAGCCCCACAGTCGGTCCCCAACCTACAAATGCTGGCATACTGGAAGGGTGGTAACTTTGCTGTGGCGTCATGGGCAGGCTCCTGGCTGCTTCCTTAGATTGAGGTCTGCCTTCCCTCCTCTGGGACCTGCCTCCGAGGGCCTTGGCCCCTTTCTGAACTAGAACTTCTTTGTTGTTGTTGTTGTTGTTTTGTTCTCGTGTGCAGGAGTGTAGCCGCTTTCCTTGGAGACATTGAAAGGCACCACGGCCTCTCATTCTCTCTGAGATGCGGATGCATCTGCCGGCGCCTGTGGTGTGTGAACGTGCAGGTTTTTCCATAGCGTGACGCTCACGCCCACACACCACCAGCAAACAGAGCGAAGCCCCCAGAACGGCTCTAACGGCCCGAGATGAAAGACAGACAGCCACAAGGCAGTGCCGACGGATGCTGAAATAACCAGCAGGGACGTGTGCCCACCCCAGCTGAAATCTGGCTTCCTCGTTCTCAGGACGGGGGTCTGCTGGGCCCTCCCGAGGGCACCTCTTCCCCTTGGAAGGCGCCCAAGGAAGCGGGGAGGTTGGGAGTCTGACACATGCTTATCAGAGCCCATCGGGGGAAGCGACATCGGGTGGTCTGTGGTCGTCACCGGGGTTATCTGAGCGCTCATCACCCACGGGTGCTGAGGGGCACAGAAGAGCAGCCGGGTGGTGCAGAAGCCCCGCTCCCAGAGCCCGCCCCCAACTGCAGCTCGGCTTATCTCCAGGGTGCATCTGGAGGGGAACAGCTTGTGTCTGGGGGCTTGTGCTCAGGAGGTACTTGTCGGCAGCAGAGGGGCCTCGGGGGTGGGGACCGCTGACCCCACCCTCCGTGGAGCGGATGGTGAGGGCTGGAGGTCAATGAGGCCCCCCAGACGGGGCGTGGTGTGGCCTTAAAAGCTGGACGCTGGCCACCTCCTCTCTTTCAAAATGTCACTCGCAGATGGAAGAGCAGACCAGCAAAACGAGGTCCGTGAAGAGCAAGTAGGTCCCACGGCTACTGCTTTGGAGCCTTGGAAGGGCTCTGCTGAGCCAAGCCAGCACGTGGCAATCCCAAAGGGCCAGCGGTAGCCCTCCCGTATCATAGCGACAACGGCCGAGTGCCTGGAGACCAGAGTTTACCGGGGTGACCATGTGTGTGCGGTGCAGAGGGGGAGAGGCGGGGTCCTTGTTTAAGACGCGGCAAGTCAGTTTCTTTTATGTGACGGAAGACGTGGTGTCAGTGATGGTTTCACGGCATCACGATGAACACAATGGACGCCACCCAACTGCGCACACGTGAGACATGGCCGACTGGCCAGCAGAGTGGACTCTGACTCATACTGACCCCACAGGACAGGGTAGAACTGCTTCTGTGGTTTCTGAGGCTAGAACTCTTGATGGGCGTAGACAGCCTCATCTTCTGTCTCCCTCAGAGCAGCTGGTGGTCTCCACATGTTGACCTTGGGGGTGGAAGTTCAATGCATAGCCACTTTAACACCAGGACTCCATATGTATATAAATGACGATAAGCAAAATATTCCTAAAAGATTTGATGGAAAAGGTTCTGGATGTTTTTAGAAAAGGGCTTTGGGGTAGGCAGCTTTTCCATCCTTGGTGAAAGCGTCAAAGTTATCACTGACAGCAGTTATCCCCATGGCCCCTGGGGAGCTCTAGAGGAATTCGGAGCAAATACCACAGCCCCGAACCAAATCTATTGCTGTTCAGTTTTTTTCCATTCACAGCGATTCCGTAGGCCAGAGCAGAAGTGCCTGGCCAGGTTCCCAAGGCTGTGAATTTGATGGAAGCAGAGTGTCACATTTTTCTCCCCGAAAGGTGTCTCAGAAAGCTACCCCTCATCCAAGTGGAGGACCGAGCCAGGGTCAGATTAGGCTGTGACGGTAGGCAGAAAAGAATAAAAATTAGAGCAAATTTGAAATGGGCCCAAAGGGAAGACAAACGATAAAATATTAAATTCTAACCTGTCGCTGCACGAAATCACTTTCCAGTGCATTCTGTCTGCTGGTGAGGCGACTGTGGTCAAAGGTCAGAGGGAATTCACTGGAGGCGTAATTCATGTGTTGGCTCTGCAAATGAATTCTGGGCTTTCACTGTCCATCCAGAACCTTCAGCAAGCTGGATGTTGAAAATATAAGTTGTCATAGAATTCCCTCCTCTGATCTTGGATTTTATTATCTACAATCCTTGAATCACACAGGCTGGTGTGTGCTCCTTCCATGTGGACTTAGCTTAGATGGCTTCGCTTAGACGGCTGCTTGGTTTAAAACAAGCCTTTAAGACTCTCCAGAGGCTATTCTTTCAGATAGCTGGACACCGTCTGATTTTTTTCAACCACTTTGCTGTAGCATCCATAGCCTCACTGATCTCTTCATAAGGGCAAGTATTGAGCAGGATCACGTCATAAGAACTTAAATGTTCTTAGATTTAAGTGAGAGTTTAAAACGTGATGGAGTCTTAATTCATGGTCCCCTCTGCTGTCCAGCGCAGTGCTTGGCAGAGAGAGTCAAAGATCCTTACGTGCCTGTTGGTTAGAGAAACTGAATGGCTATGGGGGAATCGTAAGCCTAAGAGGCCTCACACTACCTGCCTTGGAATTAGAGGCCCTCATTAGAGATGCATGACATCTTGGTGTGGTCTTTTTCACGTGGTCATTTAAAAACTGGGGGCCTTTTGACACAGCTACTCAGATACTGTGGGAAATTTCCGACTTAAAAATAAACCCAACCTTGAACATACAACTTGAAAAAGAACAAAAAGAAGATGTATCAATGCATGGGTCCAGGGTTGATGTCAGGGTTAGCAGGATTCATCTTTAATTTATGTTTCTTACAGAACCAAAAAAAAAAAAGCCCAAAAATTGATGGTCAGACTTTCAGGGTCACAAAAATCCCCGAAGTTTAAAATAAATGGACATCTTGCAAAGTTTCCTTGGGCAATCAGCCCATGTTACCCCTGTCACCATGGGGGTGGTGTAGAGAGGGGGGGGCCACAGAGAGGGGACAGGGGCTGGCAGAGTGGGGCTCTGGCTCCTCTGGTGGCCTTGCCTTTGGATAGCCCAGCTGAGGGGAAGCTCTGACCCAACCATTGGTTCTGGCCAGGGGGAGACTAGTGCCCAGAAGGGTCAGGGAAATGAGGGTGTTCGGCTGTTTTCTGTTGTTTCAGAGATGTGTGGTTCCTGGGAGACCCATGTGGTGATGTCCCACCTTGCCTTATCTTAGGGCTTGAGTCAGAATGTGGACACCTGGGCTCTGGCTCTGAGTCTTCAGACTTGGCTGCGGGTGGGGCTCGGGTAGCTAGCTGCCTTTTCACAAACACCCCAAGAGATTCAATTCAAAGACCCCCCAACCCATGGCCGGCAAGTTGGCCAAGCAGCCTATACTCAAAGCAGCTCTATTCTCCATAGGACGGAGTAGAACTGTCGTTTGGGGTTTCCCCAGGCAGACAGAAACGGAGGGAAGCAGACTGCCACTCTTTTCTCTTGAGGAGTGGCTGGGGGGCTCCACCAGCCTGCCATTCAGCTAGCAGCTCAGCGCTTTAACCTCTGCACTAGCAGGGCCCCTTGGGAATTCGCGTGCACGCTGAGTATTGAACGCCCCTGAGCTGAAACAATGGATGAGTGGGGGTTGATTGGAGACCAGGGCTGCAAGCGGTCTAGACAGAAGGGGAAAGCGGCGTACTATGGAATAGCTCCCAGGCCCCTCCTGGCAAGGGTTTTCTTGTTTCTTTCCCACAAGCCAAATCAAAACAAAACAAAAGAACTGACGTCCATGAGTCCACTTGGACCCACAGCCATCCAACACAGGGTTTCTGAGCCTGTCAATCTTTACGGGAGCAGACGGCCTCGTCTCCCAGGGAGCGGCTGGTGGGTGTGAACCCATGACCCGGCGGGGGTTAGCAGCCCAGTGCTTACCTGGCAGCCGTGAGGGCTGATTTGTGATTTCGGTGGTAACAGTAGATCCCTGCTGCTAGCATCTACCTGTTTGAAAAGTAGGCGTGAATCTGTCCTTGTGGTTGCATTTGGTCCACAGGCCTTGCTGGATATCCATTCAACTTGGGAAGACCCTGGCAAGGAAAGGGAGAGCCTCGGAGGAGGGGGTCTTGCACGCCAGGGTCTCTGGTTTGATAGCAGGAAGACGGGCAGTGGGGGGGCAGGGGGCAGTGGTGGTGAGAGAAGGGCATTGATAATTGACAGGGGCCTGATCTGTACAGGTTGTCCTACTGTGTGGTGGCTTGTGGGTTGTTGTGATGCTAGCATCTAGGCCACGAGTGTTTTAAACACCAGCAGGGTCACCCATGGTTGATGGCTCTGAAGGTCTCCTTCCCAAAATTAGCCAGTAGAACTGTGGCTGGTGTACTGTTGCCAGATAAATCTCCCTCTGTACAGAACTCGGGCTCACACGTACCGGTGACCACGAAGAGGGTGCCGCCCTGCTGCACAGGTAGGTGTTGCTACTTCAGGCAGGTGCCCAGCCACATCTGACTGCACAGACAGATCTCCTGAGATTTGCCTGTCGTCTTTCTGAGGCTACGGATCTCTATGGGAGAAAGCGGAGGCTGTCTTGCTCACAGAAAGATTGATCATCTCAGAATCCCTGTGCAAGTTGCTGTGAGTTGAATTGCCTGGAGGGGAGTTTTGTTTGTTTGTTTATGGTTTTAAAGACACCCCCCCACACACAATCCAGGCTCTTGGGGCTCTGGACCACCAATGGGGTACAGGCAGGTGAGGCAGAGACGTGACTCTGGGTGTAAGCTTTGAACAGCGAGCAGGTAGGAGGAGAGGAGTAAGGGACCAAGGGGCCTGGTGGCTCTTGCTGTTCAGGGACCCTCAGGCTGGGCTCCTCTGCCCACTCCTGACTGGCTTACTCTCACTCTGCTCCTGCTCCTGGCTTTGCTGCCACGACCACTGCAGGCATGACTCCTCTAACATCCCCCGTGGCTCCGGAGCGGTTTTAAGGTGGTGCTCACACAATGTCCAAATCACACCGTACCCTGTGTCACGGAACCCATATTGTGGACATTCCTAGACGCAAACCCATACTTAAGTTTACCGCGAGTCAGTGCCAACCACGTGGTGGCAACAAGACCTTCCAAATAGGCCTGAAACCCACCCACGCATTTCCTCCTGTCACCAACCCTGGTCCAGCCCATCATTGGCTAACTCTGGTGCCCTCAGGGGCTGGCAGCAGCAGGCAAAAGGTGTTGGGGAAACTTTCACGGTGATGGTGCCCAGGAGAGGGGAAGTCTTCCTAATGTTCAGGGCCTGCCAGGGTGGCGGAGTGACGGCCATGCCTGCAGCCCTCGGCAGACTCTCGTGGTGGGTGGTGGTAAGTGTGTGTGTGTGTGTGTGTGTGTGTGTGTGTGTGTGTGTGCGCACCCTGCTTTAGATATTCGTGTCTCAGAATCCACCTTCGACCCCTCCTCTCCTGCCACATGAGCTCGTGTCTGGGCAGTGGCCAGTGATCTGTTAGAAATAGACACCGCATCACAGTCCCCGCCTCCGCTGCTCTCTGTCACCCTGGAATCCGGTTAGCAACAGCGAGCCTGGCCTCCTGTTCCAGGATGACTAGTTGCTGGTCAGTCTTTCCCACATCTTTCTGTCCCTGCCCTCCCACCCCCCCTCTATTGTCCTTTCTTATTCTGGTCCATATCAAGCTGGTCCCCATCAACTGTTCCCCTCGGTGGGAACAGTGACCTTGTTTGTCACATTCAAAAGGGACCTTCTTGTTACATGTCACCCCTCCAGGGAGCCACCAGGCACCCGCCATTGAGCTCTGTTTTTCATGCTCTGCACATTTGGCCTCATTGGTCTTGCTTACTCCCAGCTGCCCTCGTGGCCTAGTGGTTATGAGCCGTGCTGCTAACTGAGCGGGGCTGTTAGCCGCCAGGTCTGCAGTTCAAAAACCGCAGCTCCTCCTCGGGAGAAAGATGAGGCTTCCTGCTCCCATAAAGAGCTACAGTCTGGGAAACCCATGGGGGCAGTTCTACTCTGGCCTACAGGGTGGGTGCTGGTTGGCTGCCCCATCCCTCCCTCTTAGAGGGAAGCAGGCCAGAGCAGGAACCTGATGGGTGGATGTCATGCAGGACCCCCCAATGAGCTCGCGCTTCTGCGGTGGGCACAAAGGCTGGTGTCTCTCATCGCGCCGCGTGCGATCGCTCTCACGGGTCCCGTGCTGCAAACACCGAGCTCTGTTCGGCAGGGGAGGGTGGCCTTTCCTCTCCTTTGAAGTTGCTCTGCCTCTGCAAGAACTCAGCGGCCACACCACTGAACTCTTGACCTCCCTCTGAGCTCCACTCGAGAAGATCTAAGGACCCGGCGTGGCCTCTGCCTTCAAGACCCCCGGCAGATCGCACCCAGCACGAGAGCGCAGCGCGACCTGCTGAAACCAACGTTTCCTTTCACCTCCCGTCTGTGTGAGAGCTGTCAAGTCTCTCCGGCCACGTGAGCCTCCAGATTCTCCTCCTGCAACAACTGCCCAGCTGACACCTGGTGGGGGGGGGGGTGGTGTCACTTGGCCGTGGCTCATCCCTCCATTCCATTCCGTGGCCGGTGTGCTGTGGATTGACCTTGACCTTCTCTAGGACCTTTGCCTCCTAGGTGCCCCTCCAGTCTTTGATGACTAGTCACGGTCAACAGAATTAAGCAAAAATGCCTCCCTCCTCCCCAGCCCTATCCTTTCATGGTTTTTATTGCTAGCCTTCGACATGAGAGTTGTAAAGAGTCTACAGCTATCCCGGTGGTGCATTGGGCTGCTAACCAGAAGGGTGGCGGTTCAAACCCACTAGTCCCTCCATGGGAGAACGATGAAGCTATCTGCTTCCATAGAGAGCTACAGTCTTATAACGTGATCCACACATATACAATGTTCCACACCATATTTTGGTGAGTAGCCTGGGGGCTTAAGATGCCCCCAGGTACAATGTTGGGTCTCTCCAGATCCAGCGGGAAGAGGATGGAAGGAAACTGAAGACCCATGGAAACAATTAGTCCAGTGGGACCATAGGAATATCAGTCTGTACGAGCTTGAGACCCAAAGAACTAGATGGCACCCAGCTACCGCTGCAACATGTTCTGAAAGGGATCCCATTAGAAGGTCCGGAATAGAGGGGGAGATAAATCTAGAACAAGACTCAAAATCATGACCAGCCTTAATAGTCAGATAGAGACCGGTGGAACCCCTGAGGTGATGGCCCTCACACACCCTTCAAGTCTGGAAATAAACTCCCCCACGTGGATCAATGTTGTCAAACACCCCCAAACTAAGCTCACTGCCACCTTGTTGATTCCAATTCAGGGGGACCCTATAGGCTGTCAATCTTTGTGGGAGCCGAAGGCCCGATTCTTCTCCTAGGGCTCTTGAAGCAATAGACAGGTCTCTACAGGGAACCCTAACTAGTGAGGGGTGCACCCCTAGAACAGCCAACCACTTGAGTGACTAGAGACAGCGTTCAACCAGAGACGGAGTTCAGAAGGGCTGTGGAAGAAGCACAGGAAACACGGATGGTAACAGCTGCGTTGAAACAAGATGTTGAATGGAAAATTGGTGTGCTCTGTAAATCTTGGCTCATTTAACAATAAAAATTATAATAAGATCAATAACTATCATGTACTATAATATAATATCATTTAAAATTAAAAGAAGCTTCCCCTCCACCCCTCAACCAAGAAGACTGATGACCTATGCAGCCCTGCAAGTTCACTATGTGTAGGAATCACTTCAAGGCCAGTGGGTACGGCTATAGTAGAGGCATTGGTGGTTCAGTGATGGGATTCCTGCATGACCCCCCAACCGTTCCCTCAGGGGAGGAGTGTGGATTGCAGGGGTGTTGCACAGGTTTCAGCAGAGTTCCAGATGGAGCGACCAGGAAGAGAGGCCTGGTGCTCTACTTCTTTTAAAAATCGATCGATGAAAATCCCATGGATCACCGAGGTCCAAATGCCACCAGTCACGGGGATGGCCCAAGACAGGGAAAGAGGTTCCTTGTGTATTAGTCCAGGTAGACTAGAGAAACAAATCCAGGGAGACTCATTTACGTGTAAGAGAGAACTTGATATCAACAAGTAATTATATATTGAGAAAACATCCCAGCCCAGTCCAGATCAAGTCCTTAAGTCGGATATTGGCCCATATGTCCGATATCAGTCTGTAAATCACTCTTCAGACTCATGCAACACATGCAATGATGCCGAATGCAGGAAGATTACAGGCCGGTGGGTGGAAAGTCTTGTGGATCCAGGGACAATAGAAGCATCTTAGCACTGGCGTGAGTCTCCATGTGGCTTCCCCAGCTCCAGGGCTCTGGCTGCCATCAGCATAGCTCCATGTGGCTTGTCAACAGGAATGTCTTGCAGGTAGAAGAAGCAGAGAGAGTGTGTCCCGCCTCCAGGGAAGCAGACCGGAGTTCCCAGAATCCTCAGGAGAAGCCATGCCCACACAGAGGCCTCATTGGCTGTGGCCTGATTGACAGGCTAGACTCCACCCCTTCACAAGGTGACAGATTATGTAACTGCCATACCCTGGTAGCTCACACCACCACCACCAATAGACACCCTGACAAAGCAATAGAGCTAAAGCTCACAAGGCTTTATGCCTCCTGGGGAAGGAAGGGTTTACCTTTAGTCCCTTCCACGCCCGAGGAGAGGAGAGGAGTTTTGTCCCTGGTCTGCTGCCCCCTGCCTTGGCTATAGGGTGAGTTCTCCCAAGGCTGTTAGAACAGGGAACATTTGTACAGCTCGTGGCGGTAGCTGGCAGCCACACGTGACTTTTTAAGCTTACTGCGATGAAGGAAAACAATGGACAAACCAGTTTCTCAGTCACGTTGACCACATCTCCAGCACTCGACAGCCACAGTGGCCAGTGGCCCCCATCACAGAGCCTTCCATCAGACAGCATTGCTCCAGGTTTCCAGGGCTGACGTGAGCCTCTCGCTGCTGACTTGCGGCTGAGGAAGTATTCCCTGTTTTGTTCCACGGGTACTTCATAAGCACCTAGCAACCAGGACCAGCACTCACAAGACACCTGTCCTCGTGGAGTGAACAGAAAGGGGAGAAGAGTCCTGACAGATGTGGGCCCAGCAGATGTCTGAACCGGGGATTCTCGCGCATCTTTTGTACCGATTACATTCCCACCACCAAATTGCCCTCCCCACTGGACCTTCCAAGCCTTCCTCAGTGAAGACGACAGCTATACTGTCCTCTTCTAAAGACCTTTGGCAATACGGCTTCTTTTTGTGGGGGAGAATACATGTTTTGGGGAATATGGCTTTTCCAATAGATACAGAAGGTTCAGGATGGAGCGTGCGGTCACCGACTTAGATTTAAGTACGGAGGGCCCCGGAAAGCAGAGGTCAGGAACAAAGCCGCCACATCCTTGGCCAGAGACTGTTCTAGACACATGGCATATGAGCACAAACTCGAGGGAGCCCAGACCTGCCACTCTTGTGTGTCCCCTACACCGGCCAAGTCCACCCAGAGTGCCCAGACGTGGCGGATGTGGGCAGCAGCGTCTCCTCCACAACGATTCTTAAACACACGATGCTGCCCCACCCTCCAAAAGCCCGCCAGGAGGAGGATGCAAGTTCAAAGAGAGAAGTCGCCCTTGCTGAAGGGCATGGAGAAGCTCCTGGCATCACCCGGCTCTGAACTGGAACTGCCAGGAAGTCTCATGGAAATCGGGCATCAAGGAACAAAAAATCATATCATTGTGTGCTCACCTTCCCCTTACAATCGCTGAAGACAAACAGGTGCATAAGCAAATGTGGTGAAGAAAGCTGATGGTGCCCGGCTATCAAAAGATATAGTGTCTAGGGTCTTAAAGGATTGAAGGTAACAAAGCCCATATGGAATAAGCACATCAGCCTGTGTTACCACAAGGTGTTGAAGGGATCAGGTATCAGGCATCAAAGAATAAAAAAAATCATATCATTGTGAATGAGAGAGTGCAGATTGGGGACCCAAAGCCCATCTATAGACAACTGGACATCTCCTTATGGAAGGGTCACAGGGAGGAGTCAAGCCAGTCAGGGTGAAGCGTAGCAACGATGAAATATACAACTTTCCTCCAGTTCTTAAATGCTTCCCACCCCACCCTCCCCCTGCCCCCACTTTCGTGATCCCAATTCTACTACCTTACAAATCTGGCTAGACCAGAGGATGTACACTGATACAGATAGCAACTGGAAACACAGGGAATCCAGGACAGATGATCCCTTCAGGACCAGTGCTGAAAGTCGCGATACCAGGAAGGTGCGGTGGAAAG
>NW_022111320.1:47691403-47693627 GCF_000313985.2 Echinops telfairi
CTCCCTGGGGATGGACAACAGAAAAGTGGGTGAAGGGAGACATCAGACAGTGTAAGATATGACAAAGTAATAAAAATTTATAAATTATTAAGGGGTCATGAGGGAGGGTGAGTGGGGAGGGAGGGGAAAAATGAGGAGCTGATACCAAGGGCTCAAGCAGAAAGCAGACGTCTTCAGAATGATGAGGGCAACAAATGTACAAATGTGCTGGACACATGGATGGATGGATAGCTTGTGATAAGAGTTGTACAAGCCCCCAACAAAATGATTTTTTTTAAAAAGATGGGCCTTTGCTGCGTGGAATGAGAGACCAAGGGAACCCCATCCTCCCCAAGTCTGCCCCCCCCCCTCTGAGAAGCCAGAAGTTTCCTCCACAGCTTCCTCCATCTCCCAGCCTCCCCCACCCCAGGATTCCTCCGTCCGTCCCAGGGCAGAGTCTGGCAGCCTCCTGCCTGCTCCAAGGCTCCCCGGAACCACAGGAGACAGCTGGGAGGAGGGAACCATCCCACAAGAGCCACTGCCTCTCCTCATCCCTGAGTGCTTGCCCTTCGTCCCCTCAACCCTCTCCGGACAGACGGTGTCTTCTTGGGGTGCTCTTACCTGGTGTAGACACAGCTCCAGCCACGAGGGTAGATAGCCCGCATGGTCCTGCTGGTCTGGCCCTGCAGAGGCTTTCCATGGACCTGATCGGGCTGCTGGCCCCGGGTTTTGGAGAAACACACTCACCCCTGGTCCCTGGCCCCCTGGCCCAAACCAGACAGAAAACCAGTCCGGGGGCCCTCTCTTCCCTCCTTCTCCAACAGGACTTGAAATTCAGCGCGAGGAGAGCGTTCATTCGTACAGAGAGCATCTGACCGATGCTCGCTCACTGTTCGTGCTGAAGGAATGAATGGAGGGTGAAGTCGGGGAATTTCGGGGCTCACTCATACCGTCGTCCCCTCCAGCCTGGTGACTCAGCCCCTTCTTTCATTCTTACTGCTCCATTTCTGCGCTACAGTGGATTCGGTTTGGGCCCTGACCCATGGCCTGCATTACTCAGTTCTGCGATGAGGGGCCACAGTGAGCCAACACCCCAGGGGCCACAGGCTGAGCAGCACACTCCACTCGAGATTAGCTATGATTTCCCACACCCCTCCCCACAGTCCAAAAGCCAATGACCGCAAATCTGTTGTCGCCTTAGACCGAAGATCCCACTTGTAGCCACGAGCCAAGACCTAATCTGCGAGCTTGATTGAAAGTGTCACCTCGTGTGTGGCTTTCCTACATCTCAACACAACACCCAAGACAACGATGACGACGAAGAAGGTACGGTACTTGTTGACGGGGCTGTCTCTGGACGGTCACTGTGAAATGAGATATTCACGTGCGTGGCTCCGGATCCAAGGAGCGGTGGGCCCCCGGGGGTAGGAGGACTTCGGCACTGTGCGTGTGTAGTCTGAGGCGCCCCACACGCACACCATTCCCAGTGGGGCCCCTGTGCAGTGGTGAAGCTGCTCTGCCTACTCACCACGATGCAGGTCGTGCAAACAAGGAACTGGCCTTTCAAGTGCAAGCAAAAGATTCGTGGTCATTATTAGGCCACCTCGCTACTGTATTGGACAGCACCGCCATGCAGGGTTTCGGTACCATTGATCCAGGCCCAAAGCAGCTAAGTGGTGATAGACAATGGTGGGGTGGTCATTTCCTGCAGGCCTGCTTGGCTATCACCAGTCCTCTGTAAATGAGCCCTCCTCTCAGCGGGTCTCCCCACAGCCTCCCTCCCTGAGAGCAACAGAGCTCTCTAGGAAAAGACATTGCTCTGAGCACAAGCTATTGTTCCCTCAAGCCAGTTCAGCTTCCCGCCCCCCTACGCTGCTGAAAACAAGTGAGTCCCCTCCCTCCTGGGCTGCCTACTTAGAGCCCAGCGAAGGCCTGCCCCTCTCACAGGCAGCAGAGACGCCCAGCCCTGCCCCAGAGACTGAGCTGCGCAGGCCCCGCTCTCCTGGATCCTCGCTCGCTGCCCTCTGGCTGTGAGTATTGTCCACTCTCCTGCCCGTCTCTGTGGGCTCAGCCTGCACTGCCCAGCTCAGGCGACCCCCTCAAAATCCAAGCTTAGCTTTTAAGCATTGGCTCCTGGGACTGGGCGTTGACTAGGCAGCAGGCACACCTGTAGGACCTTCCAGGGAGGTAGAGGTGACTCGGGCAAGGCCCTGGGCCAGACTTCCAGGATGAGTAAGCGAGACTC
>NW_022111320.1:47694364-47695802 GCF_000313985.2 Echinops telfairi
ATACCCGCCCTCTCGAGTTCCCGGCTAGCTGGCCCCAAGGAGCCCTGGGTGGCCTGCGGAGCGCTGAACTGAAAGTCGTTGCCTGCAGCCCGCGCAGGAACCTCTCCCTCCCTTGGGGACAACGGCAAAACCCAAACCAGCTGCGGCTCCATTTCTACTCAAGGCGCGACCCCAGGTGTGTGGGGACAGAATGAGGCTCCGAGGGGTTTTCAGCGGCTGGACACAATGGCCAGGCTTCCCTCCAAGGCTCCTATGAGTGGGCTTGAACTTCCAGCCTTTGGGTGAGCAGCCAAGTGCATTAACCTAACCATTCAGGGCCTCCCTTTGCTGGGCAAACTGAGACCAATGGGCATTTCAGAGCCCCCTTTTGCTCCCAATGCCTGCTTTTCTGTCACCTGAAAGCCCCCTGGCTCATCCAGCGTCCACTGAACGGAGAGCCATGTCTTTGGGAAGGAGGTGGGCTCCCGGCCTGAAGACCACCAGACCTGAAGCTGTGCAAGGGCCCCTACAAAAGGTATCACAGATGGATCAACCTCCCCCCCCCAGGAGCCTGTTGGCCAAAGATCAAAGGAAGGACTTGTGTATCTGGCTCTTGTCCATGTCCTATGCCCTGGGCCACCCACTGCAGGAAGCAGGGGTCTGGCCGCAGCAAGGAACCATGTCCACAGGAGGCAAGCGGCTAGGGGTTTTGAACTGTTGACTTTACGCTTAATGGTAACCACCACACCAACCACACCTTATAAGGACAGCAGAGAATACAAAATAATGCTTGGATAGCAATGGGGGGCGGGGGGGGTCTATCAACACGTTGCACTTATATAAATGGCCAAGGAGTATTTACTTCTAGGCTAACTCTTCTAATGGGCACTTTTCAGCCTTGGGAGCTAGAGCTCCCCCTTGAACTCTACGTCTGAGGCCCTGCACACACCACCACATTTGATACATAGGCTTCCCTGTCCTGGGGCAATGTTTTTCCTCTCCCTCCTCATCACAGCCTTCCAAGGCCAGCAAAAATGGTACCACTTCTGTGAGGCCCGCCTGGAGGCGTGATTCTCTGCTCCCAAGTTCTGCAGCGTGCCCGGACATGAGCCGCTGTTGGTCTCTGCAGACACAAGGACCCACTGCATGTGACTGCGAGCTTCCTGGGGGCCGTGGGTCATAGCCCACACACTCTGAAACCCAAACGTGTGTGTGTGTCGGACACACAAGGCCCAGTGGGTAGGTGGGCACCAGGGGCTGGAGAGGGTCCCAGAGTTCTGAAACCACGCTCTGCATTTTGCACAGAGCGCTCACACCTAGCCTTGCCCCTGACCTTCACCACAAGCCCCCGGGGCAGGCCGGTGACAGAGTCCTATTGACAGATGGAAACTGAGGTGCCCTGAGAGCATTTACTTCTCACCAAGGTCCGTGGCCAGAACCGGACAGACCCAGGGGCAGG
>NW_022111320.1:47697007-47698805 GCF_000313985.2 Echinops telfairi
GGAGGAGGCCCCTACAAAGTCCGGGGGGCCAAGGCATTCACAAATCAACCGCTGCCATCCTCTTATCTTGATCCATTTCCTTATCTACCAAGGAACTGGATCAAGATAAGAAGATCATTGTGGGTGGGGGGGAGATGGAACATTCAGCAAAACGGAACGTGGCCGAGAAACATGAGAAAAATGAGCTGATGTGAAAGGGCATCCTGCAGAAAACTAACAGCTTCAGTGACCCTGTCTCTGCTTCTCATCCACGGATGGGAAGGAAAAACCTGCCAGTGAAGAAAAACCTGCTAATGGTTGCCTAGATAGAAAGAAAATGAACTTTAGAATGTGGTGGCCAAGAAACTTACCACAGAGGTTAGCTTGACAGGAGAAGTTTCTCTTGTGTCTCTGTCAACCACCAAGATGATTTGAAATCTAGAATGGTTGACTCGATGTCAGTGTTAACACGGACTCTACTGTCTGCTTGGGATTTCTTTTTTTCTCCCATGACCATCCAAAAAACCAAACTCGCTGCCTTGAGGCAGTGCTGACTCATAGCGACCCCCAGTGGGTTTCTGATACTGTAATTGTTCACAGCGTCGAAAGCTAGGTCTTTTTCCCATGTGGCTCCTGGTGGTTTCGAACTACCACCCATGCGGATCACAGCCCAGCATTTTAACCAGTACACCACGGGGCTCCTTTCCCTGTGACCATAAGCAGATAGAATAGCTAATCACCATCTTTCGGTGTTTATTCTATTTGCCATCAATCTGTCTTTGTGATGTTTGTCTTTTCTTTTCATTGCAGGCTGGCCCCCGATCCACCATGACGCCCACAGACTTTGCAGTGAGTACAGCCATGTTCGCCGGGCTCCCCAAAACGGGGTGTGGGAAAGAACCCATGGTAGGGAAGGAAGTCTGTGTGTTTCTCGGTTGCGCAGGGTAGATAAAGAGTGACCGTGTTGGAAATCCACAGGGGAAATTCTACCCTGTCCTGCAGGGCCACTATGAGCCCCCGCTGACTCACTCGATGGCAGGGAGTGTGGTTTTGTTTGGTGGGGTAGTAAGTACCCAGGGACGACAGTTCAAACCCACCAGCCATCGCTCAGGAGAAAGATGAGGCTGTCTGCTCCCATAGAGATTTACAACAGTATCTCCCAAAGTGGGTGATATAGCCCCCTGGGGCTAATGGAACAATGGGAGGGGGCTTCAAAAGCAGATCCCCACACTTTATTCTGGATTATGGGCTAGCATACAAATGTCTTTAATGGCCAGAGGTAGCGAGAATTTTTTTTTTCCTGAAGAGGGGGCCTCAGGACAAATAAGCTTCAGAATCTATGAGGTGTCCTCTTGGAAATCTACAGGGCAGTTCTGCCCCGTCCTATGGCGTAGCTATGGGCCAGCCTCTACTCCACAGCTGTGAGTTTTGCAGTCTGGGGTTGCCAATCGCAGTGGTAGGAATGGTTCCACCAGCTGACTTGCTCACTGAGAGGTCCTCCGCGCAATGCCTTGAAGAATGGGCTGGTAATCTCCTTGGGGGCGGGGGGTGGGAATCAGCACGGTTCTGCTCTGACCACAGATGTTAGCACCAGCTGGATGGAACCGGTATCTTTGGGGTTTCTTCTCTTTGGGGGAGCCTTTCCCTTCCTCTTTCCTCTTCCTCATACTGCCCGTAAAACCGCCCACCCTGGCGTGTGAGGCCCCTGAAACAGCACCTCCTTCTCTGTGAGAACCTGCAGCCCTCGCTCCGCTCAAGGCCCCGTGAAAGTCTAGCCCATTGGGAAAATGAGCAGTGTTTAAACGAGCGACAGGACCTG
>NW_022111320.1:47698926-47700828 GCF_000313985.2 Echinops telfairi
GGCGAGAGGTTCCGACGGGACCTGGTGAAGACCCTGAGGCACCTGGGCTGTGTGAGCCAGGCCCAGTGGGTGTCGTTCACGAGGAGACAGGGCAGTACTCTGAGCCCCTGTCTTCTGGGATTACCCTCCCGGGCCTCGGAGCCTGGAGCCTGGAGCCCAGGCTGGGACGTGCCAGGTTCAGCCAACCAGGGCTTTCCCGACTTCTTCACTGAGGGTTCTTACAGGCCATGGCCAAGGCTGGAAGGGAACCCCTGAAGCAGGAAATTAGGGGCGAAGGGGGCCTGGGGAACAGTCTCTTGTACAGATGAGGGATTTTCCCCAGCATGGCAGAATCGTGGGCCTCTCTGACTACCAGGCCTGAAGAGCCATCGCCTGGACTCCCTGGGGTCTTTCTCTTTGCGGGAGGACCCTCCCTGGCTCACATTCTAGAAATGGAGCCAGGAGTCCGTTCCAAGTGGGGGTCCACACTGCCTCCAAGGGCCTTCCTGCTACTTGCTGCCTGCCAGGGACTCATCCCCTTAGTTCTTGGGGGGAGCTTCCTGATAGCTACTGCCCACTCAGGGTCCCCTGATATCTTGAGAAGCAATCCACAAAGACACCCAGTCCCCTGTTGAGAGAAGGTTGAGAAATCTTAAAACAAAATCAGATTCGGAGAGACCTCCTGGGCTTTATTATGCTAATATGCATCTAAAATCAAGTGACCTGGGCTATCAGGGCCTTTGAGCATTGGGAATCTCGAAGGAGATCTCGCATGCAGAGTCACATCTCTTCAACCAGTGGCATTCCCCCCCAAACACGGCCTCAGCTTCCAGAAAAAACAAACCAACAAACCCACGGCCATGCAGCTTGTGCTGACTCCTAGTGACCCTGTAGAACCGGGCCTTGCGTTCCTGACACTGGAACTCTGCAGGAGTAGGGAGCCCTTGCTTCGCAATGACTGGTGGTTTCAAACTACAGACCTTGAAGTTAGTAGACCAATGCATAATCATGATGCCATCCGAGCTTCTGATCTACTAGGACCGATGACAATGAGCCTGTATGTAGACAGGGAGAGAAGTATCTGGGTGGCATGAACAGTTAGGCGCTCGAATACAAACCGAAAGATTGGAAGTTCAAATTCCCCTCCGGGTGTGTAGAAAGCCAGGCCTGATGAATTGCACACCGGGCATGACCAGGCATCAGAATCGACTTTGTGGTGATTAATAACAGCCCAATATAGACAGAACACAGCCGGCAGGAGGCTCGGAGAACAGCTTACCAGCTCAATAGGATATTTAATATTTAGAGTGACTATTTGGTAGAACTAAGTTTTTAGAACAAAATCAAACCCTATTGTGGATTTGGGGTTCATTGCTGTCCAAATAAACACAGATTCAATTTACAGCTGTTGTGTATGCCAGGGCAGAACAAGGGCAGAGGTGGGATTTGCAAGGGGCTGTCCTTCAGAGGCTGGTGTTGTTGTGGATCAGGCATTTTGGAGCTGTTAGCAGCAACGTCAGTGGTTTCAAGCCACCAGCCGCTCTGCGGGAGAAAGTCAAGGCGCTGTGTTCCCGTAAAGATCCACCGCCTTGGGAGCCCTGCGACTTGAAATAGAGTTGGTGGCAGTGGGTTTGGGTTTGGGTTTTGTTCCCTGGAGCCATGGGAAGGGAGGGGGCTTCATGGCCTGTGGTAGGTTCTGGGAGCCCTGGGGGTTGTGTCCTGGGAGGAGTGGTGGTGGAGAAGCAGATGTGTTTGTGGGTCTGTGGGCGAGGCTTTGGTCAAAGACAGGTGCAGGGTTGAGCATACCTCCATCCCTGCATCAAGATCATCTCTGACTCTTTATCTCCTCCACCCTTAGTGTGTGTGTGTGTGTGTGTGTGTGTGTTTCTGGAAACTGTAAGGGGTGTGTGTGTGTGTGTGTGT
>NW_022111320.1:47701084-47702059 GCF_000313985.2 Echinops telfairi
GGTATTCCTGTCACCAGGGCAAAACCTGAGCTAAATGCCGCATCAGCTGCTGGCAACAGGCGAGGGTGGCAGGGCCTATGACGTCAGTCGCGCCAGGGCTGGTCATCGGTGAGCTTAAGAAAGGATGGGGAACAGAAGAGCTGCTTTGCAGCCTTCCTGGTGGCTCTTGGTCAAAGCAAGGAGCACTCTGTTTTCCGTCCCTCCGCAGAGTCTCTTGCCTAACGCGTCTGAGGAGTACAACTACGGCTTCCCAAGTTCCCTGGACGACTATCCGGACTTCAGTGACCTCTTCTGCGAGAAGAGCCACGTCCGGAAGTTTGCCAGCCGCTTTCTCCCGCCCCTGTACTGGCTGGCGTTCACCGTGGGCGCTTTGGGCAACAGCCTGGTCATCCTGGTCTACTGCTACTGCACGCGGGCGAAGACCGTGACTGACATGTTCCTTCTGAACTTGACCATGGCCGACCTTCTCTTCCTCCTCACTCTGCCCTTCTGGGCCTCCGCGGCTGCTGACCAGTGGACGTTCTCGGGCTTCGTGTGCAAAGTGGTCAACAGCACGTACAAGGTGAATTTCTACAGCTGCGTGCTTCTCATCACGTGCATCAGCGTGGACAGGTACATCGTCATCACCCAGGCCATGAAAGCGCAGATGTGGAGGCGCAAGAGGCTCCTGTACAGCAAGATGGTTTGCGTCACCATCTGGGTGGGTGCGGTGGTGCTCTGCACCCCAGAAATGCTCTATAGCCAAGTCACGTGGAAATCAAACGTCTCCGCCTGCACCATGGTGTACCCCAGTAACTTGAGCACCAGAGTGAAGTCGTCGGTCCTGACGCTGAAGGTCATCCTGGGGTTCCTCTGCCCCCTGGGGGTCATGGTGTTCTGTTACACCATCATCATTCACACCCTGCTCCGAGCCAAGAGGTCGTCCAAGCACAAGGCCCTGAGGGTCATCGTCGCTGTGCTGACCGCCTTTGTCTT
>NW_022111320.1:47702834-47706881 GCF_000313985.2 Echinops telfairi
TGTGGCCCTTTCATACAGTTCCTCATGTTGTGGTGACCCCCAACCATAACATTATTTTCATTGCTACTTCATCACTGTCATTTTGCTACTGTGATGAATCGGGCGACCCCTGTGAAAGGGTCGTTCGACCCCCAAAGGGGTCGTGACCCACAGGTTGAGAACTGCTGATCTAGAATCTTTCCAAGCACCCTCAGATATAATTAATTCCCTTCTGGTGTCCTGGATCTGTTCTGGGCCAGTGAAGCTCCAGGCTCCTGCCCTGAGACCACCTGCAGGGCTGGTCTCAGAGTCCCTGGATGACCTACCACATCCCCAAGTCACCTGATCTTGTTGGCTCCCAACCCGTTCCCGTGGCCTGCTGCTCTGGTCTGTGGTCCCCGCACCTGCGGCAGCGTGGAAGGGGTGTGAACTGAGCCGGGACCCCTGGTGTCCTGGCAGCACCTCCCACGGCCTGGCAGGGGCACTGACAACTGGGGAGGTGAGAACCAGCCTGGGCTCTGCTGGGTGCTCACTCTGCCAAGTGGCACATCCAAGGGTCCACCCACTGCTTCCTTGTGAAAAAAAAAGAGGTGGGTCTTACTGGGCCTCTCCTCTGAGCAGGTCTGGAGGGCTAACGTTTTCCAAAGCGTTCCCATGAGCGATTGGCTCGAGGAAACGTGTCATGGTCCACTTTTGCTTCTTGGCGTGTTTCTTGTTGATAACGTGGCAAACTGAAATGAGTTGAAGGGACTTCACTTATTTGGAAAAGTGCTTTTGGGTGATGTTTCACCAGACCCCCCTGACGTGTCCCTGTGCGCCCTGCCTCGGGGTTGTAGAGGGGTGCAGTTTAAGATCCAGGAGCCATGTGAAGTGCGGCCAACAGTCAGAGACTGGGGTCAGGAAATAAACTCTCCAAAGTTGTTCAAGCTCTCTTGGACGAAGCGTGTGCTGTCTGTCTGTCTGTTTTTCCCTCCCTCCTCCCCGTCCCTCTCCTCCAACCATTCCTCTCCAGGGGCTTCCAAGTTAGTTGAGCAGGATTTCCCAGGAGAACGATTCGGGCGCCACAAACAAAGCCCTGAGCTTTCAGGCTGCTACAGCAGGAGGGGCAGCCCTGGCGTCCCCGTTGGGTTTTGACGGGTTTTGGTTTCGGCCCTTGGGTTTTCCTTTCCATAAGGGGCCATAGCAGCGATGGATCGGGCCAGAGCCACCTCTGGTCCCCACTCCCCTGGAAGCACCCACTTCCGGGGTTTCTTTCCACTGTGTGCCCGTCGGCCCTTGACTCACAGTGACCCCCACGTCCTAGGGGACACCATGCTGCCGGCCATGCGCAGCCCTGTGACGGCTTGCAGGTCGGAGCGTGGAGATCCACAGGCTTTCCCCAGCCGCTGTTTGGACGCAGACTGCCGAGCCTTTCTTCCTGGTCGCCACGAGTCTGGTCTCCACACCGAAACCTGTTCAGCCGCTGAGCACCACACAGGCCTCCACAGGGAGACGGAGGGGCCAGGGGGCTGAGCAGGAGGGGTACCGGCTGGGAATGGAAGGCAGTTTGTCCCAAACGGAAGGTGAGAATCCCACCTTGGAAGCCGGAAGCCTCGTGAAGTGCCTGCTAGTGGAATGTGGAAGCCACCATCCCAGAGATGTTCCAGGCCACATGCACCCTGCAGTCAAGCCGGCCACGGGGTTACTTTGTTTCCCAGTGTACATAGTTATTATGTTTACACGGGGTTACTTTGTTTCCCAGTGTAGATAGTTATTATGTTTACACGATAGGGTAGTCCATTAAGGGAGCATAAGCAGTCCTCCCCCCAAGCCCCCCACAATGACCCTCTGACATTTGAGTTGGTTCCAACTCCGTGACCCCTTAGGACAAAGTAGCCCTGTGGGTTTCTGAGGCAGTGACTCTTCACGGGAGCAGACAGCCTCATCTTTCTCCTGCAGAGCGGCTGGTGGGTTGGAACCGCTGACCTCGGGGTTAGCAGTCCAATGTGCAACCCACGACACCACCAGGGCTCCAGGGGACAATCGCACTGTGAAAACAATCCGAGCTGTTGTGAGAATGACGAGAAGGTGACCCCGGGGCTCACACACACTGCTGGGAACATTTGCCTGAGGCAGGTGGCCACACACGTGCATTTCGACAACAAAACACAACACTGAAGCAAAGCACAATGAAACCAGGTCTGTCTGTGAGGCCAGCCCCCAGGCCCCCACTCCTGGCTTGGGCGCCCATTCAACACGCCTTACTCCTAGCTGAGGGAGGGGTGGTTTCTCTGAGGTCCTTGTGTGCACAGAGCTAGCCATCTGACCACGTTTCTGGAGAAGACCCAGAGGGCTGCCTTTAAGGAACCTGGAAGACCACGCTTCAAGGTCTGCCCACACCTACGTAGCACTGTGCGACCAGGTAAGAGGAAGGGGGCGGTTGGGCGTTTCTATGCTGTGCCCCCCGTGGCTGTGGCTCTGATAGTCCGAGTCTCGGGGCCTGGGGGTGCTGAGGACGGGGTGGAGGCAGGAGGGGGTGGGTAGCTGCGCTCTGTGGAGCGTTCCCGAGGGCGGCACCCTGATGGAGCCTTTGCTGGAATTTCACTTCACTGAGAGTCTGGCCCATGCACGGTGGCTGGAAAATTAGCGAGGAAAAGTGGAGACCCCCCCCCCTCCCCAAGAACAAGGTGCTCTGTGTTGCTCCCTAATGCACAGTGATCACACCCTGGGGGACCTGCCTGCCAGTGCTGGGCTGTCTCCGCCCCAACAGAACGTCCAATTAATCTGAAAGAACTGCAGCCACGGCACGGCGTTTGGAAGAAGGTTGCCCTGTTGTCAGATGTGTGGTTGCACTGTGATCCGCACGGTCGGCAGTTCAAAACCAGCAGCATCTCCTCCGGAGAAAGACTGGGCTCTCTACTCCCGTCACCAGTTCCCGTCTCAGCCACCCGCAGGGGGCTCTCTAGGGGTCAGCACTGACCCCATGGGAGGGAGTTTGGTTTGGTTTCTGTTGTGGGAGAAAGGAGCCTGGCGGCGTAGTGGTTATGGGTTGGATGGCCAGCCACAAGGTCAGCAGTTTGAAACCACCAGCTGCCCCGAGGGAGATAGACGGGTTTTCTACTCCCGTGAGCAGTCACAGTCTTGGAAACCCACAGGGGCAGTTCTCCCGTCTTATCGGGTCACCGTGAGTCAGCATCGCTCCGTGGCGTGAGTACGTGGGTTATTGTTGTTGTTGTTCGAGGGTTTTACTGTCTGAGTGATTGCCTAAGTAGGTTCTCAGTCTGATGTTTCGCTGACAGTGCCAGCAGCACGCTCCAGGGGTCAACAAATTGTGCTCACAAGAGGGTTTTTACCTGTAGGGTAATTCTGCTCCAGGGAGTTTGTTTAGAAAGTTTCCTCTCCACACAAAACCTTTCCATCCCTGCATCCCAGGGCTGGGGCTAAGGGGTGAGGCCACGGCTTGGTTCCAAGATCCCGGGGCCCACAGGTAGAGTTAAATGAGGAGACACGTGAGTTCGATCGCTGGACCACTTTCCTCAGGGGTGTTAAAGCAACGATCAAGGACCTCCTTGGCGGCCCCCTGGCTCACCTCTTCCAGAATCGCCTGGAAGACTTGGGGACGTACTTGGCAAGTTGGAGTGGGCAGGGTGGCGCCCAAGCATCTGTGTCTTGGGGTAGTCCACTAGGGAGGGAACTGGCAGGCACACCAAAGAAGAGTGCCACTGGACGAGGACATGGTCCGTCAGTACAGACACTGACATCCAGTCTATTTGGACTCAGAACCAGCCGAGGCAGGCTCTCCGAGGTAGACAGCCTCATCCGTCTCCCGAGGAGCCACTGGTGGCTCTGAACTGTCGGCCTTGCCATCAGTGGCCCAACATGTACTTAACAAGAGTTCCAGCCGATGCCACTTTAGAAATAAACGCTTTAGAATCTGGAACAAAACTAAGTCCTCGGGGGACTCTGAGGCTTTTCCTAAACCAGAGAGGCTGGGGGGTCCAGCCTGGGCCCAGTCCCGGCTTCCCTGCTCAACGTCCTTAGTTGTCAAGTCTGGGCCGTGCACAAGCGACCCCTTCTTGAGGACGCCCC
>NW_022111320.1:47707202-47713598 GCF_000313985.2 Echinops telfairi
CCCCCCCAGAGAAAGATGGTGTCTGTAAGCGAAGCCTCGGGTCCAGCCTCCTTCCGGCCTCTGGGGAAGCCCCTTGCTGGTCATCCCCCTTTTCCTGAACCTTTTTTTTTCTCTCTTCCGTCCTTTTACTGCCCTCTCTCACCCCAAGAAGACCCCCTAGCCCCCACCCCCACTGGCCTGGAACAGGGAGGTTTCGACCTCCCAGGGCTGGTTCCCTCGTCCCCTCCAAGGCTTGGTCCGTCCTCCTTGGGAGAACCACCGGGAGTCCCCTTTCTTTGATGCGTCTGTGGACCTGCAGGCCCTCAGCCAAACCTCATCTAGAAAGGATGACTCATCTCCTTCGCTCGTTCCCTAGGCGACAGTGAGGCCGATTCTCTTCCATCTTCAGCGGAGGCCCGACTTCCTCTCCTTTCAGGCTTTGACCAGCTCAGTGTCCACGCACTAGAGGTGTGGGACGGCTGCAGGGCCCGTCTCACCGCAAGTTCAGCAGAGGCCACCCAGCGCCATCCACGTCAGCGCCACGGTCCTGCCCTTGCTCAGAAGGCAGCGTGTGGGAGAAGCCAAGGGCTGACCTTCCTCTCACCCGGAACCGTCTTCCCAGTCCCCATGCACCCCACCCCCACCCACCACAGACACAGCGTGGTTCTCAAGGCTGTGGTTGGCTTCAGCTCTCCCCAAGAAAACGGCTGCCTTCTCAGTTGGGGTCACGCTTCCACCATCAATTTGCTTTTCTGGCCTGGGGGGGGGGGCAAACTCCTCGCCCGATTTTTCCCACGCATCTTCATAGCGAAAGAGCTGACCTTGGCCAGGAGTGCCCTTCTGAGTCACCAGGGTTCTCTCTTCCTCTGGCAGGCCCTGGGAGCCTCGCCACTGACAGGATTGGCTGCCCAGATGCCGTGGAGCCCGGGCCCCTGCACTGAGTCAGAACTACGCGGCCTTGAATGCGGGGACTGGAAGACAACGTGGGCTCTTCTGTCAGCTTGGACTACTCGGCGGTTTAGTAGTTTGGGGTAAGTAAGGAGGGGTGGAGGAGCTGGATTGCAGACATTGCATGCCTGTGTGTGTCTGGGCTAGTTCCTATCCTACGGGCCCACGTGCCTTCCAACCCTGGGGAGACCACGGCCACAGAATTCCTCTGGCTGGGTGGTTCTGGGTGTGAGGGCTTCACTGGACTGGAAGGTTTGACTTGAGGGTGTTTGTCAACAGGAGCAGCCCTGGGGGGTATGGTGGGTTGTGTTAGACTGCCAGCTGCAAGGCTGGTGGTTCAAATCCACAAACCGCTGTGGGAGAGAGATGGGGCTCTGCCCCCATTGAGGTACTGCTTTAGACCCCTAGGGCAGTGGTTCTCAACCTGGGGGTCAAACGACTCTTTCACAGAGGTCGCTTAAGACCATCAGAAAACACATTACGACTCCTAACAGTAGCAAAATCAGTTAGGTAGTAATGAAAATAATTTTATGGTTGGGGGGGTCCCTACAACATGAGGAACTGTATGAGGAAGGTTGAGAACCACTGCCCTAGGGGATGGTCCTGTTCTGCCTTGCAGGGTTGCTGAGCCAGCATGGATTTGATGGCCAGGATGGGGTTGGGTCAACAGGAGTGGACGTGCAGGGGTTAGAACTGAGTGATCGGCGGTGTCACGGGAGCGTTGGGGAGCTTCTGTCCCTGCCCGTAACGTGAGGGCCAGTGGGATCATTGACGGTCCAAGTCAGGACTGACTGGTGTCCTCACTGGTTTGGTACTTTGTGCATCAGTGATGCTCGCTGTCAGGGAGGGAGAAGATGGCAGGGCAGGAAGAGGAATGGGAGCCGGCCCTCCTGAGAGAACTAGACACAGGGGCTTACTCCAGGGTAACTGACTAGAGAGAATCTGGGGCAGGGGAAGCCCTGGAGGGGGCTGGGAGGCACTTTTCAAGACGGGAGCACTCGGAGGAGCCCGGATGTGGGATATGAGCAGGCCTGAGCTCAGTCGGGGGATGATGGGGCCATGCCCTCCAGGCCTGTGTTGAAACTCTAGAGTAGTTATCAATTGTGTGTGTGTGTGTGTGTGTCACACATGTTGGCATCTTCCTTTGCCAGCAGGTCCTTCAAGGCAGCTGGGCCCAGCGTCATGCCACATGCTGACTCAACATGTAGGTCAGCTGGGCCATCTGCGCCCCACTTCCCCCAACCCCTTTCTGTGAGCCCCATCTGGGCTGAGGGGAGCTCACTCTGCAGGTGTGGGCTGGGAGAATGACTATTGCCTTCAGGCAGGCTGTATCCAGATACCAAGGCCCACGGTGGTCTTAGCAGTTTCTCAGGCCACCGTACAAAAGGCTGTCCCAACAGCTCAGCCCTGCACCCCCTCGCGGCCCGGGAAGGAATGAAGACAAGGTTCCAGGTATCAGTGTTCACTTTATTTCAGCCCTGAGGTTAGAAAACATTTGCACTTGACAGAGCAGACACTAGCGGGAGGCTGTGGGACTTTCTTCCCAGCCCCTGCTGTGCGGGCGGGGGTGGGAATCCCATGTGCCATTCTTTGGCAGGTAAGCAGCGGGTTCATGGACCCGCTATCCCATAAGGCTACACGGGTTGAGGAGTAGTCAACTAAAGTGCAGTTGCAATGTCAAGGGGCAGCTGGGTCTCTGGGGAACAGCGCACAGGGATAAGGTGCTAAATGCCCCATTTACAAGGATGCCCCCCGACAGGTGAAGACTGGCTTTATTATTGAAGGCGCCCAAGCAGAAGGGGCAGGGGACCGAGCCAGCCTTTCCTACTTCACTGGGAGACCCCCAACAGAGGGAGGGGTCGCCACAGCCCCACTGAGGGTGGGGTGCATGCCTTGCGGACCTGGCCAGGAGGCACCCCCCTTGGCTTCACTGCTCTGAGGCCCCGCACCTCCGAAGCCCAGGGAGGTTCTCAGGATGTCTGATGTAGGTAACGTCCCAAGGCAGACTCACTCCCTCTGGGCCTGGAGTGCTTCAGTGCCTCACTGACCACTGAGGCGACAGAAACAGCACCCTTGGTGGCTCTCCTGTTTTCTAAACCTGGGGAAGGGGGGATGGAGCGGGGGCACGATAACCTGGTCCTGATTCCCACTTGAGGGCCCCTCTCCTTGGCCTACTGGCATTTCCCATCAGCAATGCCTTGTGAGCCCCTTCACCCTGGGGATGGAGTGCCACCCGGAGACCCGCAGCAGGAGTACAAGCCGACTGTCCTTGAGGAGCTCGGCCATCAGGGCTCCCCAGCCCTTCCTAGGGGGCTCTGGAGCCTGAGGACCTGGCCTCGTCAGGGTCTACCGCACTTCAGCTGGGCTGCCATCTCCAACTGCGGCACTTTGATTGTCACCTGCATTCTTTCCTGATTTTAAAACTAAAAGCATTGCAACGTCAAATGCCGAGCCCCTGTTGAAAGATCAAACTCCTGGTACGCAGGCCAAGCAGCACTCTGGACGACGGCACACTCGGCATTCTAGTAAGTACTTGCCCACCCAGCACACAGCAATGGCGGCGTGCGCGGAACCAGGGCTCAAGACGGGGTTTGGGGTGGGGTGTTGGGGACGGGATGCTCGCTTTTTCATGGAAACGGGTCTTTTGCTGTGCCGGGTGGCCAAGTGAGGCTCCGGGCGGATCTCAGAAGAAAATACCCCAGGCTCCCTCAAGCCCCCAGCCCAGCAGCAGCGGGTTCTGGGTGCACACACAAAGCGGAGGCCCCAGCGGGCCTCAGCTCCTCCTTTGGGACCCCCTGCGGGCAGGCAGAGGGATCCCGGGCTGGGCAATTCACTCTCCAACAATCCGCCAACCATGCGGATGGCCTGGAGGACAAACCGATGGCCTGGAAGTCACTGGAGGCGTGGCCCTTCCCGGTTAGGATACCCAGCCTTGTCGGTGGTGAGGAGGGACCATGGACACCCTGATGGCTATCCACTCCAGGAGGCTGCCCCAAAGCCCAGCTTCTCTCTGGCTTCCCCACTGCCCACGCCCCTCACTCTTGGACAGGAAATCCCCAACTGCCCTGCCGAGGGGGAAGCTTGCTTCTCAGGAGGGACAGCTTCTCCCGGGCTCCTTTTGCAAGTGCTGTGGCTACAGGTGCCCGAGGGCTGGGAGGTAGTGCTGGGCTTGGTCTGGGAGCTCCAGCCCATTGCTGCGAGGGCTGGTGTCACCAGAGAGGGGCCAGAGGAAGAGCTGGGCCCTCAGCAAGGGAGACCTGGTCGGTCACCCTTAGGCCCGTGGTCAGTACAAGTACCCAGACCTGACCCGGGAGGCCAGCCTCCGAGCAGTGTGCCAGAGGACAGGAAGACTGTTCCTGTCCAGGAGCAGGGTCAGGGACTCGCTGCCCCTGGGTGTCAGCAGCAGGCTGGGCAGCGGGAGTGTGCGCAGGAGGGGCTGGGGAGTCGGGTATGAACAGACGTGAACCGAGAGCAGATGTGGGACCTTACTGGTGTGACATGAGAGCGGCCCGGCTCTGACGCTGCTCCATGAAGGCAGGCGGCTCTGCGGACGCACGGGCAGGCCGCCTGCTGAGGGTGTCGTGATGGTGGACACTGACACTGGTCAGCCCTGCCCTGAGCTCCGTTGTCAGCACATCTGCAGCACGAGGGGGGTCTGTTCCTCTGTTCTCGGGGTGACGATGTGTGCTGCTGAGACCTGGCCACTGAGTACAGGGCTTGACTTAAGGGCAGAGCAACTGGACAAAGGGGCCTGAGTGTGTGTGTGTGGGGAGGGGGGGGGCAGCCCCAAGGGCGCTGGGGCAGTGTGACAGGAGGGGGCCCTCAAGAGGGCTTGGTGTCTCCTGTGGCCTCCTGTTCTGGTAGGACTTGTGGGTCCCACAGTGGGGTACCCACCCTTCTCTGTAGGCAGGATCCCCAGGAAACTCTCCACGGGGGTGGGGGTGGGTGTAGGTAGAGGAGCTGACAGGCACGGCAGTGAGCCCTGGCAGTGTCCCTTTGGGTGTGAGGACAGTGGCCTCCCATCAATGGAGAGTCGCTGAGCCCACAGGACCGACCGGGGCTGAGTGACCTGTGTGTAGTGTAGACCAGGCAGTGCTCGCTCGGCTTGGGAGGGGGTGTCCCGAGGGCCTCTCTCGGAGTTGCCAGGGGCTTAGCGTGCAGAGGTGGTGGCTGCCTTTTGAACAGTGTTTTATGTGACAGGTGGGGGCGGCAAGGAGGCCTGGAGCCCCGAGACTACAGGGAATCACTCCCGTCGTACATGACAGGCCGGTCAGCTGTCAAGTGGTAAACCA
Organism: Echinops telfairi; assembly: GCF_000313985.2. NCBI lineage: Eukaryota > Metazoa > Chordata > Mammalia > Afrosoricida > Tenrecidae > Echinops > Echinops telfairi. Next base: position 47,712,422 of record NW_022111320.1, read on the forward strand.
CTTTCTTTGAGACGAACCTGAGGGGGAAGGGAAAGGCGGTGTTACCCGGAGAATGGCGTCCCTGCTGGCAGTGGCCGAAATGGCTTTGCTGGGTGAGTGGTAGCTGCTCAGAGACCACAGCCCCTCCTGAGGCATGGGCTCCTTCAGGCCCCCTCAACCCCTAGTATTCTCACTAGCAGAGCTGCCTCCCTGCCAAGGGTCAAGGGGAATGTCCTTTGATCCTGCGAGGCAGGGAAGTAGGTGCATGGGGCGCGGGGTTTAGGAGGAAGGAGGTTGAGTATGGAGTTCGGGTTGGGGTCCACAGTGCCTGTGCCCTCCACACGGAGTAGACAGGGCCCGCAGCAAAGCTAAAGACAGAACCCATGGCTGTGCTACCCTTTCCCCCCACCACCCAAGAGGGGCTACAGCCTGGGGGCTTGAGAGCGGCTTGCTGGACATGGTGGGCTTGTGTCCACTAGGTCCTGCTGCTGCGGTGTGTGTTCCCTGTGCAGGGTGTGGCAGGAAGGCAGGAGACAATGTGGCCTCCTGCCCTCCTCTGTGGTGGATGCCCTGGCCACGGCGGGCCTTGGCTCATCGATGTGGTGTCTCACCCAGGGTCTCCTGCTCGGTGGGCATGCAGCTGCGGCTGACCAGGCATGTTTCTTTAAAGAGGCAGCCCCGGCTTATGCTGAAGGCAGCACACGTAAAGACAGGGAGCCATGCCCAGCAACCCTGTGCACCCTCGCCTGACACGGCTGTGGAGGAGGGGTCCCTGTCTCACGGGGCAGCTCAGCCTCAGTGCCTGACATCCCCACCCCCACCCCTGGGCCGAGCCTGGTGTGTGGCCCTGCCACTGGCCCCCTCTCAGTGCTCCCATCCTTTCTCCAGTCCTTCAACAGCACTGACGTTGCCCCTGCTCTGGGCTGGGCACGGGGACTGGAGAGGGAAGACAAGAGTCCAGCCTCCTCAGCACCAGGGTGCGCAGCGCAACTGCGGACACCTAGACCTGTAGTTCCCAATGCGAGGGGCAGCGTCCTCTACTGGGCTGACACAGCCAACAGGGCTGCAAAAGTAGACTCCTGCACTTTACCTGGAGTAGGGCTGCGTGACAAGACGTAGTTGAGGGTGACCCAGAGCACATCCAGCACATCGTGAGCCCTGTGAACACTCGCCTGTGTGCTGTCAAATCCACGACAGA
>NW_022111320.1:47714425-47729184 GCF_000313985.2 Echinops telfairi
TATGCCATTAGCTAAATTAATGAAACTATTATTCTAATTAACCAAATGTCTCATGGAGGTTTCTTAAAGTATTTCTCAATTGTTTGGGTCGGGTCTGAACTAGGCAGCACCCGTTTGGACTAAGCTGAAGCAGGTCCAGGCCCTGCACGTGCTGCACGTCCCAAAGGTCAGCAGCAGCCTGGTCAGCAGCAGCCTGCGTCAGAGAAGATAACCACCAGAGAAGTGCGGCCCTGCACATCCCAAAGGTCAGCTGCGGCATCACCAGAGAAGACAGTCACCAGAGAAGATAACCGCCAGATAAGATAACCAGTGAAACCAGATGTTCAAAGAAAGCCTCCAGGAGTCCACAAGCAATCCTCCCAGTTTCCAGACCCCACATGCTAACTGCCATACACTCCTTGCCACCCCTTTAAAAACCCTCTCCCCCAGCTGCCGAGTAAGACTTCCCTGACCTGTCAGCCCAGGTCACGGGCAGCTCCCCCCACCCCCCCCAATAAAGCTATTTTCTGTTTCTGCTCTGCCTTGTCCTGTCAGTTATGTCCGTCTGTCTTCCTCTCTGTTCCTCAGTTCTGCCTTTACATCTATAAGCTGATAAAAGCTGATAATACTGCCTCTAAAGTGGACCAGGGAGATACACTTTAGATACATGAAGGAATTTTGATCTCAGGTGGCCCTGCTCAGTGTTTGCCCTCATGAAGGGAGCAATGAAGATATGGCCCTACAGCAAAATGTGGCAAAGAAAGTAGACAGTGCCTGGCTATCAGAAGGTATGGTGTCTGGGGGCTTAAAGGCTTAAGCCATCTAAGTGAGATGTCACGCAAGTCTTCAAGGAAGAAGCACACTAGACTATGTGATCCAAGGATTGTAAATTATGAAATTCAAGATCAGGAGGGAATTGCATTAGAGTGTCAATTCTCAGAAACCGGTTTGCAGAGAAAATCCAAAGCCCATTTGCAGTCTCCTTGCAGATTAAGCTGCCATTGAACTCCCTTAGGCTACTGAGTCAATGGAAAGCAGATGACTGCAGATACAAGTAGGTTAAAATTGCACATATTAGCACTGTTTCCCTTTTTGACCCAAGTGGAGGGGCGGCAAAAGAGAGGGTCCTCTGGGAGAAAGATTAGCACAGGAGCTACCCCAAGGGGACCAAGCACAGGAACAACTGTGAGGACGGCGCAGGATGGGCAGTTTTTCCTTCTATGGTGCACAGGGTAGCTATGGGCTAGAACCAATCTGATGGGGCCTAACAAGTGTCTGCTAGCTTCTGCTTTCACTTGGATTGAGGTTTTCCTGTCATTTATGATTTTCTTTATATGAAATTCAGGACAGGTGTGGGGGGAGGTAGATGCTAACAGGCATCTCCCCTGAGGGAGATCAGTTGCCACACTGCTGCCCCCCTCCCCCACTGCTGCAGGGAACAATGGACAGGCTCCTGTAGGAGGAGTTCGCATCCTACTGATAATGGTCTCTATCAGTCAGCCAGGAACAAGTCAAACAGGCTCTGTGACATGTGACATCCAAAGTTAAAGTGCCATCATAATTCTAGTATCCGCCCATCTTGTCACATGTATACCCCCAATCCCTCCTCCTCTTATTGCGTCTATGTCCCTAGACCACCCCCTCACTGCTGTATAACCTACAGTGCAAACCCTTCCTGTGACGTATGTCTTTACCTGTAATTAGTGGGCTTGCATGCCCCCAAAAGGCATATAAGCCTGGGCTAGCAGTAGACAGCTCTCTCGCTGGTTCCGCTCGCCTCTCTTCCTCTCCAGTCCTCCTCCTTCCCTTCCACCCCTCTCCACGTGGACCACCAAGCTGGGCTGAGGTGAGTAACGCTACCACGTAATGTGTCTGACTGCATTATTATAATATCTCTTGTATCGCTCATGCTCTCGATGACTCTAATATAATATATATATATAGATCTCAACCATACAATTGTGCTTACTGAACCCAGGATTAGCGGTGGGAACTGGCCCCCCACTCCCCAAACTTAATACTAGATAGGTAAATCCACAGAGATAGTAACTAGATTAATATTTCTTTAGGGTTATGGGAAGGGAGGCTGGGGGTTCATGAGGAACAAATAATGGGTACAAGAAAGAAACATGTTCCCGCGCCCTGGCGCCCACTGTGGGGAACAGCAATGAGCCCAGATGAGGATCCGCTGGAGAGCACCTCAGATATCTGCAGGCAGGAGTGCCGGCCCTCCTCCCCAGGGCTGTCCCTGCTCTGCCTGGCATGGCTCAGGAGACCCTCCACCCTGGCCTTTCCTCAGAAGAAGGCCTTAGGAGGCCGTCAGAGTGAGGGACGGCCTGCTGGCAGGACAGTGAAGGACCCAGCTCTTCTGGGAAAGGCCCACCTAAGTGACCTCACCTTACACTGATCCAGTGGTGTGTCCTCTGCCTCCTGGAAGACCACGCTGAAGGAGATGCTCTTGGGGTCGGAGGAGAAGACCCAGTTGACAATGAGGCCTGCCTCGGCCACAGCGATGGAGATGAGGCTGTAGGTGCTGGAGCGCACAAACAGCTCCCTGTGGCCCTCCCCAAAGTTGACCAGCTCATCCACCGTGAGGGGCACTTTGATCCTGAAGCAAAAATGCAGACGAGCTCCAATTAGGTGGACAGAATCCGTCCTGAGTGGCTGGGGGCTCCCAGGGCGCCTGAGACCCTGGAGGGCAATGGGAGGGCAAAGCCAGGGTAAAGGAGCCAGACCACATTGCTTAGCTGTGGGAGAACACTGGACAGACAGGTAGTTACTGAGACGCTACTACATGCTGGTCCATCCACTGAAGATGTAGCGTGGACTCTGACTTGTGGTGGCCTCATGGGTGTCAAACAGAACTGTGTTTTCTTTTTTAAAAAGGCTGGGGTTCTTTATTTAAATCTCCCCAAGGCCCAGACCACAGGGTGGGCAGCCCTCCTTCCTGTCCCCTTTTAGCACCAACCCTTAGCCACAGCCAGGGGAAAGGAAAACAAACGAGAAGCCAGAGGCCCTTTGCTGTGGAAGGCTGCCCCTGCCGGAAGCGCAGGGAATGTGGTCAGGCGGGCCCTTCCCTCTCAGTGAGGCCTCTGCAGCCCCCAGCCCCAGCCCCAGCCCAGCCCTGTGGGGGCTGCAACGAGGGCATGGAACCCACACCCACACACACACACACAACCCCCACAGTCTGGTCCCAGGAGAAAAGACGAGGCCGGCTGGTCCAGTGTGGGTGCACTTGGGGAAGGGGTGGAAATGTATTAGTAAGGATGGGGAGAACCATTGCTGGGCACCTCCAGAGGAGACAGGCCAGGCTGGCCCTCCACCCTGGCAGAGGCTCTGGGAGCCCTCGGGGACGTCACTGCTGAAGACGAAGTATTTCTTTATGTTAACCATTCATGGAGGGCCGGGCAGGTGGGGTGGTGGTGGGGGCACCCCATAGGCAGTCAGTCATGCCTGCCTGGGACACCCTGCGGTGGGTGTCTATCTGCCACCTTGTCACCTTCTTGCCCCCTTGCAGCTGGTTGTCTGGGAAGTTCTGCAGGTTCCCCATGGACTTTATAGGAAACCAGGTGGGGTCTCCAGAAAGGAGGAGAGTACAGGGCAGGTGGCCGGGGCTTTCAGGAGGCTTCTGCCTCAGACGGGGAGGCTCCAGAACCGTGTTGTCAATGGTTGGTTTTTCAGAACAGAAAACGAAAAACCAACTCCAGCCTTTCTGCTGAAGGGCTCTTGGATAGACTTCGAAACTCCAACTTCTCGGTTACCAATTGAGCACACTAACTTCCTACTCCCAGAGTTGTAATTGCGGAAACCCATGGGGTCCAGCATCCACGGGATGGCAGCGTGGACCTGTGAGAGCAGTCCCAATGGACACCCATACCTTCACTTGGATGTAAAGCTCATGGGCTTTGGAGCCATGTATGTCTCAGACCAGCTCATGACCCATCTTTACACTCAGCAGGTAAAGAAGGGTTTCTTCCAAAGGTTTACAGTGAGTCCCCTGCTTTGGGGCCGCCTGGCAGAAGCAGCCCTCGAGTACGATGTGGGGTGTCGAGTCAGGAGCACCTGGGTCCAGTGCCCATCCCTCTTCTTACATGCTGCGGGGCTTCAATCTCTTATAAGCCGGTGTCCTCCCCGGCAAAACAAGCGTAATTGTGTCTGTCCCCCAACCAGTGTGAGGGCTGCATCCCTAGATGAACTGGATGCAGCACTGCCCCCCTCCATCCCCAGGCCCCTCCTGAGGCAGCGGGTTGGCTCAGACCCACAGGACAGGCTTCTCGGCAGAGTAGCCACTCATTCCCTTAGCATCCTGTCCCCAGGTCCGGTTCCTGACGACTGTACATGCTGCGTGTGGGAGGCGCCACTGTTCCCACTCACAAACGAGGGGATGAAGAGCCACAGAGATTAAGAAGACGTGGCTGCGCTCACCCAGGTCTGACCCAAAGTCGGTACTTTGCTACACCAACAAAGCTGCCCTTCGTGTAGAAAATAACTACTGTCCCCGTGAACACCAGCGAGGAAGCTAAAGCTCAGAGAAGTAAGGTGACTTGCCCAAGACTGCACAGCAGGTAAGGAAGGGGTGTTGCCCAGAGCTCTCTGCTTCTAAAGCCGTAGAGACGGCTGGGAACACCCAAAGCTGTTGGTGAGAGGAGGAACAATATCAACAATGCTCAAAGACAACCTTACTTGACGGAACACAATGAATACATTGGAGGAAGGAATCAGCCAACCTGAAGGTAGACTAGAAATGACCCGCTAAGAACACAGAGAAAGAGAGCGAGAGTTCGTGAGCCGCAGGTCCCTGCCGCGGGGTCTTTTCGCTGGAGTCCTCTCTATTCGGCCTTGTGTCTGCGTCAGGACTGTCCTCTCCGCATCACACGTGCTGAGTGCCGTCCTCTTTACAACGGTCAGTGCCCGCGCCCGCTCCCCCCCCCCACTGTCCTGCAGCAAACCCCACCCCAGAACTCCTCACGTGCTGGACTTTAGTGAATCTACGTTTACTGCCTGTCGCCGCGGTCTCCCACGGCAAGGGACTTTGTTTTGCTCACCGATGAGGCAAAGGCTCACCATCCTGGCTTGTGAGGAGAAACCCGGCTGCACTTCTTCCTCCACAAGAGCATGCTATTACTTCCATGCCACCATTCCGACCAATCCGTTCTCACGCCTTCCTCATTCACTACCCAGCGTCTGCGTGCATGTGAGGGGATTCAAGATAGGATTGTGCACCTCAGTCCTTCAAGTGAAGGGTGGTTATTTTCAAAACAGAAGTCTGCGTGCGGGGAGACAGTTTCTAGGGTGGTGGGGCTGTTGTTCTATGACTGTATTGCTTGTCAAAGTTCAAGTACTACCCACCATCAATGAGGATGTGCCCCGCGTGTCAATTACACCTCAAAGAAAAAGGACAAAAGTCAGGCCATCACTGACACCCAGGGCCTGTGTCCAGGGTCCTCGCCAGTTGTGATGACGGGAAGGACACTGCTATTGGGTGGCCCTCCCTCAACGGGATGCTCAGGGAGGTCCACTCAGTGATCGGGCACTCACATCAACTCTCCGGACCTCAGCAGGCAGACTTCAGTGTCCTGGCCCACAGGCATGTCTTCGCTGTCATCGGGGGTTAGCGAGTTTGACGCGCTGTCCCTGAAGAGACAATCACGGACACAATCACTTACCTGGCAGCACAAGGGTTCTGAGGTCTTAGGGCCTGTAGCTGACCCAAGAATGTCTGGGGCGTCCTTCCACCCTGGAAGCTAGGGCAGACTCTGTGGGTGGGGAACCAGAGCCAGGGCCCCGCAGATGGGACTTCCTGAGAGGCAGACCAGTGGCGACAAAACAAACGGCTGCCCTCCCACCTCGCGGAGGCAGAGCCAGCCAGTGGGTTCCCAGCACGGCCCAATCTTGCTGTCTCAGCTCCAGTCCACAACGGGAAACACCGCCTCTGGCCCATCTCTGGCTATGAGAGCAGCCGGGACAGGAAACTGGGTGAGGTGAGAGGGGGGTAGGGGGAGTCAGGGGAAGGGAGAGAGAGAGAAAGGGAGGGTGGGGTTGGGCAGCATGCTGAACAAAGAGAAGTGGACCTAGGCCCCATAGCCGTCTCTCACAGCCCACTCTCCTAGCTGTGCGGCGAATCTGTCCTGGGAGCTTCCAGGGCAGTGTACCAAGCAGTGGCTCCCAAGGTGAGCTAGGAGGGGCAGACCATGGACGCCTCCCCTCACAAAGCTGACAAGTCCAAGCACAAAAGTCTCCAGAGACGTGGAGAAGCCCTGCACAAAGAGAACTACCACACTGTCAACCTCCACAGCAAAGACCAACCAAACAGGGACTTACTCCTGGCCAGGGCAGTGTACAACTGCCCCTCTGAGTTTCTGAGACTGTACCTGTTTTACCGGAGTACAAAGCCCTGTGTTTCTTCCTAGGGACGGGCTGGGCTGGTGGATTGGAACTGCCAACCTTGTGGGTCACAGTTTAACTCAAAACCACTACGCCATCAGCTAACTTCCTCCATATCAGCATTTGATCAGGGACCGTCTTAGCACCCTCTTGTGGAAACAATGCCACACTGCAGCTTACCCTCACTTTGGTGTTTTTCCATCAGCACCAGCTCAGAATCAGACACACCTCTTCCTCTTGACTGCACGATCTTAAGAGGCCTCAGAGGCCAGCCACCGCCATTCGCCAGCAGCAGCTTACCTACATCCAGGAACAAGCAGCGACTCGGCCCTGTGTGAGGTTGTCGACGAGGGAGCTCTCCCACGCAGCAAAGCTCCTTCACCAACTGCTGGCAGCCTTCTCAACAGCCCTGGAGGGCTCTCCCATCTCCCCAGAGCCCTGGGGACCATCTGCTCTGCCCTGCCTCGCCTCCGCCTCACCTACCGTTGAGGGTTTCCTAAGAGGCCGGCTCGGGGAAGATGAGCCTGAGCACTCGGCTCTCCATGTGGCTGCGGGAGGCGAGGGCCCGAGAGGCCCACCAGTGTGCCGGCACTGGTTCGTGCTTAGCCAGTACTCAGCTGCCGGGCCAGGCCCATCTGTGTGCCAGGCAGCCTCTGCTGTTCACAGCACCACACCAAAGCGGCGAGGGCACAAGCAACAGCAGCCCTGCACCAGTGGCACCTGTAGCTCGAGCCCACCCTGGACGACGCTCCCACTGCCATGTCACCCAGTGCACACCTGTGCCCTGGCGCGGCCACGAGGGCTGTGCAAGCAGGGTTGCACGTGAGCTTCCTCTGCTGAGAAGGCCCGGCTGAGCAGCAGCCAGCACGCTGCAAGCCTGAGGGACCCATGATCACTGGCTCAGTCCTGTGTGGAGCTGCAAACGGTTGTCGATTCAGGATGCAGGCGGAGGGCAGACAGACGAAGTCCAGAGGAGGAAGACGGGGAGTATGTGTGGAACGGCAGGCAGATCTACACCGGAGGGCACACTGGCTGTGTTCCCTGAGTGCGGGCTTCTCTCACAGACGCACACAAATCCTGCTGCCGACCTGCTGCGAGGCTGTGCTGGCATGGCACAGGGAGAGGCCTCTGTTCTCCACAAGGGCTGGGCTCAGAACTGGCCGCACTGCCGTAGCCCTGGGGCCACGCTTTCTGCAGCCCAGCCTGCTTCCCTGGGCTCATTCTCCCCACTGCTACTGTGCGTTGGGGAGGTCCGCCCCACGTTGAAGGGGTGGTAGTGGAGGCTGGTGTTTGGAGCCTCCCTGGGGCAACCTTCCCCCCACCTCCTGCCTCCAATCCCTCACAAGCCCAGCCAGGGCTGCCTGCATAGTCGGCCTGAGTCAGCCCTGACACGTGGCGAGCCCTTCCTCAGAAACAGCCCGGCCTTGGGGGCTGTGATCCACACATTTGTGCAGTGGGCCTGCCTCCAGCCGGAGACCACTGCATAGGCCCAATATAGCAAGAAAGGCTGTTGGACCAGGTTGAATGGTGCCTTCCCAAATATTTATCCAGATCCTGCGAAAATGACCTGACTGAAGATAGGGTCTCTGCAGATACAATCGATGAAGAGGAGGACAGGTGTGCAGGATAGGCCTGAAAGCAGGTATGACTGCGCTTTTGCAGGAAAAGGAGACGTACAGACAGATGCACAAACAGACCATTTGAGGACAGACAAACACTAGAGCCGTGATGTTCTAGGAAGCCAAGGAACACCAGAGATGGTGCGCCAACAACCACAGCTGACTGGAGGCGGCCAGGGAGGTGTTCCCTTTGTTTCCAGAGGAGGATGGCCCTGCTGCTGGGCGACCTCAAGTCAGTACACAGAACGGTCACACCGCCCCGTGCCTGCCTTCCAAGGAGCAGTCTGCTGGCACTTCTTCCAAAGCACATGTTTGTCCTTTGGGTAGTCCTTAGTGCACACATCACTCTTTGCCAGCACCGAAATTCAAGGCATCGCTTCTCTGGTCTTCCTTACTCAATGGCCACCTCTTGCATGCCAACGAGGCGATGGACAAGGCTCACCTTTGGCTTCAAAGTAAGGTTCTGGCTCTGCAGCCCTTTAAAGAAGCCGCGTGCAGATGTGCCCAGGCAGTGTGTCCTTCAGCCTCATGACTTCCGATCCACCAGCATCGTCTATGGATCCCAGGAAGACAAAAACCTCAACCACTTGCGCTCGACTCCATGTATGTGTTGTGACTGGTCCAGCTGTGAGGACGGCTTTGGGCTTCTTTACACTGAGCTGTAATCCACACCGAAGGGGGCAGTCCTAGGTCTTCACCAGCAGGTGCTTCAGTTCCTCCTCACTTTCAGCAAGCAAGGTGGTGTTACCTCCGTCGGCAGGCTATTAAGAAACTCTCCTCTAATCCTTGTGCCCTTCTTCTTCCTGTCAACCAGCTTCTCTGATGAGCTGCTCAGATTAAGTATGGTGAGACGATACAACCCCGACGGTGTCCTGGTGGTACTAGGTCATGGAGGCGCAGGTCCAAAGCACAAATACTATTCATGAGATAAATACCAAACGGTGAAAGAAATCCTGGGAAACAGAGCTGGTTCTCCCAGCTTTCCTGAATGTTCACAGTCCTCTTCCTCCAGAGAACCAGAGTGGACTCCAGTCCTGATGGAAGCCCTTTCGAAGGGAGCTGAGATGGGCGGAGAGGGTGTGAACAGGTAGGCGATAACATGTTAACTGTTTGTTGCAAGTCCTGTTAAAGGCCTTACTGGGGAATTCACTTAAAAAAAAAAAAAAAAAGCTTGAGAATAGCAGGGAATAAAAGCCAAGCCACTAGAGGGCAACTGTCGCCTATATTCAGAAACCTCACCCCCAAACAAAACCAGTAGCTTCTGCTCTGGGCGGGACTGTCCCGAGCAGCACTGTGCCCTTGAAGGGCTGCTTTCAGGGACACCGATGCATCACCAGGTCTTTCTTCCACGCGCCGCCGCCGAATGGACTTCAGCTTCTAAGGCACTTCCTGGAGCTGCGATTGAGGCAAGACAAACTCACTGCCCAGTAGCCTTCCTCTTCCTCTCGCCCTGGGCCTCCTGCTGGCCGTGGTGGCCTCGGGCGGTGGATGACACGCGCCCTTTCTGACTGAGCTCCAGAACAACAACCCTCGGGCTGTGGTTCGCTTGGGGCCTACACACTAGCCATCAGATCACTCAGCCCTCCTCGGTGGCCATGTCCGGTCAGGACAGGTCGGCTCCTCTTTAGAACTGAGGGGTCAGGTGGGGCCCACAAACCAGCTGGGTAAAAGAAGGCTGTGCTGAAACACTGTCCCCGAACAAACCCCAGGGCCTTGGCCTCTCACTTAAGTCCTGGCTGCCCGGGGCAGACCCTCTGGCTGAAGAACTGGCTGGTCTTGCTCAGCACGGCGTTCCCTCCAGCTGTGAAGGCGCCCCTCCCTCACAGGGCAAAGTAGTGGAGGGCAGTAGGGTGTCAATGGCTCACCATTCACCCGCACCAAACACGGGGCTCCTCGCTCTCAGGAGCCACACTGTCTGTCTTCAGGGGCAATGCTGCTGGCCGGGTAGGACCCTGCCGGGGGTCACATTCCCTCTGGGCTCTAGGGTGTCTCTGGGGTTGCTGTTACACAGGACGATTCATAGTGGGTTCCCTTTGTGCCCATATGGGATTTTGATTTTGGGGCCCTGTGATCTGACCACGGTCCCTGAGTGGTGCCACTTTCCAGGAGAACCCACGCCCCGGCACCCCGGGAGCTAGCCTGTGCCGTGCTTCTGATAGGTCTCGGCACCGAAAACCCCACAGCACACTGGGTTCTACTGGCAGGCTCCTCATGAGTGGGCACGGACTTGGGCAACTACGGGCACTAACACGCCTGGCCTTGTGACCAGCACCCAGGGCTCCGCCGAGCCAGCTCCTGCTGCTCACTGGCTATTTGGTGAGTTGACTTTCCTACAGACCGGGAGCTGCTGACTCACCCACCCCACGCCCCAGCCCCCCTCCAGTTCCTGCTGCTTTGCCCCGCCTGGGCCCTGGGACTCACATCCTAATGGCTCGGGGTCTAGGACACCAGGTCCTGAGGAAAGGCGAGCTGGTCAGCGCCGTCTGACTTCCTAGATAGGCCTGTGGCCAGGCCGTCTGCTCCTTCCCTTCTGTTCTTCCAAGTCTAGTAAGAAAACACGTAGTGAGTGCTCCCCAAGGACCTCGGGGCACGTAGTTAGTTTCCACGAGTGCCCTCGGGTCAAGGGACACTGCAGAGTAGGCATGCCGTCCATCCTCTCTCTGACTGACGGACAGACACATGAAGGGTACCAGGCCCAGCTCTCCGCTTTCCCTCATGGAGACTGCTCTACTGGCTGAGAGGCGGATTCAGCAATGAAGGCTCACCCTGTTCTAATACTGACTCATCCACTGGCCCAGATGGCAGGCAGGGCGGATCCTCGGGGCAATAAAAAAGAAATCGTTTTATTGGGGGGGCTCTTACAGCTTATAACATTCCATACTTATTTCTAAGGTACAGATTCCAGAATGTCTGGCTGACCCCCCCGTTTCTTTCAGACATATCTGCCCTGACCCGCCTCCCTGTCAGTATTTGGCCTGCCAGCCCTTCCCAACATCTGTCCGGAGGCAGCCGCACAATGCCCACCCTCAGGGGGTGCCTCCCTCATTTGTACTGGCAGCTGAAGGGGTCATTAGAGAAACAGGTGTGCTCACAGGCAGTCCGGCCTGTCCAGCTGGGCTGTGAGCAATGCCCCACGTGCGATTAGAGCAGGGAGGGAGGGAGCACGGGCTGACCCACCCTGAGCGCCCCGGGCTGGAAACGGCCAGGCCGCAGCAACTGCTCACGGAAGACCCCTAAGCACAGGGCCTACCTTGTAGCAGGAATCCCAGCGGGGGGGCTCTCCCACAGGGACCATCCCTTAGGAAGAGCCTCACAGGTCTGGTCAGCAAACAGGGCTGAGCACCCCAGCCTCAGTTGGGCAGCAGGTGGGTGGGGATGTGGGGTTAGAGAAGAGACCGGAGAGCGGCTACTCTGGGGAAGGCATGATGGGAGTCTTAGCCACCACTGGGTGCCCTCTGTGAGTCCAATGAAGTAGTGGGGAACGTGACTCAAGCCCTGCCTTCCAGTGAGATTTCTCAGCAATCTCGGAACAAGATCAAGGGCGGGCATTCAACTTCCCAGGCATGCCAGCCCACAGGGTACTAGACGACGGTTCAAGCCAGGATGCAGAGGGTGGGTGAGCAGTGCCTGCAACAGACACCAGGCAGCCTGGCTGCCCTTGCCCTCTGGTAGACTCCAGACAATGGCAGAGGCCTGTGTTTGTGTCCTGGGAGGACTTGCTGCATGAACATGAGGCTGAACTTGCTGTGGTTCTCCGAGTGTCCTTGTGTAAAGTTGGGGTAGGAACTAGCGTGCAGGGCTGCCAGAAGGGCCAGCAACAGCCAGGTGTGTCTACCTGTGTGTGCGCACGCGTGCAGGCAACTCAGTAAGCAGTTGCAAGGAGACCCAAGAGAAGGAAACACCTTTAAGGTATGGATACCACCATCAGAGAGAACAGTGAGGCTTTCCACTCCGGTCAAGGAGGACAGCCTCGGGAACCCACGGGGCAGTGAGTGTCCCTCTGTCCTGCAGTGGCTGTGGGTCAGTATCCACTCAGTGCAGTGAGCTTGGTCTGCTTTGTTACCACCACCCAGAAGCCCTGGTAGCACCCCGGTTAGACTCTTGGCTGTGAAATGTAAGGCTGACAGTCCAAACCGATCCAGTGGCTCGGCTGGAGAAAAGGCCTGGCACTTTCTCCCCATAAACCAGTCGTTCTCAACCTTCCTCATGCTGCGACCCTTGAATAGAGCTCCTCATGTTGTGGTGACCCCCCAACCATAAAATTATTTCTGTTGCTACCTCATAACTGTCATTTTGCTACTATCATGAATCGGGCGACCCCTGTGAAAGGGTTGAGAACTGCTGCCATAAACGTTTCAGCTAAGGATATCCTCTGGGGGCAGTTCTACTTTGTCACAGAGGGTCACTAGGTGAAAAGGACGTGGTGGCACCAACAGGCCCCCATCCACCCTCATTGGTCCCCACAGACACAAGCTCCCCTGCCCCTCCTCGGGCTTACAGAGAAAACCCATCTCAGATCCCGGAAGAATGAGCACCAACCAAGGACCCAGGTGCTGCAAAGGATGTCAGCACCCCCGCTTCAGTGTGGGTGAAGGTGGTCAGAGATTCTGATCTGCAAGGGAGGAGGTGGGGGTGGGTCTCTTAGGATAACTAACCCAAGGCTCTGAAAGCCTGCAACGGAAACAGCCACAACACAGAGGCAGAGTCCGACCGAGCCGCTGTGAGCCCCGCTGTCTCTGGGACAGCACCAGCTGAGTCCGCTACTGGTGAGTCACGGCTTCCTCTCCATTCGATGGAAGGGGGTTCAGAGTCCTGCTGGTGGCTCTGCCCCAGGGCAAGACTGCCGCTCTGAGGGTTGGTTCAGTGAGACTGCTGGCCGGGGTACTCCAGCACACAGCCAAAGTGAGGGTCAGCGGAGGGCAGGGCTGGTTAAGGCATCTACAGCCCACGCTGCCCGCCTGCCTTCAAAGGGCCCCTGGCTCCTGCCCTTTCTGTGTGCATGGTTGGAAGACAACCTGCCACCTTGGCTTACTGGGTATTTGTTTCCCTGAGTGGACATCAACAGACCACTAGAAAAACTGGAAACTATGAAAATAGACAGTTGGGGGGGGGGGCCTTCCAAAATTCCACCAGTCAGAGGTGAGCTGCTGATAAAGTTGGGTCTAAAAGTAGAGCCTAAATTGTATACCTTTCAGGGATTTTTAAACAAGGGCCCATCAGTGGTGGCAGTGGGATCAAGGGACTCACTGTCCCGAAGCTTTGGTGAGGCTCTAACGGGGATCTGGCTGAAAATAAGAGCTATGAACAACCTCTGAGTTTTCTGTCACCGGGCTTACTTTGCACATTTACGTAGTGCTTGCACAGTTCTAAACAAGTACATGGATGGATGTAAATAACCAGCCCAAACCACTGAATGCGCTCCCTCACAGCTTGGTCAGGCTGTTTTAAGCCTGGATGGGAAACGGCTTCACTTACTCATCATCGGACATTTAGGGTTTTTCCAAAGTTGTACATGTTACTTCCCGCCTGGACCCCATGCCAGCTATTATACTTAAGACTTTGGTCATATAATATAAAGGGTTTATTATTTCTTGGGAAGGGAAATTTTTAATGTTCTACCCGCCTAGTTCTAAACTGCCGTCAAGACATTAAATCTTACCAGTTGTCAAAACTAGGTCTGCCTGGGTCCTCGGAGGACACTGTAATTACTAGTCTGTGCAAGTTTCCAGCCAACAGCCAACCTAAGAGTTTTAAGAAGGCAAGGTAGGCCAAGCAATGGCAGCGAGCAGGGCATCACTCAGAACGCAAGCACAGGTACTGTCCCAGTGCAGAGGAGGGGGAGGAGAGTTCTGAGCCCAGCAGAGGCGGACTGTACCAGGTGGACACTCACATGGCCTCGCCTGGCCAAACAATAGTTTGATTGTACTAACTCCTGCAGGTGTTCTGCCCCACTCCTGCTCTTCCCAGGACATTTGGAGGTGCTGTGGAGCATTCCCCAAGCCTGTCTAGGGCCCTCAGCAGGGTCACGGGGAAGAGTGAAAGGTCACAGGAAGCCATGATTTTCCTCTGACCAATCCCAAGAGTCCCAGGCACGCCAGGGAGCCAGCTGGTCTTTGCGAGAAGCCTGGGGCAAGGCTGGCCATCCACTTCTCTGTGGCTGTGCAGGCATTTGAGCCCCAGTCCAGTTAGGGCTTCTCAACACACAACTCACGAAAGGTCGAGCGATGTCCCCCTCGACTGAATTACTTTCTGCTTTGAATTTCCGTGGCTAGGCCATAACGGAAGGCATCTGAATGGAAGCGGTGTTGCTGGTGCTAACGCAGATCTTGATGGAGTGGGGCGCCTGTCCCCAGGTCTCTGGCACAGGGAGGGGGAGCTGAGAGCAGGTTCTGCAAGTTCACAGCAATATAGGCTCCCACCACATGAAGCGGGTTAAGTGGCTCACCCTGAATCCCGGAGGTGGAAAAGGTAGGTGGGCACTGGGTGTCCCATGGGTCACAAAAGCAGCAAGAGTGTTACTGAAGACCAAGTCGCAGGGCATGAGGGTCTACAGTGGGAGGCAATCGGCTGTGTCAGATGAAAGGTCATTTGTGGGCTGGAGTCCGAGGAGAGGTGCCCACTTGGCTGGCCAGCCCTGGGATTTTCTCTGCCTTGTTTAATGTTCCATTTGCAGTTCAGGGGTCTAATGTTCCAGGAACTGGAACACAGGAAGAGTGGGCAATGGCCATGAGGCGTGTGTGTGTGTGTGTGTGTGTGTGTGTGTGTGTGTGTGTGTGT
>NW_022111320.1:47729330-47735283 GCF_000313985.2 Echinops telfairi
AGAGAGAGAGAGAGAGAGAGAGAGAGAGAGAGAGAGAGAGAGAGAGAGAGTTTTCAGTTATGTGAGATTGCCCGGATAAATGGCCCTGAGAATCTTATGAGCTAATAATGAAAAAGCCCCAGTTCTAGCTACTTTCCAAAACTCTGGTGGGCTGGGCTGCGTTCTCACTGAGCACAACGGTGGGTGGATGGGTTTAAGAGATGCCCACTACATAAAGGTGGCCAGTGGGATGGTGGGGCAGTCTGGGAGTGCTGGCCTCAGTCCCAAATAAATTCCCTGCATTGCTCATCAGAACAGGCACCATGGACGAAGAGTACGAAGACCCTGGGTTTTTCAGCACTGCCAATGACAGCCGACAGGAGCACCATCAATTCCTGGCGTTCAAGAGGCTCTTCCTGCCCTCCATATACGTGGTGGTCTTCATCTGTGGCCTGCTGGGGAACTCCCTGGTGCTGGCGGTCTACATCTTCTACCAGAAGCTGAAGAGCGTCACAGACCTGTTCCTGATGAGCCTGCCCCTGGCTGACCTGGTCTTTGTCTGCACTCTGCCCTTCTGGACCTACGCAAGCATCCACGAGTGGGTCTTTGGCAAGTACACGTGTAAAATCCTGCTAGGGGTCTACACGCTCAACTTCTACACGTCCATGCTCACCCTCACCTGCATCACCATGGACCGCTTCATTGCGGTGGTGCAGGCCACCAAGGCTCACAACCAGCAGGCCAAGCGGATGTTCTGGGGCAAGGTCATCTGCTGGGCCATCTGGGTGACCTCCCTGTTGGTGTCCCTGCCGCAGATCATCTATGGCAACGTCTCTTCTCTCGACAAGGCCGTCTGTAGTTACCATGACAACGAGATCCCCACTGCGGTCCTGGCCACCCAGCTGACCCTGGGCTTCTTCCTGCCCCTGCTCGCCATGGTTGTCTGCTACTCAATCATCATCAAGACGCTGCTTCATGCGCGTGGCTTCCAGAAGCACAAGTCCCTGAAGATCATCTTCCTGGTGGTGGGCGTGTTCCTGCTGACGCAGGTGCCCTTCAACCTGGTGAAGCTCGTCCGCAGCACGCACTGGGAGTACCACGCCATGACCAGCTTCCAGTACGCCGTCATCGTGACCGAGGCCCTCGCCTACCTGCGGGCCTGCCTGAACCCTGTGCTCTACGCCTTTGTCGGCCTCAAGTTCCGGAAGAATTTCTGGAAGCTCGTGAAAGACGTCGGCTGCCTCCCTTACCTGGGTTTCTCAAGCCAGTGGAAGTCTGAGGAGACCTCCAAGATGAGTTCTGCCTCTCACAACGTGGAGGCCACCAGCATGTTCCAACTGTAGGCCGTGCCAGGGCACGCAGAAGTGGCTCCGGAATGCACTGTGGGAGGTGGTCCTCTGGGAGAGCTGGGGCAGGCTTTGCGGATAGCTGTGCATTTCCAGGCGAAGCAGCCACTCGCTTGCTCTCCTCTCTGCTCCGCACGGACACCCAGGCCTGCTGCTTTGAAGGACTCTCCTTCCTTCCACTAGCCCCACGAATGCTGGCAGCAAGGGCAAGGACACGTGGCTTCTAAGATCCCAACTTCTCCTCCACTAGGACTGCAGCACACAGCCAGCAGGGCGACCAATGGTGGGTGACAGTCTGTGCCCCTAGGCTCCACCGATCCCCCCTCCCAGCGAGGGAGCTCAGAGCAGCCATGAAGAGAGGTGTGGCTCTAGGCAGCTCCAGCCTCAGGTCTTGCCTCCTTGAGGTAGGTCTGACCTTTACATAGGGAGAGCCTCAAGCTGTCTACCTGCGGAAGGACTAGCAGTGGGGGACGGTTGTGGCCCAAACGAGTCCCTGAAATGATGCACAGGCTACAAGGTCCAAGAGTCTGTGTGCTTTCTGACAGGGACTCTGGTTTGCTCATTTAAAAACGGAATGACCCCATGCTTGCCCCCTCCCCACCCACAACACACACACACAGACACACACACACAATTACACATATCCATGTAACAGCGTGTGGTTTTCATGACTAAGAAATAAAGCCCTTGTATGGTCTCCAAACGGCTTTTATACCTAGGAGCATTCATTCTATTTTGTGATGCAGGGAACACCCCGAAACTCGCTCCCTGTGAGCCCAGCACGCAGGGCCCGAGCTGGGCTGGTCAGTGTTTGGGGTCCTGCTAGCCAGGAAAGAGATGGGCCACCGCGTCAGTGATGACAACCCGGCTCCCTCACCATGGCTGCCCGCCTCCGGCCCGCACTGCAGTGCCTGTGCTTATGACCTAGAATGTGGTCACAGGAGGTGGTGGTCTTAAATGTCAGACTTTTACACGTGCTTGCCAGATACTGGCAGTGTTTGGGGGGCTCCTGCACCTCAAACTCACTCACAGAAAGAGGGAGACTCTCCTGACAGCAGCTCAACAGGGAGGGGGGCTCCGTGATGTAGAGCGGCTTAGTGCTGAGCTTTGGGGGCTCAGGCGAACCGGAGTGGAATCCAGTCGGTAAGGCCCTGGGCGAATCTTCTCGCCTCTGTTCCTCGTTGGCGGAACCCACCTCTCAGGGCGGCCATCTGATAACCTGGGATGATACCCACAGGTGTCTGCGTCGCTTGTGGCAGAGCGTGCCTGTGATCGGTCCTGTTCTCACTTATAAAAGGGAGTGACGGAGAGGATGGCCCCTATCTTGCTCCCTGTGGGCCACTGGGCAAGGGAAGGCTGGCTCAGGCTCCAGTGACATGCGCCCTGGTCCAGCGGAGCAGAGGGGGCCTCGCAGGGCTCACCAACCCTACCCACCATGCCACCACCACACAAAGCAAACGGAACCACTGCCATCAAGTCAACTCTGACCCCTGGCGACCGACAACAGGGCAGAGCAGAACCGCCCCCGGGGGTTCTGAGGCTATAAATCTCTGGGGGAGCAGATAGCCTGCGAAGCATGTGGTGAGTAGCCCAGCACCTAACTCAATGTGCCACCAGGGCTCTGTCCCTCCGTCCGCAGGGTCCACCAAGATAAGATCTTCATCGACCAATGAAGCGGGCCCTTCTCTGGGGGCCGAGGGACACCAGGACTTTGCCAGCCAGACACTTGATCTCTGTGGGTCCCTGGGCAGGTTACTCAGCCCCATTTCACTGTCTGCATAATAGCCCCCCATGTGTATGAAAACAGTGACACTGTGAGCTAAGCTTGGGTCTGCTGCGATGGCGGCACCTCCAGGTTTCCTGTCATTAGGTCCCTGCCAGATGAGGGATTCTGGAGATCATCTCTGCTGGGCCTGCCCCACCAGGCCGACATCTGCGGCCCTATAGGTGCACATGCAACACCCCCCCCCCCTGCGTTTCTGACCCCCTCCACCCTCGCCTGTCCCTTACTGTCCCTCTCTCCCTGGAACCCAGCTATGCTTGAGAACAGTTGGTATTCTCCCGAGCTGCCCCCCAACAGGCACAGGCACTGTCTGCACAATCTCCACCCCGACACTGGAGCCAACTCTCACCCTCAGACCGTTGTTCTCTCCCGACTGGCCCTCAGTTCACACACACAGGGAGGGACAAGACTGGTCTGGGATGTGGGCAGCATTCTGAGAGGCCAGGTGGGCTGTGGGTACAGTCCCTGCTGCTCTACCAAGCTCCCAAGAGCTAGAGCCACAGGCAGCTCAACAGGGTTCTCGGTGGATAGAGGGCAAGGCCACAGGTGAGAAAAGCCTGGAGCTGCCCCCTGTGGACAGGGAGAAGGTGGCTCAGAGAGCATGGGCATCGGGGGGCGGGGCCTCCCAGGTACGCATCTGTCCTTCCTGACACACAGTCTGTTTGGAATGCAGGAGAGCCTCACTGCCCATCCTACTGATGAGACTAGTTCAGGGAGCTCGATGGATACCTGCCTGAGCTCACAGCAGAGATGGGGGCCCTGCAGCCCTGGGGAGCAATCGGCTCCACCCCCAATGTCGGCCACAGAGAGGTTCCAAGCAGCCAACCCACTGCCAGGTGCCTGCCAACCAAACCATTCTCACCATATCCTGTCCTAGTTTTGTCTCTCACACAGGGCGTCAATCTCCTGGCCGCTAACAAGAAAACCACAGCCATCCCCTCCCCCACCCCCGCTCGCTTGTTCCGCAGAACACAGGCCCTGAGGCAATGGCTGGCAACCTGTGGGTTGAGACCCCTTTGGGTCTGAACGACCTTTTCATAAGGGTTGTCTACGACCATTGGAAAACATATTTCTGATGGTCTTAGGAAATGAGACACCGCCCCTCTATCGGTCTCCAGGGGGGTCTGACCGCATGCAGATGCACCCACCTGCGAGTACCTGGCATGAAGACTGTTAGCCATGCTACACCATGCTTCAAGACAAAATTTCATTGATTTATCATTAGAAATAAATATTTTACAATACATAATTATGTATTGCTTTTGTGATGAACCACTATGCTTTCATTATATTCAATTTGTAACAATGAAACTACATCCTGCATATCAGATATTTACATTACGATTCATTTATAACAGCAGCAAAATGACAGTGATGAAATAGCAATGAAAATAACTTTATGGTTGGGGGAGGGGTCACCACCACATGAGGAACTGTATGAAAGGGTTGTGGCATTAGGAAGGTTGAGAACCACTGCTCTGGGGCAAGTTTAAGGTCACCCAGCCACCTGGAAGTGACAGTTTGTTTTCCTGGAGAAGACTACTGGGGTACCAGCTGCTAAGACGGGGCGAGTGGAACATGACGTGCCTTCTAAGTTTATGGAATGAGGAGATCATGGAACATGCTTTCAGACTTGTAATGGCCCCATTGTAGCTGTGGGGCTGGGGTTAAGTCTGCGTGCAGGCAAAGACGCCAAGGAAGGGTTCCTCAGTGCAGCCCCGGCCCACAGCAGGCACCCCATCTCCTAACAATGGAGGGAGTGGGTGCACTGGGGAGCACACTGAGCCAGGGAGGCTGGTGCAGTGCAGGTGGAAGGCCCGGGCTCTCCCCAGGCAACCAGGTGGGGAGGGCAGGCCTGGAGGAGGCCATGACTGGATGGAAGCTGGGCAAAGGCCAAGGGCGCCAAAGCCGGGAGTGCCCGGCCCACGCACTGCTAACCAGCGGAGCTTGGCTGGCAGAGTGGGCGTAGGCAGCGTGTTTGCACGTTTGAGGCATGCTGTTGTTTACCAGAGAGGCTGGGCCGTGTTCTGGCTTACCACCACCACCTGGCGCCGAGCCCTGTCTTGGACTCACTGATTGTCAATGAGTGTCTCCAATTCTTACCAGAATCATTACAAGGTATGCCACCCTCATGTAGGCTCTCAAAATGGGTGATTTTAAAGAAAAATTGTTCATTTTCATATGTATTGAAGGATATTGTCTGTTTCTTCTTGAAACCCCCCATCATGGGAAAATTACCAAATTGAATCTAGTTCAACCCATAGTTATGAACCATGCTCCCCCTTAGAGAACCCACAGCATCCTGACTGGTCTCTCTTTGAGGCTGGACTTTGGGCTCCTTCTGGTCCCAACACTTCCTGGAGGGCAAAGGAAGCAGCGTCCTAGCTTGAAGGGGAGGGGGTGGTGGTCTATGAAGTGGGGATAGCCACGGGGGAAGAGGAGGGCAGAGAGGTCTCTGATGGCCACACGGGGAAGCGGGGGCCTGGGGAAGACATTTACCCGCTTCAGAATCTAAAGCCTGAGGCCTTGAAGGGAGCCAAGCAGGGTCCAAAGCCAAGCCTGACACATGACCTTGAACCATTGACCTGGCATCCCTCGACTTCCTGTCTGCAGATCGAGGACAACACCTCCTCTCCTTGACACCTCGAGAGGCCAGTGCTTACAGTGGCTTTCTTTCAGAAACACTACTTCCAAGCTTCCCACTCGGCAGCACGTGGCCTCCAGCAGCCTTGGATCTGCCTTCTGCCCCCCTCAGAACCCTGACAAACCTAGGGCTCTGAATCTCTGACTCCTTCTCTAAGAGTCGTGGCCTTTAGGATGGGGGCTCACATGTAAGCCAGAGCCA
>NW_022111320.1:47736434-47742671 GCF_000313985.2 Echinops telfairi
TCTCTCTCTCTCTCTCTCTGCACTCAGTCACGCATGCGTGCCCACACACATATAACTCTGCTTTTAGAACCTGGGGTTTGGGGGCAAGGTTTAGCTGGAACTAAAGTGAATTCTTGGAAAACACGTCTACCCAAGACAACCAGACTAAATCCCAGCTTCCTTTCTCCCGACCCCATTACCATGCCTATCTGGTGGATCCCGGAGACAAACAGGGTTGGCAAGGTGTGCCAAGTTGCTCTGAGCACAGCCACCAAGGGCAGGGCGGTGCCAGCTCCCCGGGGATCCTGGCGGCCAGGAAACCACTGATGCAGCCCGCAAAGTGTGTGGCAGGGCTCAGCACTGGCCCTGCACAGGGTGGGGGGTGCCCAAGTCCTGTCTGAGGACCCCTCCCTTCAGTACCGACAGCCAGGCCTGCGGCCAGTCTGGATTTCCCGGTGTGTTGAGGCAGCAGTCACCAATGACTTAGTAGGGAGAACACGTTTACTCACTGTTCGCCCAGGCTTGGGTCCAGAGCACCGGCTTCAGTGGGCGTCTCAGGCAAGGAGGAGCCCGACTCCTGAACCTGGCAAAGCTCCTCATCGGTGATGATGTCAAACACGGCATCGTCGGGAGGCCTGTAGTCTGCGTTCGCATGAGCGGGAGCAGAAGAGAAGACACACACAGACATACCGGGCGTTATGCATGGCTGGGCAGGAGCTCCGGGGGATGTGCGGGAGAGGAAGCAATCCACGGGGACACTCGGTAATCCGCGCCCAACGGACAGCTAGTCTGCCCACATAGGAGAATGGTGGCAAGGCAGACTCAGGGACCGAATGCATGAAACTGACGCGTGGCTTAACGTAGCTCAACCTCTCAAAGGCAGGGGGACTCACAGAGGTCTTGGCACGTTTCTGAGGACCCTCACTTAGAAGCAGAGGCACATCAGCAAAGAGCCTAACGAACCAGGAAACACCCTCCATCGCCATGACTCCTCGCTCCGTGAGACACACGGCCGCACTCCTTTGCGCCTCTGTGCAAGCAGCATCCTGCCTGGTCTGACATCACCCCGATCCACTGAGGGCCGGGACTGGCAGCCGCCAGGATGCTCTGACCAGGCTCTGCAGGCCACCCACAGAACACTAGCTGCGTGGTGCCCCATGCAGTCGGCTTCTACCCGAGTCCCCTCCTGCACATGTCATGGAAAACACACCGGCAGGTCTGAGGCAAACCAAGCACATCCAAGAACTGAGGAAGCAGGACATGTCAGAAACCAAAGCCAGTGGTGATGAGTCAGGAGCAAAGGTCCCCGGCAGCTTCACGTGGTTCATGGGAGCTACCTGCTCCCAGCGGGCCCTGGACGGGACTCCTGAGGGCAGGCAGCGCTTTGCCCTGCCTGAAGTCTGCATACTGGTGGACCGGAGCAGCAGGCCGGAAATGGGGATCAGGGGTTGGCTTCTCTCCATGAGTGCAGCCACACCCCAGAACCTGGCAGAGTGGGGAGCAGAGGCAAAGGAGAGCAGGGAAATAGGGACAGGGACTCAAAGTGTGTCCAATGAAATCACAATCAAACCGCACAGGGACTTTTTGTAGAAAATGCCCGATTCTGACGTTTCTACGGATGGAGCAGGAAGGGCCCCTGGAGTAGTTAAAACTTGCACAGGAACCAAGGTGGCGGACTCACTCTACCTGTAAGGGTTCCTACACACCTACAGTGATCACCAGAGCGTGGTGCCAGCCGAAGAATGTGCACATGGACAGCAGAAGGGCGTCCAGAACAAGACAGGACAGCTGGTTGAAGAAGTGGAAGCCCCGGGCTGGGGGCTGGATGGGGGGATCTGGGGAAGGGAAGACAATGCCCAGCAGGAGAGAGATGGGCAGGAAAAGACAGACACCAGGCAGCACATCTAGAGGTCTGAAGAGTTGAATGAGAAACCGTTGGTCTCCCCGAAAACTTGCCACTGACTCACAAGAAGAAGTTATTATTTAAAAAACAAAACCAAACCCAGTTGTTCTCGCTGGAAAATACTTTTGAAGCACTGGCAAGAAAGAAGTTCTACTCATCCTTGCACCATCCATACACGTTAACTCAAGATGATCAGAGGCCTCAGTGGATAAGCAGAAGCTGTAAACCGTTTGGGAGAAAAGAAGAGTCCTGGGTTTAGGCAGAGAGATAGGACGCCAAAAGGGAAAAACAACTGACCCACAAGAGGAAGAGATGGATCCATCGGACTCATCAAAATCAACATTTGCTCTTCAAAAGACCCGCCTCCTTTCTGGGGGGTGGGGACAGGCGGAGTGTCTATCGATTCAGAAAAATGTCTGATAAAAAAACCCCCCAAACCCCAAAACTTGCAACCATAAAAGGACAAAGATTTGAAGATTTAGCCAATAAACAGACAACGCTGAGCAAAGCACAGCCCTCTCCCCACACAGTTCTCCATGTCTACTGAAAAAGCAACGGGTGTGATGACCCCTCGTTCAGCAAGATAGGGTTCCAAAAAGCCAATGGGCTGAATCCAGGCAGAGCCAAAGAGGCTTCACCAGGGAACAGGTTCATGGAGGGCGTGTAAGGCCCACGTCTGCCTCTGCCACCTCAGCTCTGCAGCCAAGCGGGCAGCAGCTGTGGGAGCCAAGTCCCGCTTCCTTGACTGGGCCAAGCAAGCGGGCACACAGGAGCGCACATCCATCCTCCCTGGTCAATTAAGAGTGTGACCTGCAAGGAGAGTGGGGAAGATGTTGCACACACAACTTCTGGTGTTGGGTTCCTCTGGGAGAGAGCAGGCTGGATACCAGGGCCGAGACTCTGGGTGACAGCAGATCCCAGTGGGTATACCTAAATTAAGGAGCACACGGAGCTCACCCTAAATCCCACTGAAGCATGCCACGGGAGTATTCCTTTTTCATGTCTCATGCAGTCCTAATTGCACCCGAAAGTCTCCAGTTGTGGACAACAGATTTGTATCCGATATCGTGCCCCAATTTGGGAAACAGTGACTGAAGCTAACCACCCACAGGGAGCTGGGGCGTACACTACGGGCAGCTGCAGGAGCCTGACCTTGGCCTCTGGTGACCTGGTGCCCAGGCTCGGCAGTCGGCAGCGTGGGGCTGGGCTCTTCCTGGCTGTTGCCCGAGCTGCTGCTGTCAGGAGAGCCAGGCCCCTCGTTGAGCTTCCGGAAGCAGGCCCGGCAGCAGCGCTCCTTCTTGCCGCTGTGCTTGCACAGGACGTAGTTGTTGCAGCAGTAGTAACAGAAGATGCGGCCACATACCCTGGGGAGGATGCAACACAGGGGGGCTGTAAGGCTCAAGTGGGCTTCGATCAGAGTGGAGCTGGGTGCTGGGGTGTGGATGCTACAGGGCCCTCGTCGGGCCTGCCTCTGCTCCCCTGTCAAGCGCAGAAGTAAGGCGCTCTCATGCTGCTGAAACTAGGAGACCATTTTATCTGCTAACATCCTTGGAGGCAGGAAGCAGCAGTGTGTGGCTGAGCCCACCTTCCCCAACACACAAATGCAGGCGTGCCCTCTACGCTGTTGGCACCAAGCGCCACAGAGGAAGGAGATCACAACCCTCACTAGCAGGGCCAGACACCTGCCCCCAGCCTCAACCCAAGCTTCACTTTGCCTCCCTTCCCGGGGCCTAGCAAGGCCTGCGCCCTGCCAGGGTGTGCCAATGAAGCATGTCTCCGCTGGAACCTTCCCGCTGAGCGAAGAAGGCCCATGGGTTGCTGGCCTGTGTGCTTTCCCAGCTCTTGGAGCTGGGGTGGGGGGTTATCCTCCTCAGCCCTGCCTGAACCTTCTGATTAAACTCTCCAGTGCACCCTTGCCGAGCCCTGTGTGTCCTGCCAGGCCTCTGACCAGCAGGAGCCCACACCAGCCCTTCCCCTGAAGGGGGCCGGCAGGGTGTCAGGAACCCCGGGTGCTGCCCGCTGACCTGCAGTGGTGCCGCCGCACCATCCAGCTGAACTCCCGCTTGCAGTCCAGGCAGTGGCTGGCCTCGGTGTCGCCGAGCCACCGCTCCTCGGCGCTGAGCTTCTGTTGGAATTCCAGGGCATCGGACTTCTGCCAGAGAGCATCTTTGTCCCTGGGGCGACCACGGTGGGACAACAGGGGGAGGAACCGTGAGAAGAGCAGAACAGCCCGTGACTCACTGCAAAGGACTGATGCCATACCTCTCGGCCCTGCGAAGGCAAGCTCTCCCACTCTAGACACCCCAGACCCCGTCCCTCCACCCAGCCCAGTCTGGGGGCTGCGCCACCACACGTGCTGATGCGCCCCTGCGGGGCCCATGGAAGCAGACCAGAGAGGGCTCTGTCCGCTGAGTGACAGCTTAAGGTGCTGTCATGAAGGCTGTGGGCTGCAGGCACACTGTATCCCTGTCCGTCCCCCCGCATCCATCGGACCACCTTTAGATTCCAGTGATTATAACTAATCCAGTTACAACTAATCCTTGGGGAGCAACCCCAGGCAGGGACAGAGGCATGAGGCTTCCGAGAGAGGGGCAATGGCACCTGTATCTGCCTGGGGGACTAGGCGTGTCATGCAGAGGCTTCCTAGCACCGCTGTCCTTCCCAGTGGGAGGTGGCTCTGGGCACCATGTGCCCCATAGTTACGCACCCACCAAGGATGTGGGCCCTTAGACTGAGCTGGTGCAGCACAGGGCAAGGGGCACAGCACCTGTGTCTCTGGGACCATCCAGCTTTTAAAGGCCATGTGCGCACCAAAGAAAAACCCCAGAGGTGGGAAGCCCCGGCTACCCACGACCCCTCAGCCACCTGAGCAGCTCAATCAGCCGCTCCTCCAGGTACTGCTTGGTTTTGTTCAGGTCGTCCAAGTCAGCGAGCATCTTCTGGTCATTCTGCTCCCGCGTGGCCACCTCCTCACACAGCCGGCTGTAATACTCCTGGAATTTTGTCGTGGCCTTCTCCAGATCCTGCTGCGTCCTGGTGCAGAAGGGCACGGCTCCTGCTCATTCACCATGGCTCCCCTCGGGGCTGACCCAGGCCTCCAGTGCCCCAGAGGTATGCACCGCCTGGTCCTCCAGACTCCCCTCCTGCACCTAAT
Organism: Echinops telfairi; assembly: GCF_000313985.2. NCBI lineage: Eukaryota > Metazoa > Chordata > Mammalia > Afrosoricida > Tenrecidae > Echinops > Echinops telfairi. The sequence goes on from NW_022111320.1 coordinate 47,741,471, forward strand.
GCCCCAGCCTCCCCAGCTCCCCAAGGACAGGGGGGGCTCTGGGAGGTCAGGTTGACCAGTCTGCTAGGAGCACCCCATGGGAACCTAGAGCTCACTCTAAGATCGCTGTTGAAGAGAGACACTGAGACCAGGCGTTCTAACCCTATTGTACCCCCTCACATACTTGCTGTGTTTGTGTGCCGCCCGAGCCTCCTCCGAGCCTCATCTAGAAAACGGGGTTAATAACATCTACCTGAAAACTGCCAGGACGATTAAGCGCTCACATACAGGTGCAAAGTACTGGAAACAGTACCTGGCACATGGTATGCATTACTGAAAGGGCTGCTGGCACCAAGGAGCCCTGGTGGCCCAGGGAGCTAGGCCCTGGGCTGCCAACTCTAAGGGTGGCTACAAAGCTATCTGCTCCCGTAAAATTGAGCACAAGCTTGCGCCAGGTCGCTCTGAGCTGGAACCGGCAGTGGCACGGGGTTAGGTCTGGGGTTTTGTTTTCACTGCTAGGGTGCCCGTGTGCTGCAGAGGTTCAAGCGCTCCACCAGGTTGGCAGCCCCAACTCACCGCTGCTCTGCACAAGGAAGGTGTGGCAGCCGCTTCTGTAGAGATCACAGCCTTGGCGGCGTTCTACTCTATCCTATGGGGTCACTGGGGGTGGCATCGCCGCGGCGACAGTGGGTTTGGCTTGTTTGGTTCTCACCATCACTATTATTAAAGCCCAGCTTCCCTTTCCTCGTCACTGTTCTACAGCCCGGTGTTTGTGGCTGAGAGATCAGCGTGCAGCCGGCAGAGAGGGGAGCTCACTCTAGGTACTGGGGCAGCTGCCTGGTGCAGACAGACAGGCTTCCCAGGGCATTCGTGGGGCTCAAGTGCATTCTGTGTGTGGTCTACCCAGGGTGACTATCGGCCAGGCGCCCCCTTCCCTGCAGCCTGCGCAGCGGCGGTGGGGTGGGCGGCGTGACTGACCTCTCCAGGTTCTCACGCAGGGCGGCCCCCTCCTCGTCCTTCCGCAGCCCTGAGGCCTGGCACTCTGCGAGGCGGTTGCTGGCGCTTCTCAGCTTCTCCCTCAGCTCTGCCTGGGTGGCCTGCCATCGGGGAGAAGACACTCAGGTTGGCAGAGTGCTGAGGGTACTGTCTGCGCCGTGTGGCTGGGTCACGTGTAGGTGGTGTGTGTGTGTCTGCGCCGTGTGGCTGGGTTACGTGCAGGTGG
>NW_022111320.1:47743696-47756757 GCF_000313985.2 Echinops telfairi
GTCAAGTGTGGGATCTCTAAGACAAAGGATTAGAGGCTAAGCCCCTGCTTTCCTAAGAAGCCAGGGCAAGGTGAAAGACACACTCCAACCAGGTGTCTCGGGGGCGGGAGGGGTTGTCATCCAGACTCCAGGAGCCCGGAAAGGAGAACTGTGGACAGCTCGGCCTGGGAACAGGAAGTCTGGCAGGGAACCGCCTTCACCCGTCCAGTACAAACCAAGCCAGAGGGCCTCTTTCCTGAGAGGTCCACATGCTGAGTGTGGAATGGCCTGGTCAGGACACCAGGCCCCGTCCAGCTCTACCTTCAGCTTCCCCTCGGCCTCCTCCGCAGCCCGCAGCTTCCGGCCCTGCTCCTCCAGCTGGCCGCGCAAGCTTCTGGACTCTTCACTGGCTGCCTGGGGAGACAGGAGGAAGAAAGGGATCATGAGACTGGTTCCTTGTTCTAAGGCTACGGCCCCACCCTCTCCGAGTGGGGACAGGCAGCCAGTTCTTACCCTCTCCCCCAAAATAGGGTCCTCAGTGCATGTCGAGCTGTTGGGGGAGGGGAACATCCCCCAGGGTTACGCAGTAAAAAGACTCCACCAAAGTCCCTACACTTGCAGTTTCCGGTGCCCAGTGAGCCGCAGGGAGTGGCCCAGGCAGCTGGCCCCTGCACAGGCCCAGCAGTGTGGCCTGAGAGGAGGGCCAAGAGGACCAGGAATGGGCTGCAGACCCTACTGCCAGCAGATGAGTGACAAGCAACTGCTGTGGCCTCACTTCTGGCCCTCAGAGCGTGGGCTGTGCCGGATTCACAGACAACTGGCCGCTGCTGGCCTCTGGTCTCCTTCCAGAGGGCCACATGAGAACATGCGGAGTGGGTTCTCCACTGCGGCAACTATTCTCCAGTAGGCTGCCAGGGGAGGGGCTGGCCTTCAGGCTGTCATGGACTGCGGGGGGCACAGGGCAGTGGATTTGAGACTGGGGTAGGGGTCTCCCGACTGACAGTGGGTTTGAGGCTATCAGGTGGGAATGAGAGACTCAAACAGCAAGGCCCCTGATGGAATCTCTTCATCAAAACAGCCTGCTCTGTAAGTGGTGGCTGTGAAAGGCACTTCTGTGAGGGCTGGGCTTGTTTGCAATGGCCTTCGGCTTCGGGCCGAGGCGCCCCTCTCCAGCGCCCTGTCCCTGAGGGGCTCCTGTGGGGAGTGGGGAGCCATGACTAGGGCCGGGCCCACCCAGGGTGTTCCAGGGTCCCCACCTGGCCCGTGGTGGCCTGCATTACCTTCAGCTGGTTCTGGTAGTCCATGATCTCCGTGCTCAGCTGGAACTTCACGGTGTCCAGCTCCTGGCTTGCAGCCGCCCGGAGGCCCTGGGCGTGCTGCTCGGCCTGAGCCAGCTGGGCCTGCAGGCTAGCCAGGGCGCCAGCGGTGTCCTCGGCCTCTGCCACCCTCAGCTTCTCCTGCAAGTGTTCCTTCTCTTGCTGCAGCCCCGCCACTTGGCGCTGCAGGGCCTCGCGCTCCCTGGTGGCCACCTCTTTAGTGTCCTGCAGCTCCTGGATGACCCGGGCCAGGGCCCCCTCCACGCGATCCTTCTCCGCGGACAGGGCACAGACCTGGATGCCGAGCTCAGCCGTGTCTGTGTTGGCCCGGTGCAGCTGCTCCTGCAGCTCCGCGTGCTCCAGCCGGGCTTGCACGGAGCCCTGCTTAGCCTGGCTCAGCTCCTCCTGCAGCGTCTGGAGTTCGGCCACCCTCTGCAGGGCCTCGCTGGCCCTCTCCTCCTGCAGCGCCCCTTCCCGCTCCGAGCACTGCAGCAGCTCCTGCACGTGGGCCCGGTTGAGGGCTTCGCTCTGCTCCTTCAGCTGCCGCACCAGGGCCTTGTGCTCCCCCAGGACTGCCTCGGTCACTCCCAGCTGGCTCTGCGCCTTCGCCCGGTCGTCCAGCGCTGCCCGGAGCCGGCTCTGGATGTCCACCATTTCGGCCCGCAGGCGCTGGGCCTCCCCCTGATGAACCTCCAACTGCACCTGAGACAGGGCCAGCTGGGAGGCCAGCTCGTGGGAGGTGGCGTCCTGGGGAGGGCCGAGCCCCTCTTGGCCTTTCTCTGCCGTCGGGACCTGTGTCAGCGCGGTCTGCTGCTGGCGCTGGCTCCTCAGCTCCTGGAGCTCCCCGTCCCGGGCCTCCACCAGCTGCCGGCACCGCTCGGCCTCCTCCCGCAGGCGCTGGCACTCGTCCTCCTTGCTCTGCAAGGCGGCATCCTTCTCTGCCACTCGGGTCTTCATGATCTCCTTAGCCTTCCTCACCGCCTGGAGGCTTGCTTCCATCTGGTCGCCCATGAGCCGGATGCTCGCCTGCTCTGACTGCAGGGAGGCCAGGGAGCCGCGGATGGCTGCCTCGCGCCCCTGCAGCGCCTCGTAGTCAGCCTGCAGGGCCTGCAGCTTGCCCTCCAGCAGCTGGTTGCGCTCCAGAACGCTCCGCAGCTCCTCCTGCAGCTCCTTGTGGGCCTGCTGGGGCGCCTCCTCCTGGTCAGCCTCGGCATGGCTGGGCTGGCCCCCCTCCAGCTGCTGGCAGCTCTGTGGCTGGGGGGCGCAGCCCTCGCCTGCCACGGGCAGCTGTGGGCCGGGCTGTCCAGCCAGATGCTCGACCATCTTCACCTTCTGGCTGAGGTGATCCTTGTCCTGAACGAGCTGCTGCTTCTGCTCCTCCAGCTCGCCCACGTGCTGGCTGACCTGGGACAGCTGGGTCTCCAGGAGCTGCAACTGCCGCATCAGTGCCCGGGCCTCCTGCTCCAGCAGCTCCTTCTCCTGCCGCCGGCACCGCTCCTCGTGCCTCGACTCCGCCAGTTCCTCCTCCGCTGTGCTCAGGTGGCCCAGCGCCTCGTGCAACTGGCGCCGGAGCTGGGCGGCCTCCTTGCCCTTCCTGGCCAGCTCTTCCTGGAGAGGGGCGATCTCCCTGGCGGTGCCCTCCAGGCAGGCTCGGGCCTCCTCCTTCAGCTGCAGCTCCCTGGCCAGCTGCTCCAGCTGGCTGCTCTGCTGCCGGTTGAGCTCCTGGAGCCTGGTGCTCTCCCCCTCGAGGGCACGAAGCTTTGCTTCCAGGTCCTGGATGGCCGAGGCTGAGCCTCTGGGGACGGGCTCTTGCTGCTCCTTTGCGTCCAGGGCCTTCTCTGCCTCCTGCTGGGGTCTCCCAGCCAGTGGGTCCCGCGTGGCCTCAAGTTCCTGCACCAGGGGCCGCAGCAGGGACTGTAGCTGCCTCACACCTGCCTGGAAGTCCTCCCGCTCTTCGGCACCCAGCTCCAGGGCCTGCAGGCACTTCTGCAGCTCCTTCACGGCCCCTGCGGTGGCCTGGGTGACCCCCCACTGCTTCTCCAGCTCGGCTGCCAGGCGCGTGAGGTGGGCATCCTTGGCGGCCGAGCTCCCCGTCTCCGTCTCCCTCTCCGCACGCAGCTGCTCGCTCAGTGAGCGGACAGCTGCCCTTAGTTCCTGGTTCTCTTGGTCCAGCTGCTGCATTTGCTCCTGCAGCTTCTTCTCCCGCAACTCCAACTGGTCCAGCTCCAGCCGCATCTCGTCAAAGCCCTCCAGGGCCTCGCTGGTCAGGGGGCTGTTCAAGTCCAAGCTGGAGGCCATCTCCTGGGTCTGGGAAGAAAACACACACACGTGGCTCTGGAAGGGAACTCCAGGGCCCCTTGCACAAGCTTCAGGTTGAGTCAAAGCCCAGAACTCCCCAAAACAGTCTTTATGAGGCCCAAGGTTAGTCTGACAAGCTGTCAGTCAGAGGGTGAAAGAGCCCTTGCTTAAGGCACCACCGGTGCATTCCCAAGACCCAGGGCCTCAGGTCCGTGGTCCGAGAAGACTCCCACTGGCCTCTCCCATGTTAGCCTCCTGTAGCTCTATTAAATGGAAGGATGCCGGTTGTCAGAGTGTTACATATAACTCGGATTAAAGCCTGGTTAAACCATGAGAAGATGAAAGATGACTACTTCCTACACCAGCAAAGCAGACACCAGGCTCAGCAGTTCCCACTGACAACCGAATGACCCTGGTTACTTCTGGTGCAACCCTTCCCACCCTGCTTTTCTGAGTTGTGCCTCAGGGACAAATGCACGGCCCCTCGATTCCTCTCTGCAATCTCCCCAACTGCTGCGGTCGGCCTGGTCCCAGAGTTCTTAAAGGAGCAGGCTGCTCGAGGCTGGCCTTCCCACTACTTATGCTAAACCATCGCTCAGGGCTAAGGTGACTGCGGGTATCTCAGGGCCATCGTTTTAGAAGCATGTCCAGCCTCTGTGGCTCCAGAAAGTTGGGAGAAGCCCAGGAGATTTTTCAATTCTGCCCTACATTTCCCCACATTTGGTCAGGGTAGCTGGGCACCACCCAGCTTTTCTGACCTCAATCAACGCAAACAAAGGAGGTGGCTGTTCCAGGAGGCAATGGTCCACAGTCCACATCCTCCTCCTGTTCCCGATGTTCTCTCTGCCTCTGTTGCTCCAATTGGAGACCAATTCTTAATGCTTCTTATAGGAATCATTCGTTTAATTTCTATTATTGATTAATATCAGTACTCTTTTCCACACATCTATATACAGCTGGGAAGGACACATTCATGTTTTTAACAAAAATAACCAAACCTAACCCACTAACTTTCTTGAGTGCCCTTGCCGACGCCCTTCAGCACTGCACGTGTTCACCCATCCCTCCCCGCAGCCACCTCGGGGCCAGCATGGCTGTGCTACTGCCCCCCCACCTTCTGGAGGAGAGAGCAATAATCGCCCCGGCCAAAGAGCCGAGGGAGTCAGTGTCAGAATTGGACTCCCTTAAACGGCTTCCACAAAAAGCTTTAAAAATAACTTACTTAGTACTAGTTGTAAAAATCCTGGCTTGAAGAAATTGTGCATATAACCCAGGAGTCAGACTGCTCTGGTCTCAACCAGTCGGTTGTGACCCCTTTGAGGGTTGAACGATCCTTTCACAGGGATCGCCCGATGCATAACAGTAGCAAAATTACAGTTATGAAGTAGCAACGAAAATAATTTTATGGCTGGGGGGACACACCACAACCTGAGGAACTGTACTAAAGGGTCACCATTAGGAAGGTGGAGGAGCTCTGGAACCACTGGGTTCAAACAATAGGTAGCTGACATCACCTGTGGGCTGCTGGGGGCAGGGGCATCACCTGGCTAATGCATCCTTTCTGCCATTACCTGTAGGTAACTGCTCACCAAGCTGCTCATGCTGGAGGTTCGGCTGGGAGGTTTCCACAGGTACGCAGAGGAGCTGAGAGCCAGAGTCCTCCTGTGGGGTCACACAATACGCATACTTGTACTTGGAGCAGAAAATCAATTGCCCGCACACCTGCACGCATGCAGCCAGGGGATGGGAGGAGGCCTTGCTTTCCCGCTCGGGTGTGTGGAGGTAAAGCCCCACCGTGTTCCTCAGGGAGCACATTCAGGTTGGCCTGGCCCACCCCTTCAAAATTGAAAATAAATTTAGCACGCATTTCCTAATTTGGGGTTTAACTTTTCCCTAAATATTTAATACTTGCTGAGACAGGTTAGGAAAGAGGCTGGGCACTTCCACCCTCTTACCTCAAGTTTGAATGACTGAGAAATGTTCCCAGGTCGACAGAGATGGGCCTGACCACACCTCACACCCAGTTCCCTTGTAAACTTGCGGCCTGTTATGATGGCCTGTCATTTTCAGTTTCTTCCCCTTTCTTGCAAAACCAATGTGCCTTTCTTCCCACTCCCTAGCTTTACAAAGCCTGCATTTGGCCAGCTCAGATTGAACATGGCGGCCCACACACCTGTAGCCTTGAGTTGAACCCAAAAACAAAGCTCCCAGGTAGAGGACTAGAACCTGTAACGGGGCTGTACCAGGTGACTGTCCCAGGTGAAGGCAGCCCCAGTGTAGGCTGCAGACCCCATGGCAAACGCCTGCCATTGTGTGCAACCAACTACCCTAACTCCACCCAGGTGAGCTCAATTGCTGGACTTTCCCACCTCTTCTCATGACTAAACATGTCATTCCCACTTAAACGCACATGCAATGGTTACAGTGGCTAGGCTGTGATCCCCAAGATCAGCAGGTTGAAACCACTGCCGTTCCGAGTGAGAAGGATGGGGCTGTCTACTCCTGCAAGGTCTCAGGGACTCTCTGGGCCGGTTCTACCTGCCCTACAGGGCTGCCACCAGTTGGCACTGACTCGATGGTAGGGCGTTTCATTTCTCTGGTTTCCCTTGTTTGGTGGGACGCTGTCTGTGTTGCCTCCCCCGGGTCTCCCTTTGCATGACACGTCTCCGTCCCATACGCCTTTTTTCACGCCCTTTACAAGGCACTTCTCTGCCGGCACAGAAAGCTTGGCTCCCTACGTGGTTACTTAGTGAGCACCGAAAGAACCTTCCACTGGAAGCTGGTTCTGATAACAGTGTCGTCCTGTCTGCTTGTGAGGAACCAGTAGCCGTTGACGTATTTGAAAGGGCTCATGGTCACTGCTTTCTGTGACACACACAATACATCAGCAAGCCGTGCTTCTAGTCCGAGCTCCTGCACTGGGCGGTGCAGATAGGAGAACAGATCCGCACGGCAGAAAGCTCTATCGGGCCTTGGCGAGTCTAGGTGGACAAGTCTGGTGTGCTGCCCTCCCTCCCTCTGCAGCATTTCCAGCGAAGCGGGGTTTTACTGCACCAGGCTCTTCCCCTCATAAGCTCTGTAAACTTTCACCCAAGCCACCATCAAATGTCTCCCAAATGTAAAAGCCTGAGGTTTGGGGTTGGCCTCTCCTGGGCCTCCCGCCAGCTGGCCAGCGAGGGCGGTTTAAAGCTGGGGGTCTGCAGGTGTTCTGGCCAGGCAGGAGGCATCAAGGTGGAGAAAGCGGGAAGGTTGCGAGGCTTTTGACTTTATGTATTTTCCTTTGCAAGCCCAACTGCGTTTGGTGGGTGACAAACTTCAGAAACCCCGTGCCCTTCTCTCCCGTGTCTTTCAAAAGCAACGGTTCTGCCAAGTACCTGGCAAATGTCGGCCAGGCGGCGTCCAAGTCGTAGCCCCTGGACGCCAGGTCAAAGTGCACCTCGGTCAGCTCGTACAGCTGGCCCACAATGTCTGAGCTCAGCTTCGGCTTCAGAAACGGGCTTCGGGCGTAGTACCAGTCACTGTTGGAAAACACAAAGATGTGTGGACCGCAGAGGACAGAGCGAGCAAATTCACTCCATTTCCCAGTGCGGCTCGGCCGCGTCAAATTCCAACTCATTTTGCTAAATGCACCCACATACACACACCGATTTTGATTTTGGCTGTGGGAATACATAACTCTCCAATAGCCTTGTTCTTCTTCAAAGGCGTCATTGGAATGACCTGGTTATGTGCCCGTTTATTATTCACATGATGCCGATTTCCCCCAAACGATGTGATATGCCTTCAAATCTCAATCAAGGAAGGAGTCCTTGGGGAGTGGGGCTCTTTGTGGAAAAACCACCTCGCAGCTTCGACTTCTCCAGAACTCAACCCGGGGCCCTGAACACACCGCTGGTTTGTCTAGACACCCACATAACAGGCAAGGAACACAATCATGAACCAAAGACGCTATCTGAGCGTTTGAAGTGGTGGTGACCTCGCTGCAGGTGAGGGAGGCGACAAGAGCCAAGGCAGATCGACACGGAGGCGCTCACAGATCTACTTGGCTGATGTGGGTGAACACGAGAAACCAGATGTTTTTGACGAGCTTCACCGATCAATACGGGAACAAAATACCCTTAAAACCAAATGTGCACACGCTCTCAACCACACACACGATACACATCTTCCTGTTGGTCAGTCTTAGAGCAGATGGAAGGAAATGCTCCTTCTGGTGGGTGTGTGGGTGGGAGGTAGGGGCCACAAAGCTGGAAAAGAGGTGTCGAGGGAGCTCCAGTGGCTGGTTCTGGGTTTGCAGCTCCTTAGCCGATCCCTCCCTCTTCCCTCATACATTCCATCCCCGCCTCCTTCCTGTGCCCCGGTACTAGCTGACCTCCATGAACAACTCGAGCTCCACAGCTCCACAGCGGCCTGCGGTCTGGGGTGCCTGTCAGTCTCCGGGAAGCTGAGACCCCTGGGGACTCAGGGGAGGAAAGCCCCCAAGTGACTGCAGAGAGGCCAACAGAGCAACCCAGGGCGGGCCTGCCCACGGGCACCCAGAAACCAAGAGGCCTGCGTCTGAGCTCCAGCGGCCTCTCTGAGCCTCACTTTCCTCAGCTGTCAAAACCCAGTGCCAGCTGCCAGGCATGGGTAGAGGAACAGGAAACAAAGTGGACGCTGGATTCCCCACAGGCCAAGGCGCAGCACAGACGGGCAGCGCTCACTGCTCAGGAGGGGCTTTAGATGGTCCCTGTCGGGTCTGAAGACTCACCTGGTGACTTTGGTGTTCATGAAGCACTGCTGTAAGGTGTCTGCCAGTCTCTGGTGCACCAAGGAGTAGCGGATAAATGCTCTTCCTTTCCCCAGAGATGTCCGGAGCTACAAAACAAGAGAGCAAATTGTGTAAACGCAGTGGAGTGCTGGTCTCAGCCAAACACAGACCCGCCGGCCTCATGGGATGGCTTGCAAAAAAACAACAGATGCATGGCAGAAAATGCCACCCAAGCCAACTCTAAGAATTTGCTCCCTTGTGGCCCTCAAAGGACACCAGACCGCTGAGGATGCTACCCAGGCGGGAGGGCATGCAGTGGGCAGCCTTCCTGCTGAATGCGTCAAGGCAGATCTATGCCTGTGGATCCTACTGGAATGGCACTCTCCTAGGTTTAGGGTCAGATACTAAAAACCTGATTTAATTGGGAAAATGTATACTACAGGGCCTCACAAGGTTTGTGAAAAAATTCCATTCCACTTTCCGATAAACTTGTGAAAGTTCCCACCCACTCCACCCCCAACTCAACCCCGGTCTATAATAAACCTGGAAGTAAAAGAAAGGGCACCTCCCGCCAGAAGGGGGCTGGCAGAGTATGAGAGGGTCTGATCGGTCTGGCTGGTGTCCCAATGAGTGGGCCTCAAGGTGTAGAGGGGGCAGACACAGGGGGGAGGCCGCTGATGCTAGGCCGGAGCACTCATGGAAGAGGGGAGAGAGTAAGCAACAGGGCCAAAGTGTCTAAAAGGGTTTTTTTAAGTTGTTTTGCCAGATGTGTAACCTGTGGACTCATCAAGTAGCATCCACACATCTGTGCACTTTCCTGCAAGGACTTGTTTGTATTCAGACATTTCAACTCCCTACACTCAAGTAGGTGGCCAGGGGCAGGCGCAGGGCTGTCTCTGGGCAGCCCCATCACATTGGGCAGGTCGATTCCTGGGATTCCGAGGACCAGTGCAGGCCTCTCTTCAAGGCCCTACCTCTGCCCCAGAGCACACGTCTCTATCAAGCCACATACCAACAGCTGCAGCAATCTTGAGGTTTAAATTTGCTTCTTCAAACACAAGTTTTAGGGAGGTTTCTGGAAACGTGCTTCACTATGCTGGTTAGAGAGCAGGGCTATGCTGGCTGTGGGCATCGCTGCTGAAGTGGATGGAAAACGAGGGCAGCCACAGAAGACACTTGTCACTCCTTTGCAAACCAGAAGTTCAGGAAAGCAGGCAGGAATGCGGACGCTCCCAAGCCACTAACAAAGTCCATTCAGTCGGGCGCTGGCTCTGATTGGCAGGGAATCGGGACCCGCATGCCCCCTTCTCCATCCCTTCAAATGCTGCCTGGGTGGTGTGCATGGTTTCTGCTCGGCTACTAAACCCAAGGGGTGGGCATTGAACCCACCCAGAGGCACTGCAGAAGCTGGGCATGACAACTGGTTAGGAAGATAGCCAAGAAACCACCAGAGTTCTACTCTACCACACGAGTCAGGATGGGTCTGGGCCATCGGGATGCGCGTGAGTGCTCCAGACAGAAGCACGGCTCTGCACCCCGCATCGGCGTGGTCCTGATGCTGCATAGACCCTGGAGGGGCACCTCTTAGCCCAAGCGGCTTTATTCTTGTTGCTGACTCAAGGAAATGCTACCACAGCATCAACGTTTTTAAAAACACAAAAAGGCGTGAAACCTCCTCTCCACAGAAGCTGTAATACAAACCCCAGCTGAATGTCATGGTCGGAGGTGTCATAGACAGGAAATGAAGTGTGGGCAAGAGCCCCGCCTCCCTGGTTCCAGGTCGTCGATCTTGACTGATGCCCAGGGGGGAACCTTGATGTGCCAGCCCCAGGTCCAAATACCTTTCCCCTGAGTGAGGTGAGCGGCGGGCGCTGAGACCTGCTGAGCAAGGCACGCTGAAGACACTCTGGGGCAGGCTCCCCAGGATATAATAAGGACCCCATGTCACAGCCCACACCCACAAGCTCCTAAAACTGGGACAAGTCATCATTAATGGCAAACTGGCCACCACTAGTCTTTAGAACACTCGCTGTTTGTGGTGGCAGCCATTTGAGGCTGTGTTTTCAAATTAGGCCTATTAATGGAATTGAGTGTATGTGAAGAGGTGCCCTGGGAGTGCATGGGTTAAGTGCGGGGCTGTCAACCCAGAGGTGGCCGTTTCTAACCCATCCGCTGCTCCAAGGGAGGCAAATACAGCCGCGTGTCTGTGGCGACGGACAGCCTCCTCAGCACAGGCACCAATCTCTACATTAGCCTACAGAGCTGAGCAAGAGGCAGAAGTGGCTCTGTGGCAGGGGGGCTTTTTTAAAAAGGGAAATGGGCATTTTAAAACATAGTCCAAACAGCTGCTGGAGAAGGAAACAATAGTTCCTTTTAACTGCAAGCGAAACATGGCCTGGTCTTTTAATGCATTTACTATTACTTTTTGAGATCCCAGGCCCACTTTCATTACCTAATTCCTCAATATTCAGCTTCTAACTAGAACCTGTACACGCTACACCGGGAAGTGATACAACAGCAGCAAGGGCAGTTCATGTCTTTGAGATGATCTTGCTGTAATAAGCCAGGCCGCTGCGCAGGAGTCCCAGGCCAAGCATCATTCCTTGTGGGGAAGCCGTTTAAGCAGAGCTTAACGCCAACCCTCTGGAGCCCTGGAGGACCTTAGCACAAACTACTGCCTCCCACAGAATGGTGCCCTGCAGGGCCTCTGAGCAGCGGTCAAGAACATCCCTGCGGCCCACAGAGGCTTTTTCCATAGTGCCTACAGTTCCCAACAACACAGACCTTCTAACTGTGTGAACTTCATTTTATTGGAACGACAGCCGAGGGAGAACATGCAGGTGTCAGTGGCGGTGAACGCAGGGCTACGGTCATGGCCTCCTGATCCTTTTGACTGCAGGCAAAACATGGCCTCCTAAATGCCGAGCGGAGGCTGTGGGGTTTTCAAGGAAAACTTCAGGGAATCAAGCTGTTTGGTGACTTAATTGTGTTCCACCAATTACTGAGGCAGAGCAGAATGAAGGTGACTTCAGCTCCTCTCTTTCAAGAAGAGGGTGCCCATGTGTTTCCGTCAATCAGAAGCCAGCTCACCTAGGGGTACTGGTGATTTTTTTTTTTTTTGGGGGGGGTGTCTTTGTTTTACAAGAGGCTGGTTCTAACTTGGGGGAAATAAACTCAGTAGTCATTCATTCATATCTGAGTCACTTAAAACTCCATGCAGACAACATTACAGAGAGAGACTCAGAAGTAGGACAAGGCCGGCGGGGAGGAGATTGACAAGATTAACCCAGACCTACAAGGGTGTCTCCCAGGTTAGAGACGGGCACCAGGGTTATGTTGTCTCAGGTGAGAGCCGGCCCTGGGCTGGCCCTGACTGGCAACGGCGTCCCTTCTCCGGGAGAGAGGCTTCTGCAGTCCAAGTTTCCGCATTTGGCAGTGGGGCAAGAGCGTATAGGTGTTGAGGGGACCTGGAAGTCTTAATCTATGCATTCAGAGAAATATTTGTATATGCTTTGTGTGGTTTCTAACAAGGACTGCCCTTAGCTTTGTTTAACTGTGAACCCCCACCTCCTCCTCCTCCACTGCTTTTCTGAAGCATGTGCTCCCATTGTGTGTGAGCACTCACTGGGGAGTTTCCTCTCTGCATCACAAGATTCTGACAGAACCAGTGGTATTTAAATGAAACAGTAACCAGAGAGAGAGAGAGAGAGAGAGAGAGGTGCCCTGGTAGCGTTGTCGTTCTCAGATGGGCTGCATCTGCAAGGCTGGCAGTTTGAGACCACCAGCCGTCCCAGGGAAGAAAGCCATTTCAGAAGCTCACAGGGGCAGCTCTACCCTGTCCTTAGGGTCTCTATGCATTGGTACCAACTGGACCCGAGCGCTTGGTTTGGTTTTGGTCCCCCAAGAAAGCAGCTCTGGCTGTGCTGAACTGCCAATGCAAGGTTGGTAGGGCAAACCCGCCTGCACCCCCAAGGGCGAGAGATCGGGTTTCCCAGCTCCTGGAAAGATGTACAGCCTCAGGAAGCCCTCAACTTGAGGGTAGTGGGTGTGACAAGGTCAGCACTGTGCACTCCTTAGCTGTCTGCTCCTGTAGAGACCTTGTCTTGGAAACCCTAGGGGACGATTCTACTCTGTCACATGGGGTCACTAACATTTGGAATCAACTTGATGGCAGTGGGTGTGAATCTGGGGGTGTAGTCCCCAGAGGGGACTGAAGGGCCCAATACATGCCTCCTATCCACGAACTGTGACCCTCAGCTTTCAGCTAGATGGCTGATGTTGATTACTAAAGCTACCCCGTGTCCATCGGCACACCTGGCCTCATTCTACCCAGTGGACCTGAGAGCACAGTCTTCAATGGAGCGGAAGCAGGCGGACCTTCCGGGACAGAGCCTGTGCCAGCCATAAACAAAACAAAGCAGGGATGCCTGCCTCTAGCAAGTCCATTTTCCTGGCTTTCTGTCGAATCAAGGTCTGCGTATGTTATAGTGAGAAAAGAACCCCGAGGAACGGCAATTCCAACAAAATGCACTTTCAGATTTCAACTGTCCGCAGTCGTAGAGTCCAAGGCTTCAGTCGCTCTGTGGCAGTGGGTGAGAAGGGTGTGACCACGACCACCCTGCAGATCTACGGAGGCGGCAGTCGACGGGCATGCCAGATTGGCAGTGTCTTCAAAAACAGCACTCTACACCAGGCGTCCTCAAACTATGGCTCGCGGG
>NW_022111320.1:47757548-47759658 GCF_000313985.2 Echinops telfairi
TGTGTGGGCGTGTCCGTGTGTGCACAAGTGGGAGAAAAGCCCCTCCTCCCATTTGTTACTCTGGACTTCGGTAGGACTGCAGAGCCACGGCAGTAGGCTCGTGAGGGGCTCAGAACTGAATGTGGGATCTGCTGTGCAGACCAACACTTTACCATGCGGCTCTCAAAGCTCCATGCCACTCTCCATTTCAAATTCAGGCTTCCTGGACAAAGAGCAGGGAAAACAGCCCGGCAACCCCTTACAAAGTCTGATCTACAAAAGATGTTTACAGTAAAGTGGAGGTGTCCTGTGCTACACATCACGAACAGAGATTGCAGTGTGAATGGCCCCGGGGTCGTGCCCAGATTCAGGGAGGATCATCCCTCTGCTTGGCAAATGCTCCCTAAATGTGGCTTCTCCTTGAGCTTGATCCAGAGCAAGGGTGGGCAATGAGAATTCTGGGCCGGATTTCTTTACTTCTCTCCCACCTGTAACCCCCATGTATTCGCTTTGCTACCTGTATGTCGCAAATGTCTCGGCAAAGATGCTGCTCAGCTTACCTCAGAGATGGACTTGACAAATCGGATCCCGTCATTGGCTCCTTTCACGTTGGCCAGACAGTCACAGAAGTAATCCCAGTAGTCTTTCTTGTTGCCCAGGAGGGTGGCCTTGTCTTTCTGATCAAACTGAGGAGAAGAGTCCAAAAGCAAGTATAAAGAGTCACATACCATGACCAAGGGGGTTTATTCCAGGAATGCAGGGATGGTTCAACTTAGAAAATAAATCAGTATAACAAAGGAAAAGAGCCACATGATCAGGTCTACTAATATAGAAAAAGCATTTGATAAAACTCAACACCCTTTCACGGTGAAAGCCCTAAAAGATGATGAGAGTAGAAGGGAAATTCCTCAATAAGATTCAGAACATATATGAAAAGTCAACAGCCAACATTATACTTGACAAAGAACGAGAGCTTTCCCCTTGGAATCCGTACAAGACAAAGGGGTCCACTCTCAGCATATGGAAAAATAAACAAAACTTATCTCTGTACACAGATGATAAGTTCCCATGTACAGAAAACCCCATAGCACCCACAAGACAGCTTCTAGAATTAGCATGTACATTTAGCTAAGGTGCAGACTACGCCAACAAACAAAACTCAGTTGGGTTTCTATACATTAGCAATGAGAATTCTTCAAGGGAAATCAGAGACAAGTCTACTTGTGATAGCATCTAAGAGTTTGATAAAATACCTAGGAATAAATATAACCAGCGATAGGAAGGACTTGTATAACAACAACCCTGGTAAAAGATATGAATAGGTGGAAAGATGTTAGATGTTTCATAGATTGGAAGACCTAAGATTGTCAAGATGGCAATGTGACCCAAAGTAATTTATAGTTTCAACCCTATCCCAGTAAAAAATACCAACAACCTTCTTTACAGAATAGAAAAACTTCATATCGATTGGCAAGAGCCCCAAATAGCTTTAAAACAAAAAGTTAAAAACATCCTACACACCTAAATGTGAAACTACGATAAAATTCTTAGACTAGGCAGGGGTGATGCTGGCACCTCCAACTTCCAACAACAGATTACCTAATGTAAGAGATATAGATATAACCAGGTCTGTCTAAATAAGATAGGCTGGATGAACAATCTGGAAGAGAAAACAACGGGACCAACAGTTCCAGGGGGGACATGGGAGAGAGGGAGGTGGGAGGAAAGGTAGTGGTGTTAACAAACCCAGGGATAAGGGAACAACAAGTGATAGTGATCCAAATCGGTGGTGAGGAGGGTGTAGGAGGCCTGGTAGGGCGTGAACAAGGGTAATGTAACCAAGAGCAATTACTGAAAATCCAAATGAAGGCTGAACATGATAGTGGAACAAGAGAAAAGCCAAAGGAAATAGAGGAAAGAGGTAGGAGGCAAAGGGCCTTTATAGAGGTCTAAATAAAGGCATGTAGATATGCAAATATATTTATATATGAGAATGGGGAAATAGATCTATGTGCATATATTTATAGGTTTAGTATTAAGGTAGGAGAAGGACATTGGGCCTCCACTCAAGTACTCCCACAGTGCAAGAATACTTTCTATTAAATTGGCATTCTATGATGCTCACCTTCCC
>NW_022111320.1:47760481-47770365 GCF_000313985.2 Echinops telfairi
CACAATTGATGTATGTATGGATTATGATAAGACTTGTATGAGCCCCTAATAAAAATATTTTAAAAAGAGAGAGATAAAGGTAACATGAGACCCCATAGAATTTAACTTTTGTCAAAAGAATTTATGAAAAGTGAAAAGATGTGTGTGCTGCCAATTGTGACAGCCCCTTCAGAAACCATACATCCAACAAAATCCAACAGCCAATATTGCATATATACAAGTTTATGTACATGTAAAAGGTTGACGACAAAAAGACAAACTCAACCACAAAATGTACAAAGGATTTGAATAGATATTTCACCAAACAGGCCACGAACCTGGTCACCAAAGACATAACAATATGCTCAGCATCCTCAGCCATCAGAGATGGCAAATCAAACCACAAGGGGATACCATTTCGCCCCAACTCTCAGATGGCTGAGATGGAAAGAAACAAGCAAACACCACCCCCAAAACCAAATGACTGTTGGCAAGGAGTGGGTGAAGGCAAGGAGTGGGTGAATTGGGATCCTCCTCCAGTACTAGTGGGGGGCGAGGGGAACGGCACAGCAGTTGGTGAAAACCAGTGTGGCAGTTCTTCAAAAACAGAAAATGGAATACTATATGACCCAGCCATTGCTTCGAGGTATATACCCCAAAGACTCACAGCAGGGACTCAAAGAGAGACTTGACCACCAGTATGCTACTGATAATAGCCCCAAAGTGAAACCATCTACATTCTTATCAACAGAGGAACGGATCAACAAAATGCAGTACCTACATACAATGGAATACTGCTTAGCAAGCAGGAGAAATGAAGTCTTGACACATGACAGTCTCGATGGAGCTTGAAGCCATTATGCTGACCGAAATAAGACAATCACAAGAGGACAAATATTATATGTGCTCACTGATAAAAACAAACTAAGAAAAGCAAATGTATAAAAACCAATGTATATTAGTGGTTACCAGAGGTAAGGGGAAATGGGACTTAACAAAACCAAAAACCAAACTTCCTAGCCATCGAGTTAATTCTGACTCAAAGCGACCCTGTAAGAGTAGAACTGCCCTTGTGGGCTTTAAGAGCCTCTGGATCTTTTGCAGCGGTTCTCAACCTGTGGATCGTGACCCCTTTGGGGGTTGAACAACCCTTTCACAGGGGTCACTCGATTTATAACAGTCGCAAAATTACAGTTATGAAGTAGCAACGAAAATGATTTTAAGGTTGGGAAGTCACCACAACATGAGGAATTGTCTTAAAGGGTTGCAGCGGCATTAATAAGGTTGAGAACCACTGCTTTATAGGAACGGAAAGCCTCGTTCTTGTCTCTCAGAGCTGCTGGTGGGTATGAACTGCTGACCTTGCAGTTAGGAGCCCAACATGTAACCCATCAGGGTTCTTGGTCGGGGGGTGGGTGTTAACAATGATGGAAAAAATGCACTGGTTTAAGATAGGGTCTCGCCCTTGATTGTTGTAATTGCTGTAAGTTGTACACACGCAAAAATTTGAATTGCCAAAAGCTGTGTGATAGGTATACTTACAATAACAACAACACAAAAAAGTAGCTCTTGAGATTCCTTATAAACCACCAACCAAACCTCTCCTGAGATTTGGTTCCTTGATTTGGGCGCTTAGGCTCATGGTTTCATACCAGAGAACTGGCAAACTGGCATTTCCACTGCTTTGGTGCTGCCTCCCTGTTCACTGGGCACTACCATCCAAGGTACGACAACACTCGGTCTCTGCTCACCTGGAATACCGAGCGAGAAGTCAGATAAGAGGAAGACACAGTGTGCGGCTAATTGACTCTGAAACAGCCGCCTCCCTGACAGGGAGACCAGACTGTGTGGTGCCCAGCTACTCGTAATGCGCACTGCGTGAAAGAGAGAACTGCGTGGTGCCCACTACTCGTAATGCGCACTGCGTGAAAGAGCCTGTAGCAGGACCTGATCAAGAGGTGATGCAGAGCTAACTTCAGATTTGCATGGACTCCACTTTCTGGAGTGACAGGACAGATGAGCCCCTGAGACCTCTGTCCCAAGCTAATTTTTAAACCTTAAGCCAAAATTATCCCCTCAAGTCTTAAAACCAACCAACACGAAAAGAAATAGAGGGAAGAAACAGGAGGCAAGAGCTATTTATAGAGGTATAGCTATAGGCATGTATATATGTAATCATATTAATTTATTATGAAAGGGAGAGAGGACAGTGTACATATTCAGATGGACTTAGGGCCTCTATTCAGGCCTTCCTAAAACCAAGAACACTTTGTTCTAATAACCTGGCACTCTTTGATACTCACCTTCCGGACACGATCGCTGAAGACCAAATAGGTGCATAAGCATATGTGATGAAGAAAGCGAATGGTGCCCGACTATCAAAAGATATAGCGTCTGGGGTCTTAAAAGGCTTAAAGTTAAACAAGCAGCCATCTAGCATGGAAGCAAATAAGCCCACATGAAGAAGCACACCAGCCTGTGTGATCATGAGCTGTCGATAGGATCAATTATCAGGTACCCAAAGATCCGAAACAATTATATCAATGTGAAAGAAGGGAGTGGAGACCCAAGGCCCATCTGTAGACAACTGGACATCCCCTACAGAAGGGTTACAAGGATGGGACGATTCAATCAAGGTGCAATATAGCACCGACAAAACACATATCATTCCTCTAGTTCCTAAATGCTTCCTCCCCTCCATTACCATGACCCAGTTCTGCCTTGAAAATCTGCTAGACCAAGCACACACATTGGTACTGGTAAGAGCTCTCGACACATGGAATTCAAGGCAGATAAACCCTAGTGAACAGTAGTGGAAGTCATGGTATCATAAGGATAAGGAGATAGTGGAGATGGGGGGAGGCACAGAAAGGGGAACCCATCATAAGAATGGATATGTAGCCCACCCGAAAAGGACAAATAACAGAAATGTGGGTGAAGGGAGACAGCGGACAGTGTAAGACATGAAATGGCAATAATGTATAATTGACTGAAGATTTGAGAGGGTGGGCGGGTGGGGGAGGGAGGCGACAGAGGAGCTAATGGCAAGGTCTCCGGTAGAAAGAGAAGGTTTGGAAATGTTGATGGCCACATATGTACATGTGTGCTTAATACAATTGAATAATGGACTGTTGTAAGATTTGTAAGTGTCCCCTAATAAAATAATTGATTCAAAAAAAAACAACACAACAACAAAACTGACCTGCTGCTAACCACAAAGATGGCAGTTCAAATCCACCAGCCACTCCATGGGAGAATGATGAGGCTGTTTGGTCCCGTAACGATGTGCAGTCTTTAAAGCCAAGTTAGGGTCACTGTTGAGTTGGAATTGACACAATGGCGGTAGAGCTGGTTTGGCTTTTCTTGTAAAAAAGTCAGCCTTCAGCTTTACACTCTTCTAAAATCTATATGGATCAAATTGGCAACAGCAACTCAAAAGTTTGGATGGAAGCTTTCGGGGCAGGAAATGCGTGTTAATCGTGAAGGACAGTGAGAATGGTTGTACAACCGGAGAATGAAATCTACGGCATGAGCCTGTATATTCTGAAACGGCTGAATTGGTGCCGGTTGGGAACATACAAGAACCACCAGTAACAACCTTGAGGAAGGCCAATGACACAGAGACTAGAGGTCTGAACTCACTGGCGTTCACCTGCCATTTAAATGGTAAGCAATAACTGTGGCTCTTTAGTTGACTTGTATCTATTGCCAATATTTTCATCCTCAGCAATTCTGGAAGATGAGGGTACAGAGACTTGGAGAGGCTAGGGTCACTGGCTCAAGGTCACACACCATTATGAAATTCGGGATTAACAGCACCCAAAACAGCTTTCTCCCTGGAAGGGATCTCTGTGCACCCCGTTGGGTGGAAGACAACCAAATCTGCCACGAATGCAGAATACAGAAAGAAGGGCGAGTGAAAGGTGAGGCAGAGGGAGAGTGTTAATGATGTTCCAACTTTGGGAAACAAATGAATGTTTTATTCCAGCCATTGAACTCTTATTTCAAAACCAAACCTGAATGCTCATACACTACATTGAACCAAAGTGTCAGCTATGAGTCATTTCACATCTCAAACAGAGAACCAGTTGAAACGGCAGCTCCTTCAATACAGCCCGGCCTCTTCTTCCCTGGGCTCCACCCTGTAAGCTTTGGTGGGACATGAGGCTCCCAAGTAACAGAGTTCAAAATACAGCCATTTTTTTCTGACTGTAGAAGTAATACAGGAATACGTTACTGGGAAAGCTAACAAACACAAGGAGGAAATAACTGTGAGGTTTAACATCGCCACCCTGCGACAATCTGTGTTAACACTTGGGTACATTTCAATCCTGCTACTTTTAGTGGCATGTAATTTTCCACAGCTAGAGTTCGCCAGAGCTGGGTTTCCTGAACGACGTGGGCGTTCAGAATTATGCCACGGGCGTAGTTTCCTGGCCCGACTCCAGAGATGATGACTCACTCAGTAGGTCGGATGGGAACGAGTAGTTTATTTCTAACAAGCTTGCAGGTTGTTGGTCTAAGGATCACACTCTGAACAGTGAGGATCTCGCATGGGTCTATGGGTAACCTTCAGAGGGTCCCAGCACCCCTACAAGGTGCTCGGAAATGTGCACACCTTTGAGTGTCTATTTGAAGGGAGAATCCACCGCTTTCACCAGACTCTTAAAGGTGTGTGTGACTGCCCAGTACTTAAGATGCCCACTACAGTGACTTTCTGACCTGCCTTAAGATGACCTCCATCACTGAAGTCTGCTCTTGAAGCCGGCAAGGCACGGTAAGGACAACATTCTGCTTTCCAGAGGATGGCGCTCTCCCTGGAGGCTGCTCTGACCTTCAGTTTCAAGCCTCGCTGAGCTTGCTGAACCACTTCCTGAATGCTGACTCGGACCAAGAGGGAAGCGAGACAGCAGAGGGGCAATCCCCTCGCCACAGGGATCACTTACCTGAAGGAGGTACTCGAGCTTGTAAGAAAACTTATGTAAGCTGGTGCTGTCGTCTGTGATGGGCTCCCCTGCTTCCTTAAATTCGCTGCTTAGTTCAGTCACCGCATCTAGAAAACAACAAACGGGAACACGTAGCCAGATGGACGTGGGCCCCAGACAAAGAAACAGGAATACGAAGGGGTACTCCCCAAAAACCAGAATGTTTTCCCTGCAAAGCTATGTATTTAAATTTTGCAGAAAACAACCTTATCACCTTCAAAGTACTCTCCATTACACTTAATACCTTTGTCAAACCTGCAATTCCATTCTTGGAAACATTTTTCAAACTCATCTGTTGGGATGGCTGACAGCACCTCCCTCATTTTTGTCTTCACCATTGTCAAACTGCTGTCCTTTTATGTCCCTCTTCATTTGCAGAAACAAAAAAGTTGCAGAGAGCGAGGAAAGGTGAGTCAGGTGTGTGGAGCAAGAGAGGCATGCTGTTTTTGGCTAAAAACTGGCACACTGAGATGGCTGTGTGATCGGGTGCATGGTCGCGGTGGCAAAACCAGTACCCTGTCTGCCACAGAGCAGGCCTTTTTTGTCACACACTATTACGCTATCTTT
Organism: Echinops telfairi; assembly: GCF_000313985.2. NCBI lineage: Eukaryota > Metazoa > Chordata > Mammalia > Afrosoricida > Tenrecidae > Echinops > Echinops telfairi. The sequence goes on from NW_022111320.1 coordinate 47,766,013, forward strand.
CCAGAAGCTCTAAATAGAAAGCTTGATTAAGTCTGACCAGGTGAAAAGAACACCAAATGTACAAGATGACATTTCCAGGAAGTTGACTGACGTCCAGAACAAGGTCTGTCATCAACTGACATTTCACCTTTTTTAAAATGAGAAAACCATTTGTACACTTGATTTTTTCCCCGTAACACTGCCCGAGTGAGCTGTGTTCAACATCACAACAGTTTCTACGGCATTTCCCACCCCCCAACCTGCCCAGCAGTAAACAAAATCTCTCAGGAGCATACTGTTCTCTTAAATTGGCCATCACAAAAAATGAAGTTCGAGCACAACTGCTTTCACGAAAAAATTCACTGTGACCAGTGAGAAACTTCCCAGGAAATACCACTGGGTGCTCTAAGTCAGAGCAAATTGCTCAATGCTTGAGTACTAACAAAGCTCCATTCAGCCCAGCACAATTCCGTTTTTTGTTTTTGGCACCCCCTCAAAACCCAACAAGCCAGAGGAGTAAGTGCGCAGAGCCAACCCCTGAGAAACGTTAAAGGCGTGTAACTGTCCGAGGGCAACAACTCAAGTCAGGTGATTCCAATGTCCTGAGAGAGCAGGAGACACAGGGAGGGAACGGGATGCGGGCGGGCGAGCTGGTGCCGTGTGGGAATTGCAATCAGTGACATGGAACAAAAGGAGTATGAACTGCTGAAAAGAACACTGATTTGCTCTGTAAACCTTCACCCAATTTGCAGTCAACAGTTAAACATTTTTTAAAAGATAAATAAAATGTCCTAAGAATTCACAAGTACTGGGCACCTGTTTTGGTCATCCCTGTCTGCCCAGACCTCGTCATCTGCAGGCAGCAGGCAGTGGTCAGTGTTTCTGGTGTGGATGAGTCTTCGGTAGTCCTCCTCACATGAACTGCCAGAGAGCTTGATGCTCTGTTCCGGCCGGGTTTCTTATTCTTCACGATAACCTTCTAGCTCAGCACAGGTGGCAATCCAGTAACAATAAGGACAGGCCCAGCAGCAGTCATCCTGCGTCCCACCCCGCGCCCAGCATGGGCCAGGCCTTTGCAGGTACTTGTCCTGAGCCCGGCACTGGCGTGCAACAGTGCCTTGTGGGATGTCTTCACAGGTGCTCAAGTGTGAAAGGAAAAGCAGCCGCACAAGCATGAATCAATGAAACCTAGCGCCATCACCCCCATTTACAGACAAGTGGTGGGAAGGTCCACAGAGAGGTCAGAGGGCTTGGCCAGAGATGCTGGGAAGGGAGCAGCTGAACTGCGATGGGCATCCAAGTCTTTCTCACTCCACTGCCCACCTCCTGCCAGCGACAGTCTCTTTTATCTCCCAACCTCGTGATTTCTGCAGCAGAGCAGAGGAATCCTTAGGAGCTGGATTTAGCTGAGAGATGGAGAAAGATTTCCGCCACTCCAGCTGCGACGGCTGGGAATAGTGGACAGAACCGTCTCTGCTGACAATTTCTTTGCAGGGGGAAGAGTCCCTGGGCAGAGTTTGAAAGCAGACCGGCTAGTAAGTGAAGCTGAGTCTGAGTGCAACGAGAGACAGGCTGTTGAGACGGATTCTTTCAGCGAGTGGTCAGTGCCCAGTTTCAGCAGCTAGAAGAGAGCCAAGGGCACAGGATCCTGGGAGAAAGAGCCAGTATCCCGACTCCACGTGGGTACTGTGTGGAGTGAATGTGCACAGCTGCGTGACGCTGAGCTGGGGACTTCTGAGGGGCGAAGGAGGGCGATACAAGACATGAAAATAATAATCTCTAACTTATCAAGGGTTCATGAGGGAGGGGGAGGAAATGAGGAGCTGATATCAGGGCTCAAGGAGAAAGAAAATGCTTTGAAAATGATGATGGCAGCATTATGTACAACTGTGTTTGATACAGTGGATGAATGAATGGAGTGTGGTGAGATGTAAGAGTCCCCAGTAAAAGTATTAAAAAACAATTCCCCGCAAAGGATGCTGCGGGCTGGGTATGAGAATGAGACCACCTGTCCCAGGTTGTTGGGGATGACCAGGGCTAACCAGCCCCCAGACACTGACAAAGGTGACCGCCTGCCTTCTCTTCTCGGTTCAGTTCTTCCTGCGCCTCTCCCCCGAGGCTCTACCTGAGGGCCTCCTCCTCCCTCCCAGTGAAGGGCCTCAGGGCAAGAGCTTCTCAAGGTGGCCCTGGAACAGAGACAAGCTGGTCTGCAGGCCAGTGGCTGACTCAGCAGGGACCATCCCTGTCGCGCCCTCTGCCTTGCTGTGTAGGTGCCAACAGAAGAGTCTCAGACAGTTAGCTGCGTCCTGGTCTGTGGTGATTACGAACACGGACTGGCTCAAGGCTCGGCCACTGACTGGGTGAGCGGCCTCAGGCTTACCCTCGTCAGCTGTTTCCTCAGCTGCAAAATGGGGACAACAGTGACACCTCTCTCACAGGACCAAACGTGAGGATGCCGTGAGTTGCCACCTGTGTGATGGGCGGACCGGTGGCTGCACATGGGAAACAGCCCCGACGAGCTGCTGTCAATGACAGTGCACTGGGAATGGGAGGGAACAAGCCTCAGACAGCGAGGGCAGGTTCTCGCCCCACTAGTCCAGTGACCCGTCGAAGGGGTGATGGCTGTGGGCTGTCACTGTGCTGGAGCTCTTAGGAAGCTGGGCCTGCAGACTGTGTGGAGGAAGCGGTCAGCGTGGGGGCACGCAGCAGTGAGGACACCAGATCTCCCAGGGAGAGCCCTGGTGAGCCCAGGGCGTCAGAGTCCCTCTCACTGGGGAAGGTGAGTGTGCAGCGAGAACTAGGAGGCCGCCAGCTCAGAACTGCACTGTCCAGAACAACAGGCCATCTGCCAGCCGAGACCAGCGGGGACAGCAAAACAAGTCAGATGGGTCGCTGGTTTTCCGACTCCGAGGAGGGAATATATTCCTCCCAACTCATCAGAGACCAGAGGCTTGTGATTCAACCTAAGACTTAACAGACAATGAAAACACACAAGCGCGCGCACACACACACACACACACACACACACACGCACGCGCCAGGGGTATTTGGTTTGTTTACACACTGGCTGTCCAGTGCTCCAGAGGGTGGGGCAGGCTCTCCCAGCCTCCCTCAGCTGGAAATCGGAGCCTCAGACATTTCAAGGTGCCCTGTGCTGAGGGCTGCGGTGACAGTGGGAGCAAGGGGAACAGGCTCAGTGTTGCTGGTGATGACACAGGCCCCGGCCCGCCTCCTGAAGAGCCACACCTTGCAAATCTCGGATGATCCTCTGGAGCTGGCTCTCCGCGCCGCTGGAGGCCATGGCGGTGGCTGCCGTCTCGTGGCTGGACGTGTCCTTCGGGGGTCCAGAGAAAGACTTAGAACTTCAGACCTCCGTGGCCGGCCGGTCAGACTCCATGGCGGGACCTGGGTGGGGGAGAGGAGGCCGTGGAGGAAGGAAGCAGCCAGGAATGCCACTGCAAGGCATGTTTGAGGAGCTCTGCCCGGACACCCCGCCGCTCTGTCTGGGCATCTCCCTGGGGCAGCAGGCCCTGGCCTGGCTCTGAGGGCCTTCTCTGGTTTGCTCTGATACACGTCTATCCTGACACACAGACCAGGTTTGGGGCTGAAGCAGAAGGAAGATCAACTAAACAGGAGGCCTGTTTTTTGAGAAAACCAGACAGAGCCAACTAATGGAGACCTCCCACTCTGCCCCCTGGCACAGACTGTCTGACTTCTATCCTTACAGTGAGCTCCCCCTGCCCACTTACCAAAGGCTGAACCCGATCCACCCCACTAAGTCTAAGGCCCCAGCTACCACCTAACCCCTCACTCCCCCACACCATAGCCGGCTATCTCCTCTTTGGACTGGCTCTCCCTGGCCAGGCAACACAGGGGTCCCGAGGTCACATACCCTCAAGGCTTGGCTGGCCGGGGAAACGAGTACCAGGGTCGGGAGATCTGGCCTCCAGCTGCCAGAGTCTGGGTGTTCAGAGCCCTCCTGGCCTGCCACCCAGGGCCTGGCGCAGCCACCTGCACCCCCAGTCAAGGGCCTCATCTCTATTTTAAGCCCAGTTGCAGTCCTCTCGAGGCCCTGGTAGCGAGCCCTACTGGGGCAGCTGCTGAAGTGATTTAAGGACACAGTGGTGGGGGGAGCCCAACAGAGGTGCGACGGGAGCAGCACTGGAAAGAGGTCGGGATACATGTTTGCACTCTGTCCGTCCTCCAGTCTCTGGTTCATGCCGAGGATGGCACACACTAGGTCTTGTTTGCTGACAAGGCGACCAGAGACGGCCATCGTCACAGCCGCTACTGAACAAAGGACTACTGTGTGCCACCCTGTTACTTGCTGGATCACCTTTCCATCTTATAATTGCTCAAGTGCTTGTGTGTGTG
>NW_022111320.1:47770465-47774726 GCF_000313985.2 Echinops telfairi
ATCCCTGTCCACGAAGGAAACTGACATTCACAGGTAATGTTACTGGTCTGAGGCTACCCGTCAGGAGCAGATGGAATCGTGGCTGCGTTCAAACCTGTGGTTCCAGTGGTCTCCACCTGCCCCCTTTCCCTTACTGACTGAGCCACTGCTGCAGGAGACCACCCCACGCCAGGAACCACTCCAAACCCCAGCTTCTCCCACACCCCGAGGGGTTCTAGTGCTGCTGGCTCTTCCGCCACCACCTTCCCATGACAGGCGAAGCCAGGAGACCGACAGGAACCCCAGCCTTCTCCAAAGTCACACCAGCATCCCACTGTCAGCCTGAGGAGAGACCCCGTTACTCGACAAATAGACTGAGGGCCCATTTTTAACTCTCAAGGCCCCCGCGACAGACCACACCAGGGCCGCACTCCCAGCCGGCCATGGCTCAGAGCAGAGCCAAAAGATGCCCACAGCACCCCCATGGGCTCGCCAACAAGTGCTGGCACCTGGTGGGAACAGCTTACCAGAAGCCTGCAACCCCGTCCCTCCAAACACAGGCTGTGCAGGGCCTGGCCAGGACCCCAGGGTCAGCCCACTGATGTCTTGGCAGACACTTCACAGGCAAGGTGGGGGGTGGGGGGGGAGGGGTCACGGACCACACTCGGTGCACAGCTGCCCCAGCGCCCACATTTCACCAAGCACCCTCTGGGCGGCAGAGCTTGGAGAAAGCGCCAAGGGCGCACAATGAAACAGAGCCGTCCCCCAGTCCTCGCAGTGCAGTCCGCATAGCCGGGGAGGCCTATAACACGCTACCGACTGTGTGTCCTGTTGATCCGAGGAGAGGACCAGAGAGCAGCTGCCAGGGCCGAGGGCGGGGGACAGACAGTTCTGCATCTGGAGGACGGTGGGAGAGCTCGTGAGTCACCGAGGAACTACTCCACGGGGACTCTGTCCCCACACCATTCTTTCAAGGTGCGGGGGCTAGAATCGCCAACCTTTCCATTAGTAGTCAAGGGCTTAAGTGCCTGCGCCACCCATGGTTACATCATTGTGAACATGGTCAAAATTCACAGAACTGTACAAAACAAGCGTGAAACTGACTTCCCGGAAAGGCTGCATTGTGATAAACTTTAAAACTGCTGATAGGCAGTAAACCCAAACCAAACTCACAGCAGCCGATGCTGACACACAGCGACCCTATAGGGCAGGGTAGCCCTGCCCACGTGAGTTTCCCAGATGGTCCCTTACAGGGGAGTGGAAAGCCCGCTCGAGGCGGCCAGCCCAGTGCGGAACCACTCTGCCACCAGACGGCAGGGGAAGGAGGGAACCCGCAGCAAAGGACTCCGCCATGCGACTGAGTCGGGCCAGGCCTGAAACTGAACCAGGGACACGGAAGAGACCCCAGAGGACACACGGTGCCCAGGGCGGAGGGCACAGTGGAAGTTAAGACTGTTCCTCTGCCGGTAAGTGCTCCCCATTGGGCTGCCAGCACCAGGGGCCTTGGAGCGTCTTTGAAGAAAGACGCTTTCCAAAGAAGACAATGACCAAACCAACAGCCCACGAGTCCCCAATGAAGCCCACTGGGTCTGTGCGCACTCTTACAACGTGGGCATCAGTCACTCACACGACAGGTGGAGTCTGACAACGAGCAAGGGCAGCAACAGCAGTCTGAGCCCACCTCCCGCCGAGGGACAGCCCAGCGCCAGCGTGAACGTCCTGGGAACCAGTGGATTCAGTGTCTGGAGTGTGGGAAGCACAGCCTAGCCCACCCAGGGACGGGCTCCCACACACAGCCATGCTCCCTGAGACGGCTCGGAGCACACCCTGAGCCCCAGCAGCTTCTCTCTGACCCTGGTCACAAGGTGTGCAGGGTCCTACCCCGTGTTAATATAGAAGCAGATTTTCCCAAGGGACTTGTCACCATAGGGGGAGCAAGCCCTAGGAACTGACTGCGGGGTCAGTCCGGCATACTATTTCGGTGGGCTTCGCCCCCAGCTCTGAGCTGCCTCCTCCCAGGGCCTCAGGAAGTAAACCAGTCTCCTCTGGAGACCCTGGTCGTCACCAGTGACCAGCTGACTCCAATTCAGTGACCCCATGCGAATCCTGAGTAGAACTGTGCTCTGGTGGGTTTCGGCCGGCTGATTTCTCAGAGCACCGCACCTTTCTTCCACTCCCCTCTGGGGAACTCCAACCTCCGACTTCGAGTTAGTAGCCCAGCAGGTTAACTACTGGCACCATGCAGGATGGACCTCCACAGGAATGCCATTTTCACGGACTTGGGAGCACTACCAGCTCCTCTTTGCTAACACCGCCCGCCCCACCACCACCCCCCAGTTCTCTTCCTGCCTTAGCAGCAGACAGCAGCCCCCACAGCCAGCGCTCCTGGGCTGCTCCACCAGCCGGCCCTTTGTGGAGGGTCCACAGGTGCAGGCACGGAAGTGGCCCACCCTGCCTCTACAAGCCTCCAGGGAGCTGTTTCCCTAAGTCCATAGCCCTCCCCGTGGGCCACAGGTGCCAGGGCGAAGGACGGATTGCTCCCACACTCCCACAAGGCCAGTGGCCTCTGAGACAGCCAACTGCGATTACAGCTCGTTAACACCCGCCCACCCCCGCCGTCTCCGCCACTATCTGGCAGATACCAGAGACGCTCACTTTCAAGGTCTTTCCGAACGTTGCATTTTCCTAACAACTCAAAATTGTGTTTGATTATGTCTCACGTCTGAAAACATCCGTTCTTCTGACAGCAACGAAGAGAGACTGAGCACACGGAAGCAGATTCTAACTTCTAACCTGCCCCAGGTCCTGCGACCCTAGCTAGTCACAGCCCAGGCTTCATTTTAGAGGCAAAGAATTTTCCCAGCCCTCCAAATTCCTCCTCCGCCCCCGCCCCAAGCCAACAAAGCCTAACACAATAGAGCCGTCATTTAAATTTAAATCAAAGCCTCTGGCTGACTCAGGCAGGGTAAATGTACCACACTGTAATGCTAATGACTGAGATGCTGTGTGACCCACAGAAACTGGCTAGGTTGGAGCCTTCCGGCCACACAGGAGAGAAGAGTATGAATGGGGAGGGGGCATGGGGCTGGGAGGCTAACTTTGCCTTGCCTTCAAAAGTTTTGCATACCTGGTTCCCCACACACTGGCAGAGACCGGACCCAGAGCAATCAGCTTACAACGTAACTCCTCCCTTCTACCCCACACCAGTTAAAATCCCACCCAGAACGAACACCCAGGACAAAGGTGGTCCAGAGGAGTCAGAGGCCAGAGCCAGGCTCAGCACACCCAACAGCGCCTTCTTGGGTACCAGCTCTGGAAGGAGAGGTACTTGGTTAGTACCTGAAGTTCTGCCTGTTAATCCTGTTGGCTCCAGTGCTGAAATGGTGGGTGGGGGGCACTCCCCAGAGCTGCTCCGAGAGGATGCCTGAGAGACCGGCCGGGGTTTTGCAAGAGGCCAGCTGAGAGGCTGACCAGAGACCAGCACACGTGACCAGAGGCTCTTGGGTGACCCAACCCCTTGGACCCATAATTAAAAGTGTTAACCAACTGGAAGCCTGGGCCTGGCTTTCCCAAACACCCCGCCTTGCTTGCAATCTGTTCTTAAAGGGACCTTGGGGCTTCACCTTGCATCTGCTCTGGGCCCGTCTCTACCACCAACAACTCCAGGTTCCTCGGCTCACTCTAGAGCACAGGCACCATGGACCCTGGTTCCTGTCCACTGACCCAGGACAGCTGTCTCAAGAGGGGGTCCTGGAAGGGAGCGGCTGCCTCTGGGCCTGGGGTGTAGCGGGGAGCTGACTGACTTGCAGGAAGGAGGGCAGGTGCTCTAAGGGAGGTGCCTCTAGTCAGTGCAGGCATGGGGGGTGGGGAGGGGGGAGAGGCAGCAGCACCTGCAACAGCAGCACCAACGACTGACCACTCAACCAGTGGCCCTGCTCTTTGGGGGCAGGTTCCCCAGAGGATGGGGAAAAGGGACAGATTCCCAAGAACTGCCCTGACTGGACAGGTGGTCGACAGCGTCAGAGGGAGTCAGTCCAGCCCACGAGATGAACGATGACCTGAATCCCGGACCGAACATGATGCAACCACTAATCTGGCCTTCTACCAGCACACATGGACAAACGGCCAGCCAGGGAGCCACTCACCTCCAGCTGCCGTCAGTCAACTCTGACTCATGGCAGCCTCTATGTGGCTGGGCTTGTTTTTCAGAAACATATTTGCCAGGCCTTTCTTCTTGGACATCATCTCTGATTGACACACACACACACACACACACACACAC
>NW_022111320.1:47774840-47811523 GCF_000313985.2 Echinops telfairi
ACCTACCTACCTACCTACCTACCTTCCAGGGAGCATCCAGGGGCATTATCTATTAGCAGCATCCCCTAGGGTTTCCTATGCTCCCCCATATTTCCTATGCTCCAACTATGAGGAGGTGGGTCCTCCTCTGGGCACTGGCCTGTGCTGTCAACATGGCTGCAGAGCCCTGGCCCTCACAGAGTGTGCACTTGGCGGGGGAGAGACAGCACCCACTTCAGAACGCTCACAAACAAGAAATGCCCTGGAAGTCTGCTAGCGGCTTTGATGAAAGCACAGGTGCTTTAAGGTTCGGACTCTCCGCGCTCTTTCCGTCCTCGTCTGGCTGTTCGTGTCTACAGGACCTAGCAGTTCCAACACACAAGAACCCCTCAGTAGATTCCTTGAAGGAACAAATGAATACATTAGACAAAACACACTTAGATCCTTCCTCCACACACTAACTTAAACCTTCAGGCATGGAAACGAACCACAACATAAATGCTCATCACCTCTGGGCAGAACAAGGGTGATTTTCCAAAAATCCAATTTCTCTGATTCTGTTACTTTTCTTTATTGTGTCGTCAGGTAAGCATTAGACTGCTAACAGCAAGGTCGGTGGTTCAAACCCACTAGCAGCTCTGCTCTTGGAAAGATTTGTTGCCTCGGAAACCCAGCACAGGGCGTTCTGATTTGTAATTGACTCGATGACTGGGTTTTAGTTTTGGTTTAGTATATAAGTTTCTTTTATGTTGACTACAATCATGCAGTTTAAAATTAAATTCCAATTTTGGGTATCATACTTCTGTCACTGTGAAATATCACGGTGCTGTGTGCTGTTCTCGGCTGACTACAAGCCCACCAGCCTCTCCGCTCCAGTAATGACTCAGAGTCTCACCAACCAGTCCCAATGGCTGTGGGGCGATTATTCCAAGAGTGAATGGAATACTTTAATGTAGGAACTACATGTTGGTGTGTCTTACTCTACCCTTCCTGACCCGACTCTCCTTAAATACCAGGGTTGTGAACTAGTTCATTCCGGTTTGATCTCCTGCAGAAGGCGTGCATGTCAGCTTTTGATATCTTGACTCAGAATTTACACTTCAGCAGTATGGGTGCATCAGAATGGCCTGGGGATCTGGTGAGCATCACCGAGGAGGGAGGGCAACGTCTCAGCAGGGGTCAAACCAGGGCAAGACTTTGGTCTTCTCTTTGACGAATTGTGGCTAGGTGTTTGCCTCTTCTGACCCTGTTTAGAGCTGACAATCATGCTTAGTTGCTGGGTAGCTAGTTGCCATCAAGCTGGCTGGCTCGTGATGAGCGAAACACTGGCCAATCCTATGCCATCTTCCCGGTCAGCTTGAACGAGAATGGGAATGTAAAATTAACACTGCCTATCAGAAACCCGCCGGACCAGTTCTATCCTGTCCTATAGGGTCACGATGAGTCAGAATGAACTAGACAGCAGGTAGTTTGGCTTGGGATCATGCAAACAGGTCTGTGAATAGCTCAGTGTGCTGCCAGTTACAAATGGTGGGGCTGACGGTTCAAATCCTCCAGCAGCCCCAGTGGAAGGCAGGCCTGGAGACCCAAGTCCTTAGTCCATAGTATGGCAGCCACTGGGAATGCAGATGGAGTGCAAAGTAGCCAGGAGTTGGCACCCACTGGACAGCAAAGGATGTCTGCATTTATCATGCAAAGGACGATAATGACATGAAGACTTTGCCTTGATAGGGTGTGGATGATTTTAGTGAATGTATCCACCTGGGCAAGTCAGTTGACCTCTTTTTATCTGGTTTGCCCTGCACCCCGACTCTAGAATGTGGTAGATAGCCTTTGGCCATAGGAGGTAGGAAAGAAGAGGCTTGCATATTCACAAAGCCTAATTAGAGTCCTAGCCCCCAGGCCCCTGCTCCTGCAGCTGCCCTAGACCGAGGCCCCTGGCTGTTGACTATTCAATTCTTAAAAATGCTTTGGACAATGTTCCTAATACAAAAATGCAGGGTGGGGGGTCTTAGCAGAAACCCCAAACAAGAAATAACAACAAAAACCTTTGGCCTAAAAACAAAGCAGCTTTCCGGGTCCTTTTTAACTCTGATTTCAGGTGATCCTAACAATGGTCCATCAGGTAGCACTTCACACACAGTGGCTGACAGAAAGGGACTGAGGGGAGCTCACAAAACAGGGGGCCACTGCAGAGGGTGGAAGGCATCAACCTCGCAAGGCAGCCCCCGTGTAACCCAACCAGGTTTGGCTGGTGGTCGACAGGCTGAGCTTACTGCACAGGAAACCGACCACAGAAGCAGCAGTGACAGACAGGCGCTGAGCAGATTAAAGCCTCATCCTCTGCCCCCAAAAGCCCCTGACCCACTTCTCTGTCCTTAGAGGAAACTGCTGTGGTCAGACAAGCCCTGTGTTGTGGCCAATACGCGCAGTTTCAACAAGTGCGCGCTCTCTCTGCCTGGAAGGAGCAGCCAATAAAATACGATGCAAACTGGCTAGGGGCATTCAGAAGGCAAACCCAACGTGTTTTTCGGGGAAATAAATTTCAGCTCCTCCTCCTGACCCCGCCGAACCTAGGTTCAGAATAGCCCACGGACCCGTCACAACAGGCACAGGCCACCCCAAAGATACTGAAGAAGCTCCTGGGGGCTTTTCCGAGCCCCTGCACTTGGTTGGCCTCGCGGACACAGCGGAGGGGGGAATCGGCCTTGGCGGAGCCGGTCCGGGACAAACAGGCTTCCTAGGAGGGAGGGAGGACCGGGCCAGCAGGGGTCAGCAGGACAGTCCTGGCCCGAGCGAGTCCGAGAACTCCGTTTACTAAGGTCAGCAGCTGCTGGGGGACAGCCGTCCCCCTCTCCCTCAAGGATCCGGGCTGCTTCTGCGACGTCAAGGGAAGGGCCGGCGTCAAGGCCAGGCGGAGTCGGGGAACTCGTGTTTGGGGTCTGTCTTTCTAACTGATCACCAGAGGCAGTTTGGGGTCCCGGACCAGCCCCTGGACGCTGGCACGGGGTGCTTTCCCAGGCTGCTGGGCCGGGCGGGTCCCCAGGGCCTGGCGGGGTCCGGCGGAGACCCAGGAAGGGCACAGACGGCTGAGGCAACAGGTGATAGGCGCGCTCGGCGGGGAGCTCCCCGCTCTGGCGCGGGGCTCAGGCCGGGCACCCCCCCAGAGCCCAGCCGGACCCCCGCAGCACTTACGCGCCGGCGAGCCCACGACCGGGCAGAACGGAAACTTTGTGCGGCCCAGCGGAACAGAACCGGAGCGCGGCGGGAGCGGCCCTGACGCGCAGACCGGGGCGCGGACGGCCGCGGACTACCACTCCCAGCATGCTTAGCAGGGCCCGCGCTCACCGTTCCCGTCGGCCCCCACGGGTGCGTGGGATGACGCCTCCCGGACGCTCCCGAGAGCCGAGGAAACCAGCAAGCCCCGCCCACTTAGCGCGCCCGGCTCGGGCTTAACCCTTGCAGTCCCGGAAGACAGTGTGCCCTGCGAGCCTCGCAGTGTGCCCTCCCCCCCCCACTTTAACTTTCTATCTGGGAGGGTCTTAAGAGCCGCCGTGCTGAACTTCGAGCTGAGATGTGCGTACTGTAAGTCTAAAGTACACCCTGATTTCAAAGACAGTCTGAATAAAGAATGTAAAATATTCCATTCGTTGGTTTGCCTTGGTGACACGTTGAAATGATAAAGTATTTTTTATATAGCAGACTAAAAATTCGATTACATGTCGCTGGGCTTAACATACTGTCACCTGGAAGGCAGGTATTTCAGCCAGGAGCTTCGCAGCCAATTTACTCACTCTGAAGAAGAAGAAAGAGAAGCTTTTATTTAGAAGGTATTCAAAAGACAAAGGGTAGCAGACTGGATTAGACAACAAAACTCATCAATCTGCTGCCTTCGAGAGAGACACCTCAAACTTACAGAAGGTATTCAAGGAAGAGACCCTGAAGCCCCAAAGTCCCTGCCAAAAGTCCCCAGAGTGCTGGGTAGAACTGCCCTGTGAGTTTCCAAGACTCTACTGGAGTAGAAAGCTCCTTCTTTCTCTCACGGAGCAGCTGGTGGTTTTGAACTTCCGACTTTGCAGTTAGCAGTCCAACACCTAACCACCGAGCCTCAGGACTCCTGCCGAGGAGACCACAGCAGTGGACAACTGTCTGTCTTTGTGGTTTCCTGTTTGAACTCAAAATGCATAGAGAATACATACATGTGGCTTTGGGATTCACACTTTGGGGACTCAAACAGGTGTGTTACAGGGACTCAGGCGTCACGTTCACAGTGGGAAACAACTGTTGACCATGAGCAAGCAAACAGAATAAGAAGGGCTCAGAGTCGTGGGCCACTCTCTGGAGAATGTCCTTGTTGACTGACTGGAGAGCAGGGCCTACCTTTTTGTTTGCACTGAGCTGAAGCACGCTTCCCTGCAGGTCCCCTGGAATGAGGAGACCAAAAGAGGGCACTAGAAAACAATGCCCCAATGCCTGACTCCCTGATAACCGGGAGCGGATAAACTACATCCTGGGCCATAAACCCTGCTACTGCAGCACGGACCCCCTCGCCCCACTTTCCTTTAAAAGCTCAGGGCCCCAGACAAAGCCGCGGTTTCCCTGGGCTACTTGCTAGGCCACGGGATTTCGCCCAGGTGCTCTCTCCCTCCCTTTGCTACAGTAGAGCTGTCTCTGACTGCACCTCTTTTGTCCGGACTTTGTCCTCGTCCTGTGCCTCAGTGTACCTCTCACTTTTCACCGCTAACAGGTAAATGAGAGAAGATTCTCAGCATGTTCTGGCCCTTTAAGTTGACATCCACATCCATCCTTGTGAGCAAAGTAAAGAGCAATAAAAATTCCATAGACTGTTCGGTAAAGCACTTGGGCTAACTTGCATTTTATAAGGGCTTTGTTTTGATTTCCTAATTACATCAAGTAAAATGACTTGGGTTGCAATGCCGTCATTTGAATCCCACCCATTTCTTAACTGGAAGAAACCAAACTCACTGCTGTGGAGTCAGTTCTGACTCAAGGCCACCCTCTAGGACAGAGCAGAACTCCTTCTGTAAGTCTTCACAGGAGTAGAAAGTCTCATCTTTATCCAACAGAGCGGATGCTGGTCTCCAACTTGTAGTTAGCAAGCAGTGCAGCATACTTTGCCTGTGCTGGGCACAGTGTTAAATGCAACGTGTAACCCGCCAGAGCTCCTTTCTTAACAGGGTCCTGTATAAAATCCGTGCAGAAGAGGAGGGGGTGGGGGAGAGAGGGTAATGGCTGAACTGCTACCCCAGTAGTAAGACAAGCACTCTGAGGCGGGACTCAGTAGAACAAAGTCCATTCAATTAATGATGAGGACAAAATAGAAGAGCCATAGTGTATGGAAGCAAGTGAACGTCAGCCTGTGAGCCGACATCATTCCTTGGCTCCGTCCCACCATCCTCACTCTGCCTCAATTTGCACCCTTTAAGCCAGAAATGCCTTTGTCTTCCTCTCTCTCTGCCTCACAGGACTCCACTAATGATTTGTAGCCAGCAGCCACAGTCCCAACCTTACAGGGGAGTGGACGGGGAGTCGTCTAAGGAGAGGAAATGGGTTTATCAGTTATTTGACGCTGACATCTCCTATGGGAGAAAGATTCGGCTTTGATGTAAATCTCCCGTGCAGATTTACAGTCCTGGAGACCCAAAGGGGCAGTTCTGCTCTGCCTTGCAGAGTTGCTACGAGTGGAGTCGGAATTGACTCAACGGCAGTGAACTTGGTTTTCTTTTGGATGACATCTCATTCGTCATCTTTTCTCAATTAGACATAGATAAGATGGTGAGTTAGATGGCCGGAGTTGTTAGCTTGGGTGGAGCTGACTGGTAAAGAGAGGTGATTTTTATTCATCCAGTTAACATGAAGGAAAACTGTGAAAGGAAAAAAAGAGAAGTGGGGGACTGGAATGTGGGGAGTTGGGAATCACAAAGCAAAGAAGCATGGTCTGAACCTTTTCTGAGCCACTGTATTGAGGCTGGGAAAGAGTTTAATGTCAGTTCAGTACCTTTGCTTGCTACGAAGGCCCAAAAGGAGTTTGTGAGGAGGAGAAACATAGTATGTGCTGAGGACCCACATTATGCCAAGGTCTCTGGGTGAAGCAAATGGTTAAGCGCTCTGTGACTTACTTCAAGATTGGCTCTTTAAAATCCCCCACTCCCCCCGCCACCCGAAGGGCCATGGAAGAAAATCCTGGTGAGCTGTTACCATTGAGATTACAGCCAAGAAACCCCGGGGAACATTTCTCCTCTGTACCACAGGAGTGGGAGGTGGGTTTTTTTCACTGATGATGTTATGATAGGCCAAACCCTAGTCCTCCCCCCCAAAAAACACATATTATGATATTTAAAACCCTATAATGCAGGCAGCCTTCATTGTTCCTACCTGAGAGATGGGAAACTGCGGCTTAGGAAAGTGAATTGTCCAAGGTCACCCAGGTGGGATGCCGTGGCGAAGGATGAGTTGGAGATGCATGCAACCTCCGTCCAACTACCACATCCCTTCTCAGACACGGGGAAGTAGGTTTAAAAAGAAAGACAGAGAGAGAGAGAGAGAGAGAGAGAGAGAGAGAATCACTACTCTTCAGCCACTTTAACTTGGACTTCCTTGGGGGAGAAAACTAACTGTTCACAGTATTATCTTTTTAACAAACTCAGCATGTGCTTCTTTTCTGATGTGATTACACATCCAGGGTAAAGAGAGCAGATTCAGAACCACCCCAAACCGGCCGGGTCTTTTTCTCTCAATCTTGATACGCCTCAGAAGGGAAGACAGTAGCGGACACCTGGACACCTCACTGAGTGAAGAGGCTCTTGTGTCGCTCTTGCTTTTGAAAAGCCTTGTCTGTGCCAGGCACAGTGGTAAATGTATGCCAACCAGGGTTTAATGTCATCTCCGCGGCAGCCTCATGGTACACAACCATTTCCGTGGACCAATGGGGAGAGTCGATCCCGAATCCTAGTGACCCAATAGGGGAGAGTAGTGATGCCCCTGTGTTTCCCAGACGACGTTCCCCAGGTCAGAAATGCATAGTGGTGGAGGCAGATCTTGAACCTGCAGGCCATTTCAAGTTCAGCTTGCCCCTCTTACACTGGCAGCTCCTTTTAGGTGAGGCAGGCATGCTCTCTGCCAGAATCCCCCCACCCACCCATCTTGGTCCCTGCTGACCTGCTGATCTGATCTAGGGTGGTTATCAGAAGTGCAGGTGGTTAGGCAGTTTGGCTTAGAGAGGCTGCCTCTCTGTCTGATGCTGATTCATCACATCAATCTTATCAACTCAAAAATAACCAGGGCCACTCCCAGAAACAGCATCAGCAGCCAGCGAGTGTGTTGTTTCACCATCCCTTGTAGACGCTGCTTTTCAACAACAGCCGTGGCCAATGCAACGGGATCTAGACGTCAAGGATCCTAAACCTGGTTTGAATCCTGCCATGTCGATTTCCCTGATTCCACCCGCCCCAGCATGATACCATTGACATCCCTCTTCCGCGTGCCCTTGTCAAATGAGAATAAGGATAAGGAGGATAAGGATGCAGACTTTCCCCCTTTTTTTTTCCAGTTCTAATCAGAACAAATCATAGTTCCCACAAAGGAGGGAGGTGACTGCTCCCTGTTCATCTAGCAGACTCCCGCTGTCCCACGTGGCTGTCAGTCACGCCTCGCCTCCCTTTCAACAGCATCCTGATCTGGTGATAAGTGATGTGGTCACCCTCTGCAAAAGACAGTCCCCTGACTTGTGTGGTTAGGGGGGGTTGTCTAGAGAAACAAAACCAGGGACACACTTCGCTATCAAAGAGGACATTTTGTATTAAGGAGTAATTTTATGCCAAGCAGGCATCTCAGTCTAGTCCAACTCAAGGCCATGGGCCTGGTACACACTGGGGCCCTCTTCACACCCACTGAGCTGAAGGTTGATGCTGCAGAAAGGGGAAGCAGGAAGCAGGCTTAAGAAGAACGGAATTCCAGAACAATTCATTGCATTTACATGCAATCTGATCAAGAGGCAGTTGAAGGAAGAAATTAAAATCAGAAAGGGTGCATCAAGGTTTATCCTCTCACAATACTTATTTAATGTGTCTTCTGAGCAAAGAGGCAGATTAGCTGGACTATGTGTAGAAGAACGAGGCATGAGAATTGGGGGAGACTTATTAAAGACTTGCGATGTGCAGATGACACACCCTTGCTTGCAGAAAATGAGGACTTGAAGCGCTTGCTTATGAAGATAAAGGTGTGCAGCCTTCAATATGGATTATAACAATGTAAAGAAAACTAAATTCCTTACAACTGGGCCAACGGGTAACAGCATCGTGATAAAGGGAGAAAAGACGGAAGTTGTCAAGGATTTCTTCTTCCTTAGATTTAGAATCGATGCTCATGGAAGCAGCAGTCAAGAGATCAAAGGAGGCATTAAGGTGGGTGAACGTGCTGCAAAGACCTCTTTAAAGTGGGGGGAAAAGCAAGGATGTTCCTTTGAGGTCTAAGGTGCGCCTGACCCAAGCCAGGATATTTTCAATGGTCTCCTGTCATTGTTGTGAGGTGCCGTCTAGTTGGCTGCAACCCGCAGTGGCCTGTGCACGGCAGAAAGGCATACCACACGGTCCCGCACCATCTTCACAGTTGCTCCTTCGCCTGAACCCATTGATGCCGCCACTGGTCAGTCCTTCTCATTGAGGGTCTCTCTCGCTTTCCTCGCCCCTCCACTTTACCAAGCATGATGTCCTTCTCCGGGGAGTGGTCTTTCCTGACCACATGTCCATGGCATGTAAGATGAAGTCTTGCCACCCTTGCCTCTCAGGAGCACTCTGGCCTTCTTCCAACACAGATCGATCTGTGCTTTTAGCAGCCCATGGTACTTTCCATAGTCTTCCCCAGCACCACCTTTCAAATGGATCAATTCTTCTATATGGTCTTCCTTGTTCAAAGTCTCACTTTCACATGCATAGGATGCAGTTGAGAAGATCATGGCTTGGGTCAAGCACACCTTACTCCTCAAAGTAATGTCCTTGTTTTTCATCACAAGTATTCTCTCAATCGATTGCCTCTCCATCCGTGTACAAGTTCCAAATGAGCACAATGAAGTGTTTTGGAATTCCATTTTTCTCAGGGTTATCCGGAATTTATTACGGTCCACACATTGGAATGCCTTTGCATAGTCAATGAAACACAAGTAAACATCTTCCTGGTATTCTCTGCTTTGATCCAGGATCCATCTGACATCAGCAATGACATCTCTTGTTCCATCTCCTCTTTTGAATCTGGCCTGAACATCTGCAGTTCCCTGGCAATGTACTGATGCAACCATCGCTAGATGATCTTAGGCAAAATTTTACTTGTATACGATATCGTTCTATAGTTTGAGCATTCTGTTGGGTCACCTTCTTTAGAATGACCCCATATGTGTGTGAAAGTTGGACATCGAATGAAAAACACCAAAAAAGAATGGATGCACTTGAATTATGTTGCTGGCAAAGAGTATTAAAAGTACCATGAACTACCAAAAGAGAAAATAAATCTGTCTTGGAAGAAGTACAGCCAGACTGCTCCATGCCAGGTCTTATTCTGCCAGAGACCAACAAACTAGTTCTGTAAAGGGACAGATACAGAATATTTTAGACAATGGACCAAATGACCTCAGGTGTAATTTCTCAATGAATTTACATGCAATGCAATGAATTCCATTGCAATGAAAAAGCAGCCATCGGCAACATGTGAATGCATGAACATAACTATTTTCCAATAAAAGCTTATTTATATAAACAAGTGGCAGGGTGGTTTTAGCCTGTGGGTGGAAGTCTGCTGACCTGGTCTAGATGCCCAGGCTTCTGCAGAAGACAAAATTGACAAAGATTCGTGGTCATTTGGAGGGAGAGAGAAAGATAGAAATGCACTAATGTGAACCAGCTGAAGTGTGACACTTCACACAGTGAAGTGCAAAGAAAAAGTAAAGAAGGGAAAGGGCTTGTGGAGCCGGGGCTGGAGGTGAAGACGGAGGGGTGGTAACCAGAGGAGATCTCCCTAAGGTGGTAATAGTTTAACGGACTTGAAGGAGGTGAGGGTGGCCAGTGAAAACATGTTCATAAAGTCTTTGATAGCTTCTAGGTAGATCCTCTTTGAATGTAGGCCAACCTTAGCAAATCAGGTATAGGCAGTAAGATTCAGCAAAATCGATCCTATACAACTTCGAAGGCTAGGTGGGGAGCTGCTACACAGTTTCCACTTGGTTCCTGTGGGGTCATTTTTCTTGGAGAATCCGGATTCCATTTGAGAAGTCTCATTTTCTGAGAACTCACCGCTGCAGAGACCACATCTACAGCCCAGCAGCGCTCCTAGACAAAAGCCTGCATCAACTGCCAACCAAATGATTGCATCAACCTGGATGTCCAGCCCATCGAGTCACGGCTCAGTCAATCTCCCTGAGAAACCGTAGGAAGCCCCCGGATGGATGAAAAAGGCTCACCTGAGCCCTTCCTCTGTCCCTAAATCATAGAATCAGGAGAAAAATGAAATGGTCGCCTCAAGCTGCTAAGTTTGAGAATGATTTGTTAATCATAGAATCCAGAATGGAAACTTGGTACTAAGAGTGGGGTGGAGCGGATGAACTGTGTTAGACTTTACTTCTCACCCCGCGTGGTCTTCTACAAGATGACCTGGTCTCTTCTATCAGAGGCGACGTCTAGACCCTCTCGTCTGGAATCCACAATTGGCGTGTGCTGTTTCATGTGATAGGAAACAGCAGAAGTGATGTATGTGACTTCCAAGGCCAAGTCACAAAGGGTGATGTGGCTGGAACCCTTGGGCTCGGAACCTTGAATTTTCAGAAGCGGTCTGATCACCCTGAGGCTGTCATACTGGAAGGACCCTTCCACCCCGCATGCTGAGCTGGCCGTGAAGTAAACCTCACGGGTCACTGGGAGGAAAGTATTTCAGGTAGACAGAACAGCCAGTGCAGAGACTGACTCCAGATGTGTGCCTGGCACATTGAGGGAACCCGCTGCATGTCAGTATTGCTGGAGAAGGAAGGGACTGGACGGTGGGGGTGTGGGGAGGAACAGGAAGAGCATTCTAAGACTGGCTGACTCAAGGTGGTAGCAGAGGAGATGGTGACTGAGTTCTAAGGCGGCAGCAGCAGGGTTTGCTCATGAATTGGTCGGACCCCCAGAGGAAGAAAGGAACCAAGGAAGATACCAAGCGTTTTAGCCTCGGTGGATGAAAGGCTGAGTCTGACAAGAATCAACATGGAAATGAGTGTAGGAGAAGCAAACGTGGCTGGTATCTCAGGGGGGATCTCAGGAGGTGGGTTTTAGCATGCTAGATTTGAAATCCCCACGAGGCATCCAAGTGGTGGTGTCTCCCAGGCAGCTTAGAGCTGTAGCTATAAAAGTGGGGGACGGGGGAACCAATTACAAGGATCCACATGTGACCTCCTCCCTGGGGGACGGACAACAGAACAGTGGGTGAAGGGAGACGTCGGACGGGGCAAGATATAACAAAATAATAATTTACAAATTATCAAGGGCTCATGAGGAAGGGGGGAGGGGGAGGGAGGGGAAAAATGAGGAGCTGATGCCAGGGGCTTGGGTGGAGAGCAAATGTTTTGAGAATGATGAGGCCAATGAATGTACAAATGTGCTTTACACAATTGATGTATGTATGGATTGTGGTAAGAGTTGTATGAGCTCCTAATAAAATGATTAAAAAAAAGTGGGGGACATAATGCATAGACTCACTCATACACTTCACAAGAGCTTTTGTGTCTAGGTGTTGCTATTCACTATTCACCACTTTAGCAATCAAAGCTGAGAAAAATGAAAATATTGACCTATCCATGTCAAAATGACCCCAAAATGAAAGAGATGAGCGACATTGTTTTATATCCTGCCAGTTCGTTTGTCGTTGAGACTGTGCACAGAAGAGCCTACTTAGTGAATCTTTTAGTATGTCTGCCTCAGTCTAAGGCCATCGGATGTGGCGTCAGTCTGTTTTGCTATGGCATTTTGGTTGAAGTACAAGGCTACGGCCAAACGTATTGGTACTGGAGCTCAAGTTCATAGAAGCATGAAATTATTCCAAACAAAATGTATTTAAACATGTCTCTCTAATCAGTGGATAGACCAGTTCTCTTAGTAATACACTTGTCTTCGTCTTGGTTCAATCAAAAAACAGTGTCTTCTAAGGGGATCTGCTTGACACGTTAAATTCAAAGCAGAGAAGGTTATGCTGACAGTTTTACGGGATTCCAAAGAGGGGTAGTCTTGATTGATCTTTTCAAAGGACACTGCACCACCATGGGGCCCTTATTAGGAAGAAGTTTTAAGAAAATTTGCATCAGTGAGACATAGGCCAGGACATGTGGGTTGAGATTCCCTCCCCCTCCCCCTCCGCCCCGACAATGTACCTGCTCACTCTTGCAGGGTAGCAAGGGATGTCCTGCAAGAACGTCATTATTTATTAGAGCTTAAATTCTGAGCAACCTGGTTTGCAGGAGGCTAGGACGACAGTGAAAACCCAAAATCCACCTGTAGAGTCCCCACTTGGATTAAGCTTCCATGGAATCCCTTC
The DNA here is from genome assembly GCF_000313985.2 of Echinops telfairi. Classification (NCBI taxonomy): domain Eukaryota; kingdom Metazoa; phylum Chordata; class Mammalia; order Afrosoricida; family Tenrecidae; genus Echinops; species Echinops telfairi. The sequence goes on from NW_022111320.1 coordinate 47,787,390, forward strand.
TGACCATTGACCATGGATGTGAACGGTCTTGCCCTCAGGCAGAGTCCATTGGAAAGTGGATTACCTCTACTCCTCTGCAGCCAGCCCTGACAGGGACAATCTCCCTTAGAGGATTGCCCGTTGATGTCTTTGATGGAGATCATCTTATTGGGGGTCACATAGTCAAGAAGCATGTCTTGAGTCGTATGCTGACTTCCTTGTTCAGAATGTTCTGGACCAGTCTTGTAAACTCTTCTGTCGAGTATAGTGCATGTGTCCCAAGCATAGTTCCTACTGGTTCCCCTTCTGTAGTCCCACCTGTAACGATGCTACATTGGTCCATCACCAGTCACCCTTTTGTGACAGTTTCCTTTTCCCTCCCATGACCTCTTTAAAGGCTCTGTATCGCAACAAACCCTTGTACGCCATATATCCTCGTGATAATGGTCTCCCTCATCTGGATGGTGTCTGTTTAAGACTTAATATATGTTCTTCTTAAATTCTATTTGAGATGTGGGGTCTCCTTTGTGCTCTAAAGCAATTAAGCAACCTTATTCCATCTATCCTACAGCCCTCATCTTGCCCTCAGACTTCTGTTTGTTCCCCCAAGCTCAGAACATTTCAAAAGAACACGACTCGAGTCTCTTGAGGGTGCCCAAACTACCATGTGACACGGCGCCAGTGGAAAGGTACAGAGTTCTTCAGGGAAGGATGAGCGAGTTGGAAACACTGCCTTCAGAAGTCTGTAAGCCTAGATAGAAGATATGTCGATAAGTAACAGTTTCAAGTTGCACGGTTCTTGCTCAATAAAGGTTTCTGTTATTTTGTAGCAACACTTGCTTTGACTCAGTGCGGTATCTGCAGAACACGCAGCCTCACTTGGAAAAGGAAAGGCCTCTGGGAACGTCTGACATTGATGCTGAGAATCGTGCCGCGGGTGAAATCTCAAAGGGAGTCAGTGAAGAGACAAAGCAGAGGCCATGGGCTGAGCACAAAGATGGCAAGAGATCAGGAAGACGGGAGACAAACTTGCAAAGGAGACGACGTTGTCGTCGTTGTTGTTGTTAGGTGTCCTGGAGTGGGTTCTCACTCAAGTGACCCTATGCACAACAGAAGGAAACACCGCCAGGTCCTGAGGCATCTGCACAACGGTGGTTATGTTTGAACCCATTGTCACAGCCACCGTGTCAGCCCATCTCCTGTGAGGTCTTCTCTAGCTAGAAAGGAGGAAACCAAGAGATGGATGTGACCTGGACACCAGGGGAGGAAAGCGTTTCAAAGAAGAAGGAGTGAGTGCATATGTGTGTTGACAGCATGACCCTTCATGGAGTGAGCACCCCTTGCCATGAACTGTGGGTAAATGTCAAGGAGTTGGCTCCAATGCCCAGCCACCCCATGAACAACAGTACGAAACACCCCCTGGTCCCGTGCCACCCTCATGATGGTTAGTTTGAGGCCATTTTCTCAGCCACTGTGTCGATCCATCTTGTCGAGAGGCTTCCTCTTGTCCACTGTCCCTCTACTCTACCAAGCATGATATCCTTTTTCAGAAACTGGTCTCTCCTGGCAACATGTTCAAAGTACGTGAAATGAAGTCTCGCCATTCTTGCTTGCAAGGAGCATTCTCGGTATACGTCTCCCAAGACAGATTTGTTTGTTCCTTTGGCACAATATTTGGCACAATATCCTTTCAATCGTCTTCACCACCATCATAATTTGAATGTATCGATTCTTCAGTCTTCTTTATTCAAGGTCCAACTTTCACATGCATAGGCCAATGCAAATACTATGGCTTGGGTCAGGCACACCTTCAACCTCTAAGTAACACTTTCAGCACTTTAAAGAGGTCTTGTGTAGCAGATTTACCTAATGTGATGTGTCCTTTGACCTCTTGACTGCTGCTTTCATGAGCATTGATTGTGGATCTGAGCAAGAGGAAGTCCTTGACCACTTCAGTCTTTTCTCCCTTTATCATGATGTTACCCATGGGTCCAGTTGTAAGGATTGTAGTTTTCTTTACATTAAGTTGTAATCCATATCCTGTATCTGCAATTCCTTTATCTTCATTAGCAAGTGCTTCAAGTCTTCTTGATTTGCAGCAAGCACCGTTGTGTCATCTGCATATCACAAGTTATTAATAAGCCTTCTTCCAAATCTGATGCCTCGTTCTTCGTCATGCAGGCCAGCATACAGACAGAAGAAGTATGATGCGGGGATACAACCTTGACGCACCCTTTCTGATTTTAAACCATGGAGCACTTATTCCCTTATTTTGTTCTTCAACCGCCTCTTGATCAGGTTCCATGTAAGTGCAGTTAAGGGTTCTAGAATTCCCATTCTTCTCAAGCCTATCCATTGTTTGTTATGATCCACAGAGTCAAATGCCTTTTTGCATAATCAATAAAACACAAGTAAACACCTTTGTAGTATTCTCTACTTCAGCCATGATCCACCTGAGGTCAACCATGACCTCCCTTGGTCCACATCCTCTTCGGAATCTGGCCGGAATTTCTGGCAGCCCCCTCTTCATGTGAGGCTGCCAACGTGGTCGCATCGTCAGCAACAGTTTATTTGCATGTGATATACATAACATTGTTCGATCACTTGCACAGTCTTTTGGGTCATCTTTCTGGAATGAACACAAATGGGAATTTCTTCCAGTTGGTTGACCAGGTAGCTCCTGCTCTGAGAGATTTCTGAGGTCTTCCAAATTTCTTGGCAGCGATGAGCGAGTGCTTCCAGGGCTCTATCAGCTTGTTGAAACAGTTCAGTTGGTATCCCGCCAATTACCGGAGCCTTGTTTTGGGCTCATACCTTCAGTGCAGCGTGTGTTTCTTCCTTCAGCACCCTTGGTTTTTGCTCACATGTTACCTCTGGAAAGGGTTGAACGTTGACTAGTTCTTTCTGGCACAGTGGTTGTATTCTTTCCATTTTCTTTAGGTGTTTCCTGCATCCTTCAGTATTTGCAACGGTACTGAATAGAATGAGACAAGTTTGGAGGCAGGCCTCAGCAGAAAAAGTCTTCTTCTCTCAGACCAGGAGTCCAAAGGTGTACATAAGTTCTCAGAGAGTGGGGAATTGAGACGCACCTTGCTCAGAGAGGCAGGTAGGAGTTAGAGAAGGAGACACCTTGTAAGGGTCTCCAATGAGGACTCCTGGCCTCAGAGTTCAAGTTTAGAGGATACAAGATGATGTCCCTGTATAGCTCTTCCCTTCTGTGATAGTGTTTTTGGTGTGCCAACATGGCACCCGTAAGAAGATATGGGTGGAGTCTAGCCTGTCAATCAGATCACAGGCTGATGGTGCCTCCTTGTGGGCATGGCCTTCTTATAAGGAGGATTGAGGATCCTGGGAACTTCCTCTCTCTCTCTGCTTCACCTTCCTTCTGGCCAGCCACTCGGAGACCTGCTGGAGACCTGTGGGAGTTCTGAAGATGCATCCACCGCCATTGGATCCACAAGATTTTGCACCCACCGGCCTGTGATCTTCCTGCATTTTGCACCGCTGCTTGTGGTTGTGTGAATCTGAAGAGGGATTTATGAACTAATATTGGACTTATGGACTTGATTAGAACTGGGTTGGGTTGTTTTCCTGATATAGAAATACTTCTTAATATAAAGTTCTCTCTTACATTGATGTGAATGTTCCTGCATTTTTTTACTCTAGTCTACCCGGCCTAACATGCCTTCTGTTAAGGACACATGCTTCAGTAAGATGTGAACATTAAGAGGTTGGGCAGGTTTGTGCTTAGGGTGATGTGACAAACAGAGGGGGACTCTCCTCTGCTTCATCCTGGCCTTAGTGCTTCCAAGCCAGACGGAGGTCAGAGACGATGGCCTGTAGAAGGTGACATAAGCTCAACCTGGAGATCGGAGAAGACCCAATGCAGTGACCTGACAGAGAGGGAGCATCAAGGCGACTTCCCAACGAACCTCAAGGAAATATTGTGAAATGCATATCATCTCTTCAATATTCCTATGTGGATATCATCTAATTCACAAGGGATACAAATCAGGATCCTCACAAAGCTGGTTTCTATGGGGGCAGAGACCAGGCATCTCTCCCTCTTCAGCCACCCCCCAACACACACACACACACACACACACACACACACACCTTAATATTTCTCGGACACTAGCTGCCCTTCTCCCAGCCCTGTCCACTTCTTTGCCGGATTTGATATTTGTTGCAAAGGCCACACGGAACTCCCAGACCATATTCCCAGTTTCGTGGTTGATTAGGAAAGTAACAAAAAAGGAATGGAAGACAAGTGATCTGGTGGAATGTGGAAATTGTCACACAGAGTAAGTACGCTGGAGATAATTTCTAAATAGCTGCAGCAGTGCCAGATGCAGAAGGGAACATGGGGAAAAGGGCATCAGGACCGACATCAGACGGATCCTGGCTGAAAGCAGAAAACACAAGCACGACCCTTACCTGTGCTTTGTTGTCTCTGCGAAGGCGTTCAACTGCGGGAGCCATGAGAAAATCTGGGCGAGATGAAAAAGAATGGGAATTCTGGAAAGCCTAATTGTGCTCATGCAGAACCTGGACATACATCAAGGAGCAGTTATTTGAACAGAACAAGGGGATGTTGCATGGTTTAAAATGAGACAGCTCCTTAGAAAACATTTTTTTTTTTTTTGCTACCAAGGGATAAGGAGGGACAGTGATGGCTCAGTGGTAATGCGTCGGGCTGCTAACCAGAAGGTCAGTAGTTTGAAACTACCAGTTGCTCGGCGGGAGCACGATGAGGCCTTCTCCCATAAGCAGTTGCAGTCTCTCAAACCCACAGCGGGCAGTCCTGTGAGCTGGAATTGACTCGAGGGCAGTGACTGGTGGGTTCTTACCGAGGGAACAGCCTTTAGCAAATGACTGCCGGGCAGGAAAAACTCAACCATCCTATTGCAAAGCCAAGCCTGCTGTTTCCCAAGAGCACCATGGTTTTACTGAGTCTGTGCGTTGGCCTGGCCAGGGGGTGGTTGTGTTGGCTTTAGAGTGGAGTGTCCCATCCTGTTGCTTGTCAACGACTTCTCCTAAAATAACTCTGACTGGGCATATCTCTGGGGTGTCATATCCCGTGGCCTTCTATCCTGGTGGCTGAGACTGAACAAGGTGGGGGCAGCAGTGACACCCTCGTAGCTCTTTCCTACAGACGGTGGTCATGTGTTGTTTGGGAGGCTAGAATGTGGGCATCGGCCTTGGCTCAGCCTCATGGCCCCTGCTTCTCAGAGTAGGGCTAGGACAGGGCTTTCTGGAACCATCTGCAGCAGCCTCTGGCTTTGGGGGTGGCTGTGCCAGAGCCTGGCTGCCATTTTTTATATATTCCTTCCCTCCCTCTCTCTCACTCACTGACGATAGCAGATAGCAGAGAGTCCTGATGGGCACATCCCTTGTCAGAGAAAATAGCATGCTATGATGGAAAGCATCAATATTTGGGGACAAGACAGAGCTAAGCTGAAATTTCCTGGTCTGCTTCTGTGAGCTTGTACCAGTCACTTACCTCCCCAAAGTCTCTCTCTTCTTGTAGAGGTAGCAGGGACCATGCCCGCCATGCCAAGCTGTAAAAAGGCATTCTGTGTGCAAGGCATACAGCACAGTGCCTGGCACATTGTAGAAGCTCACTAAATATTTGTGGAATGAACAGCTGAGTACTTAAATGCCCGATACACGTAGTTCTCTGTGTGGGTCGCAACCCTCCCTCCCAGAGGTGCTTTTAACAATCTGAGTCCAAGTGCACCTCAGACCAATCACATCAGAGTATTTGAGGTGGGGCCCAGGCACCAGTGGGTCTCCCCTCTCTCCATTCATGCTAACATGCAAGCTCATTGGCGATCCAGTGCCCTGGGATGTTGGCATGTGATCCCTTTGAGCTAAGAGGTCTGCAGAAAGCAGGAGAAGCCGCCCAAGTGGTTGTGAAATGTGGCCACTTGACATGGTGGGACTGTCCCTGTTAGCGGGATAAGAAAAGAAAGATTCCAGGGAGAGAAATGACGGCAAAAGTGAAGGCGAGAGGGCAGGGGCAGTTAGGGGCAGCCTCTGCACACGGGGAAGCAGGCACTGGGCATCCTGGGGGGTTCTCCCGTGCTTTCCAGCTCCTCTCCTGCCCATCTGACTGTGCCCTAAGCTCTGGATTGGTATCCCCGTAGACCTTGATGGGAACTGCCACCGAGGGCGTGGTGGATCCGCACAGACGTGTGGTTTTGAATCACTGTTTGAGATCACGGAGTCAACCTTCTGGTGAAAATGAAGAAATGAGCTCCAAGTAGGGGGTTGGGGCGGGGGACGTGGCTCACGAAGGATCCAGCAAGTGGGGTTTGCTACCACCTCTGTAGGTTTCCTCTAAATAGAAAACGGGAGGTGCTTTGACAAGGAATAAGTGTTCTGATTGCTCACTTAAAACCAAAAAACCCACAGGATCCTGATGACTCAAAAAGATCAAAGAGATGATTGTTGAACCAATTATCACCCACGTGGAGGCGGGAAGACAGGTCAAGGTGGGTGTTTCTTCCCTCAGACTCAAAGTTCATCGAGTGCCTCGGAAGAACTTAGCTGGCATGTGGGTGGGCATTTCCCGCTGTGTGGGCAATCAAACAGTGCCCTACGCTTTCCATCAAGTTACCTTAAGAAGCCGGGACAGGAATGCCTGGGGACTGGGGTACTCCTATGGAGACATCAATGCCTGGGGACTGGGGTACTCCTATGGAGACATCGGCTGGAAGGGGAATAGCTAGAGGGTGACCCTTCAGTCATCACTTGAAAGTGAGGCTCAGGCCTCACTCCCTGGGCTTCAATACTGTCCCTTTCACCGAGAACACACTCTGCAAATGTGACCAAGAGGGTCCCCTGGAGGCTGGCACTCCTCTCTCGTCTCCTACAGCCACCCGGTCCCCCACAGCCATCTTACACGCACCTCTTTCAGCAGGAACGATGTTCACGACAAATATTCTGTCCGTGTCCAAAGTTCAGAAGCTGGGCTGGCTTTGTCCTCCTCCAGTCCCCCTGGCCATGTTTCCGTGGCGGAGGGGCCAGTGAGGGAGTAGGAGGATTTCGTCCCAACCCCACACCTGAAGTCTGAGCTAGCCTCAAGGCAGGCAGGGGATGCTATCATCACTCCCAGCTGGTGAGCACCTTTCTTCCCCTTGCCAAGTGTTCCTCTCTCATTCTCAAGGGCTCTCCTGCGAAGGATGCTTCGAATTTCCACCAGGAAGCAGTTACGTTCCTTCTCACTGGAGGGCTGTATCTCTGGAAAGTTCTTGTTCAGACCTAAGTGGGTCATGAGTCAGAAAAGGGCCTTGGACTTAGAGACAGACGACTTGCGTGACGGTCTAGGGGAGACCTGGGGGACAGAAAACCCATCCATGGAGACCTCAGGACAGTCTCAGTCGCCTGGGCAATGTTGCCTGAGTTCTCTCCATCAAGCCAATTTCTCAGCTCCTGACCAACCCGGACTTCATCGTCCCTCTTCATCCTGACTCCCTGACCCAGACCTCTCACAAGCATGGACGTTCTAGGGATCAGAAAATGCTCTTGAGTAGAAAGGAAGGGATTAGGACCAAACAGCAGGAAGGCAATACACGTGCATAGTTAATTTGTGTAGAAAACACAGCAAGGCTTTCTGTTTTTATGAGATGATCACGCCAATAACTCATCTCTCCGGACTGGAATGGCGTTCCAAAGCCAGTACTTTGATATACGTGGTCTCATGCACACCCCATCCTGTGATTAGTCTGTGTTGCAAAATTCTTGGCATCACTACACCATGACACTGGCATAAAGCTAAACCTCCTGGTGGTCTTTGAGTTGATTCTGATTCGGGGCGATCCCAGGGGTGTCAGAGTGGAACTGTACGCAAGAGGCTTTTTGAAGGCTGACTTTGGGGAACTAGATCTCCAGGTCTGTCTTCTGAGGTGTCCTGACGAGAACTCAAACCTCCAACCTCTCAGCACCTTGTCAAGGTACACATCATCACGGGTCCGGTAGGCGCAATTGTACAGCGATAATAAGTAAAGATTATAGTAAAGTCATAGAGAGCATGAGAGATAGAAAAGAGATAGAAATAATGGAATCAGACACATTTCATGGTAGCAATGCTCACCTCAACCTCACTTGGTGGGCCACATGGAGAGAGAAAGAGGGGGGAAGGAGGACAAGGGGAAAGGGAACAGGGGAGCGAGGACGGGAGAGGTGAGGGGTAACCTACAAGAGGCCAAGTGGGGAAGCCCGAGAAAGCTCTTTATTGCTAACCCAGGCCTATATACCTTTGGGGGTGTGCAAGCCCACTAATTACATGTGAAGACATACGTCACAGGAAGGGGTTGCAGTATAGGTTATACAGCAATGAGAGGGGACAATCTAGGGATATACAAGCAATAGGAAGGGGAGGGATTGGGGGTACACATGTGACAAGATGGGCAGATCCTGGATTCAGGATGGCAGCCTAACTTTGGATGTCACTGAGCAGGTTTGATCTGTTCTCTGGATCGCCATAGAAACCATTATCAGTAGGGTGTAAACCCCACCTACAGGGACCAAGCTAATGGACACTAGCCTTTAGGGAGAAATAGCCCATTGTCCTTAACAGCAGGAGTGGGGCCTACCTCTAGTCTGGCAACTGACTGCCTTCAGGGAGGTAACTTGACAATCATTTATCACTAGCTGTAAGCAGTGTCCTAAATCTAACATATATTTAGGGGAGATGACATGGGAGAAATCTTTGTTTCCCACGGCTACTGAGTACATTAGCCATTTGCACCATCAATGGATTCCCCCAGGTCATGGTGGGTCAGTAAAAAAGTCTTGGATTTGAGCGCTAAGTTCAGGATTCAAATTCCATGAGCCTTGTGTTTACTTTGAGGATCTCCTCTATTGGATTTTCCATTCTCTGGGCCTCTCTGTCTCATCATAAGCAGATTTCACAGATGTAAACTTTCAGGAATTCAGCACACTTTAACTCCAAACAAACTAGAGGTTTGGGCTTGGTGGACCCCAGAGAGAAGCAAGAGTCTTGGGAAGCCCATTGGGTGAGTGCCTAGTGTTGATGAGAAGATGTAATGTAGGCGAGTGTGAGAGAGGAAGTGGGGGGAGGGGGAAAGAAAGACTTCTCTTCTGTCCATTCGACTAACTGCAAACATTGCTGGGTACCGAAGGAGGTTCTAGAAACATGTCACTGGACCTGTGCCCTTGGAGAACTTTCAGTCCAGCTGGGACCATCTGAGGTCTGGGGCTGCCTGGCCCGAGAGCCTTGCATCCTGTGCAGAGGTCACTGAAGTCCTCCCTTTCCGATTTTGTCTGGGGAGCGATGATGACACGGGGATGCTGGGAACAAGACCTTTGCTGGGAACCACTGTGGATTTTTCATGTTTCAGGAGTGTCAAGAGACCTGCCGCCAAGGCACTTGATCTTGTCTGGAGGATGAAACTGACTGCAAGAGTCTAGTTGAGGTTGGAGAGGGGTGTCAATAGGTGGTGGGAGGGGAAGAGCGGAGGGCTTATGGTGTGTATGGGAGATGGTCAAAGAATGTCCTGTAGGGTTTGGCCATTCATGTTTAGCTCTCTGGCTGTGCCCTTTTAATAGTCTCATCCTTATTGCCTCTCTGACTGTGCGGTAGTTACACCATTTCATGTCAACTTGAAAAAGGGTGAAGGGGGTGGAGTTTAGCCAACAGGTCATAGCCTGATGATGCTTCCTTGTGGGTGTGGCTTTCTCATGAGGATTCTGGGAACTTCCTCTCTTTCTCCTGGGAGGTGGGACACACACTCTGCTTCACATTCCTGTTGACACGCCACATGGAGCCACGCTGATGGCAGCCAGAGCCCTGGAGATGCGTCCACTGCCATTGGATTCACAGGACTTTCCACCCACCGGCCTGTGATCGTCCTGCATTCAACATCATTGCATGTGCTGCATGAGTCTAAAGAGGAATTTATGGACTATTATCAGAAATATGGGCTAATAATGGACTTATGGATTTGATCTGGACTGGGCTGGGGTGTTTTCTCAATATGCAATTGCTCTGTGATATAAAGCTCTTTCTTACACACACATGAGTGTCTCTGGATTTGTTTCTCTAGTCAACCCTGTCTAACGCAGACTGCTTATTTTTTGTCTTCCCACTTAATCCCTCTTCTTCTGTGCTTCCTCCTTTGGATTCAGGAAAACTCCAGATTAAAGATTGCACCATGGCAGTTCCCTCAAATATTGGGTCCATACAATGATTGATAACCACTCCACGTGGAACAGATACAGAGAAAAGCGGTTTATTATTTGAGGAGGGCCAGCCAACAGCACAAGAGCAACTGTGCTTGTTGAGTGGGACTCAAATTATCCCAGTTTTCCAAGCTAGATTGAAGCGATTTCTTCTAAGCAAATTAATGACAGATGACATTCAGGTGGCCTATAATTGTTAAAATGCATATCAGGCTACAAAAAGCCATAAAGCACAATATGTACAAAAAGCATGGTGAGCATGGATATAAAAAAGAATTCTGTCGCTCATGATCTTGACATTGACTTGCCAACTGACCACAATGTATCAATCTTATACAACGGCCTAGAAAGCTGGAGGAGTCCAGCAGGTTTTAAAGAGTCATTAACATTCCAGGAGGCCATGGCCCACTCCTTGAGAACCAGCAAGCCATGGCCAAGGAGCCATGACCCAAGGAGCCCTGACGGTCCAGTGGTTACTCGTTGGGCTGCGATCCATGTGGTCAGCAGTTCGAAACCACTAGCAGCTCGGAGGGAGAAAGCCTGGGCTTTCTACTACTGTGAACAGGTACAGTCTCAGGAACCCACAAGGGGGTCTCGGAGTCCGCGTGGACTCCGTGGCAGTGCGTTAGTTCGTGAGGAGCCGCGGCTCTACCTTCTCAGACGGAGGCAACTCTGTCTCCCAGGCTCCTTGTGTCTTCTGCGTCTGCTCTCTGGTTCCGTGGCTGCTTGGGCCGGTCCAGCCTCTGCCCTGCTTGAGCAAGTGTTACCAGGTTCTTTCGCTCTAATGATAGTGCCCCAAGGCACTCCGCTCCACCAGGAAGCCTCAGTTTGAAGGTGCTCGGCTTGCTTTCTCAGCAAGGCAGCAGGCAGGAAGCAATGGGATCGGGTGAAAAGAGGGCGGAGTCAGCCTCTCAAGAAGGAATATGCTCTCTAGCGATCAATACATGACCTCAACCCTACCTTCTAAGGAGCGTCGATTTGAACTCTATGGTGTGTGCTTTCGTGTGTGAATTGGCATTTTCTACTCCTCTGCTCTCTGGGCTCCGTCTGTCCTTTGATTAAATGTTGGACAAATATTTTAATAATACTAGTTGGAGGGAGTGCTGATGATTAGCCTGGCCAGTGCACTGTTCGTAGGCCTGGCTTTGACCTCAAAAGTATCCTCTTATTGCCTTTGTGTGCTCCGACTATGTTCGTGACGCGTGAGTGGTCCTACCCATTGGCTAGCAGTCCATGAGGGATTTACCTCTTCCCTGCTGCACACCCCACTCCGCTGCAGCAGGTGATAATGAACGCGGATTTAAAACTAGGTCCTCCCAGTGGTGAGAATGTTGATACCAGGAGGGTGGAGGGAAGTTGGGGTAGAAAGGGGGAACCGATCTCAAGGATCTACATATAACCCCCTCCCTGGGGGATGGACAACAGAAAAGTGGGTGAAGGGAGATGTCGGACAGTGTAAGACATGCCGAAATAATAATAATTTATTAATTATCAAGGGTTCATGAGGGAAGGTGGATGGGCAGGGAGGGGAAAAATGAGGAGTTGATACCAAGGGCTCAAGTAGAAAGCAAATGTTTTGAGAATGAGGATGGCAACAAAGGTGCTTGACACATGGATGGATGGATGGATTGTGATAAGTTGTAGGAGCCCCTAATAAAATGATTTTTTAAAAATGACATGAAAAAAGAGGAGCCAATACCAAGGCTCCAGTAGAAAAATTGTTTTGGAAATGGTGATGGCAACATAAATGTGCTTGACACAATGGATGTAAAGATTGTGATAAGAGCTGTAAGAGGCCCCAATAAAGTGATTTACTTTTTAAATGACAAAACAAACAAACAAATACAAAACTAGGTCCTCGCTCTTCCCTAACCTGGCTGGACTCTTCTAAGGCTGACCACCAAAGGGCAAATTGATCCTTGCAGTGACAGCTGGAACTGAAGGGAAAAATAAAAGGCATTTGGTGTAGAAAGTAGCTAGGTTCAAGGTGAGGTCTACTTGATTCAGAAAGCATCCTTTGAGTGCCTATTATGTGCAAAATCCCATTCAAGGAACTGTGCTAGACCCCAAAGTTTCAATGTTCAAAGACTTGTAGACAAATACGGTGCTTCCCAGTGGGGTGCCAATCCCAATCACCTGGGGTGCTCCTCACTGCCGAGCTGAAGGCGGTCACGGATCGAGCCCAGGGCTGTGTCGAATGGCAAACTGTTCTTGTTGTTGATAACTGCCAGCTGGCCAACTGTGACCCCTAGCAACCCACGTACAACAGAAGGAAACACGGCTCCGCTCTGTGCCACCTCCCTGATCCTTGATGTGTTTGGGTCCACCGTGGCAAAGCTCCAAAGGTGGCGCGGATCCCTCCTTGCGTATGAACCTATGTGCCAGTGTAAAAGTCAGACTCCATACCCACTAACTAGTGTGTCAGGCCAACTCCAGTCATTGGCCCAGAGAGGCATGAGCAAGAGACTCTGCGAGTGTAGCCTGGGAGAGGCTTAAATACCCACAGAGAAGCAGCTTGGGTAAGGAAGGCAAAGAGCATCCCATAACAAGCCCCCCCCCCCCCCCCAAAAAAAAAGCACAAGTCAGAAACACAATGACGGTTGCTGTTCCTTGCTCCTACTCAACACACAGTACTAGGACCTCAAGATCCATGCTTGACAAGGATCCAGCCTAGGCTCCTGTCCTCAAGCAGTTTGGAGTCTGATGGGGCAAGGACCGAAGGCATATAGGTGTGTATCTTCATCACAAGGTGGGGAGAACTCTGTAGTCCATGATCTTATCTTCTGTATTTACCATTATCTTCTTTGGTTCACTATGCTTAGAGGAGGGCAAACAGAGTGCTCTGGCTAGCCATTGAGTGCCCTTCTGATTTTCAGTTGGGGGGAAAGTTCCCGGAGGAGCTGGTCTTTCAGCTAGGGTGTGCAGGCTGGGGAGGAGACGGACGAGAAAGACCTGGAGAAGACTGGGGAGAAGAGTGTGTACAAAGGGATCAGCGGTATCTTCTGTCTGGTGTCTCTGCTTCCGAGAAGGGGGGATGCTTAGCTCAGAAGAGAATGGGAAGGATGGCTGGCACCAGCTTGTGGAGGGCTTGGAACCCTTGCCAACGCCTTTGAACTTGATTTGGATGCAATGAGAAGCCACTCAAAGATTGGAAGCGGTTTGGCATCGGTGGAGAGGACAGCTTGGTGGACAAAGAGAGGGTCAGCCAGGAGGCTGTGGAAGTCAGGCCCTGTTTCAGGGATGAAGCTGTGGCCATGTCATGATAAGAACAACTTGAAGATCCAGGGATGGCAGAGCCAAGAGGACTTGACCATGGGAGTGGAAGCAAGACCCAGCAGGGTTCTGATTGGCAGGACGAATGGCTACCATCATCCAAACCAGAGAAGGATATTTTAGATAGAAAGTGATGACCATGAGTGTCAGCTCAAGAGCCACAAGGTGGGTGGCACAAGGTGCCACAGGTCTCTTCAATCTGCAAGACCTCACCACGGTAGGTGTTAACAGACACGGATTTTCTAAGCGCCCCTGTGGTCGCCTTGAGGCAACAAGCTCACCTCACTTGTCTCTGTTCCTTCTAAATAAAGGCTTAGGGCTGGGGCAGCACTCTTAATAGGCATTCCTTCCGTGAAGTACTTATCGAATACGAACTCACGGGCTAGGAACTAGAGCTCACCTACAGAGCGTGTCTCCACTGTGGTGGTGGGTGCTTGGGACCCAGATGGTGTTGTGACTGTGGCTCTTGGAGGTGTGGTGACTTTTGCTCTGTAGAAGGTCCCATCCAGCAGTCCCCGCAGCATATGGTGCCAGCCACCTCCACAGCGACCCAGGCAGTCAGGGCAATCGTTGAGTCAGAGAGGAGCGAGACCATCTCCCTAGCCACACGCATCAGCATCACCATCACACACGCCGAGGGAGCGTCAGCGTCTCATGAAGTCACGGAGGACAGATGGCCCTTTCTGGGAATCCTTCTGTGTTTTAGAACCTTCGGAATCAAGAAATCCTAAGAAATCCATGTCTAAGTGAAGGAAGAAATGATGAAATCAGAATCCAAGAAACGGGATCACATTTCCAGCCAGGAAGCCACTTTTTCCCCAGAGAGCCACATAGGACTTCCTGGGACCATGCATGTTTTTTTTCAGCCACGCCTCTGTGGTGGCAGCATCCCCACCTACAGGCACCGTCCGCAGCACCTCTTCCCAGGTCCCTTCTCCAGCTCCTCTGCCTGCCTGGCCTACCCATCAAACCCCCCTTCAGTAGAAGGAGGCACCTTCATTAAAGGCCCCTGAAGGGAGAGTGGGGTGGGAGAGTACCTGCTGCCTGCAGAGCCAGAAGTGCCCGAGAAGCCTTTTGAGGTGACTGCGGAATTTGACCCCCACGAACACGTAGAGCACCGGGTTGAAGCAGCAGTGGGAGAAAGCCAGCATGCGGCAGATCTGCACCGCGTACTCCACCTGCTCGTGGGCCTGGCAGGCCTGCATGAGCCTTTGTTTGGCCAAGGTCTGCAGAAAGAGGCTCAGGTTGTAAGGCGCCCAGCTGAGGAAGTAGGCCAGCACAATGGCGAAGATGAGCCGCACCGTCCGATGGCGCCGTTGGGAGCGGGAGCGTAAGAGGGTTCTGAGAATCTCCACATAGCAGAACAGGATAATCCCTAAGGAGAGCAGGAAGAAGATGTTGTGCTGGTAGACGGAGATGACAAACCACCTGGTTTCTGAATAATCGCATTGGTCCGAGAGATCCTTGTGGAAGAAGGCTTCCGAGACGGAGGAAAGGATGCTCACCGCCCATACGATCGCGGTCACCAGCACACGGAAGCGCAGGGTGTGGCTGCGCAGACTCGAGAGGGGTCTCACCACATACAGGTAGCGGTGGATGGTCATGATGGTGAGGATGAGGATGCTGCTGTAGAGGCTGGTGGAGAAGATGAAATTTAGGATCTTACAGCCCAGGTCTCCCAACAGCCAGTCCCAGTGGTGCGCCGAGATCCACACTGGCAGTAGGCATGAGAACACCAGGTCAGAGAGGCACAGGTTGAGGATAAAGACGTTGGTGAGAGACTCCAGACTCTCAAATTTCACCAGGACCCACAACACCAGGCCATTGCCCATGAGACTGAGGAGAAACACCAGGGAGTAGAGGGTGGAGGTAAAGAGGGTGGCAAAGACAACGGCCTTGCTCTCACACAGAAGGCTGTTGGGCTCATATTCATAGGATGTAGTGGCCTCCATCTGCCCTGGGTGGTGGGGATGTTAAGAACATCTGCAACGAGAGAGAGGGAGGGTGATTACATTAGGGACCCGTAGGACTCGTGGTGAAAAAAAGTGGTCTAGGAACCAGCGGAGAACGGCTTATAACAAGATAGAATCTTGTACTAGGACGCAAAGTCATGAAGCATACTAGGGAGTTTTGCTAACAAGTTTTCATCACAAGACTTCCTTGATGGGGAAAAACACTACACTGATTTACATTCTGCCGCCGGCTCCTTTCCTCTTTGTGGGCTGGCACTTGGCGGCACTAAATGTCTCCCAGAAGCTGTAGGGGAGAGAACGATGGGCCTGGATTTTGATTCCTGGCATAAAATTTGGGTCTCAAAGCGTGGTGAAGAAACTAGATGGTGCCCAACTATCAGAAAGAGTAGTGGTCTTAAAGGCTTGTTTTCAAACAAGCAGCCATCTACATGCAGTGTCAGCCACGTCCACAAGGAAGAAGCATGCAGCCTGTATGATCCGAGGATTGTAGATCATAAAATCCAAATGCGGGAATGGTATCAGAGCTTAAATGGTGAACAGCTGGTGTGTAGAAGGGTATGGATGACAGTGGAAGTCCCAAATTCATTTACAGGGTCCAGGCATGGATTAAACTTCCGGTGAATGCCCTCCACTTAGAGTTGAGGGATGTGAATGGCTCTGTTATCAGACAGAGAGCAGAGTAAAGTAGATTATGGCACATGTAGTTAATTTAAAATGTAGTATCTTATCATTTGATCTCTGTTTTGGCTCATTTTAAAGTTGTTTCAGATTTTATTTTAAATCAAAGGAGATATACATGTGGATTAAGCCTCTGATGAATCCCCTCTACCATGAACCAGTGATCTGAACAGCCTTGTTAGCATGCCGAGTATACTGGAAAGTGGATCCTTACAGGTAGAGTTGGGTTAAAGTTTCACACCTTATTGTTTGATCTCTCTTTTGATCCATTTAAAATTTGTTCTAGTTTTTCATATTTTCTGTTTTAATAGAGCTCCCCGGCCCCCCACCGTTTTACATTGCTATTGTTGTTGGGTTTTTTGGGTATGTTTTTCTGTATGTGAAATCCAGGATAGGTAACTATAGAGACAGTAACTATAGAGACAATAACTGGATTAATGGTTCCTTTCAGGTGTGGCAGGGAACGTTGGAGGGAAGTGGGGAGCGAATAACAATACAAGAAAGAAGAAAGTGTTCTAATATTGATTGTAGTAATGATTGTACAACTCTTCTTAACATGAATTGCATGATGTGTGAGTTACATACCAATAAAACAGTTTAACATTTTTGAGTCTCATTACTTGTCAAAATGTTGACAACGTCACTGCACCTTTTGAGACCTTAAAAAATAGACCGGATGATCTCAGAGTCATTCCTTCACATAGCCAATACTCAATCAGCATCCACTCTGCCTGGCACCGCTCTAGGCCCTGAGAATACTGGCGTGAATGGGGCAGGTCAGGTGCCTGCTCTTAAGGAGATAGGAGGAGAGGGCAGGCACTAAGTCAACTCTATCCCTCACTGCCATTGAGTTGATGCTGACACATAGTGACCCTGTGGGACAGAAGAGAACCGCCCACCGCTGGTTTCCAAGACTGTAAATCCTTACAGGAGGAGAACCCCTTGTCTTTCTCCCACAGAGCAGCTGCTGGGTACAAACTTCTGACCTGGCTGGTAAACAGCCCGACATGGAACCCATGATGCCACCAGGGCCCCTACGTTGTGGGGGGAGGTCAGATCCTTGCAATCGCTGCCAGACCACTGTCTCCCCATATCATAGACTTGGGCCTGCTCCCTGCCGCTGGGGACAATGGACAGGCTCCTGGAGGCGGAGTTCACATCCTACTGATAATGGTCTCTATCAGTTGGGCCAGGAACAGGCCAAACCGGTTCTGTGATCTTCAAAGTTAAGCTGCCATCCTGTATCTAAGACCCACCCATCTTGCTGTATATACCCCCAATCCTTCTTCTTCCTATTGCCTGGATACCCCTGGATCACCCCCTCCCATCATTGTAATACCTATAGCACAACCCTTTCCTGTGACGTATGTCTTCACCTGTAATTAGGGGGCTTGCAAGTCCCCAGAGAGGATAAAAGCTTGGGAAGCATTAAAGTTTCCCTCTCCCTCCATGTGGACCACCAAGCGGGGCTGAGGTGAGCAATGCTACCATAAAATGTGTTTGACTCCATTTGTTTCTATATATCTCTTTTATCTCTCATGCTCTCTATAACTTTACTATAATACTTACTTTTTATCGCTGTACAATTGCGCCTACCGAACCCATAATGATTGTGCTAGGAGCTGGTTTCTTCTGGCACTATATAAATGTAGCAACAAAAGAGAGTCGAATAGTGAAGGGTAAACAGGAATGAGAGAATGCCTGGGTCAGCGTATGCCAGGTACGGTGGTCAGGGAAGGCGTCCATGGGAAAGGGCACCGAGCTAAGAGCTGAAAGTCCAGAGGGAACTCCAGCATGGGTTGGGGGAGCCGGTGGGACTAGTAAATTTGTGGAACACTTTGATTGGTCTCTAAAAACACTGGAGAGTATGATGTGGAGGAATTGTGGAGAGGTCGTCAAGGGCCAGGCCACCCTAGGCCTGGTCACTAAAGCCCAAGCCACACTCATTGTCATCCTGTCGGTTCCGACTCATAGAACCTTACAGCACTGCCGAGGCTGGCAAGCGTTTCGTTTTTACTCTAAAGAGTTTTGTTGGCATAGACTTCAAATCGCATCCATTTGAACTGTTCAGTCATATCAAGAAGAGTTGTGCAATCATCACCACAGTCCATTTGTTCTTCCTTGTACTTGTTGTTAGTGCCCCATGTCCCCCCAGCCTCCCCTGACAGGCGCCTAGGCAATTATCAATCCAGTCACTCTCTCGATCGATCGACCTCTCCTGGACTTCATGTACAGAAAATCATACGAAATGCAAGCAGGAGGCAAACACACGAAACAAAACCCCAACAACAACAGTGAATAACCTCACTCAAAAAGAAAGCAGAAATGATTGCAAACAGAAACAATTTAAAATGAGTCAATAGGGAAATCAAACGATAAGTTATTTATCACATGTTAACCTACCTCTACCTGCCACAATCAACTTGACAATGCTCGCTGCTTGATAACAAGGGTCTTCACATCCCTTGATTGTGTCCAGAGGCTTAATCCCTGCAAGCGGACTTTGGAATTCCACTGACATCCATACCCTGGAACCAGGTGTTTACCATTTGAGCTCTGATACCAGTTCCTCTTTCAGATTTGGATTTATTGTGGATGGTCCTTGGATCACAACAGGTTGGCGTGCTTTTTCCAAGTGGACTTAGCTGATGCTTTGTTTAAATGGCTGCTTATTTGAAAGCAAGCCTTTAAGACCCCAGATGCCTTTCTGATGGCCAGGCGCCATGTGGTTTCTTCATCACACCTTGCTAGAGCACCCGTATCTTCAGGGATCTCTTCACGAGGGCAGCATCATCGAACAAGACCATGCCATAAAAACTCACTGTTCTTAGATTGGGGCTAGAACTAAGTTTAAGCCCCTAATCCATTCATATATCGACAGTTTATTTGTGTCTCTGGTTCACTTGAGAAACATCATTATCATTTTATGACAGAGCACATTGTCAATTATCCCCCTGGAACATAAGGTCATTTTCCTGATAATGTCATTAATTTAGCCAGTGCTATAGCATTGAAAACATTGTTGCGAAAGGGAAACTGCACACAGAGAGGCCAGCTTCACAAGAGCTCTCCTGGCAGAGTGGTTATTTATGCATTGGGCTTCTACCTGCAAGGTCAGCAGTTTGAAACCACCAGCTACTCTGTGGGAGAAAGATGAGGTTTTTTACTGCCCTACAGAGTTACAGTCTCGGACACCCCGAGAAGCAGTTCTGCTTTGTCCTACAATAGGGACCCTCTGAGTCAGCATCGACTCGATGGCAGTGAGTTTGGGGTTTTTTTTTGTTTGTTTTGAGGCTGGCTTCAGACAGCACTACACGAACGATTGATCTGTACAGATTAAGCTTCTAAGTGACTGGACACTATTTACACCAACGATGGGGGTTGGCGGCAGCGCAAAACTTTCAGTAACACTCATTCACACAGACAGGACCACTCCTACCAGCTTAATCCAGGTCACAAGCCAGCAAGCAGGGCATGAAAATAATCAATACTTGGTAGTCCAGGGTCACCATTCCTCGGAGACTCTCAAAGCAAGAGAAGGGCTGTCCATCTTTACGGAAGCAGACTGCCGCCGTCCTTCTCCCATGGCTGCAACGCGCCAGTCTTTCAATTAGCCGCTGACCGCCTACCCACCACGCCACCAGGACTCTTCGTATTTAGTGCAAATGGGACAATATGTCAGTTTGATCCTCTGGAAGCAGTCGTTGGGGCACAAGTGTTAAGTACAAGAAATTCAAGCTGTAGAAGTAAGGGGCACGGATGGGGGAGTCATGGCTTTGAAAGCTAAAGGGACCCCGTGCAGCATTAGACTGGGAGACTCCCCCAACGGGGAGTCTGAGAGGACTGAGACAGGAGCACAGAGACCTGGAGTGGATCGCCTCCCTCCCTCCCTCCCTTCTCCCTCCCTCGCTCCACCGGTCCTTCATCTCCACCCATCTTTCCTTCCTCCCGGAGAATGCCAAGATGCTGATATCACGAGTGTATCAGGGAACTCGCTGTCCCTTCAAAAAGAAGGCAGGCAAAGGGAGAGGAAACACAGCCAGCTGGCATCCTCTCCAGAACTCAAAAGAATACAAAAGAAAGCAACCAGACACGCATTTCCCACTCTCCTTCATTTTGCTCTCTGGAGGCGCAGCTTGACTCGAATATATATAAATAGGGTACATTTTCTTTTGTTTAGTAATCATTTCATTGGGGGCTCTTACAACTCATCACAATCCACCCATCCATCCATCGTGTCATGCACATTTGTTGCCATCATCATTTTCCAAACATTTTCTTTTTACCTGGGCCCTGGGTATCAGCTCCTCATTTTTGCCCCCCTCTCTCCCCCACCCTCCTTCCCTCCCTTGTGAACCCTCGATAATTGATAAATTATTACTATTTTTTTCATGTTAGGGTACATTTTAGATCCCCTATTCTTGTTATAAATGTCGGGGAGGGAATGGCACCTTATATAAAGGAGGAAACCCAGGACAATCAGCTTCTCTTCAGAAATCATGGCGGGCAGAGGGCTGGGGCAGCCCTCCGGTGTGCTCTGAGGAAACGACGCGCCAACCCGTCATTTGAAAACACGATTCCAGAATGAAGGGCAACGAAAGACATTTTCAGAGAAAAGAAAAGCGAAAGAATGTGCTGCTCGCAGGAGCAGCCCTGGTGGCGGCGTGGTTACGCATTGGGCTCCTCACCACAGGTCAGCAGTTCAAAGCCAGGAGCTGCTCCTCTGGAGAAAGAGTGATATCTTGGAAACTCACAGGGGGCAGTTCTACCCTGTCCTACAGGGTCCCTACGAGGGGAATGGATTCTAGCCTGTGAATAGAGCCCAACGCCTCATGGTAGAGCGCTCAGCGGTTTAACAAGAGCTGGTCCATGGGAGAAAATTGTGGCCGTCAGTTTGCACAGAGGCAGCCTTAGAAACCCTGGGCCAGCGCTCCTCTGTGCTACAGGGTGGCTAGGAGTTGGACTTGACCCTGTGGCCCCAGACTTGGCTTTTGTTTTCAGAAGTTTCACTGTAGCTCAAAGAAGGCCGATTGAAGAGGAAAAAGGCCAGATGCAAATGCAAGTTTCAGGAAGGAAAATGAGTTCTGGAGATGTAAAGAAAGGAATTATACCGCAAAATTGTCATTTTAAATTTCTTTAAAATATGTAAGATTGCTCATAGCAATTTTAATTGCCTTATGGGATTTATGGAACAGTTATTGTCTAAGGGATTGGGGGTGGTAAAAAGATTGATATGGTTGTACCATTTCTACATTTTATGTGAAGCAGTACAATATTTGTGGAACACTAAGATTTTATTATAACCCCCGGAGCAATGATTACAAAATAATGGGGGAAATATAGTTAAAAAGCCAATGGATAATTAAAATAGAATTCTCGAAAAAATCAAATAGCTGAAAAGAAGGCAGGAAAAGAATAATAGAGGTATAAAAATCAAAGGAGACCCAGAACAGATGGTAAAGTAATAGATCGAAATCAAATCATGTCAATAATTGTCATAGATGTTTTTGGAAAGCAAACATTGCCCAAATGGGAAGATTAGGCCCTAACTGTATCCTGTCTGCAAGAGACATATTTTAAATATAAAGGCAGAGCTTGAAAAAAAAATGGATGGAAAACTAAAAATATTGCATGAAAACACTCATTAAAGGGATCACAATTCATCAAAAGAACATAACAACCATAAATCTATATGCGCTCAAGAGCAGAGATTCAAATGCACCAAGCAACGGCTAGCAAAATTAAAGAAAAAAAGAGCAAATCCACAATCATAGTAGATATTTTAGTGCCTCGTCTCTTCAGCAGTTTATAGAACTATCAGACAATAAACAAGTTAATAAAAATCAGGAAAGTCATAGAAGACCTGAACAATAACTTGAACCAATTTCTTTTAATTGATGAACCATCAATTAGATGGTCCAGTGATGGACCATCATACTCAACAACTGCAGAATAAGGGTCTTTTACAAGGACGCTCACAAAGAAAGGCCCGATGCTGGGTGATACAAGGAGTGTTGATACATTTAAGAGGATTGGAACGAGGCAGGCAATATTCTCTGACTAAAATGCAATTAAATTAGCAATGGATAACAATAAAATGTCTAAAAAATTCCTAGTCCTGTAGGAGCACAATAACACGCTCTGGAAGTCTCTGAGCCGATGAAGACATCACAGGGGCAATTATTATGAAGAATTTGGAATTGAACAATACTTCAAAAGGCAATTTAGCTGAATTTGTGGGCTGAAACTAGAGAGCCGTGCTTAGAGAGCCAGCACCAGCTTTCAATGTTTCTATTCCAATGGAGACAGTCCTAAGATCGAAGACCCAGAGAAAGAGAAAGAAAGGAAAACTAAACTATTAAAAGAAACCACCGAAGGTCAAAGCCAAAGCCAACGAAATAGAGAATGAGCAAGAAGAGAGATAGACAACATGACAAACTGGTTGCTTGGGCTTTTAACAAAGGTAAACGCTAGCTAGGCTGAGTGACGGACAGCTGGCGAGCAAGATGAGAGGCACAAGTTACCCACGACGGTGCATGGAAGCAGGCTGGTTACTCCCGGACTGGTGAACATTAAGGCAAGAACCCCAATTGCAAGATCAATTTTCTGTCGCTGAATCCGACCACTGGAGTGAAGTGAACGAATGTGTTTAAGAATTCCACCTACCCGAAGTGACGTGAGACGATGCAAAAACAGGAACAACTGTTTAATGATGATAGACACTAAGGGTAGTACGCGTTTCCACAGAGAAAGCTCCTGGCCCAGCTGCTTTTGCTCGTGAGTTCTATCAGGTAGTTAAAGGGGAAAGAAAGACAGCCACTCGACACAATTTACACCAGCTCTTTCTGAGATTGAGAAGGATGGATTTACTTTTCCACTTGTTTTGTGAAGTTCGCAAACCCGTTACCATAAGCAGACGGACACATTAAAAGGAAACGACACACCAGTCATCCTTATGAACACAGACACAAAATCATTAACACGCGATTGTCAAAATAAATCTACCAATAGATATATAACCAGAAGAATACATTGCAACCAAATGGGTATGTCCCAGAAATGTGAGGTTGGCTGACTATTCAAACCTCAACTGCATTGGCTGTATTAACAGAGGAGAGCTGTGACCTTTTCAATGAATGCCACACAAGGGGTGGCAAAGTTCAATGCCCATTTGTGATATAAACACTCAGCAAACTAGCAATAAAAGGGATATAGGGCATCCATAACACCCCCCACCCCCCACCAGCAGCCAGCCAGCTTTCCTCTGGCCACCTGTTAACTTCAGACTATTGGCCACCTTCTTTCTATTGGCCTTGACATCCCTTTAATCCCTACAGGCCATGAGGTTTTGGGGAACTAGCTTTCTTCTTTTCCAAGGACCAGTCGTTGCTAATCAAGCCCTTTCTCTTAGGGTCTGGGGACACAGCCAAAGTCCCATTGGTAGGTGATGGATAATAAATGGCATTTTCTTTCACGACTCCTGGCAGACATTGCCATCAGCGCCTCAGAGACAAAGTCTGCTTGCTCCAGAGAAGGATGGCCATCTCCTTTCCTTGTGCCCAACCCGGCAGGTGCTAGAAGGGACGTTGATTAAGTGACCAATTAGGTTTGGAGGAGAACGTAGGTAGGAGACAAAAGAAAGCTGGGGAAAATCAGCCAAGTAGGTTTTTGTTTTTCATTTTTCCCCTTTTAATGAAGACAGCATTAAGGCTAATGCATTATAAATTGTTATGTAAACACGAGGCCTGAATTTTAACAACAGCCAGCCATGCCAAATGAATACGTGCCAACTCTCGTTCTGATATATGGAAATCACTCGGCGTTGCTTAGAATTTAAGTAAAGTCAGTCTGTGGATCCTTCTTCTTTTCCCCCTTTTGGGCCTTTATTTTCTCCTCTTCAAATACTAAGGACGTTGTAGCTTATGAAACTAAGAGTATTATGGAGGTTTCTGGGGATTTTAAATCCATTTATTGTCACCCAGGGCTATTCCAGACGTTTTCAAGTCAGATCTTTGAAGTGTC
>NW_022111320.1:47811623-47813266 GCF_000313985.2 Echinops telfairi
GACTCAATCATTTATGCAAAATCCCAGAGACATTCAAGTTCTGGACCTGGGGATACAAAGAGAAACGATGCTAATTATCAGACAGCTCTTTCCCTGTGATTGTCTTCCTTCCCAACTCCATAGTCCAACCTTACCTCTAAGGGAAGAGTTTAGCTTGTGGAATGAGAAACAGTTATAAATGACACAATCACTACTACTAATAAGACCTACACAAAGGTCCCCAACCAAGGAAAAAGAACGCACTAA
This sequence comes from Echinops telfairi, assembly GCF_000313985.2. Classification (NCBI taxonomy): domain Eukaryota; kingdom Metazoa; phylum Chordata; class Mammalia; order Afrosoricida; family Tenrecidae; genus Echinops; species Echinops telfairi. The sequence continues at coordinate 47,811,870 of NW_022111320.1, forward strand.
GAAAGGAAAACAAAAGAAAACATTGGAAAGGTCCGTTCTCCTTGCAGTTGGACCACACACCAGCAGCATCAGATCACTCAAGCGTCACTCAAGGTCGAAGAGGAAGGGGGCTTCCGGGACCTTGACTCCAGACCTACTGGATGAGACCAGACTCAGGAACTGGCTCAGCTTCTATTTCTCCAGCGGGCTCTGAGGATCCCTGACCCTTAAGAGCGCTTGGAAAATTTGAGAAAAAATGTAAGGGAAAAGTATTTGCAAAGGAGCTCACCAGAATTATACCGATTCACAGGGATCTTGAAGCAGAAATGGGGCTTCTCGGTTTCATGTTATACTCAAAGAAATTGAAACCTCTAGTCTTCCCCAAAGTTCTTCTTCTTTTTTTTAATAGAATAAAACCATGCGTGTCTTTTGCCCCTTTTGGCTATTATGAACAATGCAATGTCTGGTAAGCACCGGACTGCAACTGCAAGGTGGGTGGTTCAAACCCACCAGCCATGCTGAGGGAGAAAAATGAGGCTGTCTGCTCCTGTGAAGATTTATAGTCCCCCAGACCCTAAATGTGGTTGCTATGAGTCAGAATCCACTCGATGGCAGTGGTTTGGGTTAATGACTACGTACTGTGGTTAAACAAAGGCACTGGTAGCCTTGGCATAAAGTGAGGGTGATTATGACAGGAAAGGCAGATGAGCCACTAGAACTGCTTCTATGTAGAAAAACAATAAGCCAGAATGAATTCCACGATGCCGGAGGGTTTCAGAGAGGTGTGTCGGGGGAGGGCATTCTGGGAATCACCAGCCCTGCATCTTTCAGCACCTTCATGGAGCCTCCACCCTCTGACAACCCTCTACGACCTTGGCCTTGATGTAGGTGTGCTAGAAAATCTTAGTTCCGTGATGTCCAGCTTTGAGGAGGGCGGAGGGGCGTTCCTCTTCACAGGACTTCCCTATCACCTGCAGCTCACACCTTCCACTTCCCGCTTCCTGTAGCAATAGGGAACGTGGTGTCTGGTGAGTTTCCACTTCTACTTGGTTGCTCTGTTTTTATCTCTTCTAAGACGAAAGGTGAGACACTCCCAGGCAAAATCCCTTCCCATAGGATCTGGTCGGTGACTTGATGAAGGGTTTGGCGGACCACCCTGATCCCCTTACATCAGATCAGGGAGGATCCCATCAGATCACGGGGTGGGGGTGGGATGGGGTGGTCATTCTACCCTTTCATAACTGGCACATGACGTCATTTCTGCTGAGGGGGCGTTCTGGCTCTTCTGAGGCGAGGCCTGTCTGGGCTTCTTGGACCACTGAACCATCACATAAACCATCCCATCATGGCAGAAGGTGATTTCATCCTCTTATAACTGTGAGGCCACTGAGAATCACAGCCCAGGGGATACATGCTTT
>NW_022111320.1:47814474-47815797 GCF_000313985.2 Echinops telfairi
TGGCACAATAAACTAACTATCTCAGTATGTTTACTCTCCACTGGGGGAGAGTCCATCCTTTTGGGGGTGCTTTTAAAACCACAACATGGAAATGCAGGGAAACCCATTGGAGGAGATCACGTGAGTTCAGTGTTGAGATGGGAGGAGGAGTGAGTAGGGAGGGGAGGGGAGGAAGAATGGGGCAGACTAGGAGGAGGCCCCTCACAGGGCTGATCAAAGGACCATCATTATGACTCAGGAGGGGAAACCTTGCGCTGGGAGGAGTGCTGAAGGAGTGGAGATGAGGCAGGAGGGGACACAGATGGCCTGGGGTACTCAGCTAAGAAGCGTGGCATTCCTGCGTCTTGGAGACTGGTGAGGGGTTTCCATCGGGGGTTCAGGTCATCTGTGGGATTGCTGGGAGGCTCTTGGTTGCAGGGGCCAAGAGTCCCATGACCCTAGGTTGCTTAAGTCATGGTGGGCTGCCAACCTCCTTTAGGAAGGTCATTCGAGGGTTGGAGCAGCAAGTTCCCAAAGGTATCAGGAAGTCCAAGAACGAAGAAGAAAATGTTCCATAACTGATCGTGGTGATGACTGGACAACCCTTCTTGATATGATGGGACTATCAAATGGTATCATAGGTGAATTATATGCCAATAAAACCAGTTTTAACAAAAGAATGAAGCTTCTTTGCCTGTGGTACTGGCTACCCCAGGACCTCTGTGGTCTCGTAGCTCGGAATTCAAAGATCGTAACTACAGCTCCAACTGTGCTGAGCGCAAACAGCGCCCAAAGCAGCCGTGAAGGAGGGACACATCTGTTCAAGCGGCGGCTCTTCCGCAGGGCGATTTTGCAACGTCCAGGATGGTTTCAGTTGTTCCAACTTGAAGGCGCTCCTGTCATCTAGTGGCTGGCAGTTAAAGTTGCAGCTAAACAGGACAAGAGAGAAACAGCATTCCGTTAAAGGGGGAAAGGCTGAGAAACTCCAATCTAAACCCATTGGGCGCCCTTCCTCCTGGGGGAGGTTGACATGGCTTTGCTTACGATCCCGTTGGAGCAGAGAGAGCCAGTTTCACAGCTGAACCGCTGGGGGTTGCTAAGCAATGCCAGGTACTTGGTGTGTCATCTCCAACTGCCAGGAAGCCACGAAGGAAGGACCAGTTCTCAGACGAACAGCCACGGACTGTAAACCGAGATGCAAGCTGTCTGTGATGCTCAGCACACGCCATTCGAGGGAGATATTATTTTTCCTATCAGAAACCGCATCACTTTGAAGGATGTACCTTACTGCCGGGATCTGTCTTCTTCTTCTCCTTTTTTAAGTTAACAAAATAAATGGATTTT
>NW_022111320.1:47817558-47818874 GCF_000313985.2 Echinops telfairi
TGAGTGCATGCATGTCTATATATGCTTTCATACGTTTCCCAGCAACACAAGTTAGTTTGTAATGTTGTAGGGTCCCTTTAGTAACAAAAATGTGGTCCTTCTTTTTACCACACCCACACTATGAAATCAACAGCTGGTTACTATGAGATAGTGGCAAGGACTAGACTGTGGTGGAATTACTATGAGATAGTGGCAAGGACTAGGCGAGGCTGTGGTGGAATTACTATGAGATGATAAGGACTATGCCATACTGCGGTAGAATTACTATGGATGGCAAGGACTAGGCGAGGCTGTGCTGGAATTGCTATGAGATGATAGGGACTAGGAGAGACTGTGCTTGAAGATCCCTACCAAGTTGCTGTTGTTGTCAGGTGCCTGTGTTGGTTCAACCACAGCGACCCTGTGCACGCAGAACAAGACACTGCTCCTGCTCCACCCTCACCATCCCCCGTGCTTGAGGCCGTTGTTGCAGCCATGGTGTCCACCCTTCTCCTAGACGGACTTCCTCCTGTTCACTGTCCCTCCTCTTTCCCCAACCCGACGTCCTTCTCAGGGACCAGTCTCTCCTGACAGCAGGCACAGTCTGTAAGAGGAACTCTCTCCGGCCTTGCCGCCAAGGAGCCTTCTGGCTTTACTTGTCCCTTGAGCAGTCCCTGGACCATCCGCTAGTCTTCTCCAGCGTCACAATTCAAATACATCGATTCTTCTTCTTCGCTTTTCCGTATCAACGTCCAACTGTCACAGGCAGATGAGGTCACTGAAGAGGCCTTGGCGTGGGTCGGGCACACCTTAGTTCTCAAAGTAACATCCTTGCTTTTCAATACTCTAAAGAGGTCTTGTGCAGCACGTTTACCTAAAGCAACACGTCTTTCGATCTCTTTTTTCCCCTTTTATTCATCATTTTATTTGGAGGCTCTTACAAATCTTATAACAATCTATCATTCGGTTGTATTAAGAATGCTTGTACATAGTCACCATCAACATTTCCACAACACTTTCTTGCTACTTGAGTCCTTAGTATCAGCTCCTTGTATTCCCTCTTCCTCCCACCCTCTCTTTCGGTCTCTTGGCTGCTGCCGCCATGAGCACCGATTGTGGAGGCAAGTAAGACAAAATCGCAGGCAACGTCAACCTTTTCTCCCTTTCTGATGATGTTCCCTCCTGGTCCCGGCTCGGGAAGGGTGTTGGTCTTCTTTACACTGAGCTGTAATCCCCGTGGGAGGCTGCAACGCTTGATCTTCATCAGCCTCCTCCTTTTTCTTTTTCTTTTTTTAATTTAAATAATCATTTTATTAGGGGCTCATACAACTCACCAC
>NW_022111320.1:47819740-47821289 GCF_000313985.2 Echinops telfairi
CCCCCCACCAATAAATAGGACTTCCTCAAATAGTTACAAACCATACCTCAGACCAAGGCAATACGTTTTGGTTTGTTTTTCACTTCGGCGAGCATTGACTGTGGATCCAATCTACGCAATCCTGGACCACTTCGGTCTTTCCTCCACTTACCAGGATGCTGTTCAGTATCAATATTGAGGGTTCTGGTCTTCTCTCCACTGATTTGTAATCCATACTTCAGGCTGCAGTTTTTGATCCTCCTCCGTAATTGCATCAAGTCCGAGCCCCTTCCGGCAAGCAGGGTGTGCCCACTGCATATCACCGTTAGTGAAGGGGCCTTTCTCCGGTCGAAGGCCACATTTTTTGTCATCGAGTCCTGCCTCATCTGTTTAAGTCGGGAAGCCCTGCTGAAACTCGTCCACCCTGAGTCATCCGGCTGGTATTTCAAGCTCAAACGACTGTGGAGAGCTCCCAGCATGCCAGCCACCTCAGCACAACAAACGGACAGACCAGTGGTCATTGTGCTACTTGGACACGTCCTTACATCACAGGGACCACATGGATCATGCTCACATTGGTGCAATTATAATCATAGCTACAATGTGTTGAGTGTTAAATGTGTAGTAGGCGCATACGTTTCCCGTTTGATCTTCATGCAGCCCTACGCGATGAACAAATCTCTCTTGTCCATAGTGACTCAGAGAGACCCTATAGGGCAGAGGTGAACTGCTCCCCAGGGGTTTCTGAGACTAAAGCTCCATAGGAGGGGACAACTTCCTCTTTCCCCTGTGTAGCGACTGGCGGGGATTGAACTAACCTTGCTCAAGGTTTAATCCACTGAAAAAAACCCAAGCCCTCACTCACTTCCATGGAGCCAGTACCAACACAGAGACCCATTGGGACAGAGTAGATCTGCTCCTGTGACTTTCTGAGACAGTAACTCGTTATAAGAGCAGAAAGGTCTGTCTTTCCACTCACTGCCAATGGGTCAATGTCAACCCGCAGAGACCCTATAAGACAGACAGAACTGCCTCCCTGTGAGTTTTTGAGACTGTAGCTGTTTAGGGGAGTAAGAAGCCCAGCCTTTCTCCCGTGGAACTGCTGGTGGCCTCAAACTGCTGACCTGACAGTTACCAGTCCAACTTGTAACCACGATACCACCAGGGCTCCCTGTGTCTCTCCCTTAGCTACTGTAAGTATCATCGTAGCTCCAGTTATCTGCTACTATCTAAAGAAGCACCCTCAAAATGATGGGCTTAAACCACTAGGAATATATTATTCCCTGTGAATCTTTGGGGTAGAAATCCAGGCAAGGCTGGGTTAGGTAGTTCTTCTGTCCCATGTGGGACCACCGGGTCTCTTACCTGGCTGAGTTCATCAGCTGGCTTAAAGGTCCCATGAGGATTCATTCTTTTTATTTTATTTTATTGGGGGCTCGTACAATTCTTATCACAATCCATGCATCCATCCATTGTGTCAAGCACATATGTACATTTGTTGCTCTCATCATTCTCAAAACATTTGCCTTTACTTTAGCCCTTAATATCAGTTGCTCATTTTCCCCCTCCC
>NW_022111320.1:47822173-47823370 GCF_000313985.2 Echinops telfairi
TGGCCGCTTGTTTATCTTCAAGCCTTTAAGACCCCAGGCACTATATCTTTTGATAGCCGGGCACCATTAGCTCTCTTCACCACATTTGCTTATGCACACGTTTGTCTTCAGTGATTGTCAGTAAAGCAGGCACCCACTGATATGATTTCCAGTTCTTTGATGTCTGTTAACGGATCCCTTCTACACCTCGTGGTCAGACAGGCTGATGTGCTTCTTCCATGTGGGCTTTGATGCTTCTCAGCTAGATGGCTGCTTGTTTGTCTAAGCCTTTAAGGAGGATTCATTCTTGTCAAGTGTCTTGGGCTTCTTCATTGTTTTCCCCTCTCATCACCCCGTGGTCTAGCCAAGCTCCTTTCCAGCAGACGATGGGTGTGGGCCTGGCATAGCATCCCTCCCACCGCAGAGCCAATCACAAAGCCAGCCTAAATTCAAGGGGAAGGCACATGGACCACAGTTCTTGAGAAGAACAGCAGGCATGAGGGTAGAGGGGTGGGAGGAATTGCTGATGCCTGTATTTGGGTAAAGGAGCTGTAGAGGCGCAGGGGTAACACATTGGGCGGCTAACCACAAGGTCAGCAGTTCGAAACCAGCAGCTGCTTCTCAGGAGAAAGACGAGGTTTTCTACCCTGTAAACAGTCACAGTTTTGGAAACCCACAGAGGCAGTTCTACCCTGTTCTATAAGGTTGATATGAATCAGAGTCGACTTGATGGTGCCCATTTAACAGCTAAAGAAACTGTGCCAACTTACCCATAGTCAGCAAAGGGCAGAGCTGAGAACCCAGTCAGTTCTAACCTGACAGCCTGTTTTCTTCAATGGGGCTTACTCAGTCTTGTGTGTAAAGATGGAACTTCTCTTTCACGATGATAATTTACAATCCAACGACTATTTTCCCCCCTCGGAGAAATTGAAACATTGACTAGATATCCTAGAGGCCACGTGGTGCAGAAGTTCAAAGTACTCATCACCTCTTCCCGTGTGCTCCTCCCCACCCCTTCCCACTCCTGTACCCCTAAACACCTGGCTCCCCTGCGTTTCCTGATTTGTCCACCAGGGGGAGGTCTTCTACTACTATAAACTTTCTGACAGTGACCCTCTAGGACAGAGTCGAAATGCCCCGTAGACCTTTTTCTGAGGCTGTACATTTAAAACAATATCATTTTATTAGGGAATCATATAACTCATCACAATCCATACA
>NW_022111320.1:47825086-47826271 GCF_000313985.2 Echinops telfairi
TGATCAGACACGTCTCTCCCAGAGCTGCAGATTCAGTGCTGTCCTCTGAAATAAATTCTTCTGGGGGGAGGGGAAGGTGTCCACATAGTTGGTATTGGGGCCCGCCCCTCAGTGTCCAGAGCTCTTATCTGCACCAATATGTGTTCTCCGGTCTAGCCATATTTGTGAGGTAGAACTGGGTCATAGTATTTGGGGCGGGTGGTGGCGGGGTGGGGGGAAGCATTCAGGAACTAGAGGAATGACGCGTGATTCTTCAGTGCTATACTACACCTTGGTTGAATCATCCTTTCTTAAAACCCTTCTGTGGGGGGATATCCAATTGTCTACAGATGAGCTTTGGGTCTCCACTCCAAACCCCCTCATTTGCACGGAAGTAGTTGTTTGTTTTGGATCTTTTGATACCTGATACCTGATCCCACGTACATGTCACGATCACCCAGACTGGTGTGCTTCTTCCATGTGGGCTTATTTGCTTCCCTGCCAGATGGCCGTTTGTTTGACTTAAAATACAGCTTCTGGGATCTTAAAGGATAGTTTTGGGAAGTCAGTTTTGGAGTGCTCTTCGCTGGTATATAGGAATCCAATTGATCTCCGTTTGTTAATCTTGTATTCTGCGACTTCCCGACAGCCCTCAATTGTCCCCACCAGTCTTCTCGTGCAGTCCTGGGTGTTTTACCCAGAGAGAAACGCATCTTCTGCCGGTCACGAGAGTGTCACATCTTCTTGTCTCACTGTCTTCCGTTGATTTCTGTGTGGGGTCTGAAAGCAGATAATGCCAGAGAGATTTGCCTGTGTCTCATTGACTACGCCAAGGAATGTAATTGATTTAATCACCTGCGTTCTGAGCAAGTCACTCGAGAAGCTGGATGGCATCCTGAAGAACGACGACGTAACAGGATCGGAGGAAGGTTTAGGAGCAACCTGCGGCATGTGATGACCCGTCTTGCTTGCTAAAAGTGGGGAGGATTTGGAGCACTCGCTGAAGAAGACGAAGGGCTGCCGCCATCGGTATGGTTTACGGCTCAATGTAAGGAAAACAAAAAGCCTCACAACTGGGCTCCTAGATGACATCATGACAAACCGAGACAAGATTGAAGTTGTCCAGGATTTCATTGTACTTGGGCTCCCGTGAATGCTCATGGACGGAGAGTTGAGCAATCAAAGCATGGGCAAGTGGGTGAGGGG
>NW_022111320.1:47826898-47831557 GCF_000313985.2 Echinops telfairi
GGACATATGGGCTAATGTTGGACTTGTGGGCTTGGGCAGCACTAGGTTGGGATGTTTTCTTGATGTGCACTTAACCTTTATATAAAACTCTCTCTTATACACGGGTTTCTGAGGATTTGTTTCTCTAAACCCAGACTAACACATATGGATTGTGTGATAAGAGATGTAAGAGGCCCCAATAAAAGCATTTACTGAAAAGAAAAAAATCAAAGCACATATTGCGTTCGGCACATCTGCTGCACAAGACGCCTTTAAAGCGTTAAAGAGCAAGGTTGGCACTTTGAGGACTCAGGTGCCCCTGGACCCAAGCCATGGTATCGGCCATAGTCTCATCTGCATGTGAAAGTTGGACAATGAATAAGGAAGACCAGAGAGGCATCGATGCATCTGAATCATTTATGGTGTTGGTGAAAAATATTGAAAGCCCTTTGGACTGCCAGAAGAACATCCCAATCTGTTTTGGAAGAAACTACAGCGAGAAAGGAGCGTGGTGAGATTTTTGTCTCAAGGACTCTGGATATGTGAAGAGATCCGTTCCTGAAAAAGAATATCAGGTTGGATAAAGTCGAGGGACAGTGAGAAGAAAGAAAAAAAAGTCCTTTAATGAGCTGGTTGCAACCATGGGGTTGCAACCATGGGCTGAAGCATCCCCCTGACCATTGTGAGGATGTGGGGAAACCAGCCTCTCACGCTGTCACGGCCCGGTAGGTGCAATTATACAGTTATGATAGATCAATATAATAGCAGAATCATAGAGAATAGGAGAGCTAGAAGGTAAAATGAAGGAGTCAGACACACTTCACGGTAGCACGCTCACCTCCTGATGGCCATGACCTCACCAGCCAGGTCCGCACAGCACGGGCAGAGGGCAGGAGAAAATTTCTAACCAAGGTTTATATATCTTTGGGGGTGTGATTACAGGTAACCATGTGCATACAATAGGGGCTGTATAATAGGCATGCACGTGACAGGAAGGGGATGATCTAGGGGTGTACATGCAATAGGAAGGGGAGGGATTAGGGGTACACATGTGACATGTTAGGCAGACTCTAGACTCAATATGGCAGCCCAACCTTGGTCACCCTTGAGTGGGCCTGACCTCCCTGGGCTCTCCTTCAGGGAAACAATCTACTATCCTTATCAGAAGGGAGTGGTCGCGATGTAGAGTGGGACAGACTATACAGTCTGATTGCTCTAGATGGCTGATAACACTTAGGGAGTGTAGCCTCTGACCTGACTTTGTTGACCTCCAAGTGGACAGCCGTTGACCATATGTGGCAGACAGCGTCTTAGGTTTGGCATATATCTGGGGGAGACAGCTTGGGAGAAATCTTTCTGTGTCCCATGAGGATGGCAAAGGATCCGGCAGCGTTTCCTTCAGTTCCTGTGTGAGGGTACAAAGAGTTGGAACCCACTTGGTGGCACCTCACCACGACCAGCACCAGCACCACCCCAGGGGCTCACTTTGTATTTCTGGTCTCAAGACTGTGCCCGGTGATGGAACCCAAAGTCTCTCCAGAGCCTTAGAACTCCAAGGGACTTGTCTGAGACCCATTCACTCCACGTTACCTCTGAGGTAATCCAAATGATGGCCTCTTGAGTCGCATGGAGAACTCAGGTGTCCCCCCCCCTGTCTGTTTTTGTCACTTCTATCCTAGGAGGCCCTGGATGCCACGTGAAGACATGGGCAGGAGCCGTTTTTGTGCCTTTGGGGTCCTATGACGGAAAAGACCACCCTCTCAAGTCCCCCCCTTGGTCTTTCCATAAGTCTTCTGCGAGCCAGGCTGCAGCTCTCCCCACCCCATGAGCATGTTTCCTTCTGAGAATCCCAGCCCCTGCTTTAGGGATTTCCCTTACTACTCCCCCCCGAGGCGTTGAAAATCTGACGAGAGATCCTGAATATGAGCAGCAGCTTCTTGTCCCATTATTATTTTAAAGATCATTTTATTGGGGGGGCTCTTCTAACAAGCCACACATCGATTGTATCAAGCGTATTTGTAAATATGTTGCCATCATGATTTTATAATCATTTACTTTCTATTTGAGCCCTTGGTAGCAGTGCCTATTTTTATCCTCCGCTCCCACCCTCGTGACCCTTGATAAATGATAAATGATTACTATTTTCATATCTTACACCAACCACTGTCTCCCTTCCCCCGTGGTTTGTGTTCTTCATCCCCCTGGGGGGGCGGGGGGGGCGGTTATGTGTCCATCATTGCGATTGTGTCCCCTCTCTTCCCCTCCTCTCTCCACCTTCCCCTACCCTTCTGGTATTGATACTCCCATTTCTGTTCCTGAGGGGTTTATCTGACCTGGATGCCGTGTGTCATGCGTGAGCTCTCATGTCTTATCTGTACCTGTGCACATGCTCTAGCCTAGCCCGCAGCGAAAGGCAGAACTGGGGTCATGATAGTGGTGGTGGTGGTGGGGGGCATTGAGGAAATCTGGAGGAACCAGAGGAGTTTTGTGAGTTTTATCGGTTGACTCATCCCTTCCTTGTGACCCTTCTTGTGAAGGGGATGTCCCCTTGTGTTGTCCTGTCATCTGAAACGAGCCTCTTAACTAATGCAATCTCAGCCCTGCCTCATTGGGAGCTGAAGGACATACACACCCCAGAGCTGGCTGTTCACTGACCCCATAATCTCCATGTTCTTCAGCTCGCTGCCGAGAAGTTCTGTAGTCCATGGCCTGGGCTGGTGCAGGGTGACCATTGTTCATGTGTCCAGTGATTCATATGGGAACTGAAAGCACCCTACTTCTCTGAAGCGGCTGTGTGAGTCAGCAGCGAGCAGGCAGGTCAGGCCTGGGTGCCCGTCAGGGTTCCAGGCAGAAGGCCCTGTACCACCAACCTTCTCCACAGCACAGCTGCCCTTTGGTCTTGTGGGGTCAGCAGCGGGGTCGGCTCTGCCAAGAGTTGAGGCCCAGGGCATGCACGAGTCTACTCAGGCCGTAGGAATCCTTGTTGTTTGCTTGTACACCAGCATCACGGCCTGCCTCACCACCTGAGAAGGTCACATCTTGGATTTGTTATCAGAGCAGCTGTAGGTCCTCAGGGTGGCCAGGGTGGCCCGGGCCAGGGCTGAACCATGTTTGCCACCTCATTTCTCTGTCTTCTAGAGACAAATCAGAAGACTGCTGAATCATGGGAAAACCTGTGCCGGTGAGGGCTCTCTTTCTGGGTCTGCTGCAACCCCAGCCCTGTGACTTCGGACCAGTCACCAGCACGGTTTCTTGTCTGCCTCCTGGATGCAGTCGCTGTCTCTCACGGCCCGAAAAGACCCCTGCAAAACGTACTTATACAATAACCATAGATCATCTCATCCTTAGGGGTAACTCCACTGGATGGAGAAGAGGTCCAGAGGTCAGCAAGAGCTGCAGCGGGCACCTGAAGGCTGCCTTGGGACTGCGGGATCTGCTTCCAAGACGACCCCCTCGCTGGCCCGGAGACCTCGGCTCTTTCTGATACGAGCCTTTCCAGGGGCTCGAGTGGCTCCTTCAGGTGCTCCCGGGGGAGCAATGGACCAAAGACAAGAGCTACCCCCTGGGTTACGACGCAGCTTCACGAGCTCAGCCCTCGTCGCTTCTTCAACATCCCATGCATTTCCCAAGTCGGCTCTGTTCAAAGGTCAGGCTGGCGGAAGGTCAGCCAGCAGGAAGGCTGGCTACCAAGGAGGTCATCATATCCGCCCTGCTCGTATCCCAGAGCCACTGCTAGCTGTTGTTTGCATACCGACGGCAAGGGGGGCCGAGCAACCAGAGGATGCACCTGCCAAGGGCCAAGGCAGCTACTGGCACTGTAAATAGCTGCCAGTGTGGTGGCCCAGGGGCCCAGGCCACCACAGGAAGATTCCATGAGGCCCAGTGGAGGGAGGGCCAGCTGGGGAGACCTGGCATCTCAGAGGCCTCCCACTCTTTCACCATCCTATGTGATGACCCAGTCAGGACACGACCGGCACCGTGTCTAGCACCGCGCTATCCCGATGGGTGCTGGCCGAAGGGAGCCTGTACTCCCCCTTCTCCTCACTGAGGTCTCTTTACAGTGGTTTCACAGCCACCAGGCTCTCATTCAATGCCCTTAGGTTCATGTTTTACCGTACTGGTTTATATTGACTTCCCCCACTGAGATCAGAGGGGGCTCTTTGAAAGCAAAGTATCAGATCAATTTCTGAATGAATCGGTGTGTATAAATGAGTAGACTGGACTAGAGAAGCAATTGCGTCCTCACACATCCATCCGTGACGAGGTCTCTGCTTTCCTCCTCACTACCTCTGTGTGGCCTTCAGACAACCCCCCCGCACTTGAAAACACTGTCTGTATTCAGCACCGAATTGCCTCTTAGCTCAGGAGTGCTGGTGGCATCCTGCGTTCCACGGGCTGTTGATTATAAGGTCAGCTGTTTGAAATCACAAGCCGAGCCAAGGGACAAAGACGAGGCTTTCTACTTCCATAAAGATTCACAGTCTCTGCAACTCACATGAGCAGTTCTACTCCGTCCTACACCCGTAGCCACTCGTAGTTCTCGGGTCTCTTGTTTTGTGATGGTCGCACCGGGTGCAGCTGCCTTAGCAGTTCCCTGCTTCAGCTTGCAAGATTGACTGCCTACAAGACATCCCCAAGGAGAAGCCACATGGACCTATCCCGATGCAGCCCTGGGTGCTG
>NW_022111320.1:47831929-47838702 GCF_000313985.2 Echinops telfairi
AGCATCAGGTTGGGATGTTTTCGTGATGCATGTTTTCTTTACATAAAACTCTCTCTTATACATGAGTTGCTGTGGATTTGTTTCTCTAAAGTACCTAGACTAATACATTATGGTGGCTACGAGTGGCTACGGGTGGCTACGAGTCAGAATCGACTTGCTCGATGACAGCGAGTTTGGCCTGTTGGAAGGTGGCTGCTGATACCACCCCAAGGGAACCTTGTGGTTGTACATGACCGTGTTGGCTTTGGTGAGTTCCCATACCTGGGAAGGTGGACGTGCACAGGCATGAATGAAAAGTAGAGAATTTGCTAAAGATTCCAGGGTGGCGACCGAGGGAATGTTTACCTCACAGGCGTCCAGAAACCTTTCTCTGGTTCACGATAACATCTCTCCTCTTCTTCCCTGGCCTTCTGCTGATAGCACCCGACCCTCTTACTCCTTCTTAAGCTACAGGAAAGTCCCTTCCTTCTACAGAAAACCTGGGAGCAGTCGAGAGTCTAGGAAGCCCCCTCCCACCCTTTGGGAAGCAGACTTCTTAAAGATCTTTTCTCGACCCTTTCTCCCTCAAGAGATTTTCATGCCAGTACTGACAAAGACCTTTCTCCATCGGTTTGCAATAACCTTGAAAATGCTGATCGCGCCGAAGGAAGAGCGGCCATTGGCGGCTCTCTGTCACGACGAGCGAGGCATCGCACGGTCTGTTCTTTTCGCATTTCCTTGTGGCGAGCTGAGTGAAGGAGTCGCGGGGATGGATAGAAGGAAGGATATCAGGCTTGGCTTGTTGCCTAATCTTTGCAACCTCCTCCCCACAGCTGGCCAATGCCCTCCAACTCCATCTTTTCAGCCTCAAAAGTGCTCCAGCCCCATGCCTGAGGCTCATAACCATCCAGCCTTGTGGCGCTGAAGTCCCTTTCAAACTTCAGTCCTGGCTACTGGGGCTTGGCCTGACGTCCTGCATCTCTCCTTCTTTCTCTCATGGAAACCTACCCATTCTCCAGGCCCTCTGTGAACGGACCCCGGACCCCATCCCTGACATCGATGGTAACAGACTTTCCCAATGAAAACTGACTGGCTCTCTGGGTTCCTGGGGGCATCTCCTACTGTCCAAGTGTGGAAAGTGACCTGAGTCTGCCTGGATGTGTACAACCACAAAGCTACTTCTGGTTAAAAGGGATGCGGCCTTACCCTGTCTGACCATGAAATCAAGTCTCACAATGATTCCAACGCTGACATTTATAAGAAAATAGGCACAAACCAGTCCTGCTGCTTCTTGAGAGCTGGATGGTGTCCAAACTATTCTTCAAGGAGTTGTGATAGTTTAGTTAGGTTTATTGGGCCAACCTGGCCAATAGGAACCTGTGGGATTAATCAGGTCACCGTTTGATTGGAGGGCCAAGAGATAAATGGCTCTGCGAGGCCCACCCCCTTCTCTCCTGCTCTCTGGTGATCAGACCAGAATGTGGCTGCTTTAGCTAGTTCTCTGCCTCAACCGGTGAGCTACACTACCTGTGGACCAGGTCAACCCGTGGATCGTGTTGCTAGAGCTTGAGGCTCCTTTGAGACCTGCTTTGCCATGCTGCTGGTGTGTGTATCTTGCTTGAGCTTGAGGCTGGTGGAGTCTGTCACTGTGCATTGTTTGCTTTCAATAGCCTGTCAATTGCTTAGCGTCCTGCTTCCCTAAGCTCTGGAGCTCCTGACTGTTGGTGACCCACCCTGCTGTTTGCTGCTGTGGGCAGACTCTACCTGCCTTGCCCAAGGGAGGACTCTACTGTCTGCTTCCTTGACCTTGGACCCATCAGCCCATGTGAGTTGAAGGACTTCCAGTATATTAACATTCCATGGAAGTGAGTTGAACTGAACCCTCTGTACTGCTGTGTGGACTAGTTAGGTCACCCACCTATCTATCTATCTATCTATCTATCTATCTATCTATCTATCTATCCATCCATCCATCCATCCATCCATCCATCCATCTATCCTCATAAGTGTCCTGGTTTTGTTTCTCTAGAGAACCCTGCCGAACACAGAAGTTCTGACAAAGCCTTGCATGACAGAAAGGTTCACGTGTGGCAAACCAGACAATTTTCCAGTAGCAAGGTGGGTGAGCTCTCCAGAGAGTTGGTTGGCTCAGACTCTATGGATTAGCACTACATAGATTGTAGTGTTCCTGATTCTGATACTCTTTCTTTTTATTATTAATCATTTTATTGGGGGCTCTTACAAATCTTATGACAATCCACCATTCCACTGTATGAAGTACACTTGGAGATATGTTTCCATCAGATCCCGATACTCGTTAATGCAGGTTTTGGGAGCGTCTCCATGCTTCATAAAGAAAGCCACCTCATCACTTGTACTAATTAACCAAACCTCTTGTCTTGATCCGCCACTAGGTCGGTCCTACTGCAGTGGCTTGCTCGATGCTGTGATGTTGGAAGCCAGGCCACGTATTTCGTGATGGATAGGTTTCACTGGAGCCTCCAGGCAAAGAAGAAGCTACTGTCCTGGCAGCCCAGCGCTTAACCACTGTGCCACCAAACTAAAAATAACACCTTCCTGTGTCAGTTGCTTCTGACTCATAGTGACCCTACTATGGTAGGGTCCCTAATTGGTTTGCGCTCAGTAACTTGCGCTGATCTGCAATAAAGATAGCTGGGTACTTGTGACACCCCTCTGGGAGAAGGCCTTCTGAGTAAATACTAACGAACCAATTTGGGGGTAGAATAGTGATTTTCTGGTCTACTTACCCAGAAGTTCAAAGCCAACAGCTGCTCAACAGGGAAAGATGTGGCAGTCTGTGCTCCTAAACATTTACAGCCTTGGAAACCCCAGGAGACAGATCTACTCAGACCCATGGGTTACTATGAGTTGGAATTAGACTGGACAGCAACGGGTTTGTGTTTTCCTTTCTTTTTTTTAAAGTTGCTTTAATCCTTGTGTGGTTTGAAAGGTTAGGCACTTGGCTATTAACTGTAGAGGTGCCTTGGAAGAAAAGGTCTGGCAATGTGCTTCAGCAAGCCTGCAAGCTCACAGACCTGATGGAGCAGGGCTCTCCTCTCAGTAGATCCCGATTGCCCCTGAGTAGGAATCCACTCAATGGTGACAGTTGTTCCGTGCTGTTATTTGGGGTGTTGGTGTGTGGCGTTGGCTTGATTAGAGCAATTGGCTCCCTCTGGGGCAGCGGTTTTCAACTTGGGGGGTTGAAGGACCCTTTCACGGGGGTCCCCTGGTTCATCACAGTAGCAAAATGACAGTGATGAAGTAGCCACAGAAATAATGTTATGGTTGGGCGGGGCCACTACCACAGGAGGACCTGTATGAAAGGGTGCAGATTAAAGAGCACATGCCAATAGGTAGATCACATTATTGTTGTTGGGGAGTTCCTGGGTGGTGCCGATGACTCACATGCTTGACTGGTGATCAAAACACTTGGTGGTTTGAGTCCACCTGGAAATGTCTTGGAAGAAAGGCCTAGCAATCTATTTCCAAAGAACCAGGATTGAAACCCCCAGGGAGCACAAGTCGACTGGGCACCCATGAGGTGGCTGGGAATTGGAACCAACTGGAATGGCAACTGGTTTAACTGGTGCTGGAGAATTTTTAAGTAAATTGCAGATATCTCACAGGCTACTCTGGCCCCTGTCTTCATAGGAACAAACAGCATTTCCTTGATAAGATCAGATAGCATGGAATAACTTTCAGCCCCTAGCCAGAGAAGTCTCCTGAATGATTTTCAGGCATCTTAATGGTCTCAGGTGAGTTCGTCAACAGGTCCGCCGGCTGCCGTGCAGACAGCCCCATTCCATCGCCTTCTACTTCCAACCCTCTTTGCAATGGACTGTAGTCGTTTGACTTGCCCACACCAACAGCTGCTTCTTTCCCATGCCAACCACCCTTGTCCAGTGGTGGATGAACAGGCGACCGCCCTGGGCCACTCACAGCATCCTCCTCCCTCCGCCCAATGCGATTGCCCAGAAATGGTCAGCTAGGCCTGCAAAGCCAAGAAGAAATCTTTCCTGATTTTTGGCCTGGAGCTGGCGGAGGTACATTGTGGTATTGAAGTCCAGAGCTGCCTGCAGGTGTGGCTTTGACCTGGTGGGGGCAGTTAAACGGAGAGAATCCACCTAATATACAGACGATTAGAGGCATGCGTGGGGGGAGAGAGGAAGTCCAGATTCGAGTTGAACCTTGGAATCTAAGTGTCCCCAAGTCCAGTGGTATCTCTGTGGCTCCGTGTGGTTTCATTGTGCAACCCACAGATAGCCCTTTTGGCCAAGTTGGCTTGATTGAGTTTCTGCTTCATTTGACCACACTCAACAGCCGTGAGTAGACTTACAGGGCCGAGTCTTCACTCCTTGCTGAAGCCCTGTGCTCTTGCGGTCTCTGGTACGGACTGTTGGCACCACAACCATCCACCCTGTGCCCTTGATGCTGCTCAACATATCTGAATCCCCACCTGAGGCTCAATCGGGCCCACATGGAGATCCTCAGAGTGAAAGTGTAATCCACTGGTGGCTGGTGTGCCTGGGAAGTCCATACAGCCCGGCCTGCTCACCACAGGTGACCTATGTATCGGACAGGTCCGCTATGGCGCAGACAGTCAACGTGCCTGGTCGCTAAACGAAAGCTGGTGTGTCAAGTCTGCTCGGTTGTTGCTGTTAGGTGCCATCGAGCCGAGGCCAACTCAGAGCGAGCTGCTGTACAACAGCATGAGACGCCGAGACCCCTTGCTGTCCTCCCAATTGTTCTGGTTTGAGTCCATTTTCATAGTCACTTTATCAAGCCATCTCATTGGGGCCTTCCCCTCCTTTGCTGCCGCTCCACTTTACCAAGCACGATGTCCTTCTCAAGGGTCTGGTCTCTCCTAAAACATGCCCAAAGTACGCGAGACAAAGTCTCCCCATCTTCCCTTCCAAGGAGCCTCCTGACTGCATTTTGTCCGAGACACAGACAACAGATCTGTTGGCAGTGCAGGTGATTTCAACCGTCTTCACCTGCAAGTCTACCCAGAGGTCCTTCAGAAGACAGGTTGGGCGGTCTGCTTCTGGAGAATTAACCACAAAATCCTGTGGAGCACACTTGTGCTCTCATACCCCCGGGCTCACCTTGATTTGAAATCGAGGCAATGCCTGTATGTTTAGCATCTCCTTTTATTCTCAAAGGAGCCCTCCTGGTGTGGTGGGTGCTGCTTTGGACTGCTAACAACCAGGTCGGCAGTTCGAACCCCACAGCTGCTCTGTGGGAGAACGAGAAGGGGTTTCTGCCCTCATACAAGCTTTATAGCCTCGGACACTCAAAGGATCCTATCGGATCAGTGTCAGTCTGAATGGAGTTGATGGCAATAAGTTTGGCTTTTGATTTGGTTTGTTCTTAAAAAAAAAAGAAAAAGAAAAAGTTCCTAACTTGAATAGCAAGTTTCATTGCCAGCCAAGGTATAGAAATCCCATAACTTTTAAGAACCATATTCTCCCTCCTGGAGAGGACTTCCTTTTACCAGGCATGGACTGACTCCCTCCCCTTGGTGCTGCCCGTGTGCCCGGGTTCGGGCATGGCTCTCCTTTCTTACCCACTCCCCAGGCTGCCCTTCAGTGCCCTGTGACCAACTGGGCCTGCTCCCCAAGACAGGCCTCTGTGAGACTCTTTCTTCCTCTTGCTCTTCTGCAGGGAATTTTTCATTCCTTTCCACTCTAGCTCCTTGAAATGGCTTAGGGTCACCAGACGATGTAGTGGAGGCTGATCTCTCCATAGAGCAGTGGTTCTCCACCTTCCTCCTGCCACAGCCCTTGAATACAATTCCCCATGTGGTGGTGACCCCCCCTCCCCAACCATAACATTATTGTGGTTGCTACTTCATCACTGTCATATTGCTACTGTTATAAATCGGGCAACTCCCCAAAGGGGTCGCGACTCACAGGTTGAGAACCGCTGCCTGAGAATACTATTGGAGAAGGTCAGCCCAGATCATGTTGCCTTTAGAAGCAGCTGCAGTGTGAGGTGTGTCTGTCTGTCATACATTGTGAGGTGTGTCTGTCTCCCTGCACGCCCACGCACCACTCACTCTCTCCTCCTTCCTTAGGGACAGAACTCCAATTCTTATCTGAGCATCTTGCTTCTGGAGAAAGCGCAATGGTTCTCAGCCTCACTGCTTGCTGCTGAGATGGGGGTGCTGGGGCAAGGGGCAAAGCCGCAAACACAGCCAGCCAGAGAACTCTTCCAGTGGGAGGAGCTGCCTGGGGTTGGGCGCTGAGTTGGTCCTGACTCACGATGACTTGGTGCCACACAGGACAGCCTGTTCTGGCCTTGCGTCATCTCCGTGACCCTTGGGTGCTCAAGTCCGCTGGTGCAGCTGTTCTGTCAGGCTGGCTCAACGAGGGTGCCCTTCACTGTTGCTGCTCTTGTCCTTTACTACCCATGATTCCTCTTGCTTGACGTGGCCACAGCAAGAGGGTCCAAGTCTGGCCATCCTTGCTGATCAAGGACAGGCTGGTTGTATTTTTTCTAAGACCGATTTGTTTAGTCTTTGGTCAGTCCATCGTATTCTTGGTAGTGGGGACCCTCTTTTCCTTCGCCCCACTTCCTCTTGCAGCTAACTGAGAGCGTGGATGGGAGGGAGCTCTGTGGGGCCATCTTGGACGGCAAGGTGATCTTCAGGTGAGCCCACAGGTTGAAGACAGAGGAGCAGAGAGTTCTCGGGTCTCTTGCTCTCTGATGGTCGGACCAGGGTGCGGCTGCCTTAGCCAGTTCCCTGCTTCAGCTGGCAAGGCTCACTTCCT
>NW_022111320.1:47839217-47842545 GCF_000313985.2 Echinops telfairi
CGGAGAGAGATCTTTATTGCTGACCAAGGCTTAAATATCTTTGGGGGACGTGCAAGCCTCCTAATTACAGGTAAAGACATACATCACAGGAAGGGGTTGCACTATGGGTTATACAGCAATGAGAGGGGAACAATCTAGGGATATACACGCAATAGGAAGGGGAGGGATTGGGGGTACACATGTGACAAGATGGGCAGATCCTGGATTTAGGATGGCAGCCTAACTATGGAGGTCACTGAGCAGGTTTGATCTGGTCTCTGGATCTCCATAGAAACCATTATCAGTACAGGGACCAAGCTAAGGGTTGCAATCCTTTAGGGAGAAGTAGTCCATTGTCCTTAATAGCAGGAAGTGGGGCCTACCAGTGGTGGGAACAGACAGTAGTCTGGCAGCTGAATGCCTTCAGGGAGGATCTCTCTAAGCATCTGACCTCCCACCATATGCTGGCAAATAGCCTCTAATGTTTGGCATGTCTTTGGGGGAGACAAAGCTGGGGAAAAGTGTTTTTATAATCCCACAGATTGGTGTTGGACATACGGGTTAATGTTGGATTTATGGGCTTGGGCTTGGGCAGCACTGGTAGGGATGTTTTCTTGATGTGCACTTACCCTTTATATAAAACTCTCTTATACATGAGTTTCTGTGGATTTGTTTCTCTAAAGTATCCAGACTAACACATTAACGGTGTCACCATGGATCACGCTGTCATCCTGGAAGACCAATTTCCTGGCTTTTTATACCAAAACAAGGCGTGTACTTAGGTCTTGTGTAAGCTGTGTCTCTCCAACCTGTGGTGCCGCGGTTAGGAATGGGGCTTCTAAGGTGGGCAGTTTGAAATGACCAGCCACTCCACAGGAGACAGATGGGACTTCCTACGCTCATAAAGGGTCAGTCTCAAGAACTCACAGAGGCAGGGCTGCTATGAGTCAGAACTGACTCTCTGGCTGTGAGCTTGGTTTTGGACTTCACAGAATGTGTCCTGTGGACCAGAAACATCAGCATTGCCAGGAGCTTGTTAGAGATGCTGGACCTCAGGCCTTGCCTCAGCACCTTCCGCAGCAGAGGCTGCATTTGGAAAACTTTCCCTTGTGGTGCATGGGCGCATGATTGTTGTCAAATACTAATTTAAGCCTCCATCAGTTTTATTTTTCCCATGATATGTAGTGGAGCCCATATCACCAAGGGAGTGCTGAGAGGTTAAGTAATAGACACTCCCACTCTGGTCTCTCTTGTATCCAAGAAAAGCATGCGTGATTTCCCAGGAAATTCCCATTTCCCCAAGACAGAAAGCAAGATGCTCACGGCTCCTTGACCAGTGCTGGCCCTCCGAAACATGGAACATCACCTCCATAGAGTCATTGCCAACTCGTAGCACTCCCTGTGGGTTTCCAAGACTGTACCTGGTTACGGGAGTAGAAAACCCACTCTTTCTCCCGAGGAGATGCTGGTGGTTTTGAACCACTGACCATGCGGGTCACACATATCTTAGAAAAACAGAGCTCCCGCCAGCAATGATTGCCCCGACTCCCTGTGGTCGTTGTCTCTGGATCTGAGAGTATCAGGGGCTATGTAGACGAGGGTGTGTAGCTTAGAGGACATAGTGGGGCGGGCAGGGCTCTGTAATCATTTTGAAACCTTAAGGTATTATCAAATACGTCATCTTCCTGGAAGCCCAGGGCTTCTGTTTTTAAAATGCAAGCGTTTCTCCTGGTGTGTTTCTGGGCCTACCAGTCCCTCTTCCCTCTCAGTAATTCAGGTGTGATGGCCGGGGAGAGCCATGCCAGCTGGTACCAAGCTCCGCAGGAGTTGGCAGGATGGGAGCAAAGAAGCCCACCTGACTGCCAGAAGGGCCGGCCTTTTGCAAAAGGGTTCTTGACAGGCTACAACTGGGGTTAATGATTCAACTCTTCTTCTTAAAATTATTACTGTGGTACATTATATATATATAAAATTTCATAATAATGAAAATAAAAACAGCAGGCTTCTCTTTGGAAGGTGACTGTTGGTCCAGACACAGGACCTGGCAAATGGGTGAAGACCCCATTATTGATGTGGGCACATGTGCAGGCTTCCAGGTCTTAGAGACAGCACTTCTTAAATGTTACCACCTGGATTAAGACTCCCAAAAAATATATATATAAAATTGTTGCCTAAAAACCAAAATCGTTGCCCGCCAGTCAATGCTGACTTATAGCGCGCCCCCAGTGGGTTTTGGAGACTGTAACTGTTTATGGGTGTGGAAGCCCAGTCTTTCTCCCTCAGAGATGCTGGTGGTTTGAACTGCTGACCATGCGAATCGTAGCTCAACTGGTAACCACTACACCACAGCTGCTGTGGTTATGCCTTTTTTAAAACACATTTCCTGCTTCTCTTGCAAAACACAGACTGCTCACCCTTCTGTTTGACACACACACACACACACACACACACACACACACACACACACAGCATTTGCCATTTCAGCATTTTTCACATGTACTATTCGGGGACCTTGATTGCATTTGTCATGCTGAGCCACTGTCTTAACGATCCGTCTCTGAACTTGTCCATCACCCTTAGTCCATGGCTCAGGGGGCACTGAACTTTTAGGAAGGGAAACGTTCAGCTCTTGAGAAGCAGCTGCCAAGGATAGAGCGTGGGTTCGGCTTTCAAGGAGCTCTTATTTCAAGGCCCGATTCTGCCCCTTAGGATCTTGCCCTTTAACACATTACTTCTCTGAGTCTCGGTACCCTCACCTACCCACAGGATGAATAATAATGAAAACAAAAACAGCAGGCTTCTACTTGGAAGGTTACTGTTGGTCCAGACACAGGACCTGGCAAATGGGTGAAGACCCCATTTTTGATGTGGGCACACGTGCAGCCTTCCAGGTCTTAGAGACAGCACTTCTTAAATGTTACCACCTGGATCAGACCCCCCAAAACAACCAAAGTAACTGCCATCGAGTCAAGACCCGCTTGCGGTGTCCCTGGAGGACAGGGTGGAGTGGCCCCTGGGAGTTTCCAAGGCTGTGACTCCTGATGTGAGTAGAAAGCCCCGTTGTCCTCTCTCGGGGCGGCCGGTGGCTTCAAGCTGCTGATCTTACAGCTAGCGGCCCGTGCATACACTGCACCACCTGGATAGTCCGGTCAAAACCACAGCCTCTAAATCAGCTACATCAGCAGCTCTGGCTTGAGGTCTAAGGAGTTTGCAATTTGTGAAGCTTCACAGTGGAAGTGATGCTGCTGGCCTGGGGGCGAGGCTTTGTGGCAAGGTGGCAGACCATCTGCTCAGAGTCCTGGTTGACAGTAGTGCCGAAAGGTAGCTAGATAGGGACAAGCGGGGGGGG
>NW_022111320.1:47842645-47855145 GCF_000313985.2 Echinops telfairi
GGGGGCTGTGCTAAACGACCCTTAGCTGTCCATGCCACCAGAAATAAATCAGGCACACTCACTAGACACCTATGGGAAAATCCAGACGTGAGCATGCTCAGACCCAAGTCGCCTAGGCCCAGGTGGGAGGTCCACCTGGGTGCACAGACTAGGCACCAGCGACCTGATATCACCCAGGGGAGCCTAAACTCAGCCAATAGGATCAGCCAATACCCTCAACCACACCTCCCCAGTCAGTGGGGAGGGTGGGGGTAACAGCAGGCTGCAGGCAGGCCACAGTCTTGCTTCTCTTGTTCAGGTGGGAGCTGCAGCGGCGAGTGGAGGGTGAGCTTCCTCCTCACACTCGAGCCTTCGGGCCTGCTCCCAGCCCACTCACTGCCCTTGGCTCCTCACTCTGGTTCCGTATTCCTTCCACGTGTTTTTGTCACGCTCCCCTGACGTGGCTGGAGTGGCCATTTGCAGTTGTGAACTTCCCCACGGCCCCTGCCATCTGGCCTTGCAAGCTTTCCGGAGACAGCGTGCTCTTTCTGGGTCTGTTAATACCCGAACCTTCCCTTTACCCTCATAAAAGGTACTTGGATTACGAAAGTGCTTCTGCCACGTGAATTCCTTCAGCGTTGAGAAGCAAGGACTGAGGTCAACCACCCCAGAAACCTAGCATCATCACGCAGTTTTCAACACTTGACCTTCAGGCCTGGAACCTGAGTCACCCTCGACTAGAATCATCAGCCACCGGCTCTCCAAAGGGCAGCACGCTCAGAGGATTAGGAAGTGAGCCATCGAAACAGGAAGCTTGGGGGGGGGGGGGAGCAGAACAGGCGGTGGTACTCTGAGGGGGTCGCAGGGGATGAGTTGAGTCAGAATGTGCATGAACTGTTGACAGTCGGACTAGGATTGAGCCCGTCAACCTTCACCCGGCTCACAATAAAGACGGGCACATGGCAAACCGGACCCCCCAGTTTCAGGTACTGCAATGAAAAAAATCAAATGCGTTGCCACTTACGACGCAATCTCACTACCCGTGCATCTCACTCAGGAGGAATAAGGATGGAGGTTTGTCTGTCTCTTATCCGTTTTTGTGGTTGATGTTAATAACCCACTCCACGTGGGACTTCCTGTGGCTAAGGGGTCCATACCCTGGTTAAACACTGGCCGAGGGTTTGACTCCAGCTGGGTCCTACCGGAGATTGATTTGTCCATGCTCTTTTTAAAATTCATAAATCATTTTATTGGGGGCTCTGACAGCTCTCATAACAATCCATACATCAATAGTATGCAACAGATCGGTACCTAGGTGGCCATCATCATTTTCAAAACATCTTTCTGCTTGAGCCCTTGGTCTCAGCTCCTCTTTGTCCCCCTCCCTCCCCCACCCTCCTTCCCATCCTCGTGGACCTCTGTGATGATGATTGTCATTTTCATATCTTACACCATCCACTGCCTCCCTTCGCCCACGCGATTTCGCCACGTGTAGCAGGCATCTTTGGGTTTGATGTGGCAGCTTTGCTGTGGTTACAACTTTGAACACATTTCCTGCCTTTCTTGCAAAACAGAGACTGCTCACCCCTGTCTAGGCGTCTGCAGCCCGGATGATCATCGCTTTCTCCAAGGCCCTTGGTTTCATCGTGTTTCAGTTCTCTGACATCTTCCCGTTTCTTGTGTTGTCCGTCATCAAATAATTTTCTTTTCAGAAAGGACCCCTCGTGGCAAAATTGGTCAGACATTGGGCTGCTATTAAGGTGACCAGACGTCCCGATTTTTGGAAAGAATACACGACAAGCTAGGGTATACGGTTTTCGGCTGCCATGTGGCTATTTCGCCAGGAGATGAGTTTTATCAATGGTGTCCCGCTTTAGCAATGTTAAAATCTGGTCACCTTATGCTAATTGCAAGGCCAGCAGTTTGAACCCACCAGCTTCCCCTCAGGAGAAAGATGAGACTCAGCTCCCCAAGAGACGTATAGCCTTGGCAACCCTAATGAGCAATTCTACTCTGCCCTGTGGCATGACTGTGAGTTGGGGTTGGGATCCAGTAGATGGCAGCAGGTGGGTTTCTTTTCAGCAAGCACCTACAGAAATGAATTCTTTGAGTTCTTATGCATTTCATTTCCTCCACCCTGAATTGATGTTTGGTGAAAAGACTAATGCTCAGCATGAAATCAGTGTCTTTGGACTTTGAAGGTCATTGCGTTTACCTTCAACCACTGGGTGTCGCCGATGGGGAGGAGGAGGATGCCAATCTTCCTCTTTTCTCGGTTAGCTACTGCTTGATTCTCCCTGATCAGGTGATACAATCCAAT
The DNA here is from genome assembly GCF_000313985.2 of Echinops telfairi. Taxonomy (NCBI): domain Eukaryota; kingdom Metazoa; phylum Chordata; class Mammalia; order Afrosoricida; family Tenrecidae; genus Echinops; species Echinops telfairi. The sequence goes on from NW_022111320.1 coordinate 47,844,945, forward strand.
ACCCATTCCTGGGAAAAGTGCTCTATGCGTTAAGACAGCAGGGAAATTCCTCAGCATGACTAAGGGCTCATGAACACAGCCAGCAGCCAACGTCCACCTCAATGGAGAGAGGCTGGAAGAATTTCCCTTGAAGACTGGAACCAGACAGTACATGATTGAAACCCCCCAGACAGAGCAACCAGGTGAGAAAGAAATAAAAGGCATCCAAATCAGCAAGGAAGAAGTAAAACTACAGGTACAACTGTCATGACTCTATGCCTTTAAAACCTTAGAGATCCAGCAGGAAAATTATTGTAGCAAATTATTGAAAGATTCAGCAAAGTGGCAGGGTACAAAATTAATGGAATAAAGGGTCTGGGTTGGGTTGGGGTGCAGTGGTGGGAGCGTGGTAAAAGGAGGCGATGACAAGAAGTCCATGTAGGAAAAAGGAATGGGTGGAAACCGATTGTGGTACCAATTGCACACTCCTACTTGATGTGATTGAAGTGTGGAATGATATGTGCAATGTATTACATCCCAACGTAAAAAAAAAAAAAAAGAACCAACTGTGCAGCAAAGAGATTCTAGCTGAGTATGACCAACACATGTGGATGAAGCTCGATTGAGCTAGAGGGGCATGTTCAGCTTACACCCAATAACTTCCTCATGATTCAGACTCTAGCCAGATTTAAGAGTCTTCAATTTATGGAAATACATTTGTTTGTCTCGTGAGGCTAGTTTTTCATTGTCTGTCTTCCCGATGCTGGCAAACGGACGAAAAGAGCAAGGCTCTCTAGCCTTTTGCTCACTGATGAGCACTGTACCATGGTGGTTGCTGGTTGCCAGTGAGCTGACTCTGGCTCACAGGGACTGTGTGGAAAACAGAAGGAAACACTGCCTGGTCCCGGACTATCTTCAGGATCACTGGTGTGTTTAGTTCCTTGTTGACTCCATTTGTCTGAGTTATCCCCTGCTTCTATAATAGAGATTCCACATCTGGATGAATTGAATAACAACACATTTATTTTCCCATCCTCTTAAAAAAATAACAATAAGATATCATTCAAATTCCTTTACATTAGTGAAGGGAGTTCTGAAAAGGACATCAGGGAAAAAAATTACCATTTACAATAGCCATCTAAACCCATGAAGTACTTAGGAACACATCTAACCAGAAATGCAAAACCCTGTACAAAGAAAACTACCAAACACAACGACAGGAAACCAAGAGACCTGCATAAATAGAAATATACCATGCTCCTGGGTAGGAAGACTTAACATTGTGAAATGTTAAGATTGTGAAAATGTCAGTACTACTCAAAGCAGTCTACATTTGCAGAATTGGATATCCATTTGCAGAGAAATATCACTCACCGTATGGAACAACCAACTCGAGACAGATAAAAGACCTAAATTAAAATCACAACCACCAAAGGAAAAGTAGGAGGACACTTAGGATCCCTGGTGCCCTAAATACCCTGTCACACATAACTAAAAAGGAACAAACAGAAGACGACAAGCTAGACCATGGCGAACTTTTTAAAAAGCAAACTTTTTTTTAGGGGGAAAATGATTTTTTATGTTGAACAATCTACGCAACATTCGTCCCGTTTGATATTCGTAGTGCATAGTGATGTAAGGAAGGATGGGGCAGGGGCAGGGAAGTAAGCACAATAAATGCTTAGAAGCATGAAGGTGAAGATTTGATTTTAATGCAGTCTCTAATGGACACATGGACAGGCTTAGACGCACAGGTTAGGACAGTATATCCATCAGAGCACAAGACATGCAAACCACTCGATTGGAACCATCACAAAACCAAACGCTAAACTCACTGTCCCGGAGTCAATGCAGACTCAGAGCACAGGGTAGACAGGGTAGACCTGCCCTGGGGACCATGGCAGGCTAGCACAATCGGTACGTGATTCAATAACTTGGGCACAAAAGTAGACGAGCGCTTTGGATAGGCAACAACCTAAATGAATGACGTGGCGTTTACGTCCAAACCCAAGTCATCTCTAGAGGCCAAAGGGTGTGCCATATGTGGTGATGAAGCAGTCAAGGCCGCAAAAGGAATAGGGAGAGGTAGGACATTAATAATAATGTTATTATCAGAGAAATGCAATAAAGAAACGATACTGCTGCCAACACTGGGAACTAGTGGCTGCCCAGGCATTACAATGAGCAGTGCTCTACCCAGAACAGTGCGTTTCCATGTTCACGGTTGAAAGGCCTTCACGGTGCTGACACCAAGTTCAGTGAGGAAGACGAGGCAATAAAGGCGGGGCCCCGCTAGGAGGGTGAGTTTAATTTCCTTTTCATTTTACATATGAAAGTAAAAAGAACACAGAGCCAGCAAGGGCCACCTTCCCACTCACTGCAAGAACCTTCTCCTTGTGTTTCTTCGCAGGCTGCTCCAGCTCCTTTGCGTCTTGGGGAGCGTCTTCGAAGCATCCTGATCACGAGGGGGGCTGGTTTTCCAGTTGCTTCTGGTTCTGTGCCCCTTCGGAGCTGGCCACCGCGGTTTCTCCTTGGGCAGCCTCTGTGTGGACTGCCTGGCTGGTGCTTCCAACTGGACAGGAAGAGCCCATTCACAGGTTACCCTTTATACATGGGGATCCCACCAGTTTTGAGCTTCGCAATCAAGGTGGTGTAGTTGATGGTTTCAAAAAGTCTCCCCACTTTTTGATCCCCTTCATCGCTCGAGACAACAATGTGTTCTTCTTGGCTGCCATTTGCAGCTACCCACATTTTTGTGCGAATCCTTCACATTTACCTGCAATTTCAGCAGGAGGCTCCAAATTCTCGCTCATGACCTGAGCCCCTCTTCTTCACACGGCTTCCAGGTCTTGGTTCCCAGGCTCAGAGGGCTGTGCTCCAACCACGTAGAGCTCAAACCTTGGGGTGAAGCTTGCAGGGACTCCTGAGCCTGTGCCACAGATGCTTGCCAGAGCCACCAATTTTCTGCCGCCATGCCCCCGGCAGGCCCCTAAAATCCAACTTTTCTGATCATCCAAAGACTCCATCTAACGCATACAAGGAGAACCTGCAGACGGAGGAAGCTTCAAAGCGATTCATGCCTGGACAAGGGATGATCCATACAAGTCATAGAAAATGGCAACAGTTCAACAGCAAAAAAGGCAAACCATCCAATGAAAAATGGGCAGAGGACGTGGAGCTGATTAGCTTCACTAAAGAAGCCATTCAGTCAGCCGACAAAGACGCGAAGAAATACTCAGAGATGTGAATCAGCACAAGATGCCACCTCAGCCCAGCATTGTGAGCAAACTTGTTAAACAGCAACAACAGAGCCCACCAAAGAGTGTGGAGTGACCGAGACCCTCGCACACTGCCTGTGATGGTGCAAAATGGTACCACCGCTGTGGAAACCAGCACGCCACTCCTTGTAGAAGTAGGAATAGACAGACCATGTTACGCAGAAATTGCCTCCTGGGTCTTGATTCTAGAGACATGAGACATGACGCGAATAGATACACACATACCCACGTTCCCTGCAGCGCGACCTACCATAGTCAAGAGATAGAAACAACCTAAATAAATGACCATCCACGGACGAATAGCTCAACCAACCACGGCGCAGATGCGCGGTGGAAGACTATACAACATTAAAGAGCAACCGTGAGTGTGTGAAACCCATCAAACCATGGATGGGTATAATGCTGACATCAGTCAATCACAAAAGGACAGTGAGGTGTGAAACCACTATTAGATTGAAAGCAAAAAGTTTTCACACATAAAAGCAGCATTCTTTGAAGGTTGCCAGGGTGGGAAGGAAAGGGAGAGTAGATCACGAATTAGAGGGAAGACACATGGTGATGAGGCTGAAGAGGAAGATAATCTAGAATGAGGGAGGGTAGAAAAAAATGATGCGGGCAAAGGAAGACACTGGGGGCGGGGGGAGTGGCGGAGCAGAAGAGTTAAATTGTGGAATGGGAAACAAATTTACTCTGCAAACCTTCACCAAATTAAAAAAAATTTAAAAGACTATTGGTGCTCATGTCAGTATTTTAACGATTTGGGGCGATTTTTATGACCGTATGCGCCGTGAAAAGAGGCCATCACGCCATAGCTACCACATGATTTCAGTTTATTAAGCTATATAGTAACTAGTGCCATTGTGATAGTTGGGTAGTTTTATACCAACTTAAAGATGTATAGCAGAGTAGGGTGCTGTCCCACTTGTCACTCAGCTCAAAGTCTGACGCTGTTCTCTTGGGGTTGTGGCCTTCTTATAAGGAAGCCCCTAGGACCCTTCCCCTCTCTCTTTGCCACTGACCTTGAAGCTGCCGGAGCCCTGACCTTGGATCCACAAGACTGCACCCACCGGCCTGTGATCTTCCTGCATTCTGCATCATTGCATGTGCTGCATGGGTCTGAAGATGGAATTGTGGCCTCGTCTCAGACTTACGGACGTGAGTTGGACGGGATTGGGATGTTTTTAATATAGAATTTCTTCTGGACATAAAGCTCTGACACACATCTGAGTGTCACTGGATTTATTTTTCTAGTCAACACAGCCATCAACAGGGGGCGACAGCGTGTTGTTTATTTTTTTCTCTTTAGGCTTGAAGTGAGCTTTTGTTTGGTTTGGGTAAAATCTTAAAGAGTTTCTCAATCCAACAATTTGTACACGTTTTGTGGAACGACACTGGCTGCGAAAGAACATTCAGTGCAACAATGTTCTTGCTTCTCCCTGGGTTCCTGTTTCCATTGGCCTTCTTCCCTGTCCCTTTCTGACTTTGTTTTGGGGCAAATGCTCTAAATTTGGTCTCCCGGGGCTGGTCGTTCAGAGGAGCGTGTTCCTCGCGGTGTTACTGTTGATTTCATAGAAGCGTCTATTGTTTGGCTGAGAGGCGATCTCTGGATGTGGGTTTGGTTCTAGGCTTGAAGGGTCTCTCCCAAGGGTTCGCCAGTCTCCATCATCAGACCAATAAGTCTGATGTGTGTGTGATTTTGAATTTTGTTCTATGTTTCTCTCTCACTCTGTCTGGGACTGTCTATTGTGACCCAGGTCAGAGCGATGAATAGCTGAAGCTGGGCCCCATTGGTTACCCTGGTTGTAGGGTCATGAGAGGGAGGCTCCTGTGGTCCATAGACCTCTGAGCTCATTGTTTTCACACACCTTTGACTCTCTTCACTCTTTTTGGCTCTGAATAGGGAGAGACCAATACTTGTACCTGACATGGCTGCTCAAAAGCTCTTAAGACTTTGGTTGCTACTCACCGAAATAGGATAGAGAATGTTTTCTTTAGGAACGACGTTATGCCAATGGACTTATCTGTCCCTGATGAATATGGTCCTGAAGCCCTGAGACCCATAACTCAGTCCCTCAAGGGGTTTCGTCTTGGCTACGAAATGTGCATACCTTTGGCCCCTGTATGCTCTACTGTACACCGGGGCATCTTAATAACACATCCAAATACCTTTGTAGAAATAACCTCTGCGAAACCTATCTAGGCTGGTGACTGCGCTCCCACGGGCTACTCCCCACCTCACATATCCCTAGCTTACGCATCTGCTTATGTAGCCACTCGTAGATGATTGTTGGTGGTTACTGTTGCCGTCGCGGTTACTGTTGCCGTCGCGGTTACTGTTGTCGCCTTTTACTCTCGGGCTTATCCCTTTGGCTTGGTCATGTCGTGCTAACTTCCTCCTTAGTGCGGCCTGCCATGGAAGTGTCCACTGTGTCACATTCAGGAAGCTGTGTCCCCATGGACTTCCTCAAGACCGGGGCAGCATTACACGATGCTGTCCGATGCTGTCCACTCAGCTCCGGGCTCACACTGCCCTGCCACCCCTCTGAAAGAACTCATGCCGTCTGATGTTTTCCTTTGGAGGAAACCTCTTGTGGAATGTTCTGCTTCTGTTGTTTTCGTTTGGTTTTTCAATACACACAAAAGCATGACATTTCCCAAAGGCCACATTTTTCAGGTGTAGGACTTCGTGGTACCGATGACATTGATGGCATTTGCAGCCATCGGCCAGGTTCTGCTTTTGGCAGCAGTTTTCAAAGTTGTGTGTGGTATGACCTTCGTCCTTCCTGGGCTCGAGACCTGTGGGGTACTATGTATGCTTTGCTTTTCCCAAATCTTTGAGGTTGATTAGATTTAGGGGTGAAGGGGGAGTTTCAGATGTGTTTCAATGCCCACATTTCTTCCTGTCACTCCAAATCATACTGTAGAGCAGTGTTTCCCCAGGTGGTCAATATTTTATCTTGGATTACAGGCTAGAGCAGCGGTTCTCAACCTGGGGCTCGAACGACCCTTTCACTGGGGTCTCCTAAGACCAGCGGACACATATTTCCGATGGTCTTAGGAACCAAGACACGGCTCCTCTATGCATCTACAGGCGGGTCCGCCCACATGCAGATACGCCCACCTACCAGTACCGGTATGAAGACTGTTACCCATGCTACAACATGCTTCAAGACAATTTTTCATTTATTTGTCATTAGAAATAAATAGTTCACAATATGTAATTACATATTGTTTTTGTGATGAATCACTATGCTTTCATGATGCCTAATTTATAACAATGAAAATACATCCTGCATATTAGATATTTATGTGACGATTTGTAACAGTAGCAAAACGACAGTGATGAAGTAGCAATGAAAATAAGTTTATGGTTGGGGGTCACCGCAACATGAGGAACTGTATGAAAGGGCCGAGGCACCAGGAAGGTTGAGAACCGCCAGGCTAGAGTACAAAGGATTTTAATTGCCAGGGGGCTGCTGAGTAAATGGTTTTGTTTTGTTTTCTGAAAAGGGGGTTGTAGGCCGAATCGGTTTAGGCACGTCTGCAAAGCATAGACAGCTTTGGCTTGTTTTTCTCTTTCAGGGGAGAAAGAAATCCCCTTTTGATTTTATTTTGGTTTTGTTCTGCTTGTTTTAGTAGCTATTTCCCCAAATAGTCTCTGCCGGAATGAGACCTTGCTTTAACCTAGAACGGTATGGTGGATCAGAGAGACACTACTCAGGTTTCGCTCCAGGACTAATATGACTTGGCAGGCTGATAGATGGACAGATAGGTAAGTAGATTGATAGGGAAATGATGAGTCCATTTGTGCTGGTCTGTGCTCTGGGTCAAGGAGCCCTGGCTCCACAAACCCCATAAACTAGGACGGTGAGAGGGCAGGTCTGAGGCAGGAGAGGATGTGACAGGGAAGATTATGAGGGTCTTGATGTGTTTGCTGTGGTCTGACTTCAACAACCATGCCCGTTTGTGAGAACCATTTAGGTTTTGGGTCCAGAAACTATATCTACTTTTAGAATCTCTGCTACCAAGGTGTGTTAGGTTCGGTTCTCGGGAGAAGCAAAACCAATGACACTTGTATGTACAGGTATATGTGCATGTATATGCATATAGAATGAGCTTGATATTAAGAAATGGCTTACACAGTTGTAGAAATAGGGTAAGTACATTCGGGTTCAAGCCTGTAGGTGAGGGCGAAGACTCCTGCAACTGCAAAAACCGATGAACAGGATGCAGGATGAAGAAGCAGGTGGGGGGTTCAGAGATAAATTAATGTGAGGTTGGCTGAATAAGTCCAAGGTCAGCAGTCTACTGACAGATCCTGGGATGGGCAGGCTATCCAGATGAACCAGATGTAGGATCCAGATCCAGCCGAAGGGGAAGGGGCTAGAGAGAGCGTGGCTCTGCTCAGGGACTCTATCTGATACAAAAGGCCACACCCCCAAGGAGGTGTCATCAGACTCCACCTGTACCTGCACCCAGGTATGTCTTGTTGACAGAGACTGTAACATAAACACCAAGGAATAATTTTACCTGGAATATGGACAGTCAGTTCAAGCCAGAGTTATGGACTAGGGGGTTCCAGATTATAGAATATTGTGATGATTTTTCCATAAATATAAATTACTATAGAATAAATTAGAGTTCTGGTAGTGTAGTGGGGCATGCATTGGGCTCCTAACCATAAGGTCAGCCGTTCAAAACCACCATCTGCTCTGTGGGAGACAGATGAGGCTGTCAACACCCATAAAGATTTGCACTTTTAGAATCGCACAGGGGCAGGTCTACCCTGTTCTTTCGGGTCATTCTGAGTCAGAATCCACTTGGTGGCAGTGAATATTGAATAAGTTAATGAGATATGTTCTGGCACAAATCACCTCAAACAGTGGCTTAAAGCAATAACAGGCTTGAATTGATAAGCTCAGTGAGGTGGTCCTTGTTTGAATCTCTCTGTAGTTATGGAAGGATAGTGATTGAGTCTGAGGCCACCCTGAAAGATGGGCAGACTCTAACCCCTGGGGGACAGGGACAGATCGATCTATCTTTATCTATCTATCTATCTATCTATCTATCTATCTATCTATCTATCTATCTATCTATCTATCTATCTATCTATCTACTCATCTACCCACCCATGTACTTATTCAGACATATGTCCATCCCCTCATGCACCTGTCTATCATCTATACATCTGGTCTCTCCGCGTGATCCCTCCATAACACTTCCATGTAACCAGACTTCTTTCATGGCATGCGGAGCTGGAGGGTACAGGCGACGCTCAGTGAGTGCCCCAGAGAGACGGTGGCATAGCTGTGAGACCTTTTCTAGACTGACTTCCAAAGTCACCCAGAATCACTTCGACCTATTGGTAGAGACATGACCTATTGAGGTGGAGTATCAAAGACTCTTACCTGATAGTGTAAGAATACATTCGAGGGTAATCTGGATGGAATCTGAGACCCATTGTCGGACCCATGAAAGGCCAGGAGCATAAAGGCTGACAGTCAACTGGAAGGAGAGAACGTTCTGTGCTAAAGATCTAGATCTTGAAAAGACTCACTTTTACTTAAAAAAAACACACCCCAACTCAACTCTGTTTCTTTCCAGAATGTTAAAACTATTTGCTTGATTACGTGCACCCCCTCACTTAACTGGCGACTGTGGGCAGGGCAGAGCCGATAGAAACATTCAGAGGCAGTTCAGCTGCTAGGGCTTCCTCTTTGAGAAAGGAGGTCCAGAAACCCCGCTCTGTGCACCACTTGTGACCCGTGGATTCATCAGGGCAGTGCAGACTGTTTATTCAATCCTCTGAAAGACGGAGGCATACATCTTGCTGGTTTATTCAATGCTTATTCAATGCTTGTTGGTTTATTCAATCCTCTGAAAGACGGAGGCATACATCTTGCTGGTTTATTCAATGCTTATTCAATGCTTGTTGGTTTATTCAATCCTCTGAAAGACGGAGGCATACATCTTGCTGTGAGTGCAGTGTGTCAGACTTGCCTTTCCTTCTAAACATAGGCTAGAGCTACAGTCTCCTATACAAGTTAACCCTTGTCCCATGCCCTGCCCATCAGAACCGGCCAGGCGGTGGCCCTTGGAGGTAGCATGCGCTTTGTCACTTCCCATTTTCGATCTTTGATTCCTCAGATGAGGGCAGGAAGAAGCAGAGAAGATGGGGTGGGGTGGGTGCGGGGGCATGAGGGTGAGGATGGGGGTGGGGGTGGTGTCTAACTTCTGGACATGATAGGACAAACCCCTCCATCAAAAAGAAAGCAGAAAATATTAAAAACTAGAACAAAGTTAAATGGATCATAAAGGAGGTCAAGTGAGAAGGTGCTAAATTTTCACCTACCTGCACCTGCCACAATCCACTTTCCAGGGCACTGTGCATGTTAGCAAGGCTGTTCACGTCCCTGGTCACAGGGGATGCCCCAGGGGCCTAATCTACATGCATTTCTCCTTTACTTAAAACACAACAACTAAACACTGAAACCGCTTTAAAATGGGTCAAAAGGGAGATCAAACGACAAGACATTACATTTTGACATTACTACGTCTGCCATCAACTACTTTACAAGGCTCTCGGATAGTCATTCCCTCAACTTTGATCGGAAGGGATTCACCAGGGGCTTAATCCACGTGTGGACCCTGCAGATAGATGTGGGGCTTCCACTGTCATCCACAGCCTTCTGAAAGCCAGGTGTTCATCATCTAAACTCGGATGTCATTCCCTCCTTTCGATTTGGATTATATAATTTACAATCCTTGGGTCACACGGGCGGGTAGAAACGTTTTCTTTATAAGTCACTTAGGATAAGTGAATAAGGAAAACCAAAGAGGAAATGATGCATTTGAATGATGGTGCTGGTAAAAAAAATACTGAATAGACCATGGATTTGCCTATTTGCCGACGAGCAAACAGATTTGTCTTGGAAGAAGGTCAG
>NW_022111320.1:47857505-47859278 GCF_000313985.2 Echinops telfairi
GGAGTTTTTAAGTTCAATGCATTCAAATGTACCTCTCTTTTCCTATGGTTTGTGCCTTTTTTCCCTCCCCCCAGTGACAGATTGTATAGGCTCTTCCCTCTTTCCTCTCCCTTCTCTGGCCTTCATGCCCCTTTGCAATGTGCCGATGCGGCTCTGCCCCCCAGGAGGTAACGTCTCTTCCATCTGTACGTGTGTCAGCCAAGAGGATGTGGTGCAGGCGTTGCTCCGCAGTTTCAAGCACAGAAAGCATAGGTACGTTTACGCTTTGTTGGGACACTACCAGTAGCCATGTAAATGAGCTCAACGGACCTACTGGAGGATAAGCGATGTGGCCCAGACACCCCTGCTGCCCAGCCAACCACCTGTCCCCAGCTAACTGGCAGTTGCACAAGCAATTGCAGCAAAACCCAGGAGAGCTATTTTAAGCTAAGCTTAACCTGAGTTGCCAACCTACAGAATTCAGAGCAGAAGTAAATGATTGTTACTTTAAGCTGTAGGATCCCTGGTGGTGTAGTGGTTGCAGGTTGGGCTGCAATCTGCTTGGTTGGCAGTTTGAAACCACCAGCAGCTCCTTGGGAGAAAGACTGGGGTTTCTACTCCTGTGAACAGCTACAGTCTCAGAAACCCACGGGGGAGGTCACCATGAGCCAGTATTGACTCGACGGCAGTGAGTTCAGTTTGGTACTTTAAGGTTGGGCTGGTTTGTTGGGCAGCGATGTTTCAGTGATGGGTGGTTTATTAAAGAGAGTCCTTCCCACTCTGAGATGATATGGTGGTCTTCTGTAGTCTCTTCTCAGCATTTTTCCACTTGACTTTTCATATGAATGCAGCATCATTGCTCTGAATAAAATTCTTCTAGCCCCGGTGGTGTAGTGGGTTACATATTGGGCTGCTAACCAGAAGGCCAGCAGTTTGATACCACCAGCCACCCTGTGGGGAGAAAGATGAAGCTTTCTACTCCGGTAAAAAGTTACAATCTTGGAAACCCACAAGGGCAGCTGGACCCTGTCCTATGGGGTCGCTGTGAGGCAGAATCCACTGGATGGCAGTGAGTTTGGCTTGGAGTTCTTATTCTTTGAGGAGGAGGGCTCTAGTGGGCACAGAAAGCTTGCACTCCTCTACCACGTGGAAGGTTAGTGGTTTGGACCCAGCCAGGAGTGCTGCAGAAGGAAGGCCTGGTGATCTGCTTCCATACAGATTACAGCCAAGAAGCCCTATGCAGCCCAATTCCACTTGCTAGCACACGAGTTGGCCCTGGCTCAACGGCAAAAGCTTTGTTCTGTTTTGTTTTGGGTTATTGTATGAGGTTAAAAAATCGAATGCATATCTGTTCATATTTTCCACATGAGCCTGTTTGAAATGTTGCTAATGGAAAATAAAAATAATTAAACCATTAGTATATATTTGATATAAATAATTTGAAAACATTGAGAAAAAAATCCACCTACAACCACACCTCTCAGCAACAACTGCTTATAACCTGGTGAAGGATTTCATTTTGGAGATTAAAATGCTTTCCATTTTTCTTTCTTTTTCTTTCTTTCTTTTTTTTAAATCGTTTTATTAGGGGCCCATACAACTCTTATCACAATCCATACATACATTAATTGTGTAAAGCACATTTGTACATTCGTTGCCCTCATTATTCTCAAAACATTTCCTCTCCACTTAAGCCCCCGGCATCAGGTCCTCATTTTTCCCCTCCCTGCTCCCCCCTCCCTCATGAGCCCTTGATAGTTTATAAATTATTATTTTGTCATATCTTTCCCTGTC
>NW_022111320.1:47860430-47875513 GCF_000313985.2 Echinops telfairi
ACATCACGTGCAGTAGTTGTCATTTCAAGAGGTTTGCAAAAAAGAAACTCATCTTTAAAGTCGCCATCATTAATATGCCCCACGTAAACCAGTAACTGTAAACAGTTTGCAACATCTGTGGATTCATCAAGATGGATGCTAAATATTGGAAGTAGAGCAGATTTAATTTCCTGGATTACCTGATCAAGAATATCAGCAGACATGTCATCTATTCTTCTGCAGCCAGTCTCATTAAATAAGGACATTGGACTCGATTTCATAACAAATTAGTTTCTGATCATAACTGGAACACTGTCTTTGGCCACTGGCAACAGTAAGTCCTCAGCGATGGTGTCAGGTTTCATAGCTTTGGCGATTCTGAGTGCCACCAACTATGAAGCTTCAATGGCTGCCGCGTTTTGTTTGTGGTACTTGCCACCCGTGCCAGGTCTGGCTTTCTTGAGTCCATCAGCTTTGCTTCTAAAATAGTTGGTATCCTTGTGGGAAATGCTCAGATGCTTGCTATCAAAATGGCATTGTAGTTTGGTCATCTTCATACATTCAGCTGATAGAACTTCACACTAAATAACACATTGCAGTTTCTCAATTCCTGCTGTAATTATTGAAATAAAACCATACTGTAAAAGATCCTCACTATATTGTCTTTTCTTAATGTTCTTCTCTACATGATCCATTGTTATGGGATGGTTGCTAATAAAAATAATGTATAACAATAGCTTTAATAATACAAAAGATGATACATGGCATAGTTCAGTCAATACAGTTCATTAAAGCTTCCTATGATTTACCATTCTCTGTTGGTTGTTTTTTTTTTACATACCTGTTACCATCACAAGGGCACAGTATTCACATCAACCACAGCTGAATATAAAAAGACCGATAAGCATCCAGATTAAGTTCCCATGGTACAGATTTTTTTTTGCAGGAGTTGATGATTTTACAGTACATGATTTTATATTTACCCAGTAATTATAATTCATGAAGTGTCGTTTTACCTCCAGTACTGCTGCTTTCAACACAGCAGCTGCTTTCTACACAGTAGCTGCTCTCTACGCATGTGCATAAGTACATTATGGCGCCAACCCTGTCACACACACCTGTATTTGTACGAGGTGTATGTGATGGGGTTGGCGTGGTGATGTTATCATGCCGGGTCCCCATAGGTGGGCGTATCTGCATGTGGGCGGAACCACCTGGGGATGGATAGAGGAGTGGTGTCTCGGTTCCTAAAACCATTGGAAATATGTGTTTTCCGATGGTCATAGGAGACCCCTGTGAAAGGATCAGTCAACCCCCCCAAAGGGGTCACGACCCACAGGTTGAGAACTGCTGCCATAGAGCGTTAGCAGTTTGCATCACCCAGAGACTCCAGAGGTCCTACATTAATAAATTAGACCTTTTTCTTGCTCTCACAAGAGAATGATGATGCTTTCTGCTCCTGTAAAGAGTTACAGTCTCAGAAAGCCAAGGAGACAGTTCTCCTCTGTCCTATAGAGTTGCTATGAGTTGGAATGACTCGATGGCAGGGAGTGGGGTTGTTGCTATGTGCACCTTCCACATTTTTTAGCATCTCATCCGCATGTGAACCTTGCTCTGACCAAAGGAATCAGCTGAGATTGAATCATTAACTACACTTCTCTACATCTCAGCATGGTCCATACTTGTGTATCCAGGATAGAAACCCTGGTGGCAGAGTAATTACATGTTGGGCTGCTCACCACAAGGTCAGCAGTTCAAAACCACCAAATGCTCTGTGGGAGCAGGAGGACACTCTCTACTCCTGTAAAGACTTACACTCTTGGAAAGCCACAGGGCTCGCTGAGTTGGAATCTACTCAATGGCAGCGAGTTTTGTTTGATTTGAGCTTGATCCAGGTGTTTCATTTCTAGAAACAGTGCTGGAGAGCTAATCAGAGATGTTTGCATGAGAAGGTTCAATCCTGCCCTAGTCTTTGGGTTAGAAATCTGGAAAAGTTTAAGTGCCTGAGAGTAAGGGCTTAGTGATATGAATTTGAATGTCTTCATGTGACAGACTACTGTGTGATTTAATGATCACTGTGTGATCATTAAAAATAATATTTTTTTGAAGAGTGGAACGACATGGAGAAATGCAATTAAATGCTAGTGTTAAAAATGGAAAGGCTTGAAGACAATCAAGCGGCCATCAAGCTCAGAAGCAACAAAGCCCACATGGAAGAAGCACACCAGCCTGTGCGATCACGAGGTGTCAAAGGGATCAGGTGTAAGGCATCATCAGAACAAAAAATCTTACCATAGTGAATGATGGGGGGAGTGCGGAGTGGAGACCCAAAGCCCATCAGTAGGCCACTGGAGATCCCCTTGCAGAGGGGTCTCGGGGAGGAGACGAGCCAGTCAGGGTGCGATGTAGCAACGATGAGAAATACAGCTTTCCTCTGGTTCCTAAATGCTTCCTCCCCGTGTATTTGTGTGTCACCAGCCTGTGCTCCTGAATGACTTTTCCCAGCAGATCAGAAATAAAACAGAGAAGTGGAGTTGCTACGTAGGGCCAGGATTGGCAGGTAGTGACCTTGGGGTTAAAGAATTGGAAAAAGAATTAAGTCAAGACAGGAAAAGGCTGATAGTACGAGGGGGCTTCAAAAAGTGTATGGAGAAAATCCCATTATCTTTCCATTCTATCTGTCCATGAACTTTTTGAATGACTCTTGTATTCAGGGAAACGGTGGGTCTAAGTTGCCAGTGATCTTGATGGGGAGGAAAGGAGGGGGTGGTGCTGCTAATCGAGATTTGAGATAAAAGGAAATTGCGGTTCGAGATGGAGATATTAAAGTCAAAGATTCTAGATAAGACAAACCCAGAACGGGACAAACTTTGGAGGGTGGGTGGCTGAAAGTTGAGCAGAGAGGAGAAAGGCCAAAAATTCAAGGCCAAGAAACACAAAGGTCGCAAGGTAAAGTTACTTGCCCAAGCTCACCAAGCTCGTCACTGCAAGAGATGGTATTTGAGCCAGACACAGTCTCTAGATGGTCCCTGGTGAGCACACGGATAAGACCGTGGGTGCTCAGAGTGGTGGGGACGAGAGAAGAGGGCAGTAGTCAAGGAAGATGGCATGATTCAGGATAAAGAGAGATTCTTCCCGGCATGTGGAAGAGTAATAGTTCCAAAGTAACATTCGGGTGGAAGGAGGATAGGGGCTTGCATGTCTGCAATTCTTCATTCTTAGACTGTTGTAAGGAGCCAAGTGGCATTACCTAGTGAGTTACATGGTGGGTTTTCAAGGTCAGTAGTTCTAAACCATGGTCACTCAGAGGAAGAAAGAAGAGACTTTCTATTCCTGTAAAGAGTTACAGTATTGGAAACCCACAGGGGCAGTTCTACTCTATCCTATAGGGTTACTATGGGCCAGAATTGACTCAATAGTAGTGCATTTGGGACTCTTTAATAGTTGCAATCTTTTTGATTGCAGGGGCTTTGGTTGTTTGTGTATCAGACTCCTTTAGGTGCTGTCACTGTGCC
This sequence comes from Echinops telfairi, assembly GCF_000313985.2. Lineage (NCBI taxonomy): Eukaryota > Metazoa > Chordata > Mammalia > Afrosoricida > Tenrecidae > Echinops > Echinops telfairi. The sequence goes on from NW_022111320.1 coordinate 47,863,925, forward strand.
TGGCTCTGAGGCTATTGCCATAAAAGAGGAAGGTCACCGTATCCTCCAGGAGGAGGTAGATATGCGAGCTCCTCTATTCCTCTATAATACTGCTGCTTGGAACCGCTGGGGTGACTGGCCTGGCTCGGGGAGACGCTGGGCTAATGAGTTCAGGGACAGCAGAGACAGAGCAGAGAGGTGGTGCTCAGCCTTGAAGGGAGTCCACCAGGTGGCACCATGGAGTGACGGGGCACTGTTGAGAATGAGCGTGGCACTTTCAGAGGCCTCCAAGAGGCCTGGTGGGGTGGGGGGAGCACCCACAGTTTCAGGGCAGACCAGGGCTAGATGGCAAAGTGCCTTACAAGCAGCCACACACTAGGTCGTGTCTGCACCTTCATCTGAGTGTCACCTGTGGAGCAGAGTGACACAGAACCGTGTACATTTCAGAGAATGTGAAAAGAAACGCAAAACAATGGATGACAAAACAAAATAAAGCAGACAGTGACCATCACAGTGTAGTGACCATCACAGTGCAGTGACCATCACAGTGCAGTGACCACCACAGTGTCAAGCGCATGACTCGACCAGAACAGGTGAAAATACACAGCCAGGTTTTGAGAAGAGGATTATGATCTCTTTCCATTGGGCCAAGTTTCCTTTCCCATGGCCAGCACATTGTTTTCACGGCACAATGTGGTTAAAGTAAGAAGTGAACCGGCATAGGGTTTCCAGAGTCACATTTTCCTGCCTGGAAAGAAGTCACAAGAAAACACTGCCCAACAGTAACTCTGTGTCCACCCTTCTCTTCTGGGCACCCAGGGCAAGGGGACTCACAGAGCCAAGAGACACCGTGGGGCCAGCAGTGGGTGTGGCTGCAGAAAGTCAGCGTTCTCGGGTACCTAGTCCAGCCTGCTGACAAGAGGTGGGCACTAGGAAAGGGTTGTTCGAGAAGGAAGCTGACTGACTGACGTGCCAGGCAACTGAATACAAATACCTGACTCCAGATTGGGTTGGGATCATGAGACGATGTCACCAGAAATTGCTTGATCAGGATAATTAGCAAAATGTGAACGTGGACTATGGATTAGAAAGCAGTGTTGATCAATGCTAAAGTCCTCAAGTTGGGCCCTGGTTCTGGGGTTTCAAAAGAGTGTCCTTATTCTTAGAAAATCTAAGAACAATGCCTGTAACTTACTCTCTAACTATTCCGAAAAAAATGTACACACACACACACACACACACACACATACACACACACACACGAAACCCTATACAAAGTTACTATGAGGCTCCTGGGAAGATGGCGCCCAGATCATCTACCCACGCTCCCTGCCCAAGCCAGAAACCAATAGGGTAGGGACCAGAATTCTGGGAAATCACACATGAGACTTGAATTCTTGGTACTCCAGGAATATTTTGCATCCCCCCCCCCCACTGCTGCTTTTCACCCCCAGAGATTGCTGTGGATCTCGGCACAGCAGCAAGCCCCTCCCATAGCTCAGCAAGCTGCTGGTACAAGGGACTATCCCGCTCCCAACTTCTCCCCAGTTAGAAACCCCCTTTCACCTAGTGCCTTCATCCCCCATCCTTCTCTGACTCCTAAGAATACTGCATGGAGTCGCAAACTCACAGTGGGTGGTGAAGAATTTCCATAGCTCCATGCTATCATCTGATACACCCTCTCCTTCCTTGCAAAGGTTCAGCTTTGATGGCTGCCAGACAGAAATTTCCAGCTAACATGGCCAGTCTCATCCAGAATCTAATGGTAGGGGACCCACCCTGGGAAATCAGATGTGCAACCTGAGCTCTGGATGCTTTAAGAGTATTTTTTCTTTTTTCTTTTTGTAAAAACAAAACCCACAACATTATCCCCTTTCCTCCCTCCCCCAAGAGAACTTGGATTTCAGTATACCAGAGAGTTTTGATGGCTCTCCCTCCCCTAGTGTGGGGACTTGCTCCCAAGATCCCTCTGATGAAAAGCCTCCCTTCACCGAGGGTCTCCATTCCTTTAGGCTATTTCTACCCAGGGACCCTGGCACGGAGGACAGAGAGCTCTGTGTGGTGCAGAATCCCCACACCACTGCACTGTCTACCAGGGGCATTCTCTCCCTTAGAGTAGGGAAATGGTGTGCCCCAAACCAAGGGCCCCATGCTATAAACACAAATAACATCTATCTGCTGCACTCTCACTATATTATACAGTGGGCCAATAAGTGACTGGTAGATTACTGAATGTACTGTCCACCTACTTCAACCACCACTACCCTCAAGATCTCACTTCCCCTTTCTCAGTGAGACAGACTTTCACATCTACTAACAAGTACGAGCACACCTTTTCAAATTCCCTCTTCCAATTTATCAAACAATCACTCTATTTAACCAGAAAATTACTTATGATTAAAATCATCATTTAAACTCTCAAGTCCTCATCTCCTATATGTGCCCCTCACCCAACTCTATCACTCCTTCCTTATCTTCACACAGTATGATTTCCAGCTACTATCTTCCTCCTCTAACCCACAGAGCACCCCACCCACACCCCGCTACACTACCCAGAACTCTACACACCATCTGCAGCTGGAATACCATGCCATGCGAGCAACAGCTAATAGCAGTAACCACAGAAAATCAAGATGCAAGTCACCAACTGAAGATCACCCAGATCCAGTGGAGTACATGGAAAAAGAAACCTTTGAACTGCCAGAAAGAGCACACGGGAGAATAATGTCCAAGGCCACACAAGAGATCTGGTGATCAGCCTTGAAAACAAAAGAAGAAAGGGAGCTAATGCAAGCCTCCCACCTGAAAGAAGCCAGAGCCAAGCAATGTGATAGCTGAAAGGAAACACACAGGAACTGAGCAATTGAAGGAAAGGCAAGGAAACTTGAACTCAAAGACAACACCCAGACTTCAGCAAATGAGAGAAACAACCAAACAAACAGTGAACGGATCTGAAGAAAGGCTGAGGATGACGTGGGACACAATGCAGGGAAATCGACATCTCATTGGAATACCGGAGCAGGAAGAAACAAAGAAGTCTACTGATAAAATCGTAAGGAATTCATGGAAGAAAGTTTGCCCGATATAACCAAGGAGGAGATGATGACCATCCAGGAAGCAGAGAGAACATCAAATAGGTTAACTCCCTTCACCCCTGTAAACACATCCAGACATAGAGTAGTCACGTGATCCAACTATAAGGTGAAGGATAGAATCCTGAAAGCAGCTAGACTGAAAAAAACAGTTACCCACAAAGGTAACCAGATAAGAATAAGCTCAGATCTCGCCATGAAGAAAAAAGAAAATGGAACAACATATTCCAAATTTTGTAAGACAAAAATTGTCAACCAAGAATCCTCTATCCAGCAAAGATAGCCATCAAGTATGAAGGAGAAATAAGAGTATTCTCACTCTCAGTATCATTTCAGTCATAGCAAGGCCAATGAACCAGTCCGTGTTTTGTAACTTGTCATGAAATGAAACGGATTAATTCAGTGAGATTTAAAAATGTCCAGTACAGTTGGATGATTAGTCTTGTCTATTTTTTTGTCTATTGTATTTGCTGTACAACTTTATTTTTCTAAACATCTTGCCAGTTTTTATTGGCATGATGAGGGAAGTCTGTAGGTTTAACAATGTTTTTTGCCAATGTCTGATATACATACATAAACAACTATGTAAATACGCTCTTACATGATAGTTAAAAAATGTATCCTCAAACAAGGAAATTTTTAGAGAATCTGTAAAACAAACAAACAACCCCCCCCCCAGAGTATTACAAAAAATATTAACTGGATGTCTATTGTCAGAAAATCAACACTTGAAGCACACAGCCATGAAACCACCAGAGTGTATAACACCACCCAGAAGTCAATGCACTTGAAAACAGCATTCAGAATAATATAGATCTAGAGGGGAAATGAAGACATAAATAAACTCTACTCCTTCTCAAAAAAGGCCAACCTGGTCAATAAACACATGTGGGGTTAATTGAAGGGCAGAGGGATAAATGGCTTGATGAGCCTCGCTTTTCTAGTTCTCGAGTTTCTTGCTTTGTGATGGTTGGACTAGGGTGCAGCTGCCTTAGCCAGTTCCCTGCTTCAACTTGCAAGGCTCACTTTCTGTAAGACATCCCCAAGGAGAAGCCGCATGGACCTACCTCGATGCAGCCCTGGGTGCTGGAGCAGCTGTGTGGAGACACTTGCCAGCCCTGAGATGCTTACATATTCACTGATTCGACTTTCCTCCTGCAGTTGGTGTCATAGTGTGTGTTTTGTGAGATGGAGGAGGACTTTGTGGATTGGTGTCGGACATATGGGTTTATATAGGACTTATGGGTTTGGGCAGCACTGGGTTGGGATGCTTTCTGGTGTGTACTTAACCTTTATATAAAACCCTCTTTTATGCATATGAGTTTCTGTGGATTTGTTTCTCTAATGTACCCAGACTAACACAATACCAAACACAAATAATACGAGATGACAGCAACTAACCTACATTTAAAATTAATAACATAATGTCAATGGACTAAATGCACCAAACAAAAGACAAAGAGTAGCAGACTGAACTAGGAAATAAGATCTATCAATCTCCTATCTTCAAGAGACACACTTCAAATTTACAGACAAAAACAGACTGAGAGTCAGAGGTTGGCAAAAAATGTACCAAGCTAATGGCAATAATAAATAAATAAAGCAGGAGTGGCAATATTAATCTCTGACAAATTAGACTTCAAAGAAAATGGCATAGTGACAGACAAGAATGGGTATTACATAATGATCAAAAGAGCATTAGACCAAGAAGACATAGCCATACTAAGCATATAAGCGCCCAACAAAAGACCCTAGAAGTACATCAACCAAATCCTCGAAGGGATGAAAAGAGAAATCATCAGATTGAGAATAATACTAGGAGACTTCAAGACATCACGCTCCAAGAAAGATAGCTCAACAAGAAAGAAACTCAGTAAAAAACTGAAGAGCTGAAACACATAATCACACAGCTTGACCTCCTATATCAGTGGTTTTCAACCTTCCTAATGCCAAGACTCTTTCATACAGTTCCTCATGTTATGGTGACCCCCCAACCATAGAATTATTTTCGTTGCTACTTCATCACTGTCATTTTGCTACTGTTATAAATCAGGTGGCCCCTGTGAAAGGGTTGTTCGACCCTCAAAGAGGTTGCAAACCCCAGGTTGAGAACCACTTTGTGTTAGATGTTTATAGAGTTCTCCAACCAATAGCCAAAAAATAGATGTTCTTCTCCAACACACATGGCTCTAATTCTAAAACAGACCACATTGTAGGCCATAAAGCAAGCCTTCACAAATTCAAACACAAAGAGATCATTCAAACCATCTTCTCAGACTTCAGTGCTATAAAACTGGAAATCAACACTAGTAAGACTCAAAACAGAAAGACAAACGCATGGAGACGCAACAACACACTACTTAAAAAAGACTGGGTATTAGCTCAATTAAAGATGAAATTAAGAGGTTTGTAGAAACAAGCACGAATGATAAAATAACATACCAAAACCTATGGGACATAGCAAAAGCAGTTATCAGACCTCTGTTTACAGGAATTAACACACCAAAAAAAGAGGAGAAGGTTATTTTCCACACTTTAACACAACACCTTCCGCAGCTAGAACAGTCAACAGTATAAACCCTCCAATAGCTGAAGAAAAGAAATCATGAAAATCATATAAATATGAAATATTATATAAATTATAAAGGGAGATCTGGATGGTGAGGTCCTTCTGGACTGGCAAACCTTCCTATCAGACTGACGAGAGAGATTGATGGGAAGGTCCAGTCCGGAGGCAGGAAATGGATCCAACATGTCTGGAAGAAGATAAGTGCATTCGTGTTTGCAAAAGAAGGGAGAGGCTCAAGTTCCGAGTGGGCGAAAATGACTAGTAAGCCTTCTAAGGACCCTAAGGGGAGAGCATGCCTGGTAACATGCACCTAATAAGCCACACTGGCCTGGGTTTCGGTACATGTGTCATAGGCCACGTGTCCTAGAACACTAGGACAGCAAACCCTGGATCTTCAAGAAGCACAATGTGCTTCAAAGCCCATACCAGAAGGATCTGATGCGGAAACTCCATTCGGTGAACTAGACTTTACCTCAAACACGCTTGAAACCTGAGGATTTAAGATTGAAATTACATAGTGTGTGAAGAAGCAGAAGACAGCCATACCAAGAGTATTGAGCGGTCAGAAGGCTGACTAACACACACTACTTCAATGCTCTGCTTGCTGTGTTAAGATATGTAGTATTCTGGCAGATCTGTGACTGACATTGTCAGTGAATATTACTGTAAGTTTTGCCTGACCACCCAACTCCTATTGTTTGTGCAAATAGCGTCCAGTCACATAAGGATTTATTCTGTACAAGTGAATAATCCAGGTGTTGTGATATGGAGTTAGCCTACACTTATTCAATCTTCCTCTCAATCGTGTTTTAAAAATCAGTACTATGTGCTCATCAATGACACTATAAAGAGAAGGTCCTCAGGCTCCAGGGAGATGATTGATAAAGTTCTCTACCATAAATTAACAAGGGTGTCTCTAAGGTGAACCAGAAACAGAAAAAAAAACATAGATTCAGGAGTGGATTTTTGAGCTCACACTTAATCCCAGCTCCAATCTAAGAACAATTCGTTCTTACGACATGGTCCTGCTCAATCCCTGCCCTCATGTAGGAAACATAGAAGATATGGATGCTATAGCAAAGGATGGTGAAGAAATTAGATGGTTCCTGGCTATCAGAGAGAAAAATTTGTTTCCAAACAAGCAGCCATTTAAGTGAGATGCCAACCAAGTCCACATGGAAAAAGCAAACCAATATCCATGGTCCAAGGATTGTAAACGATATAATCCAAATCCAAAGGAGGGAATAGAATCAGAGTTTAAATTGTGAAATTCTGGTGTTCAGAAGACTATGGATGACAGGGGAAGCCCACAGTACATTTGCAGGATTTACATAGGGAATTAGCCTCCGCGGATTTCCCACTAACTATAATTGAGAGACGGGAATAACTTGGTTATCAGACACAGAGTATTGGAGAGGTGACGACAGTAGATTAAAGTGATAAAACGGACTTGAACAATTAAAACCTTGTCACTTGACCTTCCCTCTGATACACTTTTGGCTTGATCTGGTTTTTAATATTTCCTGTGGTTGTTTCTTTTTTCTTATTGGAGGGAGCTGATGTATGGGAGTAGCAATACCATGAGGGTAGGGGGAAAGGTGGGGGGACAAATGGGGTACCGATCACAATGATTGATGTATAACCGCCCCCCTGTGGGGGGATGAACAACAGAAACATGGGTAAAGGGAGACAATAGTTGGTATAAAATATGAAAATAATAATAATTTGTAGTTTAACAAAGGGTCACAAGGAAGGGGGAGGGACAAAAGAGGAGCTGATACCAAGAAAGTAAATGTTTATAAAATGATGATGGTAACATGTACAAATATGCTTGATACAATTGATGTATGGATTGTTATATAGCTGTAAGAGCCCCCAATAAAATGATCTTTAAAATATATTATAAATATTTAATGTTTAATTATATAATATGTAACATATGATTAATATATTAACATATAACACAGTATATTATATTTATATATTATATTAAATTTATTATTTATCACTATGTGTTTTTGTTTTATATGAATATGTGTATATATGCACATACTATATATATGCACATACTACATATATGTCATTTATATAAGTACAACTATATCTCTCTTCATACATGAATGGGGAGTCCTGGTGGTGCAGCGTAGTGGTAATTCATTGGTGTACTAACCACAAGGTCCGTCATTTGAAACCACCAGCCATTCCTTGGGAGAAAGATGGGGATTTCTACTCTCATAAAGATTTACAGTCTCAGAAACCCACAGGGGCAGTTCTACCCTGTACTATAGGGTTGTTATAGGATCCTATCAGAATTGACTTGATAGCAATGGTATAAGAGGGGGTATCCCCCAAAACTGGAAAAAAAGCTTTAATGGGCAGAGCTTTCATAGTAAACCATTTTTTCTGCCAGGCAGACATTGAGCAACTTTCTCTGAGTTAGTGCACTCAGTGGCGTCACCTGGGAAGGTTCTCTCTGGTCACAGTCAATTTTTTTGTGAAAGCAGTGAAATTTTTGTTCGAACCTCATTTTTTGTGATGGTTGATTTAAGAGAACAGTGTGTGGCTGTGAAATGATTCCTGCTCTGGAAAACGGCCACAGAAACGGTTGTGATGTTGAACACAACTTACAAGCACAGCGCTATGGGGAAAACAAGTGTAGGAGTGGTTTTCTTGTTTCAAAAAAGGTAAAATGTCGATTGATGACAAACCTTGTTGTGGATGTCTGTCAACATCCTAGAACAGACAAAAATGTCGACAAAATTCCCACACCTGTACTTGAAGAGTGTCTATGGACCATTGAAGAAATGGGGATGTTATCTGGATTATTTTGGAGCTTGGTTCTGCGAATTTCTTTTTTAATTATTTTATTGGGGGCTCGTACAACTCTTTTACATGCATCCATTATGTGTCAAGCTCATTTGTACATTTGTTGCCCTCATCATTCTCAAAACATTTGCTTTCTACTTGAGCCCTTGGTATCAGCTCCTCATTTTCCCCCTCCTTCCCCGCTCCCCTCTCCCTTATGAACCCTTGATAATTTATAAATTATTATTATTTTGTCATGTGTTACACTGTCTGATGTCTCCCTTCATCCACCTTTCTCTTGTCTGTCCCCCAGGGAGGAGGTTATATGTAGATCCTTGTGATCGGTTCCCCCTTTCTACCCCACCTTCCCTCCACCCTCCTGGTATCGCCACTCTCACCACTGGTCCTGAAGGGGTCATCTGTCCTGGAGGTTCTGCGAATTTTAATGGTAGATTTGGGAATGAGAAGGCTCACTTCTAAATTTGTGCCTTGGGCTCAGATTGACCAGGAAAACGGAGCATTGAGTGGAAACATGTCATGCTTTGAAAGAACAGCTTTGACGTGACCCAGAGTTTTTTTCCCAAGGTCATTACTGGTGAAGAGACATGGTGCTATTTTCATGACCCTGAAAGCAAACATGAATCAAGCTAGTGGAAGACACCATCATTACCTGCCCCCCAGAAATCTGGTCAAGTGAAATCAAAGATCAATACTATGCTCATTAGTTTTTTTTGACATGAGGGGGATAGTGCATTTGGAGTTCATTCCACCAGGTCAGACTGTTAATCAAGCTTCCTATTTAGAGGTTCTGAAAAGATTGCATTAGCAGTGTGCAACAAAAAAGGCCTGATTTGTGGCAGACAGGGCACTGGTTTTGCCACCACAACAATGCACCTGCTCACGTAGCCATCTCAGTGCACCATTTTTAGCAAAAACCAACATGCTTCTCTTGCCCCACACACCTTACTCACCTGACCCCCATGTGACTTCTTTTTGTTTCCGTGAATGAAGAGGGACATGAAAAGACAGCGATTTGACAATGTAGAAGAGGTGAAGATAAAAAGGAGGTACTGTCAGCCATCCCAACAGATGAGTTTGAAAAATGTTTCCAAATGGCATCAGACAGTCTTATCTTTCTCCTGAGGAGTGGTTGGTGAGTTTGAACCACTGACCTTGCAGTTAACAGCCCAACACCTAAGGCACAGCATTCCCAGAGGTCTATAAACGTGTATTTACACACACACACACACACACACACACACACACACACACACACGAGCTTCGAAAGGTTCATGGAGGAAATTCCATATTCTTTTAATTCCATTTTCCCACAAACACTCTGAAACTTCTCATATGTAATATTATCAACAGAGAGCAATAGCAGGAAGGATCAAACAAATGGGGCAAAATCTTCACCATTGATGTGTACGAGCACTCTGATCATTATTCCTGGAGCTTCTGCGTAACTTGAAATTACATCAAAATTGAACCCCACCAAGAATCAAAGAAAGGGACCTCATCTGGATTCTATTTCAGGCCAGGGTGTAAACCCAGAGTGGGAAGGAGCTAAGCTTTGGGAAGGGAGCAACAGCATTCCATGGGGTTTTTGGTTGTCCTTTTTTCCTTTGGACTCACCCTCTGTGGAAGACCGACTTACATGTATTCTACAACCATTACTAATGACTGATGGTCTTGTCATATTGTTTAGGCTGTTTTCAAAACAGAGTTCACCGGATGTACTAATTTGGGGCCAGAGGCTCCCAGAATGGAGGCCAGCTGGGAGGGATTTCCCCCGAGGCTCCCTTTTACAGCGATGTCACCACGGAAGCAAGGAGACTCCCATTGCTCTAGGGAGGGTGCAGGAGTGTCTTGTGTTACCAGGTGAGAATCTCCTCTCCTGGGACCCCTCGGTGAGCAGAGCTTCACAAAGGGGTGAGTACCATTTTACATAAGGAGGGAACCACCTGGGCAGGGGGAGGGACTGCAGGGACTGAGAGCTGGGCAAACCTGGCGTGAGGAAATGATCAGGGCTCCCAGGGCCAGACTTCCTGTTCCTAAAGCTTCGGTGGCTTCCCTGGGTGGGGCAGCAATGCAGATGGTAGGTTCTTGTCCACCCGGGGGCATCTTGTAAGAACAGACCCATCGATCTACTGCCCCAAATCAGGCATGACACACTCGACAGAGCACCGTGCTGCTCTGACGCATTTGGAGCTGCCATGAGTCAGAGCTGACTCAATGACCACTCAAGAAGAAAGAAAGGTTTTGCTGAGCTCTGGGGCCCTGATTCTGGACCAGCATTCAGCCCAGACTGGCAGCCCCCGACCACCATCGGTGGCATGATACCACACGTGTGTGAGTTGAAGGAGCGCTAGTCCTGGGAGGCAGATGTGATGGCGCTACAGGGTCTGGTGTGCTGGAATGGGAGTGTCACCTCATCAGCAGGCAAGTATCCACGGGGCTGCACCTGTCCGGGTGTCTGTCCTGTGGGGCCTGTCTGACAGAGTTATGGCAGAGCGCTCCTTGCTCATGTTTCCCAGCCTGTATTTGGAAGAATGACTAACAGTGCTTCTGAGCTCCCAGGGTCCTTACACCAAGTGGGGGACAGACCCCCAGAAGGGAGAGCCTGTTCCTGAGTCACCGGGAACTTCGATTTGATACAACAACAAAAGAGAAAAAGACACAATCTCTCGATCTCTCATACCGGGTGGCTGTCACCACCAGTTTCCTTCCATCAGGACGCAGGCCCACCCCCATCGGGGCTGGAGCCGCATGCCACTTCCTCAGCTCTGGGCTGGTCCTGTGACTGTTGTGACCACATGTGGAAGAAGTGATGCTTCTGAGACTTCTGAGCCCTGACAAGATTGGTGGCTTCTGTTTCTTCCTCTGGAAACATTTCCCCGGGGACACTCCCTTTTGGAACACAGCACTAGGCTGTGAGAACGCTGACCTTTGCCATGTAGGGAAGGTAGGTGGGGAAGAGCCGAGGCTCTGGCCACAGCCTCCACTGGCCCCTTCGGCAGATGGCCAGCACCAAGTGCCCACTCTGGGAGGAAAGCTATTTTGGACTTGCCAGCAATGGTGGCACCCATGAATACCACAAGAAGCAGAAGCGTCAACCCACAGGATTGTAAAAGAGGATCCGTG
>NW_022111320.1:47877114-47879847 GCF_000313985.2 Echinops telfairi
ATGTCATTTTTAACACTTGAGGAACCTCCAGAGTATGCTCCCAAGAGGCTGTACCATTTTACATTGCCACCAGCAGTGTATTGGCATTCCAATTTCTGCACATCCTCATGTCCTATTTAAACTTAAACTTCTTAGTATTCTTGTCAAAAATCAACTCACTGTAGTTTGGGGGTCTGTTTGCGGACTCTCAATTCTTTCCCCCTGACTTATACATGCTCATTATGGCAGCACCACACGGACGCCGTGGCTTTATCATACGTTTGAAATGAGAAGGCCAGGCCCTCTCACGTTGTGCTCTCTAACACGATTATTTCGGTTATTCCGGATGCCTTGAATTTCCGTGTGAATTTCATGACCAGCTCAACGATTTCTGCAGAGAAATCAGGTGGGATTTTGATAGAGATTCTATTGAGTCTTTAGATCAATATTGGGAGTGCTGGCATCTTAACAATACCAAGTCACATAATCCACGAACATTAGGTGTCTCTTTAGTTACGTCACTCACTCCCTGTCATCAAGGTGATTCCAACCATCGTGACCCTGTAGGGCAGGTATCCCTCTGAGACGTCTGTGTGAGAGTAGAAAGCCTTGTCTGGTGGTTTTGAACTGCTGACCTTGGGGTTAGCCACCCAATGAGTAACCAGTACACCACCAGGGCTCCTTTTAGTGACTTAGATATTCTTTAATTTCTTTTAACACTGCTTTCAGAGTATACGTTTTGTACATCTATTATTAACTTGAAGGACCCTGGTGGCATGGTGGTTTATGAGCTGGACTACTGATCACAAGGTGAGTAGTTCAAAACCATGAGACGCTTCATGGGAGAAAGGTGAGATTTTCTACTCCTGTGAAGAGTTAAAGCCTCAGAAACCCACGGGGCAGTTCTACTCTGTCCTGTAGGGTTCGCCGTGAGTCGATTGACAGGATGGCAGGGAGTTCTGAGTTTTTACTGACTTTATTCCTAAACTCTTGTTTTTTTGCTGTTCTGACAAGTAGAATTACTCCCTCGATTTCACTTTTGTGTTTTAATTGCTTATGTACAATTATAGAATTGACTTTTGTCTTTCAACATTGTTTTCTGAAATCTTGCTGAACTTGTGTAACACAAGAACAAGCACTCAATGGGTCGCAGGGATCTTTGAGCTGGAAAGATTATCTTGCGTGATCCTCTACCACTACCAGGGGCTGTCAGACTGCTTCTGACTCATGTCGGCCCCACGTGTGTCAGATTAGAACTGGTCTCTAAGATCTTCAGCGGCCGATTTTTCGGAAGTGGATCACTAGGCCTGCCTTCTGAGGTGCCTCTGTGTAGAACCAAGTTTCCAATCTTTTGGTTAACAGCCAACCACAGATCATTGTTTGCACCGTCCAGGGACTCTCTGGGTTATCTAAAGCCAAGTCAACCCACTCTCATCAAATCGACTTTGAGTCCTGGCAACCTGAGACAGGGTTTCCAAGGCTGTCGATCTTTATGGGAGAAGACAGCTGGACAGTCCGGGTGAACCTTTAATGTAAACGCATTCACGTGCCATTATATCAGAAGACACGTTGAGTTTCTTATGGTTCAGAAGTCTGCACAGAATCTTCTAATGCTAAAACCAAGGTATCAGCAGGGCTAATTCCTTCCAGAGACCCCTGGGGTAACATCTGTACATTGTGTCTTCTAGACTCTGAAATACAGGCTAGATGATCAATACACTCATCTGAGAACTGAAAGATTGGAAATATGTATCTACCCAGAGGTGCCTCCGAAGAAAAAACAATGATCTACTGCCAAAAAAATCAGCCATTGAAAATCCTATGGACCATACGTGGGTTACCATGAATTAAAATGGACTGACGACAACTGGTAGAGGTAGAGGGCCCTCTGGGCTAATCTTCCCAATTCAAAATCCTTAATTATACTCGCAAAGTCTCTTCTGTCATCTAAAGAAAGAACAGGGATTAGGACCTGACTGTTGTTGGAGACTATGATTCAGCCGACTACATTGTCTTTTCAGAGAACTCTGTTGTTTAAGCAGAAAGTGCTCACCCTTGAGAACTGTTCATCATGAGGATGGTGCGAACGCAACAATTGCACAGTCAAGAGTCTACAGCAGAGTTATCTATGCGGTGCTAGATCACAAGGGGAAGTGGTAGCCGTGGCAGGTTAGAGTGCAGGATACTCAAGTACACAATGGAGCAAAACACTGTGCAAGTCGAACACATCAGCCTAGTGGATTTTTACTGACTATACAGTCACTCTTATTTTGCCACCTCATTCTATTGAAACACCACTGAGAGAACAGGGCTATCTTCTAAAGCACACACATGCACACACACACAGATGGGAATAAAGGTTTTTTTTTCCAGGAAATGAGATTTTTCACTGAAAAGATATAAAGACATTATTTCATAATTTAGACATCTGTATTAAGAATGAAACTCCACATAAAGTCCTTATTTATCAACTGCAAGGTTATGTGTTACCAGGTACTTCTCAGACCATCTGTGAACATGCTGTGGGGAATACTTTGCGTAGTATTGTGGGAGGGAAGTGACAGAAAGTAGAAGAAAGCTCCTGTCCTTTGAAAAGGAAGTAATATACGACTGGGCCTGTTTTTAACAAAAGCTACACATACATATAAGCCCTAGTATCTCAGGCTCCATCGGCTGGTAAGAACATATATGTTTTTGTTGACCTTGATATCTATAAGTTAAAATCATTAAAACATTTTAAATGCTTTTGAGAAT
>NW_022111320.1:47881592-47908578 GCF_000313985.2 Echinops telfairi
GAACTCTGGGTTACGCATGGAGGTGTTCCCCACAAAGTAGGCAGTTCAAACCCACCAGTCACTCAGCGGGGAAAACAGGAGGCTGGCTGTTTCCGTAGAGTCCCAGTCTCAGAGGCCCACTGCGGAAGTTCTCTTCTGTCTTACAGGGTCACTAGGAGTCCATATAGACTCAAGGACAGTGACTTTGAAACGATGGAAAGGATCCCCCGAGGGAACAAATTCGTCAGCATGATCAATCGCATTTACCTGTTGCAAGGGCAGCTTTGAAATCGTGGAAAAGGCATCGAGCCCTTTCTTGTGCTAAAGTTAAGCCAAATGAGACCCAGATGCATCTGTTCCAACTGACCTTCAAATTCTACTTAAGGTAAACTCGGGAACAGATTTTTCACATCACCTGGGGACTGCCTGTCATGGAACACTGACCCCAGCATCGGTCCGAGGTTTCCCGGGGAGGCAGGCTTCTGCTCTGTACTCTTTCCCTCCTGTTTGACCTACCTCCCACCTCGCCGGCACCGCTCAGGGCAGGCACTGGTCCTTCCAGTTGGAACTCTGAAAGGGTATGCCGAAATACAACACACACCCCCCCCTCAAGGGTTTCCGAGACTAGCCCTACGGGAGCAGAAAGACTCATCTTTCTCCTGAGGTGTGGCTGGTGGTGTACATGTGCCGACCTGGAGGTTAGCCGGCCAGCATGTCACCCACTGCGTCACCAGGGCTCCTTGAGAGGGTACAGAATAAGGAAATGGAGTGTAAGGCCCCCAGGAGGGGCTGGATCTGGGACAATGTATGACAGCAGTGAAAGGAAGTAAGGTGAGAAACCCAGGCTAGCAGATCGGGGCTCTCCACTGAGGCTGGACATCTCAGAGCTCCAGGACATAGATGCATTCTTGCAACAACTATTCCAAGAGCGGTGTGCTGCTGATGCAATAAGAGGCACCCTGGTGGCTTCGTGGCTTTCACATTGGGCTGCTAACTGGAAGGACAGTAGTTCAAAGTCAACAGCTGCCCCTGTGGAGAAAGATGAGGCTTTCTACTCCGGTGATGAGTTACAGTCTCAGAAACCCACAGGGGCAGTTCTACCTTGCCCTACAGGGTCTCTATGAGTCAGCATCAACTCGATGGCGATGAGTTTGGTTTTGGTTCAATACCACAGTGGGAAAAGGAACAAGGCACATTGGTAGCACTGTGAGGTCAGCGTTGGACTGCTGCCCTCCCCGCACTATGTGGGAGAAAATGAGGCTGTGTGTTCCGGGAAGGTTTACAACCTTGGAAACCTTGGAAAACAGGGCCATTGTGGGCTGGAATGGATTCAGTGACAATAGTTGTTGCTGTTCAAATAATAAGGGGTCTTCTTGGTGGTGCTGTGGGCTACACATCAGGCCGATACCAGCAAGGTTGGTAGTTCAATTCCACCAGCCACTTCATGGAAGAAAAATGAGACTGCGTCCATAAATGGTTCTGACAAACTGCTTCCGTCTGGCCCAGTATGAATCTATTTAACCCATCACTTTGCTTATTGTTTCTGCTTCTGGTTTGCCCCCGCCCCCTTCCTTCAGTCGACCACAGGTGCGTGAAGGCAGGAGTCTGTTATATCCCCTTCAACGACTGGACGCTGGGCATGGAGGGGATTCCTGTTCGGTGTCATTCCGAGTACTGCCGTGAGCTGTGACCTCACGGTCTTCTGTCATCAGTGGTCACGCTCCCCACGCTAACTCTCTGGACTGCTCCCAGCCTGGCTTCCTGGTACCGACGAAGAAAATCCGACTTTAACCAAACAGGAGAAGTACAAAGCTGCCAGGACTTCTGCAATTTCACAAAGACAGATAATCAAACTTTAAATAATGGAGGCAACTTCCCCTTTCCTCTCACCCTTCCAGGAAGCAAGCATTGAATGAAGCAAATGTTGAGTTTCCTTGCCAACAGAGGGTCAGAATAGCTGTTGTCTGGCGGCACCGGAAGGATACCACACGTGAATGGCTGTCATGTGTCAACTTCCAGAATGAGTTTGGGGCATTAGGGAAATTCAAGGAAATCGCTGGAGTATGATACTGCCTGAAAACAAAACAAAAACGATGCACAAAGCAACCATTTCTAGGAAAGGCCATGTCTTAGTTTTCTAGGGCTACGGTAATAGAAATTCCACAAGGGGATGGCGTTAGTAAACAGACGTTTATTTCCTCACAGTTTAGGAGGTGAGAAGGCCTAACTGAGAGTACCAGCTCTAAGGGAGACGTCTCTCTGTGTGTCTTCTGGTTCTAACAGGTTCCTAGTGTACGATCCCTGGGTCCAATGGATTCTCTTTACAGGTTCCTAGTGTAGGATTCCTGGGCCTAACGGATGCTCTCTGCTCCTTGCTCTTCAGTCGACCTCTCCATTCTCTGCTTGCTTGTTTCATCTCGTGCGTAGCTCAAAGGAGATTGACTTCAACCTCACCCTGAAGGTTGCATCCTGCCTCATGATCATAACGGCTGCTAATCTTGAAGCCTCACTCACATCACAGAGGTGGGGCTTTTTCATACAGAGAGTAATTACATCAAATGACACAGTGGAGGGCACTGACTTAATGTTGGAAATCATGACACAGCCATGTAAAAACTATCGGTGGGGGAGACTATTCAACCCGTAACCCTGCAGGGGCTGCAAGTAAGTGTAGAGTCAACTTTGGGGCAGGTGTTTTTCCGCAAGTATTGTCAGTTGCCCTGGAGGTGATTGAAACTCATGGCAGCCCCGCGTGCCCCGGAGCCACGCTGAGCTCCCGAGGGTCTGTAGAGGTGGATGTTTGGGGGAGTGCATCCTCAGGCCTTTCTTCTAAGCTACCTCGGGGTGGACTTGAGCGTCCCTCCTCTTGGTCAGCAGTGGAGCGTGGTACCAGTTAGACCTTCTAAGAACTGCGATCAACCAGTTCACGGTCAAGTGGATTCCCACTCCGGCGCCCTTCTCCGTGCTGGCATAGATAGCACTGCTCCATAGAGTGTTCGCTGGCTGATTGCCAGGCCTTTCTTCCAAGGTGCCTCTAATTGGACTCGAACCATCAAACTTTCAGTAAGAAATGGAGTGCTTTAACCATTGGCACCACACAAGAACGACTACCCCCCTCCACCCAACTTTTTTTCATATGCTTGAAATGAACTGGTACGTCACCAGAGACTCCCAAGTGGACTTCAGTTTTACTTTACCTCCTTTTTTAGCCACTTGGATCAATATTTAGATCTGAGGAGTCAGGTATCTGGAGGTCCCCTCCCCCCACCCTGGCCCCAAACCCTCCCCTCCCCTATTCCCAATCCCATCCCTGGTCTCCTGGTAGTCATCAAAGTCTTACCTGTTGGTGTATAAACCACATTTCTGTTTCTTTGTTTTTCCTTATAACATTAGTAATATTGAATATTTATCTTTATAAGATTGATTGAGTTTGCTAAGCATAATGATCTCTAATTTTGTCCATGTCTTGCAGTGTTTAAGAGAGTGAGCATTGTTTTTTATTGATGTATACAATTCCATAGTATGAATGTACCAGAGCTTGTTTATCCATTCCTTTATAGTTGGGGCTTGGGGTTGCTTTCATTAATGTGGAAATAGATGCTATAAATATAGGTTTACGTATGTCTGTTCGTGTTGTACTCTTAATTTCTTTCGTGTATATACCCAATAGAGAGAATGCTGGATCATAATGTACTTGGATTTGCATTTGCTTAAGGTAGTACCATACTGTCCCATAGGGACCTTTTAATAAATCAACTGTCATCAAATAACTTTCAACTGATGACCACCCTATAACAAAGTACCACTATGTTATTTAGGGTCTCCAGTGGCTGGTGTGTGTTGTGGTTATGCTTTGGGCTGCTAGTCGCAAGATCAGTGTTCAAAACCATGAGCTGCTCTCCTCAGAAGAAGTTTTTCTAATCTTGTGAGGAGTGACAGGCTTGGAAACCACAGGGGTAGTTCTACCCTGTGCTATAGGGTCGCTGTGAGTCAGAATCGACTGGATGGCAGCGAGTTTGAGTTTGGTTTACCGTCAATAACTGATTTTTCAAACCCCTATGGCAAACACTAAGGAGCCCGAATGAGACAGTGGTTAGGCTGCCAACTTAAAGGCAGGGTGTTTGCACCCACTTAGCCACTGCATGGAGAAATGCGTGACTGTCTATTTGTATAAAGGTTTTGTAGCCTTGGACACTCCATGGGGAAGTTCTATTCTGTCTATAACGTTGCTATGAATCCTCCCAACCGGGACACACAACAGAAACATGGGTGAAGGGAGACAGCAGTCGGTGTAAGACATGAAAATAACACTTTATAAATTATCAAGGGTTCATGAGGAAGGGAGGGTGGAGGAGGGAGGGGAAAAAAGGAGGAGCTGATACCAAAGGCTTAAGTAGAAAGAAAATATTTTGAAAAGGATGATGGCAACATATGTACAAATGTGCTAACACAATGGTTGTATGGATTGTTATAAGCCCCCAACAAAATGATTTAAAAGATAATTGCTATGAGTCACAATCAACTAGATGGCAATGGATTTGGTTTGGGCCTTCTGATTAAGTACTTATCTGTAGCTCTGCGGCCATCCCCACAATCTTATCCACATCATTGCAAGGCAATACGCGGCACAGACCTCCAGATAGGGGAGAATACTGAGCAATTTCAGGCTTGTGAGAGAGCAGGTACTAAGTAGTATGGAGATCTGAGGGATTGGAGCCTGGGTGAGGTAGAGACTGGGAACGATGGAGCAAGAGCAGGAGGCCACACTTTCCTATTCAGGGGCAGATTCATTGTATACACTTTGTGCCTAGACTTTGAAAGCCAGGGCTTTCTGTACCTGGGGCCTTTAAGATCTCAGATTGCTAATCTTTCTGATACACAGGCACCATCTGGTTTCTTCACCCCACTTTACTATAGCATCCGTATCTTCAGTGATCTCTTCATGAGGGCGAATACTGAGTAGGGCCATGCCACAGAACTAATTGTTCTTAGATTAGGGCTACAGTTATGTGTGAGTTCAAAATCTATTCATATATTTATGCTTGTATATGTCTCTGGTGCACTTTAGAGATATTATAATTTTATTGGGGGAACTTTATAAATCATCTTGATGGGACATAAGGTAATCCCATTGATAGTATCAGTAATTTAGCCAGTGGTATGGAATCTACAACACTGTTGAGAAAAGGCAATTATACATGGATAGGATAACTTTTTAGATAATGGTACCTGTATTAGTCTAGGTACTTTAGAGAAACAAATCCACAGAAACTCATGTATAAGAGAGAGTTTTATATAAAGGTTAAGTGCGCATCAAGAAAACATCCCAACCCAGTGCTGCCCAAGCCCACAAGTCCAACATTAACCCATTAACCCACGTGTCTGACAACAATCCACAAAGCCCTCCTCCATCTCACAAAACAGATGCAATGATGCCGACTGCAGGCAGAAAGCTGAGTCCGTGAATGTGTAATCATCTCAGCCCTGGCAGGGGTCTCCACATGGCTGCTCCAGCACCCAGGGTTGCATCGGGGTAGGTCCATGTGGCTTCTCCTCAGGGACATCTTGCAGGAAGTGAGCCTTGCCAGCTGAAGCAGGGAACTGGCTAAGGTAGCTTCACCCTGGTCCCACCATCACAAAGCAAGAGACCCGGGAACTCGAAAGGCGAGGCTCACTGAGCCATTTATCCCTTTGCCCTTCAATTAACCCCACATGTGTTTATTGGCCAAGTTGGCACAATACGCTAACTACCTCAGTACCTGAATTGTTGACTGGCACAGATTCAAAACTTAAGTGACCTGACAGTAATGACAAGAACAGTGAGGGTTGAAGACAGGGCGGAGCTTTCAGTAACACTCCTATACGATGGCAGAACCATGTCTGCTAGACTAACACAAGCCATAAAGAAGCAGAGAAAGCATGAAACTGGTGCAGTAGAACCCCGGACCCCGCACCAACCTGCTCCAGAAGGAGGGCTGAGAGGCGATGCAGGTGAGTTCCGAGTCAATTTTTCCCGTAAGAAATAACTGAAAACAGATTAATCCATTCTCGACCACCAAGTGTTTACCCTAACCTGGCCTTTTGATACAAAACATTACACAGACATTTCAAAGTAAATAAGTTCAGAGTTAAATAATAGAATTTAAATAAGAAACACAACATTAAGAAAGTTTTTAACCACTGCAGTGTGGTCCATACCTTGAGACGGATGAGGATCTGGATCTGTGGACACGGAGGTGGAGAGGAGGGACGGAGAGAGAGTCATTGTTTGGAAGGGGAATCCCTTCCATCAAATCAACTGCTAGCGGCTTCTCAGGAGGTTTTCCCCTGCTTTGCCTTTTTTCACTCGGACCTGGCTGGCTTTCTCTAAAAAAAAAAAAAAAATCTAATGTGATTTGCTGTTGGCGTTTCCTTCACTGTTTTCTAAAAGATTTTACTAAATGATCAACAACAATATCGACAATACGGTTAACCAGTTCCTTATCATGATGATTGTTTTCAAAAAACTCTTCCTTAGCACCCATGTTTTTGTTAAATCTAAAAGCAGTACAGAAAGCCACAAAAACTAAGAAAATTATAGCAAAACGCTTGGAACACAGCCACAAAAGGTTGAAACAACGCCGACTAACAACACCAACTAACGCCTAGTGACTGAAACACTTTTGAACTGCTTTTGTTTACACAAATCACGTGTGTCTGGGTGCAGATGAAGGGGCAGGAGGAGAGAGTGGAGCACATCCTGGCCCACCAGGCCATGAGGACGATGTTCCCAATTAGAGCAGCCAGTCCACAGAGAGCCACATGGCCGGCCCCACTGTGAGACATGACGCCCCTCACTGACCCATAGCCCTACAGGGGACAATACCGGAGACACAGTGTGGGAATTGCACCTGATCTGATCCCACCACACCGAGGCAAAACACTAAGGGGGTGCAACAGAACAGCAAGGGAATGGAGCGAATTCTACCTTGCAAGTCTGGCTAGATCAGAGGATGTACACTGGTACAGATAGGAACTGGAAACACAGGGAATCCAGGACGGATGATCTCTTCAGGACCAGTGGTGTGAGTGGCAATACTGGGAGGGTAGAGGGAGAGTGGGTTGGAATGAGGGAACTGATTACAAGGATCTATATGTGACCTCCTCCCTGGGAGACGGACAACAGAAAAGTGGGTGAAGGGAGATGTCTGACAGGGCAAGATAGGACAAAATAATAATTTGTAAATTATCAAGGGCTCATGAGGGAGTGGGGAGGGGAAAAAATGAGGATCTAATGCCAGGGGATTCAGTGAAGAGCAAATGTTTTGAGAATGATGAGGGCAATGAATATACAAATGTGCTTTACACAATTGATGTATTATGGATTGGGATAAGAGTCGTCTGAGCCCCTAATAAAATGATTAAAAAAAAAAGAGTTGTATGAGCCCCTAATAAAATGATGAAAAGAAAAAGAATAAGAAAAAAAAAACAACCAACAACCTCAGCTTATACACGAGTACATAAGGGTAAAAGGATTCTAAAATCAGAGCCACCAGAGTCAGGACTTCCAGAAATATATGCAGACTGTGCCCACTGATTCGAATTCTCAGGAAACTGTATTAAAGCATCGGTGTAGTCATTTCAGGAGAGGGTTCTGTCTAGCCCTGTTCTGTACCAAAAAAAAAAAAAAAGTCTTGACATTGATGGAGGTTATGCTGAGAAATAAAGTTTATATTTTTATCTTTTAATACAATTTTCCAGTAACTTCTTAAAGTCTCCTTTTATCAATACATGGACCAGGCTAAAGCTCTATGCTAATGTGCTCTTTGAATGTGCTAATCTGCTTTAGTCAGAGCTGCCATCGCCATCCAGCTACCATCACCCTACAAATCGTGTGGTTTCATTTGCACATGTTACAAACATGTACTATTGTTTTGATGTTGCCAGTGTTTTTATAGCCACTGATTTTGGCTAATTTTCTGGTGCTCTAGCTACAATATTGTATTAGTTATTATCTGTGAACCTATCTCAATCACTTTTTGGAGAATTAAGTAGTAATTAAAGCAAAAGAAGGAGAAAAAGTTTAAAGGCTCTGCTCAGAAGTTAGTAATGTTGTAACTAATTAATGTCACCATTCCATGTAGAAGGATTTTACGAAACACTTTTGTTAGTATGCATATAATCCAAAACATTACATTTAAGCAATTTAGAATTATTATATATTATTGCATGAATTAAATTTGATAATAAGCATTACTAAGGATTCTGTATGGTCTGATACCAGACGAGGTCCAGCAGTGGGTGACACGATACTATGGGTTACTACACTGGTTAATAGCTATCTGAGTGATGTAACTACAGCGGCTTCAGAGCAGGTCAAAACAGAAACATGAATTTACAATCTATTTTACAATCTTGTTTACATACTTGTTTTCATTAACTACTGCAGCTATAAGCAAAACTACAGATGTGGTTTTAACAAACACATTTATTTTCTCACTGTTTGAAGGCAGGAGGTCCATAGATAGGGTTCCAGCTCTAGGGTAAGGTTTTCTGTATTTTATCTCTGGGGGGGATGGCCTTGGTCCTTTTAATCTCCACCCACCCCCTTGTTCTTTGACGATCTCATCTGGTGTCGCAACTATCTTGCCCCACCCCAACTACCTTACCCACCCCTTGCATAATTCTTGCTTAACCTCTTCCTTCATATCTCAAAAGAAATTTACTTCAGACACACTCTACACTAACATTATTAGTGCACACTAATATTGCCTTATTAACTGACTTAGGTTCTCTAGAGGCAAGTTCTAAGTTTGTGTGCCGGATGTCAGCTGGGAGATTTCTTCTGACTCCCGTAGCTGTGAGCTGATGAACACAGTTGGGGCTGATGAACCTAAGATTGACAGGTCAGCTGTGTTAATCTGGGTAGACTAGGGAAACAAATTCATAGACACTCATATGTATATAGAAAAGAGCTTTATATAGAGTAATTGTACATTCAGAAAACATCCCAGCCCAGTCCAGAGGAAATCCATAAGTGATATTAACCCATACGTCCAATACCAGTCTGTAACTTCCTCTTCAGACTCACGCAACACATGTAATAATGCTGAGCGCAGGAGGAAAGTCTTGTGGATCTAGTGGTGGTGTTAGTGTCTCAGTGCTGGCATGGGTCTCCATGTGGCTCCTCTGGCTGCATCAGCGAAGCTCCATCAGGCTCGTCGTCAGTAGTGTCTCACAGGGAGTGTGCGTGTGTCCTGCCCCCAGTGAGCTATTTATCTCCTTAGTGCCTCCAAATGAGGCCATCAAGCTGCAATCTGATCGACAGGCTCAAATCCACCCCTCCACAATTAAGTCTCAAATTAACAACAGATGATGTAACTACCACATCAGAAGACAGGTCTGTGCCTGCAGAGGCAAATGAATCCAAGGTCTTTGGGTAAAAAAGAAAGTTGCTGACAACTCCTGAAATCAGCTGGCAATACAGCAGGCTGCTGGCTCAAGGCCAAAGACCAGAGATTAGATGGTGAGCCAGATTCAGGATCCAGGCCCTGCAAAAAATGAGCAAGCTTTCCACCGAATCCACTTATATTGGAAGCAGGCCAGGCCCCCGAGGAAATTTCATCAGGAAGACAACTGGGTCTCCGTTTTGAAAACCCTGGATTGCTAACCACAAGGGCAGCAGTTGAAGCCCACTAGCTGCTCCATAGAAGAAATGTGAGACTATCTACTTCTATAAAAATTTATCACCTCTGAAATCCTACAAGGGTTAATATGAGTCAGAATCGACCTGATGGCAGTGGGTTTTTAAAAAATTTATCTCTGTCTAAGTCTATAGGCATACCTGTGCCTATATTTGTATCTATATTTTATGAAGTAATATTTATCTATAAGAAGGGTGTGGGGGCCACACTTGAACTCCTATGGCTTACAAGGGGGCCAAGAAGTCAAAATCGGCCCAAGGCTGATTCCTTTGAAGAGGAGGTTACACACACCTCCTCCCTCTTTTCTCCTTAAAGAATTCTGCACCAACTCTCCCTCCATGGCTTTCCCTGCTTCTCCGCTGGGTCCTACAATTTGGTGCAAGAGCATCACAGAACTCAGACAATATACAGTTCTTTCAGCTTGAAGGGTCTCTTGTCAGATGGACCTCTCAGCCATATAGCCCTTTGATCTCTGCCCTGCGTCGGCAATGTCCCAAAGGACACAGCACTTCATACCACAAGACTGAGCCCAAAGGCCTTCATTTCTAGTTTTGTAGGTCAACAAACCTAGGTCCTCCAATTAAGTGCCTGGGAGCCCCCTGCATGGCACACGAGCCTCCTTTATGATGGCGCTATCTTTACTTGTCACGTGGACTGGATAAGCCCACTGCTCTGTCCCTGGCACTTGGTTTGGCTACCTCTACTGCCACTGCTCTTCCAGTATCCCAGCTTTGCCTCCTGGCTTAAGAGATTCAGAGCACAGGGATCCCAGGATCCAAAGGATATGCTCCACTTCTAGTTCATCTTCCTTGATGATAGTCAGACCCCCTCATTCTTGCTTCTGACATGGCCCATTTCATACCAAGCAGAAGGACAAAATGGACCAGTCCCCATGATAGAATTCTGTACACTATATTTGCATGGTCCCATACAAATATAGACTATGAGTAGAAGAGTGTTATCAAGTAATTCGCTGAACTACACTATCCTTATCTCTATCTTTATCTCCACTTGTTGTCAGCTGCGGTCAGCCAGTCTCTAGTTTATGGCAACCCCAGGCACAATGGGGCATCGAGAACTCAGCAGTTGTGATCCATAGACTCTTCATTGTTTTTAAGAATGCATCACCAAGCTTTTCTTCCTAGTTCACCTTAGGCAGAAAGCTCCACTGAGAGCCGCCCACTGAGGCACTGGTGGGGGCTGTGCATGAGGTGCAGAGGCTGGGAAACAAGCCCAGTTCTTTATGTGGAGGCAAGAATTCGGCCACTGCACCTCCAATGACTTCATCTACGTCTACATCTATGTCCGTGCCTATGTCAACACCTTCCCCTGGCCTCTCTCATCACCTGTATCTATTTATATGAAGAGAGAGGGGAGAGGGGGAAGAGAGAAGATGATAGCGTGGAGGAAGTGAGGTGTGAAAGTTATGTTTTATGTCAACTTAGATTAAGGTGACCAGACATCCCAATTTTTAACAATTATTTCCCACATCCCACGGCGTTTTAAACAAATCCCGATTTTTGGAAAGAATGCATGACAAGCTAGGGTAGACGGTTTTCGGCTGCCATGTGGGTATTTCACCAGGATATGAGTTTTATCAATGGTGTCCCGCTTTTGTCCCGCTTTACCAATGTTAAAATCTGGTCACCTTAACTTAGATGGACCAGGATTCTCCCACGATGTGATCTAACCTAAAATGGTCCAACTTCCTGATGGGGTCTCCTGTGAAGCAGCCAAGCAGTGGTGGAGAGGTCAGACCTCCTTAATTTGGCCACAGCCTTGACACGATTGACAGGTTTCACAGAGAGCGTGGCCCACTCTTCGTCTAAATTGACATTGTGTGGGAGCTAGCTGACAAGGACCGCTAGATGTGGCTCCCGCATCTGGTTCTTCGACCTCCTGTTATACCACCTGCCAGTCCCAGAAGTTATCATGAGACTGCCAAATGCGGATCCATTCAGCTTGGCATCCAACAGCTTGTGGTCTTCCTGCATTATCTTCCTGCTTCCTGTGAATCAGCTCCTGAAGCTAACAGGAGAAGCCTTCAACTTATAGATTCAACTTATAGCTTGAACCGGGTGAGAGAGTTAAAGTTTATTGTGTCAACCTGGCTGATAAACCCATGTGGGGTTAACTGAAGGACGGAGAGATAAACGGCTCGGTGAGCCTCACCTTTCTAGTTCTTGAGTTTCTTGCTTTCTGATTTTTCGACCAGAGTACAGCTCCCTTGGCCAGTTCCCTGCTTCAGTTGGCAAGGCTCACTTCCTGCAAGACATCCCTGAGGAGAAGGCACATGGACCTACCCCGATGCAGCCCTGGGTGCTGGAGCAGCCATGTGGAAACTCCTGCCAGCGCTGAGATGCATACACGCTCACTGATTCAGTTCCCTCCTGCAGTCGGCACCATTGCATCTATTTTGTGAGATGGAGGAGGACTTTGTGGATTGGTGTTGAACATATGGGCTAATGTTGGACTTGTGGGCTTGGGCAGGACTGGGTTGGGATGTTTTCTTGATGTACACTTACTCTTTATATAAAACTCTCTCTTATACATATGAGTTTCTGTGGATTTGTTTCTCTAACGTACCCAGACTAACACACCGGGTTTACCAGATTTGCCTACTTTTGCCACTGTGTGCACCATTTCTTGATATAAGTCCATTTCTGCAGACATACATAAGCAAGGGTTCC
Organism: Echinops telfairi; assembly: GCF_000313985.2. Classification (NCBI taxonomy): domain Eukaryota; kingdom Metazoa; phylum Chordata; class Mammalia; order Afrosoricida; family Tenrecidae; genus Echinops; species Echinops telfairi. The sequence goes on from NW_022111320.1 coordinate 47,893,945, forward strand.
TGGGTTTGCTTCTCTAGAGAACCCCACCTAACACCCTAAGAAACCATGACACATGCTGAGGGTTGGGGAATCTTGAGAGATCTGGGAGTTCTTTGTGTGATTCTGGCATCTCTTCTGTAAAGTTGGCAATGGGAACAGTCATAAGAAACATGCTCATGAGGGCGGTGGTGAGGTGCATTGCAACAGTGCAGATGAAAGGAGACAATGGCAGGGTGAGAGGAAATCAGGAAGACCCGAAGGTGTTTTGGGGTGACCAAGAAAGGGTCTTGGCAGGAAGCAGATGTCACAGTGTCTGATAAAGCTGGAGAAGATGGCCCCACTTGCCTAGCTTACTCATCCTCAGAAGAGCCCTGTGGGGCAGGTACAGGTACACAAGGGAATTGGAGGCTCAGAATGTGATTTATCCAACCTGGCTTCACCGAGTGCTTGGTGAGCCCAACATGCAGCGTGGTTACCTATGTCTGCGAATTTAGAAAACAGTCCTGAAAGGAAAGGCGCTGACGTATGAAGGGTCTACGCAAGGACACAGTTGGGGTGTCTCCCTTTTCTTCTTTGTGCGTCTTAGCTGCGTCCAGTTTCCTGCAGCAGATTTGCATGAGGAAAAGGACAGTAACCCAGACTTTAAACGTGGAACTGGGTTTTCGTTCAGAGCAGAGCATATCTCAGAGGTGGATGTCAGTGGAGGGCGCCCTCTTGAAGGCCAGGATTCATGAACCTCTAGGGACATAAGAGGTTTGGGAGGATGGGGTTACCGTGGTGGGGGTGGTGATAAAAGGGAAATGATCTCAAGGAGTCCAGGTAGACAAGGAAGAGTTGGAAACCGATTGTGGTAGCAGTGGTACGGTTCTACTCGATGTGATTGAAATATGCAACGAGATGTTAGATGCATTAAATCTGAACTCATAAATAAAAATAAAGGATTATCTAAAAAGTTTTAAAAAAAGGAACTGTGGGATGTCGTGGAACATTTCTCATGATGATAGCGTGCCCGTTGTGTGCCCAACACTGTGCTTTGAAGCAGTCTATCGTCGCTGCTCTCTCAACCTAATGGACAAATGTCTCCTAAGACCATCAAGCCTTTCTCTCCATACTGCAGGCCGGGCTGAGCTTTATGATGCGCATCCCAACCCCCAAAGTATGTACTTGTTTAGTGGTGCTGTGGGCTCAGCATTGGGCTGACAACGGCAAGGTTGACAGTTTGAACCCACCGACTGCTCCATAGGAGAATGATGAGGTTGTTTGCCCCTCTAAAGATTTACAGTCTTGGAAGCCCTAGGTCGGGTCACCCTGGGTTGTTTTTGACTGGATGACAGTTTTGGGAGGTTTATGTGAGTCTATGCGTCCCAGTCAACTTGATGGCAGTAGATTTGGCTTCAGGTTTAGGTAAAGCGAGTGTAGTACGCTGTTCTCTTCCCTCCATCACACAGGCTTCTTTTTCTAAAGGTGACATGTGACTCCAGCATCCTATCCCTTTACACAACAGCTGGTCCTCAACTGAAGGGAAGAATGACCTAGGGAGAGCCCAACTCTAGTGTCCAGAAAAGCAATCAGCCCCATGGTGTCACTGTGTTATAAGGTGGGAGGTGCCTTCTGACCAATGGATTCCTTCTTCCCCTTCGGTGCATGAATTCCATCCCCGGCAGCCCCCAGTCCCCATAGCCCAGGAACGGGGGGCTTCTGTGTCTGTTCCTCTCATGAGAAGACACCGGCATCCATTGTCATTGTGGTCTGCTAAAGCTCGGGAGGCTCAGAGTTTGAAGGGAGTGGGCCCTTAGTCACCGTTGTTGGATTAAATTGACTTTTGCAAGTGAGAATGGAGAAATGGGTGGAGTCACTTGGGGTGATTCCTACCATGGAGTTCAGCTCAGACACCAAAAGCAAGGCTTTGAAACGATTTATTGGCCTGGGGCAGTGATAATAAGATACTAGTAATTAAAAACAAGGGTCTAATTCTCTGTTTTCTGTGAGTCTATGAATAAAGAGTAGCTCATGCCTAAAACGAAACCAAACCAAAAAACAAGGGCACAGTGGAGACTGTCTTAGCATCATACATTTGCATGGAGAGGAAAACAAAAGAAAACACAACAAAAGTAGCACACACAACAACACATCCAAAAACGTACAGTGGTTGTCTTTGGCTAGCAGGATTTTGAGTTATTTTGCTACTTGTTTGCTTATTTTCAAGCTTTCTTAGAAGTAGTTTTTGCTATTGTGAATAATGATTTTTAAAGAAATATATATCCGAGGGAGAGGGGACAGAGGCATGTGGAATAGCAGGTCCTTTGTGAGGGGTGAAGTGCTAGGGAATTTTTGTGTAAGTAAGCTACTTTGCCTTAAAGACCCACTCAACATCCAGACAGAGAGCCCCTCACACCACCCACCTGCAAGGGCAAATATCGTCCTTCTGCAAGTGTCCCTTCTTCTAAGCCCCCGGCCACTGCCAGGCTCCATCGCAGGCCCGTTATGTGCGGGAGGCTCCGCTACGAGAACTGAATTCTGATCCCCGAAATCAGAAAAACACCAGCGTTCCTCCACGTGCCTGTGACTGGATTCTCCCCTCGGGCATCACAATTTATTTCCATGCCATCTAACGCGCGAGGAAGGGAGATTCTGGGAAAAGATTCGGGAAGAGGAACAAAGGGAATCGGAAAGGGTGAGTCCCTTCCTTCAGCCGACGGAGAAGGCTGCTTCAAGAGCACACTGCAGTGCGTCCTTGGTTTGTGTTCAGCTCCATGCGCACGTTGCTTGATTTTAGTGACTATAGAGTAACTCTCTAACGCCTTTCTTAGTTGGAACTCCCAACAACGGTTCCCCAATCTTACTTCCCATTAGATTCCAGATCCATCACAACGTCACTGTCCCCTGTGTTCTCCTGGGCTTCCAGGAGCCCAGACTCTGCAGCGAGGAGCCCTGCTGGTGCTGTCAGGTGAGCATGGAACTGCTAACTGCAAGGTCAGCGATGGAACCCACCAGCCGCTCTGAGAGGGATGAGGCTCTCGGTTCCCGTAAAGATGTAAAACCTTGGAAGCCCTATCGAAGGTCCTCTGTAAGGTGGAATCAACTTGATGGCACTGGGTTGAACCCTACTGTGGGACAGACGTTTCTGGGTTTGGATGGGAGGGGCTACTGCTAGCTACAGATCGGTTTTGGAGCTCGGAGGGGGTCAACGGCGGAAATCACTATCTTCAAGTTCACTGGGGCGGCACTGAGGAGGTGCTGCAGAAGTTTAGTTTGCCAACATCAGTGTGCACTGGTCTGAAATCCCTGCTTGGACTCCTCCCACCCCCACCCCCACCTGGACTCTCGCTCTTGGTCTCAGGCTTCTGGCTGATCCCATCTCGCTTATTTCTCTCCCTCCCGCTAGAGATAAGTTCATAGGAAAGCCTCAGCGAAGTCCTAGAGGCGATGTCATCTAGACAAACTAGTGTCAAGGGTTAGACACTGACGGGGCGGGGGGGGAGCCAAGTGGCCTCCTCCCCCGGGCCAGCCTGGCTGCCTACCCCTCTAGCTGGGCGTGGAATCAGAGCCCCACCGAGAGTTCCTGCTCCCTTGTGGAAGGAGACAGAGAGCTGGCCCTCTCCAGCCTCGCTGAGAGGCGCCTGCCCCCAAGCTTGAGGAACAATTGGCAGAGGTACTTCTGGAACCTCTCGCCCACAAAGACGTAGATGATGGGGTTGATGCAGCAGTGCGTGAACGAGATGATCTCGGTCACCTGGATGGCCACGTCCAGCTGTTTGCTCTGCTCACACTCATTGGTAAAAAGCACATCTTGGAAAGCAGAGACCAGGATAGCCAGGTTGTAGGGGGTCCAAAAGAGGAAGAAGAGGATCATGATGACGAAGATCAGTCGGACAGCTTTGCCCTTCTTTTCGTTTGGCCGCTTGAGCAGAATCTTGATGATGCCCGTGTAGCAAACCACCATGACCAGCAGAGGCAAAATCAGCCCCAGGACGTTCAGTTTCAGAGCCTGGAACTGTTTCCACATTTTGAGGCTCTCGTGCGGGAAATGTAGGGTGCAGGTGTAATGATTGACTTCGATCTGGGACTTGGAAAAATGCCAGCCTGGGATGGAGGCCAAGATGGCCAAGGCCCAGGTAACGATGCTGCTTACGATACCAAAAGTAATGGTCCGGGCCCGCAGGGCGAACACAGCGTGAACGATGGCCAGGTATCTGTCGAACGTCAACAGGATAATGAAAAAGATCTCGCTGTACAAGCCGATGTAGTAGAACCCCGAGAGTAATTTACACATGCCATTCCCAAAAGCCCAGTTATCCTTCAGTTTATAGTCAATCCAAAACGGCAGTGTGAAAAGGAAGAGCAGGTCCGAAAGGGCCAGGTTGAAGAGGTAGATACTGGTCATGCTCCGGAGCCTCTTATATTGCAGGAAGACCAGGATCACCAGGGAGTTGCCGACCAGGCCAACGATAAACACCAGGGAGTACAAAAGGGGAAGGAACCGGGCCCCCAAATCCCGCACCTCCTTCTTCTGGCATGGGGTTGAGTCCTCATAGCTGTACTCCGTGGTTACGTCGTAGTCCATTGAGGTGGTCGCTGTCTCCATCCTGGCTTCTCCTGTGGGTCAAGGGAAATAGTTCCTGTGTTTCATTTGACTGTTCAAGACAGGAGTTCTGGACCACAGAGACAAGGATGGATGGGGATCAAGGGAGACCTAAGTTCTTTCTGTTCTTGTGGAGCCCATAGACACAGACAGTCCTTTGATGTGAACGTCACTTTGAACATCTCAATATGCTGCTACCTGAAGGGATGTGACCCAAATACCAACCAGGTAAAGTACGTGCCACCTGCACCATAAATTCTCATCCAAAGCCTGGAGGCTATGGGGCACATCCTTCTGTACTACTTAATGGGTTATTCTTTCCTGCCTCCAGAATTCCCGTTCTGCTGTGGCCATTGGCAATGAAAGGCCTTGGAGAGTGGCCCGGCAACCTGACTGGGAGGAGAGAGATTCTGTTGGGGTGGGGCATGGGGGACTCTCACTTCCCCTGCCATCTCTCTCTGTGGCCCACTCCTTCCAGGCTTGCAGTTACTCGCGAGCCTTTTTGGCAATCTCTGATTTCCGCTGCCAGTGCTGATGAGGACAGACCGTTTGGTTGCACAGTCAACACGTTTGCAGGGCTGCCAGCAAGCCTGCCCCTCGGAGCTCGGTGTCTTGGGATTTTTCACTAAGGTGAAAGCCAAGTGAAGTTCACAGCCTTAGAAACTATTTTGAATCGCCTACCCAACCTCCAATCTCCAGCTCCATGAACTGTTTCCCCAACGTTCAGGTGTCATGCAAGAACCCCAGGATATTCTGATCCAAACAAAACAGAAACCGGCTCACTGCCATCACGTCGATTCCAACTGCCCCAGTGGTTTTCTGAGACTGGAACTCTTTATGCAAGTAGGAAGCCTCTTCTTTCCCCTGTGGAACAGTTGCTGGTTTAGAACTGCTGACCTTGTGGTTCTGTAGCCCAGCGCATAACTCATTGTGCCTTGGGAGCTTCCTATTCATTTTCAGAACCTTCAACTCCCTCTATGGAGCTCTGTTGGGAGAGTGGGTTAAGTGTTGGGCTGCTAATCAGATGGTTGGTGGTTCAAACCTATCGACTGCTCTTCAGGAGAAAGATGAGGCTGCCTGCTCCCATGAAGAGCTACAGCCTCGCCTGCTCACAGGGGCAGTTGGGTCCCATGAGTTGGAATCAACTTGATGGCAGTGAGTTCCGTTTTATGGAGGAAGAGTTGACGTCGGCTCCTTCTACCGACTCAGCATAATCCCTGGCAACCTGATTTAGAACTACATTCTGACTCGGCTTTTTGTTACTAGAACAAAATAAACACATCCCGAGAGGCCATTGGGCCAGCTCCCTGCCTTTAAAGGAATGAAATCTTATATCCCCCCAAAGGTCCCCAGCACTCTTGGTTCTGAGAAGACTTGGTTCTACTTTCCTTAAGTATCAACTCAATATCAAAACATTCTTGTATCTGCAAAGTTCTTCCTAATGAATATTTTCCCCGCATGATGAATCCTCTCTACAGAATGTCTGCTTTTCTTTTCCACATGGAAATCAAGCAATTACCTCTCAAATTGTTTTGCACAGAAAACATCTCTAGCTCACTAATGCTAGTCAGACTTTCTGTCGTCTGTCACCCAGAACCAAGTCTCTAAGAAAGCTGACTTTTTAGCAAGAAACGATTTCATATCTGAGCCCCCCCATTCTTGGCATTGCTCAACAAAAATGATTCCTTTACAGATGAATCCATGAGTTTCTTAGATACTTACCTGTCTCTCAAAGAATTAACCCTCTCCAGGGACTCAGCCGGATCCTACAGTGTGAGAGCCCGTCCCACCAGCTGCATCTTTAAACCAGAACACCCTCAACAGTAACCGACAAGACACAAGCCCAGCGGATGCCACTCACCTCCGGTTCCAAGGGATGTATCCATGAAGTCTTTGTTTCTGGGGATTCAAGGCGTTTATGACTTCTAGGCTCCAGGTCCTGACTGAGTAGGAAGTACTCGGCTTCCTGTGCGATGATGATCCAGAACTCTGAGCAGTCAGTCTCTCAGAGCTAAGAATGAAGCAAAGCGCTTCTGTTCCGATGTTGTGGCCAAAACGCCCACCAGTGGCCAGTTCCTGGAGGCCAAGTTTACTGCAAGGATTTTCTTTGCCTGCTTCACAGTTTTGCCAGCCCTGATGCTGGGAGCGTCGCCTCAAGGGGATTAAATAGGGCGGGGTTGGGTGGAGCTGGGTGGAGCTGGGTGGAGCTGGGCGGGATGAGGTGTTCCCAGAATATGTGGGGCAATCAAAGGCTGGGATGTGATAGGCAGGGCACAGAGATCTTGTGGTCAGTAGGTACTATCCCACACACCACACACACACACACACACACACACACACACACACACACACGTTTTGTTTTTTTTTAAACGTGGAAAGATTTAAACAGGAACTGCCTTCTGTTCCTCAAAGTAGGTCTGGCTGCTGTGAAATCAGAGAAGCAGCCCTTCCCTTGGGCACCCTCTACCGCTTCCATCGCTGCCTGCTCACGGCCCTTCCTCTCTCGTTCTCCGCGACCGCACCGCGAAAACCACACAGAGGGGTTTCACCTCAAGGAACCTCTAGGGATCCTTCTATTTAGATCTTCCTTTTCTGCCTCGTCCTTATACAATGGCTAGTACACTTAGGAAATTTAAAAACTCCCAAACCAAACCCATTCGGATTCCCAGCGACCCTCTAGGAGCGAATACAACTGACTGACATCATGGTTTCGGAGGCTGTTAACTCTTGGTGGGAGCAGAAAGCCTCCTCTTTCTCCTCAGGGGTGGCTGGGGGTCTCGGACGGCTGACCTTGGTGGAGTCTGTGTTTGTTTTCTCCAGTAGCCCTGAGTGGGTGCGTGTGGAGTGAGTTATACATGGCTCCGCTCACCACAAGGTCAGCAATTCAAAACTGCCAGCTGCTCTGCCCAAGAAAAACGAGGCTTTGGATGCCCATAAACAGTTACAGTCTCAGAAGAAATCCACACAGGGGCAAATTCTACCCTGTCCTCTGGGGTCCCTGTGAGTCTGTCTCAACTGGATAAAAGTGAGTTTGCTTTGGTTTTTCATTTTGGGAACCGCTTAGTCCAGGTTCAAATTTCAGCATCTCACTTCTGACAGTAGCTAATCCTTCCACCTTCCTAAGACCTGCATCTTGTTCTGTCAGCTGAGAATCCGAACTACTTCACACTTGTGGGAGGATGTGTGTTATCGGGCGGCTCACGGCTGAGTGCCTGCCTCAGGAAAGTTACGCGAACTTGCGTTGGGTCCATTATGGATTGGATTGTGTTTTGTTAAAAGAAAAGATAAAAGTGCCACAAACTTCCGAGCCCGAGGTCCTGCTCCCATTGGGGAACCTATTTTATGCTTTGCTCATAAGACCGCATTCTGGAGGGCAGGGCTTGAGTAGTGAGTTCTTGGCAGGGAGTAGATAAGGCAAGCAGAGACGGGGATGAGAGGCGCCAGGCCACATGAAGATCTCTCAGGAACCCCAAAGCGAGGAGGGCCCGCCAGAGCCAACACTCAGAGAGCCTTTCCCCAGAGCCGCACCTAAATTCAGACTTGTCCTCTCCCAAGCCCTCAGAAAACAAATGTCTCTGCATAAAAGCCACCCAAAGGCGCCCTGGTGACAGAGTGGGCTATATGCATTGGGATGCGAATCACAAGGCCAGCGGTTCAAACCTGCCAGTTGCTCCCGGGGAGAAAGATGAGGCTTTCTGCCTCCATAAAGATTACAGCCTCCCGGATGACAGTGGAAGCCCCCAATCCATTTTCATGCTGCACACATGGATTAAGATTCCAGCGAGTCCCCTCTGAGCATAGTCCAGGGATGTGACTGTCTCTACTATCAGACAGAGCATGGCAAGGTGGGTCATGGCAGACGTAGCCAGGTTGCAACGTAGCCCATTAGCATCCCATCTTCCTTTTTACCCATTTTAAAGTTGTTTCAGCTTTTTAACATTTTCAACTTCCCTTTCTATTGAGCTTTTTCTCTGTTTTGGTTTGCCATTGTTGTTGGTTTTTGTTTGCTGCTTGTGTATGCTTTGTCTGGTTTTCTGTATCTGAAACCCAGGATAGGTAAACCTAAGAGACAGTAACGGGATTAACAATTACCTAGGGGCCTGTCAGGGGAGGTTGGGGGAAAATGGGGAGCTAGCAGCCGTGAGTGTCAGAAAGAGGAAAATGTTCTGAAATTGATTGTGGTGATGACAGGACAGAGCTATTGCACTGTATGATGTGTGAATTATATGCCAGTAAATACATTAAATTTAAAAAAATAACAAAAATGACTTACAGCCTCAGAATCCCACAGGGGCAGTTCTACTCTGCTGTAGGTTATCAATGAATCAGAATTGATTCAATAGCAGTGAAAACCTCCCATTTGTGGTATTTCTGTTATAGCAGGATCCAATAACTAAGACAGGGCCCACCCCAGGTGTGGTAGTTCTATAATCTGGTGTCAACTTGCGAAGGGGTGGAGTCTAGCCTGTCAATCAGGTCCCAGCTTGATGACCTCATTAGGAGGCGCAATGAAGATAAATAGCTCACTGGAGGCCAGATACAGACACATTTGCCACCCGTGAGACCTTCCTTATGACAAGCCTGATGGAGCTACATTGATGCAGCCAGAGCCCTGGAGCTGGAGGAGCCACAAGGAGACCCACGCCAGCGCTGAGATGCTTCTACCACCACTGGATCCACAAGACTTTCCACCCACTGGCCTGTGATCTTCCTATAATCGGTGTCATTGCATGTGTTTCGTGAGTCTGAAGAGGAATTTATAGACTGATATCAGACATATGGGCTAATATCGGACTTAGGGACTTGATCTGGACTGGGCTGGGATGTTTTCTCAATATTCAACTCTCTTTACTAGAGGGTTTGTTAAAAGAAAGAGGGCAGGGCCCCACCTCCCTCCAGAGGTCTGGGAAGAGGGTCTGAGAATTTGAATTTTTTAGTAAGCATAAGAGCCACTGGTCTAAAAGAATTTCTTTAGACATAATTTTGTTTTCTTTTTTAAAGTACTAAACTATAACGTGAAAAGCGAGTCCTCCTAAGTCCTTGATTTCTCTTGTTGCCCTTCCCTTCAGGAGCAACAGGGCCCAGTTTCTTATATGATTACATATACATACATACACAGGTACATACTCTTGCACATATGATCTGCCTCTTACACACACACACATCCACACACACATCCCTTCCTTGACACAGGTGGGTGCGACATACAAGATGTTTTGTATCTTGCTTTGCCACTGCACAGGGGAGCCTAGTCTCTATCAACAATTGGAATGGGCACTGGACACTGGCCTCAGCCCTCCTGCTGTGGTGGGGACAGATAGAAGCATGGGTGGAGGTTCACTTGAAGATTTTAATCATGGGTGTGGTAATTACATCATTTTATGTCCACTTGATCTATGGAAGTGTAGGGGTGGAGTCGAGCCTGTCAATCAGGTCACAGCCTGATGGTACCTCCTTGTGGACATGGCCCTCTCATAAGGAGGGCCCTGGGAACCTCTCTCCCTCTCTGCCTTCACCTTCCTGCTGGTGAGCCACCCTGGGACCTGCCAGAGCCCCAGAGATGCATCCACTGCCATTGGATCCACAAGACTTTGTACCCTCCGGCCTGTATTCTGCATCATTGCATGTGGCTGTGTGATCTGAAGAGGGTCTTACGGACTAGTCTCAGACTTAGGACTAGTGTCGGACTTAGGGACTTGGGGCGGACTGGGCTGGGATGTCTCCTCGGGACACATGACTTCCTGATCTCAAGCTCTTTCTTACACATACATGAGTGTCACCCCGTTTGTTTCTCTGGGTTGCCAGCCCAACACTGCGAGTTTGCCTAACTTTACAATTTATATTTTCTCCTCCGAATAGCTGCTCATTGGCAGTGGACTGGACAGGGCGATGGAGACAGCATACACAGACAATACCACATACCAATGTCACAAGGGCAGCAGAAAGGGACAGGAAAGAGTGTCCTTGCGCTCTACGGCCACCTCCCATCAAAGGGTGGGCCTGGGAGGGGGCAGGGCCTGGAGTGTTCAAGGGGCCTCCCCTTAGTCCGCAGGGTTAGCGAGGAAGAGACAGGTGGCTGCAGCCACAGCCTGACCACTTGGGGCGTACTTTTCCCGGTAGATGCGGCTGGTGGGCAGGGCTCGCTAGACATCCTCTTCTTGGGCTGCCTTCCTGTTCTCCTTCCCACCCCAGGCCTTGCGGGCAGCGGCCTGCAGCGCTCGCCCATCTGAGACAGTCAGGGCCCACGGCTTCAGCAGGGGGCACTTGTTGATGGCTGTGGGGTTGACGGACACTTCCTTCTTACTCTGGTCTCCAGACAGGAAGGTGGCTGCCATCATGGCAGGGGGCACTGTGCAATGATCTGACCCTGGGAAAACTTCTGTGCACACACGTGGCCTGATGCTACCGTATTGAGCTTCAGCAAAGTGCTTTCCCGGTAGATGTAGTGGTCACTCTCAGAACACATACTGTGTTCGTCGGGGTAGACTAGAGACCCAAATTCATAGACACGCATATGTGTGAAGAGAGAACTTTATATCACAGAGTAATTGTACATTAAGAAAACATCCCATCCCAGTCCAGATCAAGTCCTTAAGTCCGATATTAGCCCATATGTCCGATACTAGCCCATGAATTCTTCTACAAACGCATGCAGCACATGCAATGATGTCAAAAGCAGGAAGATCACAGGCCAGTGGGTGGAAAGTCTTGTGGAAGCATCTCAGTGCTGGCGTGGGTCTCCATGTAGCTCCTCCAGCTCCAGGGCTCTGACTCCACCAGTGTGTCTCCATGTGGCTTGTCAACAAGAACGTCTCTCAGAGACAGTGTGTGTCTGGCCTCCAGTGAGCTATTTATCTTCATAGTGCCCCAAATGAGGTCATCAAGCTGCGACCTGGTGGACAGAGTAGACCCCACCCCTTCACTCTTAATAGTATCAAGTTGACACCAGGTTATGTAACTACCACACATACCGGCAGCACTTTGGGTCCTGGTTACCATCAGGGAGGCTGCCAGACTCCACAGTGGGCACAATGCCATGCTGCTGGCAGATGCTGGCATATAAGTGAGCACATTGGCATTTTCCCTGATGGTGAGGGCTGGAAGGACATGTTCTCCAATAATCAGCCCACAGCACTATTTGGCAAAATCAGTACCATCCTTCTCATCCTCGGCACAGACAGCCTGGACAGCCCTGGGATGGTGGTCTCATCCTTGGTCCTTGATAGAGGCACCACAGGCTTGTCTACCTGGATGCTCCCGACATCACTCGTGGGTTTGATAACTTGGAGGTGGGGGAAGGGAAGCCCCCACTCTGCCTTCTTGTACATTGCCTCCTAAAGAGGATGACTTCTCCAATGCAGGGGTTCATCCGGCCACCAGCAGCTGGTGGTAGGAGCAGTGATTCTCCAAGGTGTTCTCAGTACCGATAGACTGCAGCCTCTTGGCAGTGCTTTCAGGAGACTTGCCGGCAGCCAGGAAGCCCTTGTCTGGAGCCACAATGTGATGGGCACGATCAGGTAACTCTTTCTTCTGCTCCAGGGTCAGGGCTGGGTAGGGTTAGGGCATGGGGATGGTGGCAAGCTCCTGTGGGGTGGAGGCTGCAGGAGCGACCTGCTAGGTCAGTAGTAAGTTCTAATTAGTTTTATATCCCCTCCTGTGTCAGCCCTGGCCTGCTGGTCTCACGTCTGTCTCTGTGCATGCTGCAGGCGTCATCGATGACATCTGAGCTGGACCTTGCCCTGTTCCTGCTTCCTGTTTCCTAATTCAGTCTCGGTATCCCGGAGACCTTACGTGTTCAGTGAGCCCTGGCAGGCACCTGCACCTCAGGGGAGGCGTCTGTGCTGCTCTGGTACTGAACAGGAGTCTCTGAAGCGTCCAGTGAAAACAGATTAAGAAGAGAGCCCTGGCAATCTACTCCAACATCAACAACAGCAACAACAACAAAACCAGCCAGTGAGAAGCCTGTGAATCACAAAGGCCCAATCCCACTGTGCGAGAGTCGTCGTGAACTGAAGCCTCAATTGATGGCCGTTGGTTGGGAACAACCACAAGCGTCCTATTCGATTCCTCCCAGCCTGGTCTGACTCCTTCCGTGCAACCTCTCTTTCTACCCCGCCCACTCCCGGCCTCCTTCCATATTCTAGGCAGGTGGTCATCTGCCCCCATTAATTCCTGTGTTGCCTGGTCTCCTGCTCCACCAACCTCCCCCAGGCTCTAGGCTGCCCTCCAGAGGGCTACAACCCCAACCTGACAAGCCCAGGGGGAGGGGACACATAGTCACCTGCCCTCTCTCTCTGCCCCATTGTGTTGGGTCGTACCCCAAAATGAAAGCGGCTATTGGACACATCACCCCGGATCCCTCTCACCTTGCCAGCTTATCCAAGAAGCCATCCTCCAAGAGGCTCCCCAAACCTTGGCAACAAAAAGTCACCAGGAGGGGCAGATGATGTTGGGGGCAAGGATTGGGGCCAAAATGCATGGCTCCAGTCTAATGGCATGAGTTGAACACTTGGACAAATAATAATAATAATGACAACAAGCTATCGGATGTTAAAGTAGTTTAAACAAATGGGAAGAAATCACGAATCGCTCTATTCCATTCTCCTGTAACATTTGGTGGTGCTGTCACGATCCACATACGTTTCTATTAGTCTGCCTGGCATGGCCACAACATGTGGAAGCTTGGGGCCACAATGACTACTTCTACTGGTGCCCCAGGCTGGCAGGGCTGCCCAGGAGAGCCTCACGCGCAATTCTGGCAGTGGTGCTGGCTGGGAAGTGGGAGGCCTCGGCTCTCCTCCCCGCGGTCTCTTGTCCTCCAGTAGGCCAGGCAGGTTTCCTTGCGTGGTGGTCTCTACCCAGTATTTCAAAAGCAGATGCTGCAGAGCATCTTAAGGGATGGTCCCAGAAATCATAGAATGTCACTTTGACTGTATTCTGTTGGTCAGAGAAACTCACAAGGCTGGACCTTCCAGAGGTTCTATCAGGAGCTACAAGTCACCATGCTAGGCCAGCAGGAATTTGAGGCCCTATTTTACCCTCGACGACAATGCAGGTGAGTCCTCCAGCACCCTAGCCAAGAAGTTTGTTGAGCTGCTTTCCCGTGATGGTCTTGTCTGTCCGTACCTTAGCCACTCACTGCTGTGACCTCACTCCTGGAGCCTACCCTTGCCAATATCCGTAGTCTGTCACAATCTTGGTTCCAGGTGTCCCAATCCCTGAGCCCATCTTCAACCTCACGGCTCACACCCTGTACCAACTCAACCGAGCAATTCCTTGATTCCAATGGGAGTCAATTTTTCCCAATGGGAACAGTCTGGGGTCAATTTTTCACTGACCCTCAGACCCCCTCATGCCCTCCGTTCCAACCATCTTGAAGGCTATAGTCCCTCTCGATAGCCCCCCCCCCAACCCACCCCTTAAAGACATCCTCGACTCCTTTGCTCCTTTCTGATCTTCTTGTATCTATCTGGCAAGAGAGCACCCTGGTTAGATTCTAATCCCCACCATTGTTATGCCTATACTGGCGCAAGTGGGTTTGGCTGGAAAAACAATCACACCATCAGGCTTCCTAGAATCATTTTAAATTCATAATAAACCACAAGCCTAACCAATTGATTCTGGCTCATCGACCTTATAAGACAGGGAAGAAGTGCTCCCATAGTTTCCAAGGCTGCCCGTCTGTTATAGACGCCGACTTCCACATCCTTCCCTGAAGAGTGGCTCCTGGGTTTGGATGGCCAAGTTTTCTATCAGGGGCACTAGGCTCCACCCATGGTGCCATCAGCGGTCCTGAAGTTATGATGACCTTTTCCAAAAGCTCCTTCATGCCCAGCATATGTCTCTCTTAGATATTATTTCACATCTTATTTTTTTTCCTGAAGGAGCTACCATTAAACACGAATGGTATGATCAGTTCCCCCTGCGTTACTGAAGTATTCCTATCACATGTCCTCATGTCATGACTTCTCCACATTCAACAAACCATTTTCCCTCGATTCCACTCCCAGCCACTGCTCTCTTTCGCCACTCCGTCTATAACAAATTTGTTTCTCTTTTCATTTCCCTTATTC
>NW_022111320.1:47912403-47913918 GCF_000313985.2 Echinops telfairi
GACTTTGTGGATTGGTGTTGGACATATGGGCTAATGTTGGACTTGTGGGCTTGGGCGGCATTGGGTTGGGATGTTTTCTTGAAGTGCACTTACCCTTTATATAAAACTCTCTTATACATATGATTTTGTGTGAATTTGTTTCTCTAACGTACTCAGACTAACACAAAAGGTGATTCAACAGAATTCTGAAAGTATAGAACAATATCATTGATATTACCTGCAAGTACAATTTTGCTGAAGATCATCCAACAATATTACATTAACAGGGAGCTACCAGGGGTACAGGATGGATTCAGAAGAGGATGTGGAGCCAGGGATATCATCACTTGGCTGAAAGCAGAAAATACCAGCTCGGTTTTTTGTTAGCTAGCTTTGAAATTTTATTGAAACTCAGGTTTCAAATGTACCAATCTAATACAATATTATATTAAACATTTTCCAGCCAGTACTTTTACCTGCTTTATAGAATTTCTAAGTATGAAAACTTTCTAATGTTTCATAAGCCAATTATTCTTTGACAAAAATGTTAGCTACTTTTCCAACCATTACTTCACCATCATAATGAAAATAATAAGTTCAAATGTTGAAAATGTAAGACCTCAATTTTGTGACCAGCTTAATATAGCAAAGAAAAAAATTACATGGTCGTCTGTTTAAAACTGTTGTTAACAGAAAAGTGGCTGAAGGGAGACGTCTAACAGTGTAAACATGACAAAATAATTTATAAATTATCAAGGGTTCATTGGGAGAGGGGAGCGGGAAGGGAGGGGTGAAAATGAAGAGCTGATACCAAGGGCTCAAGTAGAAAGCAAATGTTTTGAGAATGATGACGGCAATAAATGTACAAATGTGCTTGACACAATGGATGTATTGTGATAAGAGTTGTACGAGCTCCAAATAAAATGATTAAAAAACAACCAACAACTGTGGTTAACAACAAAAAACGGTTGTTAACAACAACAATAACAAAAACCCTCAAAAAAAAGTTAACATTTACTGTGGTATTGGAATATGGATTTTCAACCTAACCATATGGCGTTTTCATTAAAATATTCAAGTATTTCCTACTGAACATGCTGAAAGTTATGAAAGTCTTCATTTTGAATGAACCTATCTTGAATTAAAAACATAATGGTGGCACTTCAGATAAGACATTTTACTATTGCAGACCATCTGTGTCTGAGGAACAACCTGATCCAGAGAGCAGACCACTGGCAAGAATACAAAGCCCGGCCTCCTCTAAGGAGTGGGTCCTTTAGGGACAAGGGGGAACCTCGGGGTTCGATGAGCAGGGTGCAACGCCGAAACAGCATCGTCACAGACTAATTCCCACGCAGTCCCTCTGCCGGCTGGAGGAGGAGCTCCGCAGCAGAAAGGATCGACGTGAGCCTTCGTTTTCCCTAAACCAATTCTGTGGTGTGAGGCTCTCTCTGTTGGCGGCTGAGGGTCATGCATTCTCTGAGCTCCTGACAATATTTCTTCCCCTCTCATAAACATATCATAAGAGTGGGGCAG
>NW_022111320.1:47915910-47918191 GCF_000313985.2 Echinops telfairi
GCCCCAGTCCAGAAGTTTGGGGACAGAAGTCTGCATAGATACACACAGGGATGTGTGTGTGTGTGTGAGAACATGCTTTGCGGACAAGTCTACATTAAACAGAGACTAGAGAGATTAAGTTAGGGTCGGCCAGAGGGCTGTTGGGACAGGAGCTGGTGCATGATGCTACAGCAAAACCACTCCAGCATACCTCAGGCTCTTTCAGCCTGCGGACGTCCATCAGATGTTTGTTGATTAGTAGTTGGATGTAGGGAGCTGCCTGCATCTGAGAGTCTCCCTGGGCATGCCCCGGGTTCTGCACTCGGTGCCCAGGACTTCAGATCTGGTCTCATTTCCAAATTGATGAGAGCGCGGAGAAAAGGTCTTTCCTATTCATGGCTGGTGCCAGTGGCTCTTGAGTCACCCTTCAGAGAGAGCTGTTGGCCAACATCTACCAGTATGTAAAGGGTATCTGTCTTTTGTCCCAGCCTTTCTCCTTACAGGGATTTCTCTGACAACTGTTTGCACATGGAGAAGAAGAACATTCAGGTTACAAGGGGGTTCACTGAAGTGGAGTGCTAAGAGAATGCACCAAGTGTGGTATAACATGTGTGTGACGGTGTGGTGCTGGAGGATGTTAGATACCATAAGCTGATAACATGTGTTGTCTCCAGTGAGAGGAACTGGTGGCTGGGGAAGGGAGAGATAGCAACTTATTTTTCACTGTAGGTTCTTTTGTGCTCTCTGAAATTTGTGCCGGTTAAATCACATCCATGCCCATGCCAAAGAAAGGTCATCCAACAGAATGCAGAAAATAACAGACGAAATCATTCATATCACCTACAAGTAACCTATCGCCGACCACCACTCAAAAACAGAAACTCAAGCCTGATTCAGAAGGGGGACGTGGAACAAGGAATAACGATGCTGATGTCAAATGGATCTTGGCCGAAAGCAGAGAATACCAGCAAGGTGTTTACTTGTGTTTTCTGGACTGTGCAATAATGGGATTAGGCTGCGCTCTGCCTCACATAACACTTCCTGCTTTCCAACTAGCTGCTATAATTCACTGCACAGAAAATGCCCATGGTTATAGGGCTTATTATGGAAGGTAACAGGTTACAACTCAGAAGAGAAATGCCCAGGATGCAGTTGTTCATTCAGGACATTCTTTTAGGGCTGTTAATTAATAAATGCCCAAAGAGCATGCCACTCCCCTATTCGTCTCGGCCTGAAAGCTCTCCATTGCAGTTCTGTGGGTCAGTGAACCATGCTACTCCAATTAAGTGCCCTGAAGCGTCCTACTCCACAAGCCAGTCTCCTGTGGCAAAGCACTCAGCTTTGCTTGTTCTGTGCACTGGGGAGTCACTGCTCAGTCATTCTCGTGCTCCGGCTCCTGTTTCTGCTGCTTCTGCTCCTCTGCCACTCCTCTGGTGCCTCCACTGCCTCCTGGATCAATGTACGCTGGGGTCCAGAGGATGTGTTCTGCTTCTGCTTATTGCTGGTCCTATAATTTCCCCATCCTACCTCTTACACGGCTCACTTTACACAGAACGACATGGTATCCTGCACAGCTGAATTGTATAACACAGTTATCTTCCCCACTTAACTTGCCCAGACCCATAGAGAAAAGTCATTTGGGGGGAGTAACAAAGGTTAAGGCTAGGAGAGCCATACTAAATTACTCAGTACATTGCCGACTGGGTGGGTTGTAACAAATTAATGGGTCACATTGTGAAGAATGAGAAGTACAGGACAGTTAAATGAACTTTTGCAGAACCTGTACATAGACCAAGAGGCAGTCTTTCAAATTGAATAAGGAGGTATTGCTTGTTTTAAAACTAGGCGTGTTAGTCTGGGTAGACTAGAGAGACAAATGCAGGGAGACTCATGTATGTATAAGAAGGAGGTTTATATGCAAGAGCAACTGAATATTGAGAAAACATCCCAGCCCAGTCCAGATCAAGTCCATAAGTCTAATATTAGCCAATATGTCTAATAACCTATCTATAAAGTCCTCTTCAGACTCATGAAACACATGCAATGTTGCCGAATGTAGGAAGATCACAGGTCAGTGGGTGGGAAGTCTTGTGGATCCAGTGGCTGTGTAAGCATCTTAGTGCTGGCAGGGGTTTCCACGTGGCTTCTTCAGCTCAGGGCACTAGCATAGTTCCATGTGTCTTGCCAGTTGCAAAGTCTTTCAGGGAGTGATTAGTGAGCAAGCGTCTCTCCCACTTTCAAGGAGGAAATTCAGGAATCCCCAGAATCCTCAGGGAAAGGCCATGCCCACACAGAGGCCTCA
>NW_022111320.1:47918358-47945839 GCF_000313985.2 Echinops telfairi
TCCTTTCACCATACTTATTCAATCTGTATGCTGAGCAAATCATCTGAGAAGCTGAACTCTATGAAGAAGAACACAGCTTCAGGATTAGGCTCAATAACAAATCTGTGATACGCAGATCCACACAACCTTGATTGCTGAAATCAAGGAAGATTTGATGCACTTGCTGATGAAGCTTAAAGACTTCAGTATGGATTGAAATTCAGCGTAAAAACAAAAATCCTCACAACTGGGTCAGTAAAAGTCATCATGATAAACAGAGAAAAGATTAAAGTCACGGATTTCATTTCACTAGGATCCACAATCAGTGCTCATGGACGAAGTAATCAAGAAATCAAATGATGTATTGCAGTGGGCAAATCCACTGTATGAGCAAATCCAACTTTAAATTGCTGAAGAGTAAGGCTGTCACCTCGAGGAATAAGGCGCTCCTGACTCAAGCCCTGGTATTTTCCATCGACTCGTATACATACGAAAGTTGGACAATGCATTAAGAAGGCCAAAGAAAAGCTGATGTTTTTGAATTATGGGGTCGATGAGGAATATGGAATCTTCCATGCACTGCCAAAGGGATGAGGAAACATCTGTGTTGGAGGAAGCACAGCTGGGATGTTCCTTGGAATCAAGAGTGGAGAGACTTGGTCTCATGGTCTTTGGACATGTTGTCCTGTGGAACCAGTCCCTGGAGAAAGACCTCATGCTTGATCAAGTGGAGGGTCAGCACACGAGAGGAAGAGTCTCAGGGGCTGCATGAATGGGCTCGAGCATAAGACTGGTTGTGAGCAGGACACAGAGCTGGGAATACAGACACACACACACACACACACACACACACACTCCACAAATACTTGCCCTGGAGTAATTGAATCAGTTCAATAACTACTCCACGTGGAAGTGAGAGAGGGGGAACAGTTTTTATTAAGAGGTTAGTTGCCGAAGCACCCTTCCGGCAGCTTGGTTCTTTGGTGCACAAAGTGGCTGCACCAAGGGGTCTGAACAACAATTGTGGGGATGGTACTGGACCAGGACGGGCTCATTCTGTCGTGCATAGGGTCGCTATGAGTCAGAACCAATTTGATGGCCTCCAACAACCAATGACTCCACTTGACTTGGCATGGCTCGGTTGACGTCCACATAACTTGGGAGTTATGTTAATATGGATTTCTTCTAACAGTAAAACTCCGTAAATCACCGTGAGTGGAAAACATGCGGTGTCAGGTGCCACCAAGTTGGTTCTGGCTCATAGGAGCTCCATGTACCACAGAAAACAACGCTGCCCACTCCCGCACCTTCCTCACCACGGCTAGGTTGGAGCTGCTGTGGCAGCCACAGTGTCAAACCTTTGGGGACCTCCTTCTGTACCAAGCACGATAGTCTTGTGAGGGACTGATCTCTCCTAGTAGCATGCCCAAAGGACGTGAGACAAGGTGTCACCACTCTTGAGTCTAAGGAGAATTCTGGCTGGGTTTCTTCCAAGACAGATTCATTTGTTTCCCTGGTCAACCATGGCCCTTTCAATATTCTTCACCGGCACCATAATTCAAATGCATCCAGTCTTCTTTGGTTTTCCTGATTCGCCGCCCCCCAACCCCCACCCCGCTTCATGCATATGAAGTGATTGAGACTATCTTGGCTGGACCTCATCTAGTCCCCAATGTGACTCCCTTGCACTTCACTATTTTAAAGAGGTCACGTATGCAGCAGACTTGCCCAAGGAGATACATCATTTGATTTCTTGACTGCTGCTTCTGTGAGCATCGATTGTGGATACCAGCAAGATGAAAATCCTTGACACCTTCATTCTTTTTTCCATGGATCACGATGTTGTCTGTTGGTCGTGCTGCGAGGGCTTTTGTTTTCCTTGCACTGGGTGGTCATCCAGAGGGGAGGCTGCGGTTCTCGATCTTCGTGAGCATGTGCTTCTGGTCAGCCCTCCCGGCTTTCAGCAAGGAGGGCTGTGGCATCTGCTTATCGGAGGTGGTTAATGAGCCTCTCTTCAAATCGGATGCCTCCGTCTTCCTCCAATCCAGGTGCTCTGATGATGTGCTTAGCATGCAGATGAATGGGTGCGGTGAGAAGGCACCACCCTGACCCACATCCTGGACCCAGTCAAAGCACATGACAGCAGAGAAAAAGCAGATTGGTTATACTTAAACGGGGCTGACTCAAGTAAAAATGGCCAGGGTCTTGCTCACAACTCACCTATACGGTCCTGATGAGTCAAATCCGATTGGGCAGCACCTCACCACCCCCACAAACAGGTCCAAAGGACAACAACAATGAACCCACAGTTCTTATTTTTTTAAATCGTTTTATTAGGGGCTCATGCAACGCCTATCACAATCCATCCATACATCCATTGTGTCAAGCACATTTGTACATTCATTGCCCTCATCATTCTCAAAACATTTGCTCTCCACCTAAGCCCCTGGCGTCAGCTCCTCATTTTTCCCCTCCCTTCCCACTCCCCCCTCCCTCATGAACTTTTGATAATTTATAAATTATTATTTTGTCATATCTTGCCCTGTCTGATGGCCCCCTTCACCCACTTCTCTGCCGTCCATCCCTCAGGGAGGAGGTCACATGTAATCAGTTCCCCCTTTTCCAACCCACCCTCCCCCACCCTCCCAGTATCGCCACTCACACCACTGGTCCTGAAGGGATCATCCGCCCTGGATTCCCTGTGTTTCCAGTTCCCGTCTGTACCAGTGTACATCGTCTGGTCTAGCCAGATTTGTAAGGTAGAATTGGGATCATGATAGTGGGCGGGGAGGAAGCATTTAGGAACTAGAGGAAAGCTGTATGTTTCATCGTAACCAACAGTTCTTGAAATGCGCCCAAGGACCACTCTACACTTATGGAGTGTTCCCCCAAGTCCCTCCCTTATGCAACTGTCTTTCCATCATGTATGTCACCAGAGCCACGTCTACCACAGACCGAAGGCAGAGTATCAAGGAGAATCCAGCTGACTGCTCTTAAACCAGGCAATACCACAGACCGAATGCAGTGTATCAAGGAGAATCCAGCTGACTGATCTTCAACCAGGCACTTAGGAGAGTTGTGAATATGTAACACAAGGTCACTCTTCTCCCTAAATATCTTTTTTTTAGTTCTCAGTTTTAATTTTTAATATTAACAATTGTTTGCATGTATAAATGGTCTTTGAGTGCCTGCATTATATCCTTACACAGACAAGTGAACGAGAACTGCTGTCTAGTGAACTCTGACCCACGGCAGTCCGCTGCATGTCAGAGTAGAGTTTTCAATGGCCGGTGTTTCAGAAGTGGATCACCAGTCCTTTCTCCCGAGGCAGTGGACTCTGGGTAGACTAGAAGCTCCAATGTTTTGGTTAGCAGCAAGCATGTTTGTTGTTTGCACAGGGACTTGACATGATCCTTGCAAAGCTAAAATATTTCTGAGCCTGAAAAGATTGAGACCCAGGTGTTGGCCTCTGTTTAATCTTAATTCTGAAAGACAGGAGGGCTCTGATAACAGCCCTTCCTTTTACATCGGGGTTTACATCATCACATGCGTTGGCAGAAACTGGTTTTAACTTAAATGCCTGCCCTCCCCATAACCACACGTTGCCTCAAGCCTTAGCTCAGCGGTTCCCAACCTGGGAGCTGCGAACCCTTTGGGGGGTCCCACGACCCTTTCACAGGGGTCTCCTAAGACCATCGGAAAGCACATAACTATTTCACAATATATAACTACATATTGTTTTGTGATTGATCACTCTGCTTTAATTATGTTTAATTTGCAACAATGAAAATACATCCTACATATCAGATATTTACAAGATGATTCGTGACAGTTAGGAAGTGGCAGCAAAAATAATGTTGTGGTTGGGGGGTCGCCACACATGAGGAGCGGTATGAAAGGGCCGCGGCATTGGGAAGGTGGAGAACCACTGCCTTAGCTGGAGAGGCATTCCTTAGGCAGCAGGCGCACGGGTTCACAGCCTGGCTGCTCCGTGGAGAGAGGAAATGCTCCCCCGGGGCCAGGGGTGGTCTGGGTGGGGACCCACGGACAGAAGTCTAAACCACATGTTTGTGCCTTTGGGGGGGCTTCTTTTACCCAGTGTGTACTTCCCTTTTCTGGACGTTCTAATCTTGCTACTGTGGTGTGGGTTTTGTGCATTGTTTTTTGGGTTGTTGGTTGTTTTTAGAAAGATGAGGGTAAGTATTTTGTTTGTTAGCCTTTCTCTTTCGATGTTTGCTCCTCCCCCGGGCCCTGGCATTTTTCTTTCTTTCTTTTTAAATCATTTTATTAGGGGCTCCTACAACTCATCACAATCCATACACACATCAATTGTGTAAAGCACATTTGTACATTCATTGCCCTCATCATTCTCAAAACATTTGCTCTGCACTTGCCCTGGAATTTTTCTATCACCGAAATGCATCTCCCTTTGAACGCACCTGTGTTCTTTTACTTAAACCAGATGTACTCGAAAGAGGGCTGGAGACAAAGGGGTTACCCGGGGTCCTATGAGCCCAGCAGTTCCAAACCGCCATCCGCTCGGTGGGAGAAGAAGGAGGCTTTCTACTCGCATAGTTACGGTGTCTGAAACCCACAGGGACAGTTCTACTCTGGGGTGCTAGGAGTCAGAATTGGCTCAATGGCCATGAGAGACCTACCCAAGGCCAAGGATGACAAAGACGTAGGTAGACCCATGAAACGTTGCCTCTTCCTAGGCCCCTGACCTCCCTGTGTGGGGCTCTCCCTGGTGTTCCTGCCCCAGCCAGCCATACTCCCTCTTTCAGCCATTCTCCCTTCCTCCCAGCATGCTCTACTTCTTCCACCAACCATTCTCCCTTCTTCCCAGCATGCCCCACACCCTCTCCTTGTCATTCTGTCTTCCATGTGGCCCAGATGTGCTTCTTTCTTGTATGTTAATTCACTTGTAGGAAGTCATTTTCCTCTCCAACCCTCTTCCCCCTTCTGCTTCTAGCCGTGCCTGTAAGGAGCCCTGGTGGCATAGTGGGCTACACACTGGCTGTCAACTGCAAGGCCAGCAGTTCAAACCCACCAGGCACTCTCTGGGATAAAGATGAGGTTTTCTGCTCGTGAAGAATTACAGTCTTGGAAACCCACAGGGTCAGTTCTGCAGTGTCTTGTAGGGTCTCTCTGAGCGAGAATTGATGGCAGTGAGATGCCTATTTCACATGGTCTCTCTATAGGGAGCTCCGTGAGACAGCAACTCACCCAGGAGCCTGACAAACCAACCAACATCTTACTGGACATGGCCATTGGGAGACCTCCCCAACTTCGGTAAACTTGAGGCCAGTGGATACCTGTAGCCCATCCTGTGAACCCACCCATGATGTGTTCACCAGTCACTGTAAAGCCCGAGCTTTTGTGAAATCACCGTTGATGTTTTCAAATTACTAGCCAACAAATCAAGATAGGGTATTGTCAGTTCCTGGTTTAACAATCTACACATTGACCAAGGGCAGGGTGCTAGTGTGAGTCTGACACACTGCTCAGTCTTGAACAATAGCAGGTGACATTAGCAGGGTTCAGAAACTTAAGCCCAGAGGGATGGGCAAGTGGAACCCCCATCAGGTCTAATACGGGAGATACCAGGAGCCCGGCAGAGGTGAGCAGGAGTGGTAGGAGTCAGAAGGAAGTGAGGGATGCCGCTCTTGGATAAAGAACTGCTCGACAGAATAGAATTAAAAACCAAGCCAAAGCAAAGCAAAAGAAAACAGAACAAGAATCTTACAAGTCAATGCGAAAAAGACAACCCCCCCTTTTTTGGGTGGGGTGTGTGTGTGCTTAAATAAAATGAAGCAAAAGATTTGATCAGGCACTTCATGGAAAAGGATCTCCAATGACCAACACTTACATGAGAAGGAGTTCAATATCCTTTGAGAAATGCTAATTAAAACCACGACGAGTTACTGCTACTCACCTGCCACAATCGCGAAAGTGAAGCAAACAAAGAAAAACAAAACTCTGACCATAGCAACTGTTACAGGACGTGGAGCACCCGGAATTCTCATCCCTTGCTGATGGACGTGCACCTCGGGGCAGCTGCTTGGGAAAGCGTTGTGCTGCAAGTCCAGCTAATCATACGCCCAGCAACTCAACTTCCAGGTCAATACCCAAGAGAAATGAGTTCACAGGATCCCAGAAGCCCTGTACAAGAAAGGTTCTAGTGGCTTTCCTCATGGGTCCAAAATTGGAAATCCCAAATTGCTATCCAAATGGATAAGTCGTGGATAAAATAAACAGTGTACAACGAAACCGTTTACAGCCACACACACGTGTGTATGTTGGGTAAGTGTTGGACTGCTAACCATGAGGTCGGAAGTTCCAAACCACTCCTCACTCCTCAGGAGAAAGAGGGGGCTATAAAGATGTACCGCTTCAAGAAGCCCTATAAAAGGTTGCTGTGAGTACGAATCAACTCGATGGCAAGGGGTATACAGCAATCTAAAACTCCCGAAAGAGTCACAGTGTTGGAAAGCCCAAGGGCAGTTCTACCCTGTCCGATAGGGTCACGCTGAGTTGCAATGGACTCGATGGCAGGGAGCTTGACTATAGTGATCGAAATAACTTTGTGCAAGTAGGTGCTGAGATGTAGTCATCTAATATGGCCCTTCTAGCCAGAGTCTCTTATATGATGGATTAGACATTCTGGCTTCTATGCATGTGACTATAATTCTACTTCAGAGTTCTCCGCTTTGCTAATGGACAAGACTAAGCTAGGATGAAGTGTCCATCTTAGAAGAGGGTATGAACCGATGTGATAGTTATACTTTATGTCAACTTGAGTGGGTCAGGCTTCTCCCATGATACAATAAAGCATGGGGGGGTCCACTCCATAACGGTATCTTCTGTGAAGCAGCCAAGCAGTTGTGGAAAGAATGGGGTGGCGTAGCACCTCCTAAATCTGGTGACAGTCTTGTTACAATAGTGGGCGATTCGTTTGGGTGTGGCTGACTCCTGTTTTGGATGAATAGTGTGTAGAAGCTAGCTCACTTCTACTGCTGAATCTGGATCCTGCCAGGAGGTAATTAACAGGGTTTAAAATTATTAGAGGATTTTAGAGCAATGGGACAAAAGGGAGAAAGATTCACAGGAAAACAGTTAAAATTTCCTCAAGGGTTATCAGACCATCAGTTGATATCCTCATGACCCCAGAGCTGTCAGGCCAGTAGTCCCTAAAGTCTCACCCTACACACTTACCTAAATGGACCTACTTCCCCTTTCCTGAATTAGCATATCCTTGAATAATCAACAGGTTTTGTAACAATAATTAACAGGCTTAAAGAATTTTTTTTTACTGTAGGGGAGGGGCTGTTATACCCCAGGTCCCGTTTAACAAACTAAATCTCCACATACTAAATCCCAAGCAATGTTGCATTTCCAGCATTTGATTAACAGCAGGTTAACCCTTTCACCCCCTCTGTCATCAGAGCCAGCTTCCTTTTCTTCCCAGAACTGGCATCCAAACCCCCTGATCCTTGACTTCCAACTCCATCCATTTTCTTACACTGAGAAACATTTTTAATATTTAAAAATTTTATTTTGAAACTATGTTATTGGGGGCTCATACAGCTCTTATCACAATAGAAACATTTTTAAAACACTTTTGTCTTCCCCAATCTTTTCATAGAGAGTTTTCTTTGGGATTCATCCTTCATATAATGCAAAGGGGATGGGAGCACAAGTGGAGGCCAAGGGATAAATCCGTGTGACCAGAGACTGAAGCAAAAACAATTCTCTTATATGATTATATGATGTGCGTGGGTCTGGAGTTCAGATAGGGAAAGATGCTGCGAGCCAGGGCTCCCTCTGTTAAAGAATCCTTTAAGCTTGTTTACAGAGACACTGTCTCATAGAGGGACCAAAGCCAAACCACCTACAGGACTACCACCCCCAGGAAGCCTCACTCCTAGTGCGCTCTGAAAACCCTCTCCTTACTGACCAAGCATTGCAAACTACATTCTCCAGAATCCCTCACACCCAGAGAAAACCTGTAGCATCCAATAACCAAGGGCATTCAGGGGCCATCTTGTCTTTCTGGGTATACCAGGTGTCCAGATGATGGTTCCTGTACCCGAGCCCTTAATAAAAATCTCTCCAGCATTGTCTTGATGTCTGGCCAGAGCAATCCTGTTAGTAAGTGGAAGCACCTGATCCCAGCAACAATCGCTTTCTCTCTCTCCGAGGACAGAGTGTAGTTCTGTGTTTATCCCTATCTGTGCTGCAGACACGGTCTTTGCCATCTACCCTGATGTCCCCGTTGTGGGAGCCTCCTGATCAAGACTTCAACAGGACAAAGGCGAGACAACAGCAGATCATCCGCACGAGGCAGACCGTTAGCACTTGATCGTAATGACAGCCAACAGTTTACAGAGACTTGGCAGCTGAAATAGGACACGAATGGAAACCGTCCCAGAAGCACGAGGGTGGCAGATCCGTACATCACCGTTGCTGGAGAGAGGGTCTCCAGAACCAGGAATGAGACCATGATTGGTGTGCGCGGGCACACACGTGTACACACACATTACTCTTGCTTGAACATACATAAAGTTGTGAGGATCAATGTGACTATTGTTATAGAGCTTATGTTCTGATCACTTGGTTTGCAGCAGACTGTAACAGAGAAAGCCCAAAATCAACTTGCAGAGACTCCGTGCACAGTAAGCCTCTACTGAATGGCTCTGACCTTTGACTGGGACTGTGAGCGGTCTTGCCCTCAGGTGGGATGCCTTAGAAAATAGATTACTACCACTTCCCTAACCAGCCCAGGCAGAGGCAGCCTCCCCGAAGGTTTGCTTAGGTATGTCCTTGATGGAGATTGGGGTCCTGGGGTCCTGTTGTTTTGAGTCCTGCCCTGACTGCCTTGGTTGGAGGCCCTGGACCAATCTGGCAAGCTCTTCTGTCTAACGTGATGTATGTGTCCGAATCACGGTCCTGTTCCCATTTCTGTAGTCCCTGCTGCGACTGTGGTGTATTGATCTGCCTCCAATCATGCTTCTGTTTCCTCTGTCCTCTCATGTCCTACTGAAGCCTTCCGTTCTCTGTAAACCCTTGGACTACATTATGACCTGGTGCCAGTGTCTCCTTGTCTAGATGGTTTGCCTTGGTCTGGTCTCTGCTCTGTTTTAGACTTACACATTGTTCTCCTTTACTTATATTTGAGATTTGGATTTCTCTTATACTCTGAAATGCTATGCACAATAAAATCCTTTGCATAGACTGCTCAACTGACAATAATAATTACTATGCATTTGTTGTTTTGCTGTTGCTGTTATCGACCATGGTGGTATGTGTCAATATTTATGTCCTCTTCCTCTTTTTGGTTTTTTCCTTTTCTGGCCAGATAGTTACATGCGTCTGTGAGACTCTTGGTAGTTTCTGGGAACACAGTTCGACTACATGCCCAATCTTTCTTATATTTTTGTGTGTTTATATCACTAAGTTTGGGTCACAGGAATGGGGGCAGAAGTGTTGAATGTCACTTCCAAGCCTGCCCTTAGTACCCTTCCATAAGCTCTCCTCATGACCATTCCCTTCTTCTTGGTCAGTGTAGTTTGATATAGTGTGATCTTGGATGCCAACTTTTGTGATAACGAAATTGCAATGTGTAAAGTGCTGAGGTCCCTGATTTAATGCTTGGAGGAAGATTGCCTACCAATTACTAATCCTGGTGCATTTTACTTGAACATGAAATGCATCCCTACACGTCTAAGCCCATGCTATACTGTGGGGGATAGTTGCAATAGCACCTGGGGTTCTTTTAACGCCTGTGGAAGTGGACCTCTGGTAGCACAGTGGTTAGGTGCTTGGCTGCAAATCAGAAGGGTGGCGATTTAAACCCACCAGCCATTCTCTGTGCCTTCCCGTCAAGGCAGTCAGGGCATGGCTCCGGACTCTGAGACACTCAGTATGCGGATCACCATCAGTGACATGCCCAGGAAAGCCCCTAAAGGAGACGGCCTCCCCCTGAGCCGGTCAGAGGGGGAGAAGTAATTCACGTTTCAATGCACTCTGTCTGAGGACACTACTGTTCACATCCCTGGTTAAAAGTCAGAGGGAATTCACTGGAGGCCTAATTCCACAGGGTGGGGGGGAAGCGGGGGCACTCTGCAAATGCGTTTTAGCCTTTCACTGTCATCCTTATCCTTTTGCAAACGAGGTGCTCAGAACTTAGGATCTAATACAATCATGAACCTCAGCAAAGATGTTACTTTGAGGACTAAGGTGTGCCTGACCCAAGTCATGCTACTTTCAGCGACCTCCTACGCATGTGAAAGTTGGGCCTTTTGGAAAGGGAGAGAGGGACCAGACCTCAACCTGGTGTGCCAAGACTTGAAGGCAAATTACCAGCATGAAGCAGCAAACCAACAGAGAGGTCTGTGGGGCCGGCCCCAATTCCAGCTACGTGTACCCCCTTTCCAGAAGAATGCACTACAGAGGAGAGCACTGAAGATACAGCCCAAGGAGAGGGGCAGGTCTGCTCAGAATACACGGGAGCAAACTAAGAGGGAAGCGAAAGAGAGAGAGAGAGAGAGAGAGAGAGAGAGAGAGAGAGAGAGAGAACGAACCACATCCTGGCCCATCAAGCCCCAAGGACGATATTCCAGCTCAAAGAAGCCAATGCACAGAGAGGCCCATAAGGCCAGCCCACCATGAGACACAGCATCCCCTTACTGACCCACAGTGCTTTGGGGGACAACACTGGAGACACAGTGGGGGAATTGTGCGTGGTCTGAGCCTGCCACACCAGGGTGACTCACGAAGGGGGTGCAGCAGAGCAGGAAGGGGAGCAAAGCAACGAAGTCCCCAAGGAATCCCAAATATAGACTTTGGGGGCCGGGCTTGGCATCCATCAGCTTTAAAGGAAAAACATCCATAAGGGTCAACAGACAGACCTGGAACTATTTATAGGCTTTAAAAAAATGTCTTTTAATATAAGATGGGCAGGATAAACAATCCTGAGGAGAAAACAATGGGATGGATGGTTCTGGGGGGACATGGGAGAAGGGGAGGTGGGGAAAAGGAAAGGGGGAGCCAACAAACCCAGGGACAGGGGAACAACAAGTAATCTAAAATCAATGGTGAGGATGCCTGGTGGGGTTTAATCATGTGCAATGTGGTGAGAGGAATTACTGAGAGCCGAATGAAGGTAGAACTTGATAGTGGGACAGGAGGAAAGTAAAAGGAAATAGAGGAAAGAACTAGGAGGCAAAGGACATTTATAGAGTATAAATACAGGCATGTACACATGTAAGTATATTTGTATATAATGATAAAGCTATATATATTTATGTTACATATATACATATTTACATGTTAAGTATTAAAGTAGCAGATGGACATTGGGCCTCTAATCAAGTCCTCTCTCAACACAAGAACATTTTGTTCTAATAACCTGGTATTCTGTGATGCTCACCTTCCTGACATGATCGCTGAAGACAAATGGGTGCATAAGCATATGTGGTGAAGAAAGCTGATGGTGCCCGGCTATCAAAAGATATAGAGTCTGGGGTCTTAAAGGCTTGAAGGTAAACAAGCAGCCATCTAGCTGAAAAGCAACAAAGTCCACATGGGAGAAACACACCAGCCTGTGTGATCACGAGGTGTCAAAGGGACCAGGTAACAGTCATTAAAAGATCCCAAACAAAAAATCATATTGATGAGAATGAGGAAGGTCAGAGTGGAGACCCAAAGCCCATCTGTAGACAATTGGATATCCCCTCACAGAAGGGTCACAAGGAAGGGATGAGATATCTAGGGTGTAATATAGCACCAATAAAACATACAACTTTCCTTTAGTTCTTTAATGCTTCCTCCCCCTGACCCCCAATATCCTGAGCCCAATTCTGCCTTACAAATCCAGCTAGACCAGAGCATGTACACTGACAAGTTCTGCTGTTTTCTAGTTGTCTGAACCGAGACCAGTTGCTTCATCAATGCACCTCAGTTCCTCCTCTGAGGATGGTAAAAACACAACACTCTTATCTCACAAGGTCACCGAGAGGCTTAACGAGACGAGTGCTGTAAAACCCTCAGCAGTGAAGGGAGATGTCGTCGGACAGGGCAAGATATGACAAAATCATAATTTATAAATTATCAAGGGTTCATGAGGGAGGGGAAAAATGAGGAGCTGATGCCAACGGCTTAAGTGGAGAGCAAACATTCTGAGAATGATGAGGGCAATGAATGTACAAATGTGCTTTACATGATTGATGTATGAATGGATTGTGATAAGTTGTATGAGCTCCTAATAAAATGATTTAAAAACCCCTCAGCAGAGTCTCTGGCATGACTTACATACTCAGTAAGAGCGGCTTTTATTACTGAACAGTCAATTTGCTGTCCCCCTCCCCACCTCCCAGGTGCCCACAGCGGCTCCCACCGTCTGGCCAATCCTGCTCACTGACCCAGACCTGTCGTGCGATCTGATGTTCTGAAATGATATGCCCTTCCTGCAGACCCTGAACTGACTCGTTTATCCTTTCCAGAGCAGGGACGTTGGCACATTTTTGGGTATCCATCCAGCCTCTGCACGACTCAGGAGACAGGCTTTGACACATTTCCCAAGTGCCCAGATGGATCTCGGCTGGGATGGCAAGGCGTACCCACAGGGACAGCAGCTCTCTGCTCCCTGTCCCTCAGATATTCAACGTCATGGTGCTCTGCGAGCCACTGTGGTGGACTGAAGCCTTCAAAGCACCCGATTACCTGGTTGGGAACAAAGCAGACGTTAACGTTTCAAGCCTGGTAAGAACCATTGTTCCTGGCTGCCCTTTGGGAGGAGGGAGATCGGCTTACAGATCTATCTAGCATCTCTCCTTTCTTCATGCCCCTTGTTTCAACCAGGGAATCGGTTCCCTCTCCTCTCCTTTTCTGTTTTCTCCTATCCCCAGTCTTCCTCTCATTTTTTATTTCCAGGGACCAGTCGCTTAGTGAGAGACACCTGGGAAACAAAGCCTTCACGCCTTCTACCTGACCCCCATTATGCAAGTTCGTTCCTGTTTCTGCGGAGGGACCTCTTATCTGCACTGGGTTTTGGGCTGCATGGGAGGTCCTATTTCCCATAGCCCAGGTGCAAAACTCTATTTTCAGCACTGCCTCTAAGCCGTTGTTCATTTTCTCCTCATTGTTGTATTCATTTACGGAGGTTCAGCCTAGGTGTTTGGGGCTTATGTATAAGAACGAAGAGGACCGAAGAAACACACCAGCCTGTGTGATCATGAGGTGTCGAAGGAATCAGGTATCAGGCATCAAAGAACAAAAACTCATATCATTGTGAATGAGGGGGAGTGCAGATTGGGGTCCCAAAGCCCATTTGTAGGCAACTGGTCATCCCCTTATAGAAGGGTCGTGGGGAAGAAATGAGCCAGTCAGGGTGCAGTGTAGCAACGATGAAACATACAACTTTCCTCTAGTTCTTAAAACATACAACTTTCCTCTAGTTCTTAAATGCTTCTCCCCACCCCCACCCCCACCCCACTATCATGATCCCAATTCTACTTTACAAATCCGGCTAGACCAGAGGATGTACCCTGGTACAGAAAGGAACTGGAAACACAGGGAATCCAGGACAGATGATCCGTTCAGGACAAGCAGTGAGAGTGGCGATACCAGGAGAGTGGAGGGAAGGGTGGGGTGGAAAGGGGGAATGATTACAAGGATCTACATATAACCTCCTCCCTGGGGGGATGGACAACAGAAAAGTGGGTGAAGGGCGACATTGGACAGTGTAAGATGTGACAAAATAATAATAATTTATAAATCATCAAGGGTTCATGAAGGAGGGGGGAATGGGGAGGGGGGAACTGAGGAGCTGATGCCAAGAGCTCAAGTAGAAAGCAGATGTTTTGAGAATGATGAGGGCAACAAGTGTACAAATGTGCTTGACATACAATGGATGGATGTATGGATTGTGGTTAAGAGTTGTAGGAGCCCCCAATAATATAATTTAAAAAAAAAGAATGAAGAGGCGCAAAGCCAATGCACAAGGGGAGGAGACCATCAACAGCAACCGCATCATCCCTTGTGGGGGGGCCTGCGTGGATCTCAAGCTGATTCCGATATGCACGCTGTGGTCTCCCAAAGCCCTGGGGAGCAGACACCAGGACGGTTTCACAGGTACATGCGGACCATGCAAGGACTTTCTTCAAGGAAATGGGGCGGGAGCTGGAGAAGGCGGGAGCGTTGTCAGATCTCGAATGAACTAAGAGGGCAAGTGGGTGCATCCCAGATGGTTTTGCAGACTAAGGACGGGTTGTACCTCAACTACAAGGGGGTCAATGTAGGAAACCTACGCACGTCGGAAATGGACCTGCCTTAGCCTCTCTGCCAGGACCAGTCCTGGGCAGCGGACAACCCATGGGAAGCAGAGGCTCATGGAAAATACAGAAATGGGTCCCAGCGCTGGGCTGCTGGGCCCTCAGTCAATCACACTCTCTGTAGTTAGGAATCTGCAAGGTGCCTGCTCACGGCCATAGCTGCAGACCAGCTTCTGCAAGTCCACTCAGACCGGGCAGGGGGTGCCTCATGTACCAGACTAGAACTGTGCTCCATAGGGTTTTCAGTAGCTGATTTTGGGGGGAAGTGGATCACCCGTCCTTTCTTCTGAGACATTTCTGGGTAGACTCTCACCTCCAGCCTTCTGGTTAACAGTCAAGTGTATTCACTGTCTGTACCACCCGTGGGCTCCTACTTGGATGCCTTCTGAATTTTAACATCGGTACTAGTCCTAAATATCAAGGGACCCTGTCGGCACAGGAGACTTTACAGTTGGGCAGCTAATGGCAAGGTGTGTGGTTCAAACCCACCAGGTACTCCAAAGGAGGAAGAGGAGACTGCCTGCTCCTGTAAAGAGATACACCCTTGGGAGCCCTGCAGAGCGTTCCCACTCTGTCCGACAGGGTCAGAGTCCACCCGACGAATACATTTCTAAACTCTGACTCCAATTTTCCTTGTAGAAGAGTCTCCTGGTTGGGGTGAAAATCTTCTCAGTCAAGGATTGCTTCTGTTGGCGCTTGGGCTTCCTAATAAGGTGATGCTCTGTCAAAGAAGGAAATTCAGACCCATGGGTCACCGACCATGTGGCAGAAGCAGGCTCTGCTGGCTACAGACACACGTCCACGGATTCCCTTGGGGAAATGTTCGTAAAAGAAAGTGTCTGACTGCAGCCCAACACTCCTGACCCAGAAAAACCAGAAATCAGACGTCCTTGAACCCCGGAGCCGTGTGACTGGAGATGGGTGCAATGAAATGAAACTACTGACAGTGGGGTACAGCGGGGTCACTCCCGGTGTCATCCCTTCCAGGGACCTCCTCCCATACAAGATCAGCCACTATTCGGTGATGGTTACGATCCATTTTAATCACAGAATAGCCCGTAATGAATGTCGTTGTCAATCGCTTAAATGCAACCTTCCTTAGCTTGTATTAATAGGTGGTCATGGAGGCAGCAGCCAAGAAATCGAATGATGGCGGACACTGGCCACATCTGCCGCTCAGGTCCACGGGAAAGCGCGGAAGAGTGAAGAGGTGACTCTGAAGCCACGGTACGGGGTTTCCATCACCTCTGGGCAGCTGAAAGCAGGACACAGACGGAGGAAGAAAGGGGGGAAGGAGGGTGCGTGATGGCATGGGTGGAGAACAACGAGCGTCCTACACCCTTCCAGGGGAACCATCGACTGACTCTGCCTTCAGAGAAGGGCCGTCAGAATGCTCCTGAGAAGGGCGGAAGGCGAGACTTTGTCTCTCGTCCTCTGAACCGATGTTGACGACGCAGCAGAGCTGACTCAACCTCACCTCACAGCAACAATAACAAACCCCCCACCCCCCAAAACACCCCAAACAATGTTGTAAATCTTTCCACCTTGAATTCTATAGCGCGATAGTTACGGAGGGGTAGCCCTGTGAACAGTTTCTCCTTCTTTTCCTCTCGTGACGACTTCTTCCCATACAGGTTCTCGATAGAGGCTCCCAAATACTACTGTCTACCACGATCTTGTAGCTTACACACCAGATTCTTTTATAAAATCAGTGGGGCTGCTAATTACTAGGTCTGCAGTTCAAAATCACCAGGCCGCTCCTTGGGAGAAAGAGAGGCTTCCTACTCCCATAATGAGTTACAGTCTTGGAAACCCACAGGGGCAGTTCTACCCTGTGCTACAGGGTCGCTGTGAGTCGGAATCGACAGCATGGTGGTGATGGAGGGTTTTATCCAAACAAACAAACAAACAAACAAACAAACAGACAGACACTGGCAGGTATGTGAACAACAAAGCATGCTGTCAGCATGTGCAGACAAAGCCAGGGGAATGCGGTCTTCGCCGACGGCAGCAGCCATCTAAGAAGGGCGGGTATCTTGAGATCATCATGTTATGAGAATGCCCAACTTAGTGATGTGGTGAGAGTGACTCTCAGCTGTTGCCCAGCTGCAAACCCTGTGGGAGATCTCCAGCAAGATCCTCCTAGTGAGTCCAGCGACCCTCGGAGTTATTAATAAGTTGTTTCAGAGCCATTCCATTTCAGGATAATGTGTTACCCAATAGATGATCTGAATACGGTTGTTCATATCCAGGTGCCTGATCTAGATATTCTTAGTGCCTTCAGACTTGAGAACACTCTGAGAACATTTCTAGGTACCTGAAGGAAACCCAGACTGTCTTCCATTTTCTGGTTGGTTAGATGCATAGTTTCAGGTCTTTTCTCTATTTCAATTATGTATTGATGACGCCAAAATAGGCAAGTTATCCCCCAAGTTTTAGCAGAGAGAGGCTGATAGTGCCTCTAAGAACCAAACCTCAGCATTGAACGAACTAACAAAGCAATCCAGCAAGGTAATGAAAAGATGCTCAATATAATTAGCTATCGCTGTTGTTGTCAGGTGTAGCTGAGTTGGTTCTGAAACACAGGGCCACTACGCACAAGAGGACAAAACACTGCCTGGTCCTCTGACCAATCCAGCTAGACCAGAGCATGTGCACGGACAGATAAGAGGTGGAAACACAGGAATCCAGGACAGATCAACCCTCAGGAACAAGGATGAGAGTGGCCATACCAGGAGGGTAAGGGAAGGTGGGAGAGAAAGGAGAAACCGATCCCAAGGATCTGCCTATAACCCCCTCCCAGGAGGACAGGCAGCAGAAAAGTGGGTGAAGGGAGACATCGGTCAGTGTAAGACATGAAAAAAATAATTCTAATTTATGAATTATCAAAGGTTCATGAGGGAAGGAGGTTGGGGGAGGGAGGGAAAAATGAGGAGCTGATACTAAGGGTTCAAGTGGAAAGAAAATGTTTTGAAAAGGATCATGGCAACCAATATCCAAATGTGCTTGACACAATGGATGGATGGATGGATTGTGATAAGACCTGTATGAACCCCCAATAAAATGATTAAAAAACCCAAACCGCACACACTGCCTGATCTGACGTCATCCTCACAACCATTCTTATGTGTAAGCCTGTTGTTACAGACACTGTGTCCATCCAGCTTCTTGAGAATCTTCTCTATAAATCAGGAACTGATCATTCTAGTGCAGTTTATAAGAAACTGTCCACGTGTTTATCGAAGAGACTCAGCCATTTGGATCCCTGTAATCAATGTAAGAGAGTTCCGGTTGCTCTGTATCCTTGCCAACACTTGACATTGTCCGCTTGTTTTCCTTTTAACTTTAGTGAAACTTCACTGTGGTCGTAATTTTTATTCCCCGAGTGACTGCTCGAGGTCTCTGAACAAAGATGTTGATGAAGAATAAGAAATCCAACAAGCATCGTCCAACGGAAGAACAAACAACCCCGTCTTGGAGGCGGTACAGCCAGAATGTCTCTTAGCTGTGAGGCTGGTGAGACTGTGCCCACGTACTTTGGACGTGCCATCCAAAGGGACCAGTCCTTGGAGGAGAACATCATCTTTGGCAAAGTGGAGGGTCAGCAAAAAGGAGCAAGATTCTCAAGGAGATGGATGGGCACAGTGGCTGCAACAATGGGGTCAAACCTAAGAACGATTGTGAGGAGGCACTGACCCAGACCTGTTTTGTTCTGCTGCGCACAGTGGGCCCAGGAGTTGGACCCAACACGGCCGCACCTAACAACAACTAATTATGTTGAGCATGTTTTTATCATCTGTCTGAATTGGTTTCTTTGCTCTTTCAATACTGAGTTTCGAACGAGGAACAGTGGCACAGCGGGTTAAGCTTGCGGCTGCTAGCCATGAGGTCAATGGTCCAAACCCACGGCCACTCTGCACGAGACAGGCGTGGCTGTCTGCTGCTGGCCGGAGACAGTCTCAGACACCCTGGGGAGCAGCTCTCTGGTGCTGAGAGTTGGAATCAACTTGATGTCAATGGGTGGGCGATGCTGAGTTTTCCGTCAATGTACAGGACCTTCTGAAAAATGGAAAACTATAAAGGCCAAGAACAGATTTGTGCTTGGTGGGGTGTGTGTATGTGAAGTCGGAGTGGACCACAAAGAGGTAGCATGAAGGAGTTTGAAGGGTTAAGGAGCTGTTCCCCACGCTTTCTGTCATGATGGGTACACATTTCTATGTAAGTGTTAAAACACACAGGACTGTAGACCAAAAAAACTTAATTTTTCAATGTGCTAGTACTCTGTAAAGCTTTACTACTAGTTAGAGTGGATGTAATTACGACATCTGGCACGTAGCAGGAACACGTCTATACACGCTATGATCCCTGTTACACGGATGGGTCACAGTGCCATAACGTGATGAGATTTTGAACCGCACAGAGAGATCCACATTGAAACTGAAATTCCCTTGTTGTATTGTTGCCATTGCCAATCGCTCAATACTGTAAGCAAATGGTTAAAGCCGCAGCCTGCTACCAGACGCAGTCTGCGACCAGGGCACCATTTGCTTGGTGGTGAGCAGCATTGCATCATTCTCCCTAGAATTTCACGTTCAAAATGTCAGTAGGTGGGAAGTCAGGCCTCTCATGGGGAAATAAACATCTCAATTGCTTCCATTTTCACCAACTCACATTCTGAATTGCTTCCAGTTTGCTGATCCACTCCATTTCTCCCAGGCTGCTGGCTCTCAGCCCGAGCTGCAGTGTGTCAATAGTATTTCAAGCTCCCTTCCCACCGACTGACGTGACAATGACATTTGTCATGTATGATGTGTCATAGACTTGGTCGCCCGGGGAGAGTAGATATTACAGTCACACGCTTCAAACTAAATGACTTTGGTCAAAGTCCGAAATCAAGTTGGCTTCATGCACTTGGTTGACCTCTCTGGTTCTCTTTCCAGATCGGTGGCTGAGGCGCGTGGCAGGCTGATGGCAGCCGTAGTAAATTCAGCCCTAAAAGCCAAACCAAAGTGATGCTTAACAAATAAAAATGGGGGGCCATGTGGTATCACTCATCAGTAAGGAGAAAAGGACTGCTGGTACATTCCACCACACAAACGCATCTGAAGCACATGGTGTTGAGAAAACATAAGCTAGATGCAGAAGAGTAGATACATCTGCATGAAGCCACTTCCGTGCAGGTTTAGAATAAACAGAACTCCACTGGAATGACATACAGTCATCCTGATCCTTACCAAAACCTCGCTTCGTGGTCAGTACCGTGTAACGATAGCCGGCCCAGGCCCATTTTTGTTTCTGAAGGCCTCGACATGCAAGCTAACGTGAAAACACCTTGTACGAATGAACCTTTTAAAACTGTATGTGCGTCGCTTCTTTATAGAAATCTCCGCGCTTCAGAAACTCTCACCCTTTTCTAGGCAATCCTACCATGTGTGGATTTCATATGGAGAGGTCTCTGCAGAGACGGGGTTCGGTAGTTCTGCTGATTAACTGAAGCCCTGCCATGTCTTCTAACTTAGGTGTTGTTTCCACTGCCGATGATGAAATTAGAGCTCAGAAAGGCGAAAGAACTCATCCAAAGCCACGGGATCCGGTCATAATGGAGCTGGGATTTGAATCCAGATCTGCTTGTAGCTCATGGCCAAGTTCAGTCTAGTCTTCCCCTGGGGAAAACACTAAGCGTAGACAAAGGAGACCCACGCGGGACTTCCCACTTCACCCTGTGGGCCTGTGTCACTCTGGACAAGTCACTTGAACTCAGTTCTCTCTCTCTCTTTTTTAAAAATAATTTTATTGGGACTCTTACAGATATAACAATCCCCAAATCAATTATATCAAGCAAACTTGTACATATGTTGCCATTGTCATTTTCAAAACATTATTTTCTGCTTGAGCCCTATTATCAGCTCCTCTTTTTCCCTCCCTTCCCCCTCCCACCCTCGTGAACCCTTGTGAAATTCTGTATTATTATTGTTCTCAGATCTTACACTGTCCGCTGTATCCAGTCACCCACGTTTCTGTTACGAGGGTGTGTGTCTTACATCATCATTGCCATTCGTTCTCCCTCTCTCCCCCTCCCCCTCCCCCTCCTCTCATGGTATCACTAACCCTATTACTGTTTCTGAGGGGTTTGGCTGTCCTGGTTTCTGTGTGTCGAAAGCTCTTTTCTTGCACCGACGTACATATTCTGGTCTAGCAGGATTTGTGCGGGAAAACTGGGGTCATGGTAGTGGTGGGGAGGAAGCATTAAAGAGCCAGAGGAAGGTTGTGTTTTGTTGGTGTGGTACTGCACCCTGGCTGACTCGTCTCTTCATGTGACCCTTCTGTGAGGGACGTCCAATTGTCTACAGATGGACTTGGGGTCTCCACTCCAACCCTCCTCGTTGGCATCAAGAAGATTGCCTGTTTGGGCTCTTCCAGCGCCTGACACCTGATCCCGTTGACACCTGGTGACCACACAGCCTGATGTGGTTCTTCCATGTGAGCTTCGTTGCTTCCCTGCTAGATGGCCGCTTGTTGAACTTCCCTTATCTACAGGTTAGGAGATTACCAGACCTCAGTTCTCACTGTGGGGTAGCTCAGTTCCAGGGGTGCTACTTGCACACACTACAGCCTGCACCCCTGTGTTAGTCCAGGTGGATTAGAGAAACAAATGCATAGGCACTCATATATGTATAACAAAGAGCTTTCTATAAAAGAGTCATTGTATTTTAAGAAAACATTCAGGACCAGCGGTGTGAGTGGCAATACTGGGAGCATAGAGGGAGAGTGGGTTGGAAAGGGGGAACAGATTACAAGGATCTACATGTGACCTCTTCCCTGGGGGACGGACAACAGAAAAGTGGGTGAAGGGAGATGTCGGACAGGGCAAGATATGACAAAATAATAATTTATAAATTATCAAGGGTTCATGAGAGAGGGGGGAGCAGGGAGGGAGGGGAAAAAAAGAGGACCTGATGCCAGGGGCTTAAGTGGAGAGCAAATGTTTTGAGAATGATGAGGGCAATGAATATACAAATATGCTTTACACAATTGATGTACGGAGAGATGGTGACAAGAGTTGTATGAGCCCTTAATAAAACAGTAAATAAATAAAATAAATTTTGTTATATAAAAAAAGAAAGAAAACATTCCAGCCCAGTCCACATCAAGTCCATAAGTCTGATATTTGCCCATATGTGCAATACCAGCCTGTAGATTCTGCTTCAGACTCATTCACCACATGCAATGATGCTGAGTGCAGGAAGATCACAGGCCAGTGGGTAGAAAGTCTTATGGATCCAGTGGTGGCGGAAACATCTCAGAGATAGTGTGGGTTTCCACGTGGTTCCTCCAGTGCCAGGGCTCTGGCTCCATCAGCTTGGCTCCATGTGGCTTGTCCACAGGAATGTCTCGCAGGGAGAGTCTCTGTCCCACCTCCAGCGAGCCACTTATGTCCATAGCGCCTCCAAATGAGGTCATCAAGCTGTGACCTGATCGACAGGCTAATCTCCACCCCTTCACTCTTAATAGTCTCAAGTTGGCACCCGATTATGTAACTATCACAACCCTCCACTTATCACAGTCAGCACACACTTCCAGAAGACCATATAACCCTATTTTGGAAGAAGTACAGCCAGAAGTCTCCTGAGAAATGAGAATGGCAAGATTTCATCTCACGTGCTCACTGCCTGTTATCCAGAGGGACTGGTCCCTGGAGAAGGACATCATGCCTGGTTAAGCAGCAACAGCCAAAAAGAAGACGCTCAACCAGATGGACAGACACAGCAACTGCAGCAGTGGGTTCCCACGTAGGCGACGTGGGACTGGGCAGTGTTTCATTCTATTGTACACAGTGCGGCTGCTATTTGGAACCAACAACATTAACAACTGCCCTTGTGGGGTGTCTAATTCGGCAGCCCTCGGGTGATAATCAACCGAGTTGGAATTGACTCAAGGGCAATAAGTTGTTTATTTTATTTTATTACAGTAAGCAAAACAACCTGGTACTGGTTGAATGACAGCCACGCAGGTCAATGCAATAGAACATAAAGTTCAGGAATCACTCTGACTGTCTGTGATCAATTGATTTCGACCAGGGTGCCAAAACCATTCAATAAGAGATGAGCAGTCTCTTCTACAGAGTTGCCCGCAATACTGCAATACTGGATTTTTACACGAAGGGAAAAAACGGGAACCAAGCGCTGTCCCCGACACGATACACAAAAACGGATTCCAAGTGGATCGAGGATGTCAATCATAAATCTAAAAAGGGAGACGATATCAAGGAGACCGGGAAGGAACAGTTTGTTGGGAAGCTGATTATGGAAGCAATCGTACAAGTCTGTTTGTTGAGACTGAACTATGGAATGCTATGATATATATATTAAATTTTTAAAAAGGAAAGAAAAAATGCAGAGGACCATCTAAAACATTGCATCGAACAATTGGCTGCTACCCAGTCAGAGAAAAAGAGAAAGACAATGGATGACTCAGGAAAAAACCCAAATCTACAGGACGGAGAGTCTTCATGCATCATGGCCGCATTCATTCTGGGACCAGAAGGACTGAACCGTGCCGGCTACCACTACTCCCCATTCTAATCAGCGCCATAGTGCATGGGCCCAGACAGGATGGGGGGAAACGTGGAACAGAACCTCACATCCTTAACAAACAAACAAACAAGCCAACAGACCAGTTGAGAATGAAGGACTTCCCAAGACTACCATCTTGAGATATTCTTCAGATCTTGAACTGAAACTAACCCCAGGTCACCTTATAACGAAATAACAAATCGACCGTGAACATCTTGAACATCACCCCTAAGTAAGTACTGTCTTCCTTAGAAAACTCACCTAGATGAGACCAAGTGGTGGACAGTTACTTAGAACGAAGGTGAGAACATTAGGGATGGAGAAACTAGGCGGATGGAAACACAACAGGCTGGGCAGAACTCATGAGCGTATGAACACATTGTGAAGGGTGTAGCCAATGCCTGTGCACCACAACGTATGCAGAAAGGGTTGAGCAGGACCCTACCTGACTGCGTAGGCTTTCATGGGGGGCGATGGGAGTGGGGGACAAACAAAGGCAGCTTCTGTAGCTTCCGAGTGCCTGTAGAAGCCACTCCGACCGTCGTAGCTCTTAGGGTCAAGCCAAACCCAACGGTCAAACTTCACTCTCTGCTCTCCACCCCTCGCGCTCCACTTCAGCCTTGCTTGTTTGTTTATATATTTGCTTGTCTGCTTTGTCTCCAGAGTCTCAAGAACCATCTGTCAGCACATGCTGTGCTCTCGGGAGGAAAACCCCCAGGTGAAGGGACAGGAGATGTGGAAGACGGTTATACCAGGAACAAGGGGCCGGCCGAATTCTTACCTTCACTCAAAGTGGCTCTGAGTGGTGCTGTTGTTACAATGATTTTCTTTCTTTCTTTTTTTTTTTTTTAAAGTCCAGTGTTCTGCTGGACTTCTGCGTGTGCGTCACTGGCGTTGTGGACAGGCCGTGTGTCGAGTGGGTGTGTTTTCTGTTTGTAATTCCCCCGGGTTCCTGGCTTCTGACACCAGGAACCAAGCATCCCGGCTCCCCAGCTCACTCTGCCCCGAGGCAGGACCCCTCGCACCTTCTGACTTTGATGAGTCCATTTCTTACCCCTGGCCTCCTTCTCCCCCACTTCCACATGGCCCCATTGAATCCATTCTTCAGCCCCCCTTTTCTTCCAGGAAATCTTTCCCAGTCTCTTTAGCTCACGCAAACCTCTCCTTTCCCAACTCATCGCGTTTGCGTGCTGACACAGAGCCGAATGCCTCGTGCTGTATTGAAGGCCCCCCTCAACATCAGACGATGGCGTGTCTCAGTAGGAGGCTGTGCCATGGCAACCATGGCAAATGTGCATCTAGCACAGTCCATCTGCCAGGCATGGGCTCCTGAGTCCCTTACTCTGCTAACAAGTCCCCCAAGCTAGTCCCTCATCGCAGCGAGGAGGCGGAGGCACACGGAGGTCAGCAACTTGCCCAAGGCCATATCACTATTAGGAAGAGCTGGGTTTGAACCCAGGAATTCAGCAGCAAAGGACAGGATCTCAAAAAAAACCAACAAACTAAAATAATAAAAACCTTTAGTTAATTTAAATAGATAAACATGTAGGGCTCGTTTTCTATTAGGTAG
The DNA here is from genome assembly GCF_000313985.2 of Echinops telfairi. Classification (NCBI taxonomy): domain Eukaryota; kingdom Metazoa; phylum Chordata; class Mammalia; order Afrosoricida; family Tenrecidae; genus Echinops; species Echinops telfairi. The sequence goes on from NW_022111320.1 coordinate 47,942,814, forward strand.
TGATATTTAGGCACACTTGTTTGTTTTTTCATATCTCTGTTGTCTTGGCTTACCAATAAGACTTCAGGTAGTAACAAGGCTTCAGGTAGTAACAAGGCTTCAGGTAGTAACTGAGTCCTCTCTTGCCTTTCCTTTTCTCTCTGCCTTGACTTCTCCCTCATTGCCTTCCATCTCCCCCTACCCCTTCCCCATTCCTCCCATCCTTTCTGTTTCTCTTGCTTCCTGTCTTTTGCAGTTTCTCATAGTCTTGAGCCCATAGCACATGGATGATAAACATCTGCTGAATGTCATCACGTTGCTCAGATAGTTGGCCAGCTAATCAAAGATTATCCCCTCGGTCGTCAGAGCTAGCACCTGCTAGGTCCTGGGACACACCGGAGCAGGTGGCCTTGCCCTTGAGAAATGTACATCACAGCACTCCTATCTACCCATATCCGAAGCTGGCTTAGCCTGAGCCTTTTCACATCATAATTTAATCGTTTCCAGATAATGCTATGTTGTAGGCTGGTTACCCCAAAGTCAGGCAGCTGGCGAGTGCCACAACTGAGACCCCAACCCAAGTCTTCTCAGGGATCTAAAGCTATGCTCCAACTTGCCTCGTGAGAGACCCCTAAAGAAACCTGCAGGAGAGTGAAGTCTTCTCCCAGGGAAATCCTGATTTAATTCTTCAGTGTTCCTGGAGGTCAAAATCGTGCTTATTTGGGAATTATTCCCCCCAAACGAGCTGTTCCAAGAGGGGGCAGAAACTCTCAAAAGGCTGTTGACTGTATTCATCACAAACATTACCCAAGTATTGAGTGCAACCTCAATATCAAAAAAGAAGAACTAACCCACGCTCCATATCTTTCTGAAAACTTGCAAAACCTGAGAAGCGAGGCCTCTTAAAAAGAGGATGCGGTGCTCTTTCCTACCTTACTCATGCCTGTGAGTCACATGCTCTCTGCATTCCTTCAGTGGAGAGACCTAAGGTGGATCACTGGACACACCAAGAACTTTGGGAAGTTAACAGGTACTCTTTGCTCTCTTTCCATGCTCATCTGGGCTAAAACTTATCGAAATGCAACGGAAGCGATTTCTTGCGAGATATTTCCAGGTAGGCTGTCAGAGTTCCAGGAAGATGGCGATGGAGTAACGAACCCAAATCGGTGGAAGCCGTGTCCCCTTGAGCATCCTTGTATGCAGTGGGGAGAGGGCATGGGAAGGCCAAGACAATTTAGTAGGTAGTACGGGAGCCAACAGGAGCCCCGCTGGCACCTGGTGAAGCGCTGGGTGGTAGTTTGGATTCAACACAGGCTCTGCAGGAGAAATTCTGCCTCTGTAAAGAGTCTAGTCTTGGAATCCCGATGGGGAGGGTGGGGAGGGCTTGTTGTGTTCTTGGTTTATGGGGGCTCTTCCCGGAGAGTCTACTGCTAAAATGCAGCCCATTTACATTCCTCCTGCTGCTTCCTGCCACTCCCCTTCTTTCTCCTGTCCCTGGCAGACTTCATTTGCCTCTTCCACACACCCAGCCTTGGAGCTTGATTCCTGCTCAGCCAACATTGTCTGTGTCCACAATGCCACCCTTGGGCTTTTACGGATACGTTCAGTTGTTTAAAGGATGACCACTCCAAAGGATTATTTGTTTTCCAGTGACGTCAACTTGTACAAGACGTTCAGCGAGATGATCTCGTATATGTATCTCTATGTGTCTATCCGTTTTTGTTATAAATCTACCCCGAGCCAGGCTGTTGGGTGGTTTCGTTGGTTGATTGTCCATGTGGTGTCCTCTTTCCTGGGTTGACCAGGGGTGACAGGATCTGCTGTAGGGATGGCTACTGAAGGCTCTTCTTGGTCTGGGTTGGCGTGGTGTTAACTTCTGGTTGACAAAGGCCTACAGGGAGCACTAGGAGGTGTAGGGGCTTTAGGCTGTGGATGGGGCAGGAGCTGGAGGGTATTTGCAGCCCTGCTCAGCACGTGGTGATGGTTACTTTGAAGCCTGTATATTGAGTTTTTTTTTTTCTCCTGGGGAAAGAAATGTAAACCCTTCAACGGACTGAATGGGAAAATAGCCATTATACCGAACAGCATAAAACAGGTAAAGGGCACAAACAGATAATGAACTATGAATGACTAATCACTGTAGCAAAATGTAATTCCTCTATAATGACTAAACATATGAGCAATAATGGCACATTCAACTGGAAAAGTACATTTAAAAATATTTTCCCCAAGTTGACGGGTGTGTCCAGATGATACCATTACTTCCTAGTACCAAGGACATAGACATTGCTATACACCTTTTGGAAGCAATTTACATTGAGGGTCTTAAAAATATGAGAGGTGGAAACTGCTTTGGGGAATCTATCTTAAAGGAATAATTTTAAAAATGCAGACCACAGGGTTAATTTCAGCATGGTTTATAATAGTGGGAATTGGGACTAACTTAATCACACAACAATAAGCCAAATGATTAAGTGGCCCTGGAATAACGATGCAGTATATTGGAATCATTGCAAATTATTCAAACATGTGTTTCAAATAATTTTTAACCACATGAAACTAAGTGCAGTGTATAAAAATTTAAATATCAGAATACAAAATCATTTACACGTGTGAGACCACTTGTCTATAAATGGTACACAGATCATGTGTATATAATTGTGTATGTCTATATAATGCGTATGTCTATAGGTATGCGTGTATAGTTTTAGTTTACAGTATATAGCATCTAGGAGGGGAATTAAAAATGTTTGTGAGATGTTTGTTCCTGATCTTTCAACTCCATTTTTCTCTCAACCTTTGACCCCCCTGTAGTATTAAATTAAAAAAAATAATGACGCTGAGGGAGGTGGGGGACCAGCCCCCACCCGTTGATACTCTCTCTCTATTGCTACTACTCTGATTCAGTAATACTACTTCTGGGTTCAGTAATGCACAATTGTACGGTTGAGATATATAAGCATTATATTAAAGTCATTGAGAGCATGAGAGATAATACAATAATACAGTCAGGCATGTTACATAGTACCATTGCTCACCTCAGCCCA